>NC_141147.1:0-612500 GCF_053477565.2 Lygodium microphyllum | reverse complement strand
TTCGTTTTTTTGGTTTTTATGGTCTTTGTTGATCTTCTGTAAGGTTATGTAGCTTCTGTAGTTATGTTCTTCTGTTGTCCTATTGTTCTGTGGTCTGTGCTATTTGTTTTTGTTGAGTGTTATGTTGGATGTATGGATGTTTTGGGAAGTGTTCTTGTTTTAGAAAAGAATGAATGGAAGCTCTATTCAAGCTAATTGAAGTGAAGAAGTAGCTGATGAAGATTCATAGAAGGTTACAGAAGAAAATTATCAAAAGCCAAATCTCACAGGAGACTATGATGTCTCTGGTGCCTCTTCGCATCTGATACACCTTTTGGAAGGAGAATCCACGACCTAGGAAGGATTATTATGAGTAATTATTGAGTATTTCATTGAGGAGAGAATGTACTATTGATTGAGAGAGAAAGAGAGAGTTAGAGATAGCCAATCCTATGCAAAACATTGTATCTTTCTATGAGAGATTGTGAGAGAGAACTATGAAGACAATGAAGATGGATACTATGTGGTTATTTCCATTCAAAGTGATGTTTCTCTTGTGTTCTCTTTGTCTATCAATGAATTCTATGAAGAAAATGAAGATCAATATCAATTTTGTTGAAGTTAAAGCCGTGGGAGAATTATTTCTATGATGCTGCATGAAGATTTCTTGCTAGTGGTGTTCTTTTCCTTGTGGTTATTTAAAGAATGAAACAAAAGCTTGTTGATGTTACAAGATATATTTTCTTGTAGTAGAAACCCCTTTTCCTTGGTGTCTCTCTTGGAGCTCCATGTTTTTGGTGTGCAGCCCGGGAAAACTACCATCAACAGGCACAAACAAAGGCTGAAAATGGAACAAGTGACATTGTTGAAGAGAAAGAAAAGTAACGGAGAGTAAAGTTCCAGTTACTATTGAAGGATTGGAAGCTTTCCTTGCCAATGCCACATTCTACAAAAGATTCATCCCCCAATGGATAAAGCACGAGGCCATTCTGATGTCGTCCCTCTGTGATGGTCTGTTTCCATACCTTCTGAAGCTACCAAAACTTGCATCACAGTAGCAAAGTTCCTCCCACAAAACTGAAAAGTAGAACAGAGAGAATGAGTATCAATGGAGGATTTGGCCTTTATTGAAGAATTTTCAAACATCATCAAGTGGGAGATAGTCAAGAAGCTCTAAGAGTCATGGTCAGTGGAGGTTCATGAAAACAAGAAAGAAAAGAGCTGGAATTTATTCATAGATGCTCAGCACAGCAGGACACATTGTCGTGACGCTACGTGTCCACCACTGCAAATCTGAGGGCAAAGTTTTTCGCAAAGAACTTGAAAACATTAGTCAACATCATTAGGGATTTATTTTTCATTGTGTGTATCTTTTGTGTTTGCATTTGCATGACGCACGAGCACTTGTAGTCAGGCTAGGCACAATTTCTTCAATGCATTCATATTTTTTTGTGGAGCATCGCTCGATTGATTGCAAAGCATGGATTCTAATTTGCAAACTGCATGATGTTTGGGCGCAAAGTTCTTTTTCAAAGCATGTTCTTGATAGGGCACAAAGCATGAAAAATCGGTTCACATGAAGGTTTCCATTTTGAAGACTCATGGACTTGAGGAAAAGATTGTAATTCAGATGTTGCCAGTGCAGATGATATGTCTCTTCATAAGAAAAAATGGATCAATATTTTAGCAATCCATGAAAGCTAAGAGTTATCTGCTCATATTATGGACATTTAAGTGGAGTATTGCTACATCTCACACTTGCATTCTTTATGAAGATGGTGGAAACTCGCTGTGAAGATTAAAACATACATTCAGTATTGACAAAGCTCATCGAGATTACACATATCTTGGATAATGGCCTCTTTTGAATGTTCGTTCTACAAAATTTCCTTGCACAATATGGACCAACAATTGATTGAAGCATTCTTTCCATGACTATGTGATGTTTACAGGAGGACAAGCTTTGACTGCTTGCCATGTGACATTCCAAGTACACAAATTGTTAAATGATGTATTGATCTTAACTTCACAGAAAATGGACAACAACATTGAGTGGTTGTCAAGACATCCTACCCTATTAAGACAGAGAAGTTCTGACTTAATCTATGAGTCATGATCTCTAAATATCTAGGGAGAGTCTCACTATGCTTCAGCGAACTAAAGCCTTGTAGTTAGTCATTCCATTTATCAATGTTTTACTTGAATTTGTCTTGATAAAAAAGAGCTTAAATTTATAACCCTTAAAAAGGTTGGGTGTTCAGTATTGGTGTGTAAAGATGAAATAAATGAAGTTGAAGTGTTAAAGCAATTCCACGGCGTTATTTCATATTAATTGAAGGGTTTTTAAAGCAAACAGCATCAGGAAACAACATTACATAAAAGATGGTGATGGAAAAAGCTTAAAGCTTTTTGAAGCTCGCATAACTGGGATTATCATTGATGTCAGAATATTGAAAGATTTTCATAAGGAAAAAGCTACAGTCCGGAATTTCAAGGAGCCGCAAAAGAGAAAGAGTGATTATATAAATGCAGGCCAGAGCAGAAGAAGGGGAAGAATCGGCGAAGATTGGAACGAAAATGAAGGTGGTGAGGAGTTAACGGCTAACAGAAGGAGGGACAAGAAGAAGAAGAAGGGTGTGATCTCGGTAGCTGAGACGGAAGCTGACGACAAAGAAGAAATCGAAGGACAATGTTGCTATGAGGAAGGCAGGCGAAGGCACAGAAGAAGGTGAAATCAACGTGCTGAAGAGAGGCGACGGTGACGATGTAATGGGTGTGATCAGACGATGAGAAGAAGACCAACAAGCTCTCTTGCAACGACGTAGACGGGTGAGGACATAGAACCGATAACGATTGTTAAGAGTGACGAAGGATATTGGGAAAAAAATGAACTCACAAATGGACCTTTTAGCCCCCCCCTCTCCTTCTTAAAACAAGGAAAAGAGGAGAGAAGAATAGTAAAATAATCCTCCTCTCTCTCCACTTTTGCAATCTCGTTTTTCCTTTTTTATATTATCTACAAAGATATACTCAGATTTCTTCTCTCTCCTCATTGAAGAAGTCTTTTTCAACCAAAATTTATATTAAAAAAGGAGTCAGTTACGGGAGTGTGGTGCTTCATTTTCAATGCAAAATAATTAGTAGATACGAGGCAGTTGATTTTTTAATTGAGAACAAGGAAAATGAAATTTCAAAATTTCCTTTTAAGATATTTTGGGGATTTTTTATATCCTAGCTTTTGGTCAAAAAACAAACCAACTGGTCAAATTTCATGTTTTTTGGAGATGTTTTTGGAGGCAAAATAGAAATATTTAAAATACAAAAAGTCTTGGACATCCCTACCCTCTGAGCTATTTCCCCCCATATCTATACTCTCTCATGGCTCTATTGTGACCTCTTCTCTGTGTTTATGCAACCTCCATTAACAGAGTGAATTACTTACACCTTCCTTTCCCTTGGCACCTTTGTGTGCCTCTCTGTGCATCTCCACTCTACCTCTTGTGACAACCAACTAGGCTCCCTGTTTCTATTAATAGTAAAATGAATACAGGAAAGAAAGAGCTGCATATTGAGGTAGAGATTGAATATGCCCCATTATTCAAAAGAGCCCAGCATACCAGTGTCAACCCTCAGGTTTTGCAGAGCTACAGGCAAATGGGATTGAAACATGTGGATTTGTGGGTTGATGGGGGATTCTACCCAATTGACCCCTTAAACAATAGACCTCCAACTTTCTCAGGAATCACAAATTTGCTGAAGTATGTGTGTGAGGGTGAAAATGGGTTACTTGGCTATACTAGGCGGCTCCATGATCAAGCATTCAAAGTATTTACAACTTTCCAGGCAACCATAAAAAATTTCCATGATGTGATCACTGCACATCAACTTCATATACAACAGCTCATAGGACAAGTGGTACAACTGAATGACACTTTAATTCAACAAAACAATCAAATTATTTCAATGCAAGATACTATCCATGACATTGGTATCTCATATGAGGAGGCAAAGGCACAATTGGAAGACTTCAGAAAGATGAACAGCAAGCTAACACAGGAGCGCAAACGAAAGAAGAAGCCAATCAATGAGTTAATTGTGAATAGTGGCTAGTAGAAGCGACGTATCAAAGCATGTAAGGTAGTTCAGAAAGAGAACCTAGGTGAGGGTGAGGTTGGATCGTGTATTAGTAGATTGCTGAAGGCAAGTACACTGGAAAACTCTTTGAGCAATCATAAGTTTAAGGCTGTGAAGGAAAAGGTGATTGAGTGCACATTAAAAGATGTGTCAAATGAGTTCTCAGCTACAGATGCACAATCTATTTGTGATAGGGCCGGCATTAGCATAACGACTTACTCAAAGATATTCAAAGGTGTGAATGCTAGGTTTGGTCATGTGATGAAGAGAAATAGAATCGTGCCTCTTCCTCAACCTTCAAAGTTAATATAGGCTCAACATCAACTTAATACAAAGGTTTTGGAGTTGATAGGAGATCCCATGCATGTTCAATATGTGGAAACACTAAAGTTTCGGACCAAAAATGCATATGAGGTGAAGTTCACTGAACTCAATAATTACTATTTAGATTTGAACAAGGCGCAGTCAGCAATGGTAATATACTACAATATGTCTGTTGAGAAATGTAATGGTAAATTGCTGTTTGTTATAAAATTAGATGAAAGTGAGGCCATCAAAGGAGTAAAGCTTGAAAGAGTTAGTGTAACTCTGATGAATAGAGCTTTACAATTCGACAAGAACAACCCAGGGAAATTTAATGTTCAATTTGAGCGCCATGTGTGGTGGCTCACTGCATTTGAAGTTCCTAAGGAAACATTTGAGGTGTTGCAGCTATTCTTTATACACACAAGCATTCCAAGCATAATCGATCGCATCAGGAACATGGTGAGATGCTCTCGGTTGAAGGGTATGGTCAATACTTGGTTGAATGGCATCTTGCAAGAGACTTGAAAACTTTAAAATGCATGTGTGGAATCTCCAATTGTGCAAATACAAAGAATCCATGCCTATATTGCTTGACAGAGAGGGTGGAAGGAAAGGATGGAAAGAAGAATTGGTGAAAGGTGACAAGTGTTGCATCGATGCGCAATAGAGAAGATCACACTTGGAAGCCCATCTTCAACATTCCCTTGGATCGTATTCACATTTTTTTATTGCATGCTTTTGTCAGAATCATGGAGAAACTTGTATATGAATACATTTGCTTTGCTTATAGGGTGCAAGCAGAAAAAGAAGCCATTGCAATGTGTAGGAATGTGGAGCGAGTGCTATCAGAAATTGGGCTACACAAGCATCAAGTGACGATTGAAAAAGATGAGAAGAGATCAGGAAAATTTGGTAACTTGCCAAAAAAACCTTGCTTTGGAGGAGCAAAGGCTAGGAAGTTTCTCGCAATACCCATCAATGAGGAAGGGAATGTCATGGTTCGTAGGCCACAGGACTACGATGGGTGGAAAAGTTACATTTTGCAGTTCTTGATCGAAGTAATGGAGGAAAAACAAGATTGGCCAAAGCTAAGATTTGGATAAGTCTTAACAAATTGGCTCCCTTACTTCGCAAGATGGTGTTTAACAATGAAGATAAGCAAGAATTTATCAATGCTGTGCATAGCTTCTACGAAAACATAGTGGAAACGTGGGGCAAAAGCTCTATAACACATTACATGGTGCGTACTAAGTTAATATTTTAAAATTGTATGAATTGTATAAACTATTGAGCATAGTTTTACTCATGTGTGATATGTGTCTTTGTAGCATATCCTTGAGGCACATGGGCCATACTTTGCAGAAAAGGGAAGCATTGGAATTTGGTCCACACAAGGGATGGAAAATTCACATTGGATAGCACGTGGTGCATATCAAAGAAAAACTGATCAAGGTGGAGGGGTGAATGGTAGCAATCCAATGATCCAATTGCTATCTTGGTGATATAGGATTATAGTAGCGGATGAAGCTAAACTCTTGCAAAAGAGAGCAAATGAAAGTGCTGATGAATCGACTGCAGACATGATGGAATCACGTCGTGTCACTAAAAGAGTGCGTTATGAAGCCTCAAGTGCCAAAGAAAACCATGCCAAGTGGCTAGAAACAAGGCTTCGACAAGGTAGCAAATGGGTTCGAAAAGAGCTAAGATAGTAAGATGAATAATGTGAGTCAGTGTGAATGCAATTCCTAGTTTAAGAGAGAAAGAGAGAGTGCATCTATGTGAATGAGTCTCACAGTTTAGGGTTATATAAAAGAGGGTTTCACTTTCTATCTTATTCATTGAGTTCTCATATCTCTTGTGTAGGAAAGATGGCTAGGTCTAAGGCAGTTGCAAATAAGCTTCCGCTCACAGCCCCATATCGTGTTCAACCCCTTGGAGTATCTACTAGCTCAGATGCACCCCCTTCTCAACCTAATCCACCTTCCTCAAGTTGCCATCACAAGGGTCCTCCTCAGCATCCCTACAAAAAATGCAAGTGGAAGCCAGGTACAGTGGCCTTGAGAGAAATTAGAAGGTATCAACACTCTTTTGATCTCATCATTCTGAAGGCGAGCTTCTCGAGATTTGTTCATGAGATTGTGCAAGACCTCTACCGCACAGAAAGTAGGAGGTGGTTTTTGGTACAAGGTCAGGATAGACCTGATCGCTTCACAAAAGAATGTCTTCATGCTCTACAGTGTGCTGCAGAGGCCTTTTTAGTTGACTTGATGATTGATGCTCAATGTTGTGCAATACATGCGAAGCGCATCACTGTAACTCCCAAGGACTTCCAACTTGTAAGAAATATTCAAGCAGTGAAGGATGCATTCGTTCCAATGGAATGAACATAGTTTGCAATGTTATCTTTTTTGGCATAGTGTTATCCTCGTGCATTGGACATATGACTATGTCCCAGCGCAAAACTATTGTATGCGCCCTTAAAATATGAATTACAATTTTACACTTGTCCTTCGCTCTCAACTTTGATTGTGCATCTTCACTGTATTTTTAATTCTTACTTATAGTTTTTGTTAGCAATGTCAATTTCAATAGGAATAACATGTAAAAATTTGCCATTTTTTGTTGTAGACTTTACTCCTAATGCCTCTGTATAGTTTATGTGGTGCAAAGTTTCTAAGGGCCAGTAGTCGCGATGTTGATTTCTCAATTATCAATCCATCCATAATTTTGGTGTGGGATAATTTTTAAAATACTAAACTCTATCGGTATGCGACGAAACTTTACACGCATACTCGTTGGGTGGCCAAGAGCCCTTTTTTTTTGAAAAAAAAGTACCTGCAGACCCCTGTTCCGAAGTCTGGCAGGAAAGTGGCTCCAGATGCCAGACTTTGGACCAAGGGTCAGCAATCACTTTTTTTTCCCAAAAAAAAAATTTGGGCTCTTGGCCACCCAACGAGTGCGCTTGTGAAGTTTCATCGCATTCCGATATAAGGTTATGGATTTACGATCACATAATGGACAGTGCGTATGAAGCTCCATTAATCCGATTTTGGGGTTTAAATGGGTTAAAAGTTCATTCTTCTTCTCATTTTCACATCTTGATTTCTTTGCTTCCTCCATTTTCACATCCCCAACCTCTGTCTCTTCTCCGTCTTGCACTCCTTGCATGGCATGGACTAAGCAAGCATGTCGTCGTTTTGGCCACAGGAAGACATCACGCCAAGGCGTGCCACCTGGATCACAAGGTGGAGGCTCCTCAAGTGCAGCAACAGGTGCTCCATCTCTCTTCTTGTCTCTTGAGTGAGCTTCTTCTTGTGCATTTTTTTTGTGTTCGGCATAGCATCCTGAGTTGCACGAGAAGCACGTGTGACAGGAGCGAATCGCACGACACGCCTGGAAGCTGCATGCCGATAAGCTTGCCACGCGAGATCTGAATCTCCCGCATCAAATGCCCCCACCCTCGTTGAAGCACGCCCCGGTAGAAGGATAGGATGAGAGCATTGACCCTTGTTCGACTGGAGAGTTGGAGCACCTGGCTAGCTTCAAAAGACAAGGAGGTTCCCATCTGCTCAAGCAACTCTCGGTGACGGGCCACCATGCCTCGCTTTGCCTCAGAAATGGGCATGTGCATGCCCGGATCCGTCTTGTCAACGCGAACAAGAGCTAAGCCTTCACACCTCACCCTCTCCTTCATTCCTTGCTCCTTGAAGAGCCAGATCTACATGGAACTCATAGGAGTGTGAAGCCTCCTTGCTTCCCCCTTGGTTCCATCTAGTAGCCTTTCGGCCACTTTGACTTCGCCAAGACGGTCGCATCCCTTTGGCCCAGAGACCAGAATGGGCTTGATTGCACACGTGGGTTTCCTTGACTCCTGCATCTTCCTGAAACTCACCTTCATGTTGAGCGCGGGTTCGATGTCGTTCCCTAACTCAACCACTTGGGTTCACTTCCTGAAAGCCCATTCGCCATGGTTGGACCGCACTCGGAGTTCCCCAGCACTCCCAATCTTGATGCCGCGTGAGGGTCTATTACCCTCGGAATCGGCCTTTTCTCCTCGCTTGCTGCATGAGAGCTTTGCACCCTCTGAATCATCCATTGATGCACAAGTTAACTCCTCCTCTGCTTTGCAGTAGTAGGACCTCATATTCTTGAGAAAGCTAACCCGTTGTTGCCTGCTAGCCAATTCGAATTCAGGGGGCATCGGATTCGACATAAGAGTCTCCTCCTTTGCCCCACAAACGGACGAGTAGTTCACAGGTTTCCAAATTTTCCTTCTCTTCCTCTCCTTCACTCCACTTCCTTCCACACCAACTCTCCTCTTCCTCTCCTTCACTTCACTTCCTTCCACTCCCACTCTTCTCTTCCTCTCCTTCTTCACCCAACATGCAACCATTCGTTTACCCTCCCGGCGCAAGGAGCCTTCCTCATCACACAAAGCCATTCTTTTACCCTCGTGGCTAACGAGATCCTCCCTATCATCCTCAACACACCCGGCCATTCGTTTACCCTCGCAGCTCACAAGCTCTTCACAAGGGTTGCCCGTTCATTTATTCTCCCAGCGCAAGGAATCTTCCCCATCCACAATCTTCCGCTTCTTATCCTCATTAAAAAAAAAACATAAGGCACCAGTTCATTTATACTCGCTGGGCTAGACGAGTCTCTCTTCCCTTCCTCAACACTCCTCTTCACTTCAGCCTCACTCTTCATCTTTGCATCCACATCAAACAAAACACATGGCACCAGTTCATTTATACTCCCTGGGCTAGACGAGTCTCTCGTCCCTTCCTCAGCACTCCTCTTCGCTTCAGCATCACTCTTAATCTTTGCATCCACATCAAACAAAACACAAGGCACCAGTTCTTTTATACTCGCTGGGCCGGACGAGTCCTCCTTAACCTCCTCTGCTCCTAGACACTCTTCCGCATCCTTACTTAACACAAAACATGGTCCCAGTTCATTTATGCTCGCTGGGCCGAACGAGCCTTCCTTCACCTCTCCTACTCCTACCTTCCTCCTCATACCTCCTATACATACCTCCTTATCCAACTCAACTCTATACTTCACCTTATCCTCAATGCATAAAAGAATACAAGGCTCCAGTTCATTTATACTCGCTGGGCTAGACGAGTCTTCCTTCTCCTCCTCCACTCCAACACACCTCAAGACATCATCTCTTACCATCTCAACATCTATACACGGTAGCATACAAGGCACCAGTTCATTTATACTCGCTGGGCTAGACGAGTCTTCCTTCTCCTCTCCCACCCAACACAACTCAAAACACTTTGCTTCAACTCATCTCCAGCACACCAGACTTCAAAACTTCATCTCCTCCTAACTCAACGTGCTTCGCCTCAACTTCACTCCTCATCTGAATATCTATACATGGTAAAATACAAGGCACCAGTTCGTTTATGCTCGCTGAGCCGGACGAGCCTTCCTTCCCTTCTTCTGCTCCAACATATCTCAACTAGGCATCAACCCTCTTCAACATTTCATCTTTACTCAGCTCAACCTGCTTTGGCACTCTTTCAACCTGCAGCACCTCCTTCCTCATCATCTTCTTCATTCCCACCTTCCCATCTCCACACTTCAACTCAACATCATCACCAGACTTCAACTCATCACCCTTTTTCAGCTTTACAGGGTCGCGAGAAAAAACACGTGGTCCCAGTTCATTTATGCTCGCTGGGCCGGACGAGCCTTCCTTCTTCTCTCCCTTCACCTTCCCTTCTATCGCTTCCAAAACATGGGGGACATCACCCCGCAACACACTAGAAGCACATGATTTCAACTTAGCCTCTTTGGCTTCGTCCATCTCCTTGATCACTACCCCATTCACAATGCATTTCTTTCTATCCGCATCCTCCAACATAACTTTCTTCTTCAACTTCCTCTCCTCCACCACATCTCTTCTCATACCCAAGTCAGCATTTTGCTTCTTCACCATCTCCTTAGTCTTGGCATCCATCGCCATGCCACGCTGCTTCAACCCTTTTTGCATAATTTTCATCAAATCCACAAACTGGGCTTTCATTGCCCGCATCCTCTCTTCACTCTCCTTATCCTCATCCTCACTCCCATTATCATCTTCATCTTCAGCTTCGGAGCTCGAACTCGGCTCTTTGAACTTTGAGGGCATGGGCCGCCGTAGCGGCGCATCAACACGACTTGACTTCTTCATCTCCGCATCATTCTTCTTCCTCTCCACCCCTTTCTCTTCAACCTCATCACTCCTACCCCCCTTGATCATCTTCACATCTTTCTTCACCCCTGGCATTCCACCCGTAGCAACAGACGCATCAAAATCCAAAGCAATTTTTCTTTTCAATTCACTTTCAACCTACAGCGCATCCCAATCTCCCTTCCTCATCGTCTTCTCTCTCCACTCCTCAATCTCCTCATTCACCTTCTTTAACTTCATTTTTACCTCCTCCTGCCTCCCTTCAATCACCCTCATCTTCTTTTCCATCTCAGAATGAATTTGGGATGGGGCATTTGCCCCCTTTCCACTTCCATACCTTAGATTTTCCGTCAAACCTCGCCGGTCATACTCCATATCATAAAAATCATCAAGAAGGCTTCTTCTTTTTTTAATAAATATACTCCACATCATCAATTCTTGACTTGGGCATGGCACTCTTCGGAGCTTTCTCAACACGCCTCAGCCTAGGCTCCCCAACACGGGGGCTAGCACACGCCACCCGCGAAGGCTATTGAGAATCAGCAATCACTCACTAAAACAGCCTCTTTGTATGAAGCTTCAGGGCCAAGGACATGGAAGCTAACCTATCCCATATGCACAGTGGTGCCTACTGCAGTTTCCTACTTTCCTATAAAGCATTGTACTTGCTTCCTTTTCTTAATGCAATGATTGTACTCTTTTCTTTTCAGTGAAGTGTCAATGTCATTGTCCACATACACAAGATTGTGTTTATGAGTCCAAGTCTCAATCTTGGAACCTAATTCACTTGTGTAACAAACAGTGTCTTTGTCTTCTCCATCATGAGTCCACACTTCTCATTCCATCCATCATAACTCACTGCCATGCTCTAGATCTTGTATCTTTCACATGGTATCAGAGTGCAGCTGAGCATGGCTTAGCATGTTTCAGGTCCTCTCTCTACTCTCTCAATCTCTCATAATCTCTATCCAGCTCAGCTCAAGTGTTTGACTTCATCTCCAACTCCATTTTCACTCTTTACCCCTTGGCAGCCTGCAACCTACCTCTGTTGGAGGAGCTGGATCTCCACTTACAGCGCATATCTTCACTTGCTTTCTTTTGGAGAAATGATCCTCGACTCAGGGTGCTGCATCCTGTCATTTCAAACACCAACATTGGTGACCTACAGATCCAGCATTGCGTGATTCGTTAGTCGCAGTCCAGAAAACGGCGCCTTCTGTTCGTACAGCCCAATGTCCATCTGCGCAGCGCAATCCGTCCTGGGACTTTAGGGCTTTTGAAGCCTATCACTTAGGCTATCTTCAGCTTGAATCTTGAGGCATATGGTTCAGGCTATGAGCTGGAAACCTCAAAAAACCAGTCGTGTAGAAACCCTAAAAAAGACCACCATAGCTATTTGAGCTCAAGCTCCTCTCTCACTTCACCTTCTCTCTCCTGCCACTTAAATCCAGGAGGGGAGATCTCACTAAACTACTAAATTTCTCAACAAGACAAGCATCAAATCAAGGAGAGGAGATCTGTGAAGCATTTTTGAAGAACCATTGAAGATTTGAAGACTCGAGGAAGAAGATACAAACATAGTGTCCACCCAGTGACACTCATCTAGTGCTCTTAGCACTTGTGTCTTGTGACACAACCAACTTTGCTGCAAACTGAGAATTTTGGAAACTGATTTGCTGTTGATCTTGCAACCTCAACATGGGAAAAGACTCTCCAAATGCTCGATTCAAAGGAGTCGGGTTCCACACTTGGCAAACCCGCATCAAGCTCATCCAGATGAAGAAGGGTCTTTGGGCTATCACAAATGGCAAAGAGAAGAAACCTCGAGATGCGGACCTTGCAGTTACTTGGCAGAAGAATGATGACAAGGCACAAGCCATCATCAAACTGGAATTGGATGACAGCTACATTCATCATGTGGATGCCTGTGACACGTCCCATGACACTTGGGATAAATTGGATACCCTATTTGGTGCACAGTCAAAGTCGTCTAAATATGGTCTATTAATTGAATTTTTCCGACTTGATATGAAGCCTCATACATCCCTGGCATCCCATCTGAAATACATGGAAAGCCTGCTTACTCAACTTGCAGGGATAAAGCTAAAAATGGATGAAGATGTTTGCATTGGTGTCTTATTAAAAAGTTTGCCTCCTGCCTATGATAATGTATCAACCACTCTAACTAATATGCCTGATCCTCAACTTATTGATATTAAAGCCTCTCTGTTAGAAGAAGAAAAGAAACTTAAAAGCAAAGAAGAGCCCAGCACTTCAAAGGATGAATAAATGTTATATGTAAACAATAGATACAAAGGTAAAAAGGAACCGCTCTTCTGTGACTTCTGCAAAAGGACCGGACATACTGAGAAGTTCTGTCATGCTAGGAAGAGGTCCCAAAAGGCCTATCTTGCAGCTGTGAAAGAAGAAGAAGACCATGGGCCAAAAGATGAAGAGGAAGATGAAGATGAAGACCACCAGGATCGGAAGGACAAGACTCATCAATCCTTCTACTCTCATTACTCTGATAGACTGTTTTAAAAGCCTCGTATTTCCTTGCGCTAATGCTTCTTGCCATAAGCTTTGTAAACTCCTCATGTAACTTGGCATTACAGTCCCTGTACACTTTGTGAGGCCCCTGTTACAGCCTCTGGATGTCCATCATGTTTTGGTGCCCACACTTAGCCTTGTCTGCGATAGCCTCTGGTGTCTACCATGTTTGTGGTGTGCCCACACTTTGCAGGTGGTTCTCATTACAGTCTCTACACACTTTGTGCCTTTCTAGTTGTGATTGAGGAGGGGTGTTGAGAATCAGCAATCACTCACTAAAACAGCCTCTTTGTATGAAGCTTCAGGGCCAAGGACATGCAAGCTAACCTATCCCATATGCACAGTGGTGCCTACTGCAGTTTCCTACTTTCCTATAAAGCATTGTACTTGCTTCCTTTTCTTAATGCAATGATTGTACTCTTTTCTTTTCAGTGAAGTGTCAATGTCATTGTCCACATACACAAGATTGTGTTTATGAGTCCAAGTCTCAATCTTGGAACCTAATTCACTTGTGTAACAAACAGTGTCTTTGTCTTCTCCATCATGAGTCCACACTTTTCATTCCATCCACCATAACTCACTGCCATGCTCTAGATCCTGTATCTTTCACAAAGGCGGCTTTGATACCAAGTGTGAAGGTCCAACCCTCAAAGACTCGCTCGGGACCCCGTCTAGGCCGTGGGACCGCACTAGACTCATTCCATAACTTTGCCATCTCGACCCCTCAACACGTCACGGGGCACCCCAACACGTCACGGAACGCGTCACGGAACGAGACGGAACATAACACGGCACAAGATTCACCCAACGGCCCATCTTGAGGGCATCACGTCATATTCATATGTAGAAAGCATTTACAAGATCACTGGGGGCTCAGCAAGGGACTATGTCACGGCGGGTGGGTGGAGCTATCAACGAGCTACAACACGACGCCAACACTGTGGGTGAGGGAGCTAGAGAGGTACTCCCTCATAAAAACCCTAAACCCCTAAAAACCCTAAACCCTAAACCCTAAACTCCATGCATCTCTGCAAAAAGTTCCCAACTTGGCTCACATTCCACCTCCACGGATTTGTTGGAAGAACGGAAGAAAACTACATTCCTTCCTAGTGCGATCGAAGTTTGAATTTTCGCCACAAGAAGTAAGGCGCATCAAGCATCTTCACATCCCGTTGCCACAAAAGCAGGGACCCAAAGGCAAAGCTACACCCCTTACTTCGCATATGAACACTCTCTCCTCCCAGGAAGGCCGAAAGATCCGTCACTCCATAGATAACCCATAAAAATAATGGGCCACCCAATAAAAACAAAAGGCCTTAGGCCTTAAAAGGCCAAAAGTCAAAGGCCACAAAAGGCCAACGACCAACGGCCACCACAAAAAAGGCCACCCGGCCCGGCCCGAAGGCACCACGCAGGGCCACATGGCACCCACCCGGACGAACTGGCCGCCCAGCACGCAGGCGGTCTACCGCCCACCGCCCAGCGCATAGGGCGCCCACTGCAGGACTACCGCCCAACACACGGGCCACCCAGGGGTCGTCCGCCCTCCGAAAACGGTTGCCCGCACACAACGACCACCCGCACGCACATACCTCGACCACCCGCGGAAAAGGCACCCGCGCCCGAAATGAGCCCGGCCCCGCCCCTGCCGCGTCACCTTGGTCCCACGTCACCCTGGTCTCACCCCTGCCGCGTCACCCCGACCACTAGTGACCACCCGCGTCAAAGGCCCGTCGTCACCATGGCATGCGAGGCCCCAGCCTACCATTAAAGTCCCACAGCCACGTGGACCCAGAGCAAGTCGACACAGCAGCAGCAACTGTAAGCTGCCGCCACCCCGTCCCATTCTCACGCCTTCACCCTCGAGTACACCACCTCCTCCACCCTTAAGCATTAATCATGAGCCGCCCTAAATTCCATGCGCCCCCAAATTCTATCTCACAGCATAATTAAGAGCCCGAACCAGTGTACTCACCCCACTAATCGTGGGATTAACAACCATAAGCTCTCCCGCCACAACGGCCACTAAAACCATAGCCATCTCGAGTGCACACTTGTATAAAGCCTGTCCTCCCTAATTTTAGGGCCAAAACCCTTATTCTGAAGAAGTCCCTGATGAGTGACCGAAACGTCACGAAACGCGTTGGAACCCCCTTCTTCATTTTTTAATAAAAATATTTTTGGCCCCGGCTTTATTTCTTGTGCACACTCCATTTTTTGAGTCAAAGGCTCAGCATATCTCCTTTCTTCCCTGTGCATTACTCCTAGCTACCCTCTTTAAACCTTAATTTTAAACCCTTATTTTTAAACCTTAATTTTTAACCCTAAACCCTAAACCCTAAACCCTAAGCCCTAAAACCCTAACCCCTAACCCCAACCCCTCAACCCTCAACCCTCAATCCTCAACCCTAACCCCTAACCCCTAAACCCCAAACCCCAAACCCCAAACCCTAAACCCTAAACCTAAATCAATTGTGAGGCACATTTCTGTGGCCACATAACCCTAAACCATAAACCCTAAACCCGAAACCCGAAACCCCAAATCCCAAACCCTAAACCCTAAATGAGACTTGGGGAGAGGAGTCTTTTGATTTCATTCTGGCAAATCTTCATGTCTTGAGGGCTCATCCCGGGTGAGTGGCTTTGGTAGGAGTGCTTTGGGGAAGCTCGGGAAGAGAGATAAAGTATTTGGTTTTGTCCCAAAACTGAAGAGGATTTTCTGAAGAATAAGTCATAATATGATCCTTCCATTGTTGGAGTTGAGGGGCATAGAGCTGCTTTTGTTGAAAAAACCATTTCTTGAATCTTAAGTCACAGAGTGAAAGGGTTCTAGAGAAATGTTGAAGAAGAGGGACATCATAAGGTTCTCTTTTGAAGAAGAAAGAAACCTTTTGGAAGTCAAACGTTATTGGCTTAAAATGGCTCATAACATCCATGCCAATAATCATATCAAAACCCATAGATTTGATTAAGCAAATTGTAAGGGGAACTTGGAGGTTACCGATTTTACATCGTACCTTGGTTGTTTTTTGGATAGCTAGTCTTCTGTTAGAAGCTAGGGATATGCTAATCTCTTCTTCAAGATGCTCTGCCCTATTAGGTGGTACATAATGGTCTTCACAAACTGTCAAGGAAGAGCCAGTGTCTAGTAAAGCATCTAATTGCATATGAGTATGCTTAGTGAGAGACATGCTGATGGGAATTAGTGGGAGTTGGGCTCTGCCAATAGCTGAAATATGGTACTCCTTGGTGTCCATTATGTGGGCTTGATTTATTGATTTGTCCTTTGCTGCAAGCCTTGTCAATTCCTTGTCATGTTGTTCTACCTGATTCGTGAGATTTCTTAGTGCTTGGGTAACTTGAGAAAGCTCTTGGGTGATGAGGGCAAGATTATCCTTTTCTGTGGACTGTTGTTTCGTCCTAAGAGGGGGAGATTTATCTTTGTCAAGGCTAATTGGTTCCTTAGCATCTTTGAGGATTTGTTGGAGAGTTCAGGGCTTAGGAAACATTTTAAAAAGATCAGTAGTGACAAAAGCTTTTCTTCAAGAAAGTTCTTAGAACTTTTCCCATTAAGAGAAATAGTCTTTCTTTCTTTTGAGAGAAGTTTTGAGAAGGTATATTCTTTTTCTTCATCTGAGGAAGATTATGAGGAGGATTTTGGGAGGTTGGGTGAAACCAAATCATAATCAGAATGCCATTTGTAGGAAATACATGAGGAGGGGACTTTGATGAGTCTTTTCCCAAATGGTTGTTTGCCTCCCCTATATATGCCTTGTCCGTGCCCTTGGTAGTTTTTATGTCTGTTTCTTCTGGAGGATTCTCCAAAATCATCTTCTAATGCATTGATGGTATGAATGGTATCTTCATCATGGAAGGAAGCATCAGACTTATATACAGAAGTACCATCAGAATCAGAGAGATGGAAAGCACTTTGCTCATAGTAATCATACCTGTCTTCAAGAGGAAGGCCAGATTGTTGGAGGGCATTGATCTTTTGCAGAAATTTGCTTTTGTTAGGGCACTTATTTGCCCAATGAATGAGTTGTCCACAAATGAAGCAAGATTTGGAATTTTGTGAACGTCTTCGGAACAACCGCCTCTTGGAAGAGAACATTTTCTTGGGCTTATATTTTGTACGAAGGTTGGATTTTTTGCAACTGCAGCTTTGGTGGAGGCAGTCAAAATCTTTACTATATATATTTTTCGTACAAAATTCCATAGAGGGGGATTGGGTGGTTTTTAAGAGCTTCTTTCCCTTTAGCTGAGTACAGAGATCATCTATTACCTTGTGAACTAGCTGGGTGATCATGCCAAAAGAGTGTTCATAAGTGATCTGTTGTTGCTCCATTTTATCTGCTACCATCCGGGGAATAGGATTAGGAAGGGAATTCACAAAGAAACTCTTGTTATTGGCTTCATGTTCTCCATTGAAGCGATATAAGAGATGCCGCATATAGATGACATAATCTTCTATTTTGTTAATGTTACACAAGCGAGCGTGGTGAAAGGCCTGCATAGCATCTCGTGCCTCATCATACCTGTTATCCACCCATTCTGAGACCAAAATCTCAAAGAAAATTCCGCTAGGATTAGGGTCCTTTTGAATGGTAAACTTGGCATTAGGGTCAAGGGATTCCCACCAATAGCGGAGATTGCCAGTGAAGCCATGGGTAATATGGTTGATTGCATTTACCTGGGCAACTCCTTGGTTTCTATATAATGAGCAAAAATATCCAAACATTTCATGGAAAACATCTTCAATTTCTGCTTGTGAAAGATTATCAATATTCCATAAGGGAAGATTTCCAACTTTGTGCCACTTGGGCTTGTCCTCTTGCTTGTTTGGGTCACTTTTCATCATGTTGATTGTGGGAGGACAACTTTCATCTTGTGTAAGATCTATGACAGGGGATTCAGCGTCTTTTTCTAGTCTTACTAAATTTTTTCTTATCTTGAGTTCCTTTTGAACAGAAGGAAGATGAGTAGGATCAATACCTCGAATTATACCATAGAATTTAGTCCCTTTGTCATATTGGTCCATTTGGCCCTCTGTTTCTTGTATTGTTGCTTCATCCCAATCAGAAAATTCGGGCCAGTCTATGGGATCATGAAGAGCATTCCATCCAGGGAGTGGCATTGGTGGGGAAGAATGCCATCCATCAGAATTATAATTGATATGAAGCCCTTTAAGATAATGCGTGATTTTATGAGCACTTTTGGGGGTATCAGGATTAGTAATTTTTGCATAAGAAGTAGAACTAGGCATATCTGTAAGGAAGGATGCAGTATGTTGATCATATTCCATATCTTGCCAATGGATGAGGTCAAGTCAATGAACTTCAATTTGTTCATGGGGATGATCTTGGAAGCAAAGACCCCTTTTGTCGGGACGAGAGGTGAGTTTGGGCCTTTGGGATTTCAATGAACATTCTTCTGGGTCTGCAATGATTTCTCCAAAAATCCGAGTCTTCCCAGTGTCGATGGCGCTTTGCTGTAGTATAGCTTTGTTCTTCATGCAGGCAGGTAGTCGGTTCTTCTTCTAAGTGGATAACCCAATCTTGGAGTTAATTAGGATACCATTTGGTGATGCGGGGCAAGTGGAGATGATTAGGTGGAGGAATATCTTCTGCTTCAGTATCAGCTTCATAGGACAGTTGGGAAAGCATTCCAGGGGAATCTTGAGAGGATGTGGTAAAATGTTGTTGGTCATGGATCCAATCATCCATTTCATGATGATTTGATGTCATCTGGTTGCTACATCCGATGATGTCTTTGCCTTTGCCCTTACTATGCATAGCATAGAGAACATCTTGGGAAGGATCTCCTTGAAAAGATTTCAATGAAAACCAAGCTAGAAGTTTTTTGATATTTTGTTGGGTTTTCGAAAGATCAAGAGAGGAGCTAGATGCAGCATGAGAGATTACATTTTTTTGTTTTTGTTGAAGATCAATAAGGAGTTCTATATTAGTGAGTTGCTGATTGACCTGAGCTAGTTGTTCGCTAAGACTGTAGAGGGAATGGCTTTGCCAATTTATGGCCATGTCTTGCTGAGAATAATTACCTGAAGATGGAATGATGAAGGGGGCTCCAATTACTTCTGTGTCTTGAGCATAGAAAGAAGTCGGTTGCGTCTAGATGACATTTAGAGTAGATGAGGTAGACGCAGACTCTACTAGCTTTCGGCAATGAAGGCATTGTAAGCCATTTGTGGTCTTCTGGAGATCTTCATGTGTGCAGACAGGAAGCCTAGTATGAAGCTTATGCATCGCTGGAATTGGAGGCCTTGGCAAAATTTGTTATTGTTTTCCCTTTGAAGGTCGAGCCATAGCATAGTTGTTAGTAGCAATTTCTTTGATTGATACAGGAGTAGGAGGCAGCATCTCATTTTTTTGTGTAATACTAACATCCATATCCCATTGTTCAGGGAGCTAAAGATCGGACCAATTGATGACTTGAGGAGTCATCCTTTTAGTAGCAGCATCTGTTTTCATGATTATGTTTTGGCCTTTATCCTTAGGATCTAGGGAAAGTCCTTCAAGAATACTAGGAAGAGTAGAGTTGACCAGACGAAGGACTACTCGATATTGGATTGCTAAGTGCACGCTTCCTGATTTCATTTCAAGACCTTGAGTTTGGAGTTTGAGAGTAAGAATCTTAGAAAAGTATGGATCATCTAAAGATATGAGAAAATTAGGGCAAAGTTCCATATAAAGTGGGCCATTAGATAGGGGGACATTATAGCACCTACTAACATATTCTCTAAGGTTTTGTGTCTAGTATCTAGGACAACAGCTAAGGCTAAAATAGGTAGACCTTTACAAAATAGAGAAACTAATCCTATTGCTACATAGCCTAAATGCATGTAATTGTAACCCTTAGATTTTGCTTATTGGGCAAATTTAGAGGGTTTTTCAAGGAGTTTGAGAAAATGGCTGTCTACCTGGCTATCAGAAATAGTAAAGTTACACTTCTCGTCAATGTACATTGTAGAAGCTTTGAAAAGACGGAACTTTTCTTCATAGATCTCCATAAGTCTAATGGCAGGAAGTTGCCACCTTGCAGCTCGTTCAGCCTCATCTATTGATAGAGCACTGTACGCAAGGGACTGATACTTCTTTGAAAGGGACCGAGCAAGAGCCATAGTGCTTCGAAATGGACGATCTCGAATTGCAAGAGAACACCGAGACTTGAGCCAAATGCCTACGCCACCACGGCCAACGGCAAACACTGCAATAATGCCCGTATAGGATCTCAGATTGCAAGAGAACACAACTCCAGAACTTTGCAAGAGAACTCCCTAAACCCTAAACTTCAAGTTCTGGAGTTGTGTTCTCTTACAATCTGAGATCCTATATGGGCATTATTGCCGTGTTTGCCATTGGCCGTGGTGGCGTAGGCATTTGGCTCAAGTCCCGGTGTTCTCTTGCAATTCGAGATCGTCCATTATGAAATTATTATGGCTTCGTTTCAAGTTTGGATGAGTTCGCATGCCTCCAACATTTATGATGAAGCAGAGTCTGCTTCTGCACGACAACCACCTGCACTCCATATGAACGAAAGAGATTCCAAGCGTGACGAAGTTTTTATCTTTGAGGTAAATTTCAGTGATATTCTTAAAAGGGTTCGTTCTCGCACTAAGCCTCACTATCTTTTACGTTAATCCTCTTCTCCTTCTAATCCCCTAGAATCTCTATCCCACAACATCTCTGTGGGAGCTTTCGCTGAACCGCCAAGACCCACAAACCGCTTATTGTTTCAAGCGTTCCAAGCCGACCACTAATGGCTACCTCTCACATAGCCGACGCGCCATCCATATCTATGGGTGTAGTGAGCGTACCTCCATGCCAATCGAGTTACCTCCTCTCCCGTGCACTCTGGTTCCAAGTGCAAGCTTCAAGCAAGCTCCATCCTCAAGCTCCATGCTCCATGCTCCATTGCCGCGAGCAAGAGAAGAGAAGAGAAGAGAAGAGAAGAGAAGAAGAGAGGAGAAGATGGAGAGCTTCTCCTGCCCGGGTCCCTCACCCTCACACACTCACTCCCTCACACTCTCACACTCCCTCTCTCAAGCACAAGCTTCAAGCAAGCAAGAAGAAGAAGAAGAAGAAGAAGAAGAGGAGAGCTACTTTTGGCCACACACAAGAATGAGCTTCTCATTCACTTTTCAACTTTATATACAAAACCCTAAATCCCTTTTGGGCGGTCATCCCCTTTTCTCTTTTTTACATGGCCGGCCGTAGCCTAGGCTCTTTTTCCCATTGTCCTTCTATCTTCCTAGCTTCCTTTCCACCGCCCGTCTACATTTACAAATTGCACGGGTGAGAGCCTGGCGCTCCTTAAATTAAACCATGATGCGCTTGCGCTCTTTTACAATAGTTTGACTTGCACTTTTCCTTGTGCGCCTTTGTCTTCCGTTTCTCTTTGCCTTGGCCTTTGTCTTTGTCTTCTGTCTTAGCTTTCCGGATTTTCCACCGCCTGGCACTCTTTTACAAGATTTCAGGGTGCGCCTTTGTATTTTAAAATGCATCTTTCCCCTTTTGCATTTGCCTTGGACTTTTAAGGTTGCCCTTGCACCTTTGGCCTTTTCTTCTCTTCTTTCTTCAGTCGAGCTCATTTTTTTCCGCCTTTTCCCTGTGTCTTTTTTATTTCCTTTTGCTTTCTTCGTGTTGGGGTTAACATTACCCCCCTCCTAGACGAGTGCAAGTCCCATGGCACTCACCGTCGTAGGTAGCAGGTGGAGCTTGCACCGAAGACGTGGGTGGAAGTGACCATTGTAGCTTGCCTTGGAGGAGTTCTGATGTTGGTGCAAATGAAGGTCATTGGTGGCACTTTGCTGTTCGGATTGGCTGGTGATATGATTGTTGTAGGTGGCTATAGGGCTACTCTTTGTTGAGAATGGTCACTCATAGCTAGCACAGGTGTTGGTGTTCTTGGGATGCTCATGGTGGATTCTGCTTGTGATGATTCTCTGGTGGTTTTGCATGATGAAGTAAAGGACAAGAGTTCAGAGTTGAGTGTTGATGTAGAGGTGATGACGCTTTTGGAGTCTTAATACCTGCAATTGGAAAACCTCTCATGTGGTTTCTCCCTAAGGGGTAGTGCTAGTCTTCTTTATCGTGCACAAGACATATTTTGATTAGTTTGGGAGACAGGTCGAACTCTAAGCAAGCCTGGAGTATTGTCCTGCACTTGAGGACCCAAACTGTGTATATATTTTGGTGCAAATATTATGTGAGTGCTCGTGCATACTTAGATATTACATAGTTAGAAGACTGCGGGCTGGTTTCTCGTAACATTGTGTGGATAAAGCAAAGGTGTCCATGTTGAGAAGATGTACACGTGAAGGTGTATGAGACATCCTTTGCATTGTGACTGCTCGACGTAGCATATTTGAATACAGGGATACCGCACTTTCGGTAGGCTGGAAGCTATTGGACTTGCTTGATGAGGACGGTGTACTTTTCATGGCCAATCGTGTGGTGATTACCACAATTGATTGCAATGGTAGTAAGGCAGAGTGCAAGAGGAAATTGTGCAAGTGGGTCAGGGTGACAGGTCTAACCATAGGCGAGAGAGAAGCTCCCTAGGTATGTCCTGCCATTGATGTGCCCTGAAAAATTGTGAGTGAAGCTAAAGGGCGAGGGGACTAGGGACGGAGCCAGTCGAGCAAGGTCACTGGACGTACCTAGTTTGAGAACCCCTAGGTGATGTGCTGTGATCGTGGGTGTGTCTTATCCTTTCATTCGTTGCTTTTCTTTCTTTTTCTTTTTTCTTTTTTTTCTTTTTTTTCTTTTTTTTTTCTTTTTTTTCTTTTTTTTTTCTTTTTTTTTCCCGAACTTGCCTGAGTACAACCATTGCAATATGTTAAGGCTATCAGCCTTTCAATGGGTTAGAAATTGTCAAGCTTCGAAGGCTCAGGACATGGATATTGCAGTGATGATTGTGCCCTAGCCTCGTTGTTAGAGAAGTAGTTGTTGAGATGGGGAGATACACTTGAGATATTGCAAACCTCTTTACAAGACGCGATGTTGGTACAATTGAGGTAACAACTGCCATGAGCCAACTATAGAGTTTGACACAGAAAGAGAGCGCAGCCCATGAATGTGCTTTGGGCCATGCGATGTGGGTGGTCGGCAAGGGTGATTTTTTCTTTCGGCAACGTGGCTTTGTCGCGGCTCTTTGTGGGGTCAATGGTCTTGTGGTAATCGGACATTGAACACTTTCGCACAAGGACCTGTATCATCCTACATCCACTTGCCACTTGATGAGAGTACATGCATGGTATATGCCGCAACTATAATAAACCAGTGCAACACAAGGAGGCATCACTTATCGGAATTCCATGGTGTTGACTTAGATACTTATCACCTGCGCTTGATTAGCTTTTCCTTTTGCTAAAGACGTGAAATATATTAAACACAGATATGAAAAGTTCGTACAATTAGGGAACATGTCGACACTGAACCATTTAAAGGCAAAAAGTCCTGGCCAGGTAGCATTTGATAAGCCTTTATACAACATGGGGCTACTCTATTTGTATGAGGCAGGGCGAGTCTGGGTAGTCGGGCGACTAGGGCTCTGCTGGTGCAGGGCTCCCGTGGGGTCGGGCAGGGAACATGTCGGCCGGGACATGAATGGTGTAGTCTCGACCCGCCACCATTTCCAAAATACCTTTGAATAGTTCATTAAATTCTTGCCTGTCCCACTTTGCCTTTTTTGCCTTTGAGCACCGGGTGCCCAAGCATACGTTGGGGGTTTGTGCCACTGGTGTTGCCACATTGTGTGCATATCCTTGAGCGTTCGCTCCCCTGACCTGCGGATTCTTTGGCCTTCGTCTGGGGCGGTGTCACTTGGGGCCGCGTTTCTTGGCGTACCTTTTAAGAGTGGACACGTAGCGCACCGGCGAAGGGGCATGTGCTGCATGTTCTCTCGACTGCGGAGAGTGTCCTTGCAAGCTAGCTGCCCTTGGTTCATCATGTTTTCCTCACGGGGGGCCTGTAAGATGCGAATCAAGGATTAGGATTTGTTACATGATAAGACCATTCATATGTAAGGGATTATAGTGCAGGTTATCAAGCGCATAGGACGAGAAGGGGAGGGGTGGGGCATGCAGTGCTTGTTGTAGAGGGATGGCCCCCATGATGTATATTTAGCCTCCTGCCATTAGCAGATCTTGGCTCATGCCAAGTTACGTCGGCTGGTGGTCATGAATTTAGGCAGGGCTCAACCTTGGAAGGATAGATCGGAAAGGGAAGAAGGTGTATAGAAAAGGGGCTGCACCCTGTCTACACCATCAGAGTTGTTGGTCAAGGCTTCCTATGGCGATAATGTGGCCTGCATGCCCTTCACTTGGAGGTGGGGATGGTCACACGGCTTTTAAATGCGTGATGAGAAGACTTGAGGAGCTTAGCCTGTCAGACCCAACTCTTCTCCCTGCGCTTGACTATCATTGCTTGTGTGTGTTGATATTGTTTATACACGGTGATACAAAAATCAATGTTTATTCATATATATATTTATGAATCCATGTCACTTCACGAGGATAAGAACCAATTGTAGAACTCGGGGTTGTACTGGAGCGTGACACACGCATCCAACACTCATGGTAGTTTACTTAGTACCGATAGATATTTTGCCACATCGAGCAGCATGGACCCTTATTCGAGTCTACTGGCAACATGTAACTCCTCTTCAGTGAGAACCTTATCAAACAGATGGTTTTCTTGGCTAGCTTCAGCCAAGTCTGTACCCCGAATGGCAGTCAAAACTCGAAGGGAAGTTGGTGCCACATAGATTGGGTCTCTTTGAGACCGCCATTTGGCCAATCGCTCCTCAGATACTGTCATGATCTGGGCTCCTAGTTTGGCCATTGCGACGCGGTTTTCACACCAACGCTGTTCAAATCAACTCCGACCTACTGACAATAGCTTTAGTTGCTCAATGTTTACGAGATTCGGTTGGCAGAGCATTTCATTAAATGTCACAGTTAAGCGTAGTTCGTCAGCCTCCTCGTCAGAGATGAGTCGCATGCGTTCATGTAAGAGCTTGTTATAGTGCTCGTCAAGATGTTCCTGCTCTTCCCAGGATAAAGGGAAGGGCAAGTAATCTCCAAGCTGCTCTTTAGGGAATACGCGCATGTCTGCCAGGACATAGACACGAGCGAACACCTTGAGCTTAGCATCCAACTCAGGTAAGCATTCTGTGACACTTCTATGTTCGACGAGGGCTTGCTCGGTTGCTATCTCATGCAAGGTTCTAGGAGTTTGCCTAGGCTCTAGCATAGCTGGGGGTTCACGCCTATATGAGCAAGATTGGTTAACGCTAGGATTGCTCATGCTCTTGGGGTTTCCATGTTTCTCTTGAGGCTTCGTTATTGCATCATGGTTCTCCTTGGGTGTGACTGGTGCGAATTCGTCACCCCATCGTGACAGTGTTGTATCCACTCTTGATTTGTCAATGTGAGTTCTATTGTCAGTGGATAGAGTGTTGCAAGCAGCCATTGATGGTAACGACTGCTTTGATTTGTCGGAGCACACAGATGTGTCTGAGGTTTCACCGCTATTAGGAGAGGCATCAGTGGGCTCATTGGTGGATGGACTCGATGCTTTATTCATCAACTCTCCAGCACTCTTCATCCCAATGTCCTTGGGGTCCGCAACCACCTGCAACTATTGTTGTTTTCGTTGTTTCCTCCTCTTTTTCTTGGTCAACCCAGGTGCATTTAACGTCTCTGGACCCCAGGATATATCGACTGTTGATGTGCTTGGTCGGGCCTCAGCATTTCCCTTCTCTAGAGGGTCCTCATGGGACCTAGTCGTGGCCTGCGGAGTAGCCTTGCCAGGTTGCATGGGTACAATATCTCCCTTTTGGGAGAGTCTAGCTCTTGCGCTCATTTCCCTGTGCTTAACTCCTCCAACCCAGGTTTTAGGCACTTTGGAAGTGTTGGAGTTGTTAAGGAGGTAGGTCGCGACACCTCCTTCACAGGTAAACCACTAAGGACACGTTCTGCAAGGGGCCTTGTCACGGCCAAGGGCTGTGACTGCTGTGATCCTTGATTTGCAATAGTAGCAGCTAGTTCAGTGGACTTGCTACTATTGGTGGATTGCGGTGTCAAGTCCTTAGGGCAATTGGAAGTGGTCGTTGCTCTTAGAGCATTCACTTGCGTAGATCGAGTATCAGTTGATCTAGCCACGGTGGATTGCACAAGCATATCCTTAGGTTGAGACCTAAGGGGGGTGTCGTGTCCTACCTAGACTTGGACATTTGGAAGCTCTGATGTAGGTAGAGATTGGGATCCAGTAGCCGCACTTGACGAGTGTTGTGCTTCCCGTGTCCATTTAGGGGAAGAGGGTGTAGGAGACTTGGGACTCCTAAGTGGCTTTGACACTGGTTGGGAGATTTGCTTGTGCCTGTTAGATGATTTTGCTATTTGTTTTATTGAGCGTTTAACCTTGCCATGAGTAATATTGTGCCTATGATGCCTGCTATCCTCTTGGGGAATCAAAGGCTCCTTGGGCACTAGTGGCTTTTGCGTATCCTCAATGATTACATCTGATGTCTACTTGTCAAGCATACTAGGCTGAGGATCTACCCTCCAATTGGTCCCATTGGGTTTCTTGATTTCGACCATGAGGGGCTCGGTCACTCCATTGTTTCTAACTTGGGACTTGGTTTTTCGTTTAGATCTCCTCCTACGCTTCTTTGCTCTTGATACATCCTGGCCTTTAACCGACAAAGGAGGTTTAACAGGGGGTTTTGGTACCCAAATCCATCCGTTTCCTGCATAATACCCTTGAGCACGTAGCAATGCTTTGGATATCCATCGCGGCGTTGTGCTGACTCTCCATCGATGCCTTTGTCTATAAGGCTTGGGCTTCTTTTGGGGTCTTCTACGATATTTGTAAGTCCAAAGGCCGTCCTTGGCATTGTCTCCTGACCTTCTTGTTTTCGGCATGGCCTCACTCACTGGTTCTCGTTGTTCGACCTGTGCTTGTATTAACTCTTTCAACAAGTCCTTGCTCTCGTTACCAGGCTTGATTGTTATGTTAGCACCTTACTTACCTTTCCCTCGAGGTTTGATGAGGTCACCCTTGCTAAAGGTTGTGACTATCCTCACACCCGGTAGTGTCAGGTGTATCCTCGGTGCTACATAGTCGGCCTCACACTTGGTCGCCCTTTTGAAGGGTCTTCCTAGGAGGGTTTCTTTCCCGCAGCTAGCACTATTTGGAGGAACATGAAATATGATAGGCAAGCTTTCCATTTCAATTGTCGCAAGGATTTTGCACTTCCCTATGAGTGCTTGTGGGTGTCCCCCATAAGGGCTAAGAGTTGCACTAGTCGGTGTGAGCTCTGGTTGGCCTAGTAAGGTCCATGATTCATAGGTCAAGATGTTAAAATCTGCTCCTTCATCAATCAGAGCATCGATAGTATGCTCTCTTTTCATGGTGAGTTTGACCCTAAGATAAGCAGGTGGTACTATGTCTTCATCTTCCGGGTCTTGGCTTGTAAATTTAAGCCTTCTGATGTGACAGATGCCTTTGAGTCCCTAACTGCATAGTCAGACGTCGATTCTCTATTGAGGTCCTGGGTCGTTTGTGCAACACTACTCAAGGTACATCTATCGTCAGGACTGTCATGTCTAGTCATCCTCGCATTGATAGCTTGATGATATTGCATTTTGCTTCGACTAGACGCAGTTTGAATACAATGTACATGTGTTCTCGTGGTGTGGCCTTTTTGCCCTGGATGGCTAGATTGGCCCGTTGAGGTTCTAGGGTCTCTGTTTCTCTCTGTTCGGGTATGGGCTTTTGGTTGCTCTTTTAGAAGTGAGGATCCATGCTCATGTAGAGCCATTACTACAATAGGGTCTAATTTGGAGGACCTGTCACGATGCGCGTTTTCCCTCCAACCTACTTGGGGGAGGTACGGAGGGGGCCTCTGCGGGGGTCCGGGGGGCCCGTAGGGCCGTTACGGTAAAATACATGCACAATTTGGAGGACCGTTTATAGCCAAATTTTGAACTACGTGCTCTAAATTTTAGCCCAGCGATGGATCTGTGATGTGCCTTTAGCTCTAGGTAGCCTTTGGGATCAATCTCGAGGTTTAGATGTGTCAAAATTTGTGTTCCAGATACCTGTCCAATTTTGACAGTTTTCTGTCCAATTCTCAGATGTCCGATCTTCAAGAGTCCGATTTTGGGTTGGTCCGATTGGCCCAGTGGTCCAATTTTGGTCACATCCGATTTTGGGAGTTGGATCGAAAAAGTGGTCCGATTTTCGGAGTGGTCCGATTTTGAACTGGTCCGATTTTGGGTGGTCCGATTATGGACTGGTCCAATTCTGGGACTTGGACGAGCTGGTCCGATCAGCCCAGTGGTCCGATTTTAAAATGGTCCGATTCTGGACTGGTCCAATTCTAGACTGCTCCGATTCTGGACTGGTCCGATTCTGGACTGGTCCGATTCTGGGTGGTCAGATTATGGACTGGTCCGATTCTGGGACTCGGACGAGCTGGTCCGACTACACGGCCGACGGCCCGCGAGTTACACGCGATGCCTCTAGGCTAACGTCTACTACATCGAATCGTCCAGCACCTTCCAGATAGGTGCAAGACACTACAAGGGAATGCCAGACACGCCTGGAATCACTGTGGTGCTCGAATCAAACGGCATTCCAAGGATCTGTGCCCCTATTTCCCTGTTTTAGCCTGTTATACAGCAACAGAAAACCCTACTATTTGCTTCTTTTTCTTTGTTTTTTCCTATCCTAAATGCATACAAATCACAAAGCAATCACCTACACTACTCCAAGATGCTTTTCCAAATCCAAAAAACCAAAAACCTATTTGCTAAGGAGATCGAATACCTCTTCAAACTCCCTCGCTTCCTACCTATCTACCTCAAGCACCGGTTCGGGGAAAACCCTACTCCAATGCTCGATTCAAAGCGCGCAAACACTCAAGGCTTGAATTCGTTGGTCTCGGCAAACCAAAATGTGGGAGCTTTCGCTCAACCACCAAGACCCACAGACCGCTTATTGTTTCAAGCATTCCAAGCCGAGCACTAATGGCTACCTCTCACATAGCCAACGCGTTATCTATATCTATGGGTGTAGTGAGCTTACCTCCATGCTGATCGAGTTACCTCCTCTCCTGCTCACTCCGGTAGCTCCATGATCCAAGTGCAAGCTTCAAGCAAGCTCCATCCTCAAGCTCCACGCTCCATGCTCCATTGCAGCGAGCAAGAGAAGAGAAGAGAAGAGAAGAGAAGAGAAGAAGAGAGGAGAAGATGGAGAGCTTCTCCTCCCCGGGTCCCTCACCCTCACACACTCACTCCCTCACACTCTCACACTCCCTCTCTCAAGCACAAGCTTCAAGCAAGCAAGAAGAAGAAGAAGAAGAAGAAGAAGAGAGCTACTTTTGGCCACACACAAGAATGAGCTTCTCATTCACTTTTTAACTTTATATACAAAACCCTAAATCCCTTTTGGGCGGTCATCCCCTTTTCCCTTTTTTACATGGCCAGGCCCTTTTTTCCCATTGTCCTTCTATCTCCCTAGCTTCCTTTTCGCCGCCTGTCTACATTTACAAATTGCACGGGTGAGAGTCCGACGCTCCTTGAATTAAACCATGATGCACTTGCGCTCTTTTACAATAGTTTGACTTGCACTTTTCCTTGTGTGCCTTTGTCTTCCGTTTCTCTTTGCCTTGGCCTTTGTCTTTTTCTTCTGTTTTAGCTTTCCGGATTTTCCACCGCCTAGCACTCTTTTACAAGATTTCAGGGTGCGCCTTTGTATTTTAAAATGCACCTTTCCCCTTTTGCATTTGCCTTGGACTTTTAAGATTGCCCTTGCGCCTTTGGCCTTTCCTCCTCTTCTTTCTTCAGTCGAGCTACCTTTTTTCTGCCTTTGCCCTGCATCTTTTTTATTTCCTTTTGCTTTCTTCGTGTTGGGGTTAACAATCTCTTCTAAAAAATCTAAAAAATCTACTCAAAGCAATAATATTGTTGAGCCCTTATCCTATCCTAATCACCTCGCTAATACCCCTAGAACTCCTATTAGTGTACATCACCTAGAATCTAGTATACAATCTATTAAAGATTGTATTACCAAACTTACTGATAGAATTAATACCCAACATATTTATATAGAACATCTAGTAGAACAAAACCAGAAAAGCCTTGTATCTACTCCTCCTACTGTTTCATATTGTCCTTCTCCAACTGTATCTAACCCTTCTACTAAACCTCAACAATCTGGTTCCCCTAGTGCTGATGTTCCTTCACAATCTCATCCTCTTCTTTCTAGAGATAGGAATGAACATCTTGCATCTGATTCTCTTGATATTTCACTGCAGACTTACCATAAGTAAGAGAATCTTACATCAAGTTCTTACGATGATCCTAAACAGCATTTCCTATCTAGTTTTTCTTCTGTCATGCTCCAACAGTTTCTCCCTGTTCAATCCGATTCTAATGGTCTCCAACATCGACACAAGGATTATGCATTTGATTCTTTACCTATTACTGGGGGAAAGAATTCAGATGTTATTTTGCAGTCTCGTCTTGGTGTTATTTTATGGCCTCAACTTGGTGATCCTAAAGATCAAGCCAAGAATGATGCATCTCAATCTTTTGGTGCTTCTCCACAGTCTCCTCCTACCCATCTTGATGAAGGAATTAAAGAATTGGCCTCACATTCCTCTCCTCTTCCTCAACAGCAATGTCTTCCCCTGAGCCGTAAGAGAAAAGGACAGCCATTCCCTTCTCCTTCTTATTTTCCATTCCATCCATTGCAGGGTAAGAATTTGGGCAAAGAAGATCCTAGCTAACAAGACAAAAGAATGCCACTATCTACTACTGCTTGTGGATCAACTACTTGTGTCTTGAAGAACCAAGATCTGGCATCTCCAACTCAAGATCAAATCAAAGGTATAGATAAGGAGCTACTATCTATGTCTACTTCTTCTTGTAAATCATTAAATCCCTTAACCCAAAAAGATTTGGGAATTCTTTACATGATGCATAATAAAGGAAAATACAAGGAGATAATCGGGAGTAGTAAGGAAGAATTTGCAGATATTCTCTCTCAATTCTTCCCCAACTGACATGACTATTCTTAAGCTCTCTCCCATCAAGCATAATGCATAGATTTTTGCTAAACTTCCCACAGTCCCTTCAACATCTTGGACATTGTCTCCATACAATGAACAAGAACTGTGGCATATGTGTGAATAGCTTCCTAGAGCTCCTCCCCCAACATCTTGGACATTGTCCCCTGACAATGAATAAGAATCATGGTACAACACAGAAAATGTGGAAGAGCTTCCTGAAGCAAGATACCAAGAACCACACATCACTAAGAGATATCCTATTAACCTAAAAGATTACCTAATCAAGACAGAGGATTACTCTTACCAGCCTCTCATTTCCTCCTTTTTGGATGAACCAGTCTTAGATGAAAGATCATATGAAGCAGAAAAAATGCGGTGCCATTGGGAAGATTCTCGTATCCATGGAGAGATACTTACTGAAGAGTCCAATCCCGTAGACACATCAAAGAAGTCCATTCATGTCCGAGAAGATCTAAAAGGCCTCTGCTACCAAAGACACACCTCGTCACCAACATGAGGACCACCATATTGACCTAAAGCGTTGGCAAGAAAGAGAATGGGATGAAACACTCTACGACATCTTGGGAGAAGACAGCTCCCACTCCTCTCCCCAGGTAACAAATCCTAATTCTCCAATATTATCTTCTCAAACAAAAAGTCCTTGCATAAACAATTACAACTCCCGTCAACCAGCCACACAACATAATCATGCTTACATTAGAGCGTGGGAAGATGAATCTTTCATCCCCATCAACCACCCTACACAGCTAAGTGAAGAACACGATCAAGCCTGAGATGGATAGAAAGAAGAATCTATCAATACCTCTGCTGAAGCATTCGTCAAACGAAGGATTGAGAAAGCCTCACCCTCTCTTAGAATGATATTGGCTACTGAAGCTACACCTGGAAAAGATGATTCCTCCAAGACTATCGAAGGCAAAGGTAAATTCCTAGCTCAAAAGTCTTTTCTAAATCTGGGTGCAACCAAAGAGGCAACTATGTCCCTTCCAAATAGTAAGCAGTCTCATGCAAACTGCATCAAAGGGTGTAAAATGGATTTCGAATCCCTTGATCTCATCAATAGATTTGAAGCTTCCATTTTGGCAGAAGAAAAGAAATCATTACCTCTTGATTCTCTCATATTCTCAAAAGGTCTCCAAAAGCCTATCTTTAAAGATATGCTTTACATGATGAATCCTTCTTCTCCAAACAGGAAAGCCAGTGAAAAGGACCTACTCGACAGCTCTCCTAGACAACCAATGGTCTCCTATTCACTCAGGAGCTGAAGCAGAGATTGACTCTGAAAGGCAACCCAACACGAAGATCTCAAAGCCTACAATGCTAGCCAGCTATGGACCAAGGAGTGAGGTTTACACCGAGCTAGCAAAGAAGAAGAAGAAGAAGAAGAATCAAGATACTACATCCAAATCCGATGGTGACATCATCGAAGAACCACTAAAGGAAAAGAAGAAGCATCACAAAGCTATAACGCAATTTGATGGTGAGACTGCATAGTTTTGCTATGAAGATCGGGCCAACACTTAGGAAAAATATGTAAAATGGATACTCTTCATTGGCAAAACATAAACTACAAAGATGACTCGCTTGACACCCTGTCAGGCTCAGAAGACTCTAATCCCATACTAAACTATGCAGTCATGGATGACCTTACTTGGCCTCTAGAAGGTAACTACCCACAGAACCTCCAGCATTTTCATATTGAAGGGCAACATACATGTGATATCTGTGCTTAATGGACGGATGAATCTGGTTGGGAAAATTGTGACTCCCAAGCCCAAGCCAGACCTAACGACCTTGGCGATGATCCTGGTTGGGATTACTATGGTGATGATGAATATGAATACCCATATCCATACAACCCTAACTATGATAAAATACGTTGGTTTGAAAAAACTATCCTTAGCTCTACTAATGTCCTGTAGTATGTTCCTGAATATATTCCATACCATCCTCACACAATGGGATGCCCCACTTATAACCGTCTTGATTATGATCCACCCAGCTCTACAGAATTAGGAAGCTGTGAAGGATGGGACACTGACAACAATGAAGACTACGTGGGCGCCCTCGACTATGCAGACTCAGACGAAAAACTACTTATGATGATTTGGGGGTCTGACTATCTCTTCAATGCATTTCTTGGAGAAGAGCATACTCCATTTCTAACTCCAAGTATGCTTTCAATGAGGATACATTCATTAGCTTGGCCATACCTGCAATATTTGCAAACCAATATTGCATACATAGTGCTCTTCTCTATAAGAATTCAACAATTTTCTATGTATGCTAATTTTGGTTTAAAAGGCGATCTCCGAAGATGGTGGGAATCCCTAAAAGAAGTTTACAAAGATGATGATCCAGGGGTTCTCTTTCTTTTGGTCCCTGAATAGGCTCATGGCAAGGGCAATTCTAAAAAGTTCCATGCAAAAGAACAACCCAAATCAAGCATGGCACACTCAAAAGGCATATCCTTTGCAAGGGAATTTCCTTATGGCTCTCTACAAAACCCTACAATGGTGACTGTTATGCCCACAAATTCAAAGGATAAAATAATCCTAAGCAAATATTACTACAACTCCATTGACAAAAACACCTACTTTGCTTCCATTAAGAAGGGGGAAAAGAGAGTTCTTCAAAAGGACCCAAAATGTGAGCAAATGTGTGGAAATGCACATTTGAGCAAAAACCTTGGAAGGATTCAAAAGAATGCAACAATCCTTAGAAGGGTACAAAAAATATTGTCCAAATGTGGAAAGTCACATTTGATTCAAAACCAACCCTCATAAGGATTCAAAAAATATGTGCAAAGAAATGTACAAATGTGAAAAGGTGAAAAAATTACACATACACATTCATAGCTTGTCCTATACAAAAAATTGGAGCTATACTTCTTTTTTGAAGCTCCAAACCATGCACAAAAGCACATTAACAAAAAATTAAAGGAACAAGCCATGCATAACAAAGTCTTGTCAAAAGAATAGAAATATGCATGGATGCATGGTTGCAATAAAAAAGGTATGGATGATAAATAAAGCAATAGATGAACAAAAGATACCATAGGAAAAGCAATCACGGATAAGAAAACCACTTCTTTGACCTATGGACCAAAATACCATGCACAAAAACCTTTTTGAAAAGGCACATGGTATCAACATAAAAAATACAAAAAACCAAAGAGTTGGCACATGGAGAAATCAAGAAGATAATTCATATGGGAATCGTACTCTCCCACGTGAAGAAACATGTGGCCCCCATACGGAAAACCATTTCACATGAAAATCATGCGACTCTCCCATGGTTTTAGAAAAACCACCTTCTAGAGAATTCTTTCTCTAGAATAAAAAATCCATCTATTATATTGTAAAAAGGGACTCCCTTGCAACTATAAAAGGGGGATCTCTCATCCATAGAGGGGGTGGAATTTTTGTGTAGAACTTTCATACTCCCTTGTACAGTTTTTTCTTTTGAGTGTGTTTCTTTGTTAGGAGGTGCTCAACAAGCCTTACTTACCTTCTTCCCCAAGATTCCTTGTACACATACCTTCTTCTCCAAGCTTCCATCTCTCTCCCTCTTCAAGCTTCCCTTGTATACACCATCTCTCTCAAGCTTCCTCTCTAAGCTTCCCTTGTATACATCTTCTCTCTCTCTAAGCTTCCATCTCTCTCCCTCTTCAAGCTTCCCTTGTATACACCATCTCTCTCAAGCTTCCTCTCTCTCCAAGCTCTCTTCCTCTCCAAGCTTTATTCCTCTTATCCTCACACCGCTCCAAGCTTCCATACTCTCCCTTGTCCATACCCTCTTCATATGAAACTCTCCACCATACTTCTCCAAGCTTCCCGACTACCTTCACCATCAAGCTACCTCCACCACTTTTCCCAAGCTTCCTCCTTCCTCTACCATTTTAGCCTAAGTCTCATACCTCTCCATCTAGCCTACCACACTCTCTTGTAACTACCCCTTTCGCCATATTCACCTACTCCATGAACCCTTCTCTACCTTGTACAAGAAGCTTCATGCTTCTCATGCAATATATCGACTTGGTCTCCTACAACTAGTTGTCTCTGTCTCATGTCTGGTTTTGCTTTTTCGTTCATGTTGGAGTTTCCGTGCGCTCACTTTGAAGTTGGTATCAGAGTGAGCGCACGGAAACCCCAACTCTAAACCCTAAACCCTAAATCCTAAACCCTAATCTCTAAACCTTAAACCCTAACCCCTAACCCCTGAACCCTGAACCCTAAACCTTGAATCCTAGATCCTAAAACCCTAAAACCCTAAGCCCTAAGCCCTAAGCCCTAAGCCCTAAGCTCTAAACCTTGCAGCTCGTTTAGCCTTATCTATTGATAGAGCAATGTGCGCAAGGGACTGATACTTCTTTGAAAGGGACCGAGCAAGAGCCATAGTGCTTCATAATGGACGATCTTGAATTGCAAGAGAACACAGGGACTTGAGCCAAACGCCAACGCAACCATGGCCAATGGCAAACACAACAATAATGCCCTTATGGGATCTCAAATTCCAAGAGAACACAACTCCAGAACTCGAAACCCTAAACCCTTAACCCTTAACCCTTAACCCTTAACCCTAAACCCTAAACCCTAAATTCTAAAACATTTCCAGGCGTCCCTGGATGCACACATAAATACATATACATGATGCTAATGCACTTTCTCTTCTTAGAACTCAATCCATCTTCATTTATGTGTAGCTCCTTGGTTCTTGTGGACACTCTTACATTTGGCATACACTTCTTTCTGTCTTCATAACTTGTACTGCTTGTACCAGATATCCCTGTCAAAATGCTTTGATCACCCCATTAAGTGATGCACTAGAAATACTGGTCTCTGAAGGGTCTCACGGCCATGCTAGATCATCATCAACACTTAAAGAAAAGTGAGTCATTAATTTATTGACATAAATTTATTAAATAGAGAATGTGTAATAAGCAATCAATTTAGTGACACCAAATACATCATCGATGAAACGCTTGTAGTAGAGCAGTGAGGGTGTAGCAAAGTGCGGGGAGTTATTTTCTAGGTAGCAAAGAAAGAGACAGGATACACAACCGCAAATTTGCTTCCTATGGTTGTGCCTTTGAGTTGGAGCCATAGTGTATTGTTGAAATAAATATAGTTGTTGTGGAGAATAAGCTCAACAATGGAGAGTATGGCTCTAGCGTGTGAGTACGAGAATGCATGAGAGATAAAGTGGTTAAGTGCTATGAGGCTCTCATCTACAGGGATACTAGGGTATAAGCTTTCTACATCAAAGGTGAAAAGAAGAGCGTCATTAGGGAGTTGAAAGTGCAAGAGCTTGCGGATAAGAGTAAGTGGGTCGGGTGGATGATACTTTTCCTTTTTTAGAAGTGAAAAAAGTTGATAATGAAGCCATGAAGAGGTTTTTTCAAGTACATACCCTGTGTAGGCACAAATGGGCCGTCCTACAAGTGATGGTTTATACATTTTGGGAAGAAAATACAAAGTGCAAACATTGAATCCTTTTTCAGGCTCTTGCATCATGAGAGTAACTTCTTGTTTTGAGATGATAGTGGGGGCTCGCAGTAAGAGAGAGAGAAGCCGTGCTTTGAGATCTTCCACAGGGAAAGAGTCAACTCTATTGTAGGTGGAGGCATCTTCCAGTTGTCTCATCTCTTCTTGAAGATACCATGTAGCATCGAGGATAGTGGTCCCCAAATTTTTATTTGCACGATTTATGATAATTGAGAGATCATCCATGAGTGACTTCAGTCCTCCTCGAAGGTTAGGGTTTAGGGTTTAGGGTTTAGGATTTAGGGTTTAGGATTTAGAATTTAGGGTTTTCATTTTGTGAGTAGTGTTTTCTTAGTTTTTAGGAGGTGCTCAACAAGCCTCACATACCGTCTTCTCCAAGCTTCCCTTGTACACACCTTCTCTCTCCAAGCTTCCCTTGTACACACCATCTCTCTCAAGCTTCCTCTCCAAGCTTCCCTTAGGCAAGCCTTCTTCCACAAGCTTCTCCCTCAAGCTTCCCTTGTGTAAACCCTCACTACCTGAAGCTCTTACCTTCTAGCCGCTTCAAGCTTCCTTCCTCCGTAGTCGTAAGCCACTCCAAGCTTCCTTCCTCTTACCCTCACGCCGCTCTTCAAGCTTCCATACTCTCCCTTATCCATACCCTTGTCACACGAAGCTCTCCATGCAATATATCAGCTTGGTCTCCTACAACTAGTGGTCTCTATCTCCTGTCTGGTTTTTCTTTCTTCGTTTGAGTTGGCATTTCCGTGTGTTTGCTCTGAAGTTGATCTCATAAGGGCGTTATTGCCGTGTTTGCCATTGGCTGTGGTGGTGTTGTCATTTGGCTCAAGACCCTATGTTCTCTTGCAATTCGAGATCGTCCATTTCGAAATTATTATGGCTTCATTTCAAATTCGGATGAGTTCACGTGCCTCCAACACTAAAGAAGAAGCAAAATCTATTTTTGTATGACAACCACTTGCACTCCATATGAATTGAAAGATATTCCAAGCATGACGAAGTTTTTGAGGTAAATTTTAGTGATATCCTTAAAAGGGTTTGTTCTCGCACTGAACCTCACTATCTCTTACGAAAACCCTCTTCTTCTTCGAATCCCCTAGAATCCTTATCCCATAACATCTATTCTAGAAAATCCACCCAAAGCAATAATCTTATTGAGCCCTTCTCCTATCCTAATCATCTCACTAATAGGACTTAGGGTTTAGGGTCTAGGGTTTAAGGTCTAGGGTTTGGGGTCTAGGATTGAGGATTGAGGGTTGAGGGTATAGGGTTAAGGGTTGAGGATTGAGGGTATATGGTTTAGGGTCTATGGTCTAGGGTCTAGGGTCTAGGGTTTAGGGTCTAGGGTTTAGGGTTTAGGATGCCTCGCCTCACAACTAGTTTAGGGTTTAGGGTTTAGGGTGCCTTGCCTTAGAATCGGTTTAGGGTGTAGGGTTTAGGGTTTAGGGTTTAGTGTCACAAGAAACTTAATTCTTTCAAAGGCTTGTAGTTTCCTTCATTCCCAGCAAAAAGGCATTCGCTTCTTAGTAAGGGCATGTAGAGGAGATGCAACATATGCAAAACCTTGTATAAACCTCCTATAGTATGAACATAGGCCCAAGAAACTTTTAACTTTATGTACAAAACTAGGTGTAGGCCATTCAATAATGGCTCAAATCTTCTCAGGATCCATTCTCACCAAATTGTGAGAAACAATATGGCCTAAGTAATCAATTTTTGAAAGGAAAAATTCACTCTTCTTAGCATTGACTTGTAGTCTATGCTTGCGAAGCTCTTGAAAAACAATAGATATATGTTTTCTATGCTCTTCTTTGGACCGTGAAAATATTAGAATGTCATCAAAGAAGACACATGTGAACTTTGAGTGAGGTCTGAAAATTCTCTCCATCATTCGATTGAATGTGGCAGGTGCATTAGTTAAACCAAATGGCATGACTAAGAACTCGTATAGTCCAAATGTCGTACAAAAAGCTGTCTTATGAACATCTTTAGGTGTTATCTATATCTGGTGATAGCAACTCTTTAGATCAATGTGACTAAAGATACTAGCCCCTTGCAACTTATCCAAGTTATCATCTATCCTTGGGATAGGAAAACGATACTTGATTGTGATCTTGTTCAAAGATCTGTAGTCTATGCACATACGGAAAGAACCGTCTTTCTTTTGAACAAGTAAGACTAGAGAGCAATATGGAGAAGAGCTAGGTTAAACTAACTCTTTTTCCAATAATTCGTTTACTTGTGTTAGGATCTCCTCTTGTTGACTTGCACTTACTCGGTAAGGCGGTTGGTTAGGTAGTGAACTGCATGGGGTAAGATCAATTGTGTGATCTTTTGGGCGCTTAGGAGGTAACTCTCATGGGAGTGAATCACTAAAATAATATTCATATTGTTTAACAAAATCATGCCTAGCTTGATCAATTAAAGAGAGGGGTTCTTTTAAAGTCTAAGACTTAGAAGCATTAGTTGGTATTGTGTGTTCATTAGAGGCACCAAGTGCCCTTGAATCATTAGTTTCTTTTGACTCTCTGACAAAAATCATGTACGCATAAATAGCTTTCTTCATTTCTTTAGAAATGCTAACATGGCTAACCATTGGCGCAGGTCAATCTCCAGCATTAGCAATGCATACTATGTTCTGACCCTTGAATTGAAATGCAAGGGTCTTCTTAACAAAATGGGAAGAGGTCTAATCTTGTAATACCAAGGCATACCTAAGATAACATCACAGTTACCTATGGGTGCAAGTAGAAAAGATTCTTGGTCGCGGTAATCCCCAATTCTAAGATTCAACTTCCCTTGAATAGGAGTAGAATTGGTTGTAAGTCTTTCAAATGCCAAACCTGATCCAATTGGTGTTCCCAATCAATCTGGCGGAATTTGTAGCCTTTCAACAGTATTTACTGACATAAAATTATCTGTGGACCCTGGATCAAAGAGTATCAAAACTTGTTGATTGTTGAGTGTCCTCCAACCCTTTAAGAGTTGTCTTTTCTTCTCATTTGAATGAGTGTTAGCTTGCACATCCGAAACAAAATTTGAGGATGGCGGAGGAGGATCTTTAACCACATTTGCTTCCTTCCTTTTGTGAGGACAATCAGGCTTCATATGCCCTAACTCACCACAAAGAAAGCACATTCCTTCCTCTTTGTACTTTTGTATCTCAGAGGGTGAGAGATGCGCTACTTCTTGTTACCCTCTGGCTTTGAATATTGGTCATGGGTAAATGTAGGTCTTTTTCGATTAGTCCTATCTCTTGGATGATCATAGAGTTGCTCTTGTCTAGCTCTATAAGAACTCATCTCCAAGTTTCGAGATGCACTAGGTGTATGCAAACTTTTAGCTATGATGGGTGGCAGACTCCATCACGTGAGATAAGGTTTCATGTGGATACACCTTCATGGTTTTGTGTAAATGAGGGAGTAGGCCAGCTTCAAACTTCCTTTTCTTCTCTTCATCATTGATCTCCATGAAAGGAGTAACCTTGAGAAGAGTCGACCAAAACTTGTCCACATAACTAGTGACCTTTTCATGCTCTTTCTGGCCTAGCTAATCCCACTCCTTCTTGACATCATTCTCAAAATCAAGAGGCAAGAACTAAGCATAAAAATTCTTCTTGAACTTTTTTCAAGTCGTAGATTTTCTTCCCTCCAAAATGAGAGTCAACCACCAATTGCTAGCAGTGTCTTTCAAGTGCATGCCTACGAAGGCTAACATCTTAGCAAGATCTCTCTTACTGGAGTAAGAGTCAAACTTTATGTCCTTATCCCCAGACTTGAAAGGCTTAGTCTTCTTAAGCTTTGTTAACCCCAACACGAAGAAAGCAAAATGAAATAAAAAAAGACGCAGGGCAAAGGTGGAAAAAAGGTAGCCTGACTGAAGAAAGAAGATGAGAAAAGGCCAAAAGTGCAAGGGCAACCTTAAAAAGTCCAAGGCAAATGCAAAAGGGGAAAGGTGTATTTTAAAATACAAAGGCGCACCCTGAAATCTTGTAAAAGAGTGCCAGGAGGTGGAAAATCCAGAAAGCTAAAACAAAAGACAAAGACAAAGGCCAAGGCAAAGAGAAATGGAAGACAAAGGCGCACAAGGAAAAGTGCAAGTCAAAACTTTTGTAAAAGAGCGCAAGCGCATCATGGTTTAATTCAAGGACGCCGGGCTCTTACCTGTTGCAATTTGTAAATGAAGACGAGCGATGGAAAGGAAGCTAGGATGATAGAAGAACAATGGGAAAAAGGGCCTAGGCTACGGCCGGCCATGTAAAAAAGGGGAAAAGGGGATGACTGCCCAAAAGGGATTTAGGGTTTTATATATAAAGTTGAAAAGTGAATGAGAAGCTCATTCTTGTGTGTGGCAAAAAGTGGCTCTCTTCTTCTCCTTCTTCTTCTTGTTCTTGCTTGCTTGAGCTTGTGCTTGAGAGAGGGAGAATGAGATTGTGAGGGAGTGAGTGTGTGAGGGTGAGAGATCAAGAGGGTGAAGCTCTCCATCTTCTCCTCTCTCCTTCTCTTCTCTTCTCTTCTCTTCTCTTGCTCGCGGTGATGGAGCTTGGAGCGTGGAGCTTGAGGATGGAGCTTGCTTGAAGCTTGGAGCTTGGAGCTTACCGGAGTATGCGGGAGAGAAGGTAACTCGAACGGCATGGAGGTAAGCTCACTACATCCGTAGATATGGATGGCGCGTCGTCTATGTGAGAGGTAGCCATTAGTGCTCGGCTTGGAACGCTTGAAACAATAAGCGGTCCGTGGGCCTTGGTGGTTGAGCAAAAGCTCCCACATTTTGGTTCCATTGTCGGGACCTACGGATTCAAGCCTTGAGCGCTTGCGTGCTTCGAATTGAGCATCAAAGTAAGGGCTTTTCCCGAACCGGTGCTTGAGATAGGTAGGAAGTGAGGGGGTTGAAAATGGTATTCGATCTCCTTGGCAAGTAGGTTTTTTGCTTTTTTGAGATTTATGTTGTGAGATGGAGTAGTGTAGGTATTTACTTTGTGAATTGGATGCATTAGAGTAGGAGAAAACAAAGAAAAACAAAGAAAATAAGCATTAGGGTTTACTGTTGCAAAACAAGATAAAACAGGGCAAAAATCGTGCAAAAAATGGTAAAAAGCTCGCTTGTGATGCCTAAGATCGGCAAGTGAGTGATTGGGGGCATCAACACCATACCCGGAAAGGGGCATAAGAGGCAAGAGGCCAAGGGAGAGCTCAGTTGTGATTATTTCAGTGAGAGAGAGAGAGAGAGAGAGAGAGCCATCGCACGATTCTCTCCGATCTCGCCATCAACGAGCCTACTGCTCTATTCAGGTATATGAATCCCTTCCCCGACCCCCCTAGATAGGATCTAGAGGTTTATGCTTGCTATGATTGGGTAAATCGCACGAATCGAGCAAGATCGACATCTTGCTGTTGTTATCACACCGCGTTCGGCCTGTTTGAGCGATCGCTCCGGGGCCGAGTCCCAGAATCAGCCCTCGGTCCTTTTTCATTCGGCCCACTTGGCCCAGACCTACTCGGCTCGTTCAAGTCGACCATTTGGACCATTTGGCCCTCGACCGTCCGAGCCAAACTGTCCGAGCTATAGTATTCGTCCATGTGTCATATTCGTCCCTCGGCCCAAGTGCCTCGGCCCGTCCGAGTGACCTCGTCCGAATTGACCACTCGGCCCATCCGAGCCAACCTGTCCGAGCGACTTCGTTCGAGTCTGCGCCTCGGCCCGTTCGAGTCTACCCTGTCTGAGTCCCGAATTCGGCCCTTGGCCCATGTACCTCGGCCCGTCCGAGTGACCCACTCAAACCTTGCAATTTGGACCAGCTAGACCAAGTGAAAATTTTTATCAAATTCTCAAAAATTTAACCTGACCTGGCTGGAGCTCAGCATCACAAACTGTCAAAAGTCCTTCTGACGCTCAGAACTTGATTTTGGCACATGGAATAGATGGAATCGTAGGGAGCAGCTGCTTGGCAGCTTGAAGTAGGCAGCAGCGAGACCGAGAGACCTAGATGCAAAATGCTGAGCAGTTAAAATCTGATTGGCCAAAAACAAACGAGGCAACATATTAGAAAAACCCTGAACCCCGAAATCGACCCCAAAGGCTATGTAGAGCTAAAGGCATATCACAGACCCATCACTGGGCTAAAACTTAGAACATTAGTTCAAAATTTGGCTAAACAGTCCTCCAAATTGCGCATGGTGTTTACCGTAATGGTCGTGCAGGTCGGGGGGACTGTTCCCCCCCCGGGACCCCCGCAGAGGGGGCTCTGCCCCCTCTGTGCCTCCCCCAAGTAGGTTGGAGAGAAAATACGCGCTGTGGCAGGTCCCCCAAATTAGACCTTAGTGTAGTAATGCCTCTACATGAACGTGGATCCTCACTGACAAAAGAGTAACCAAAAGCTCATACCTAAACCGAGAGAAACAGAGACCCTAAAACCTCAATGGGCCAATCTAGCCAACGACGGCAAGGAGGCCACACTGCAAAAACACATACGTGTTGCATTTGGACTACATCTAGTCAAAGCGGAAGGCAACAACATTAGGCTACGATAGCGAGAATGACTAGATATGACCGTCCTGACAATAGATGCTCGTTGAATAGCCATGCACTGATGAGCCAAGATATTAGTGGAGAATCCACATCTGGTCGTGCAGTTGGGGACTCAAGGGTATTTGTCAGAAGGCTTAAATTTACAAGCCAAGACCCGGAAGATGAAGACATAGTACCACCTACTTATCTTAGGGTCAAACTCACCGCGAAAAGAGAGCATACTATTAATGTTCTAATTGATGAAGGAGCTGATTTTAATGTCTTGACCTATGAGGCATGGACCCTACTAGGCCAATCAGAGCTGACACCGACTAATGCAACTCTTAGCCCTTATGGGGGACCTCCACAAGCACTCATAGGGAAGTGCAATATCCTTGCAACAATTGAAACTGAAAGCTTGCCTATCCTATTTCATGTTCCTCCAAATAGTGCTAAATATGGTAAGGAAACCCTCCTGGGAAGACCTTTCAAAAGGGCGACCAAATGTGAGGCTGACTATGTAGCACAGAGGATACACCTGACACTACCGGGTGTGAGGATAGTCACAACCTTTAGCAAGGGTGACCTCATCGAACCTTGAGGGAAAGGCAAGGAAGGTAGTGACGTAACAGTCAAGCCTACTATTGAGAGCAAGGACTTGTTGGAAGAGCTGATACAAGCATAGGTCGAACAACGAGAACCAGTGAGTGAGGCCACGCTTGAAATAAGAAGGTCAAGAGACAATGCCAAGGATGGGCTTTGGACTTACAAATATTGTAGAAGACCCCAAAAGAAGCCCAAGCCTTATAGACGAAGGCATCGATGGAGGGTCAGCACAACGCCGCGATGGATATCCAAAGCATTGCTACGTGTTCAAGGGTATTACACAGGTAACCGATGGATGTGGGTACCAAAATCCTCTGCTAAACCATCTCTATCAACTGAAGGCAAGATTGCATCAAAAGCAATGAAGCACAGGAGGGAATTTAAGAGAAACTCTAGGTCTCGAGGCAAGAGACCGGACATGAGTGTTCGAAAGAAAGAGCCTCAGCCTAGCATGCTTACTAAGCAGATGTCATATGTAGCCATTGAGCATGCAAAAAGCCATTAGTCCCCAAAGAGCCTTTGATTTTCCAAGAGGATAATAGGCATCATAGGCACAACATTGCTCATGGCAAGGCTGATCGCTCAACAAAGCAAATGGCACAATCGTCTAATAGCCTCCAGCAAATCATTCAACCAGTGCCAAGTCCACCTAAGAGTTCTAGTTCTCCTACATCCTCTTTTTCCAAACAGACACAGGAAGCACAACATCGGTCGTCAATAGCGGCTACTTACTCCCAATCTCTATCTCCATCAAAGCTTCCAGATGTCCAAGAGATAGGACACGACACCACCCTTAGCTCTCAACCTAAGGACATGCATGTGCAATCCACCGTGGCTAGCTCAACTGATACTCGATCTACACAAGTGAATGCTCTAAGTGCAACAAAAGACATGACCACTTCCAATTTCCCTAAGGACTTGACACCGCAATCCACCAATAGTAGCAAGTCCATTGAATTAGCTGCTAGTACTTCAAATCAGGGATCACAGCAATCACAGCCCTTGGTCGTGACAATGCCCCTTGCGAAACGTGTCCTTAGTGGTTTACCTGTGGAGGAGGTGTCACAACCAACTTCATTAACAACTCCAGCACTTCCAAAGTGCCTAAAGCCTAGGCTGGAGGAGTTAAACACATGGGAATTGGCTGAAGAGCTAGACTCTCCCAAAAGGGAGACAGTTATATCCTCACAACCTGGCGAGGCTAATCAGCAGGCCACGGCTATGTCCCATGAGGACACACTAGAGAAAGGAAATGCTGAGGACCAACCAAGCACATCAATGGTTGACCTAGTCCAGGGTCCTAAGTCATTGAGAGATGCACCTTCACTGACCAAGAAAAAGAGGAGAAAACAGCAAAAACAACAACAATTGCAAGTGGTTGTGGACCCCAAGAACATTGAGACGAAGAGCGCAGAAGAGCTAAGGAATAAAGCATCGAGTCTATCCACCAATGAACCCATTGATGCCTCTCCTAATAGCAGTGAAACCTTAGACACATCCGTGTGCTCTGAAAAATCAAAACAGTTGTTACCATCAATGGCTGCTTGCAACGCTCAATCCACTGACAATGGAACTTGCATTGACCAATCAAGAGTGGATATAATGCTGTCACAATAGGGGTGACAAACTTATACCAGTCACATCCAAGGAGAACCATGACGCAATAACGAAGCCTCAGGAGAAACATGGAAACCCCAAGAGCATAAGAAATCCTAGCATTGGCCAAACTTGCGCATCTAGGCCTGAGCCCCCAGCTATGCTAAAGCCCAGGCAAACTCCTAGAACCTTACATGAGATAGTAACCGAGCAAGCCCTCGTTGAACATAGAAGTGTCACAGAGTGCTTAACTGAGTTGGATGCTAAGCTCAAAGTGTTCGCACGTGTCTATGTCTTGGAAGACTTGCGCGCATTCCCTAAAGAGCAGCTCAAAGAATACTTGCCATTTCTCTTATCTTGGGAAGAGCAAGAACATCTTGACGAGCACTATAACAAGCTTCTGTATGAATGCATACGACTCATCTCTGGCAAGGATGCCGATGAATTGCGCTTAACTATCACATTCAATGATGCGCTCTGCCAACCAAATCTCTTAGAGATAGAGCAACTAAAGCGACTATCAAAGGGCAAAGTCAATTTGAACAGCGTTGGTGTGAAAACCGCGTTGCAATGGCCGAACTAGGAGCCCAGATCATGACAGTCTCAGAGGAGTGATCGGCCAAATGGCAGTCTCAAAGAGACCCAACCTATGTGACACCAACTTCCCTTCGAGTGCTGACTGCCATTCGGGGTACAGACTCAGTTGAACCTAGCCAAGAGAACTCTCTGTTTGATAAGGTTCTCATTGAGGAGGAGTTACACGTTACCAGTAGACTCAGACAAGGTTCCATGCTACTCAATGTTGCAAAATATCTATCGGTATTGAGTAAGTTGTGTATGCATACGCTATAGTACAATCCAGAGTTCTACAATTGGCTTTTATCCTCATGAAGTGACATAGATTTATGGATTTGTATGTAAATAAACAATGACTTTTGTGACCCTGTATAGAAACTATCAACACACACAAGCAATAATAGTCAAGCGCAGTGAGAAGAGTTGGGGTCAACAGGCTAAGCTTGTCAGGTCCTCCTCTCACCACATATTTAGAAGTTGTGTGACCATTTTCACCTTTAGGCGGAGGGCATGCACCCCTCATGACCACCATAGGAAGCCCTGACGAACATCTCTAATGGTGTAGACAGGGTGCAGTCCCTTTCTATACACCTTTTTCCCTTTTCGGTCTATCCTTCCGAGGATGAGCCCTGCCCCAATCCATGACCACCAGTTCGCATAACTCAGCATGAGCCAAGATCTGCTAATGGCTGGAGGCTAAATGAACATCATCATGGGGGCCATCCCTCTACGACAAGCACTGCATGCCTCACCCCTTCCCTTCTCGCCATATGCGCTTGATAACCCACACTATAATCCCTTACATGCGAATGGTTTTATCCTGTATCAAGGCCTGATCCTTGGTTCGTATCTTGTAGGTCCCCCTATGAGGAAGACATGGAGCACCTAGGGCAGCTCGCTTGCAAAGACGCTCTCTGTCTATCGACGGGAACATGTATCACACTCCCCTCCGCTGGTGCGCTACGTGCCTACCCTCAAAAGGTATGCAAAGAGACGAGGTCCCAAGCGACACCGCCCCGGACGTAGGCCAAAGAATCCCCAAGTTAGGGGAGTAGAAGTTTAAAGAAGTACACAAGGTGTGGCAACACCAGTTGTGTAAGCCCCCAACAGGCGCTCGGGCACTAGGTGCTCAAAGGCTAAAAAGGCAGCTCGAGACAAGGAAGAATTCGATGCATTGTTCAAAAGCATCTTGGAAACAGTCGCGGCCAGAGACTACACCATTCAGGTCTCGGCTGACATCTTCCCTGCCCAACCTCATAGAAGCCCCTCACCAGCAGAGCCTCAGTTGCCTAACCACCCGGACTCACCCTGCCTTGTGCAAATCAAGTAGCCCCTATGATATACAAGCAGCTTAACAAGCCATCCTGCCATAACTTTTTGTATTTTGATGATTAAAGGGGCAAGCTCCCCACTTGTACACACTTCCTTTATCTATCATTAATGTATGCCACATCTTTAACAAGCAATGGAATAGGCATTGCAATCAGTATCATAGCATTTTGAAAAGTTATATCTTAACATGATTGCAATTGTTCGTTGTACTTGACGCAAGCAAGCATATACTCTCATGAAGTGACAAGTGAATGTAGGATGACATAGGTCTTCGTGCAAATGTGTTCAACGCCCAAGTCATCGCAAGACCACCAACCACACAAAGAACCGCAACAAAGCCACGCTGTCGAACGCAAAAAATCACCCTTGCGAGTACCCACATCGCATGAACCAAAGCATAGTCATGGGCTAGGCTCTCTTCTTGGGTCAAGCTCTACAGTGAGCTCAACGGCTTCTCTAACAACGAGGCTAGGGCACAATCATCACTGTCATATCCAATTCCTGAGCCTTCGAAGCTTGACATTTCCCAGCCCATTGAAAAGCTGATAACCTCAACATATTGTAATGGTTGTACTCAGGCAAGTCACCAAAAAAAAAAACGAACGAAAAGATAAGAAGCACCCATGATCACAACACCGCACCTAGGGGTCCTCAAATTAGGTGCGTCCAGTGACCTTGGTCGGCTGGCTCCGTCCCTAGTCCCCTAGTCCCCTAGCATCACCCACAATAGCTTAGGGCACATCGATGGCAGGCCAGACCTAAGAGCTTGTCTCGCCTATGATTAGACATGTCACCCTGACCCATTCACACAATTCCCTCTTGCACTCTGCCTTAATACCATTGCAATCAATTGTGGTAAGCACTGCACGAATGGCCATGAACAGTATACTATCCTCATCACATAGGCCTAGTGTCTACCAGCTACCGATAGTGCAGTATCCCTGTGTTCTATTCTGTTACGTCATGCAATCACAATGCACAGCATCTTGCATACACCTTCACGTGTACTTCTTCCCTATCAAGATTGTGGGAGAGAAGGAAGGAGTCTCACTTAGAGAACACATATCCACTGGTAGATCGTCTATCAGAAATACTACCAGCCCAATCAGCATCAGTGTATCCATGCAACTGTATCTGAATCCCAGTCTCATATAATAGTCCATACTGCAATGTGGACTTCACATACCTGAGTATGCGTCTAGCCGCATCCAAATGTGGTTTCCTTGGAGCCTGCATAAACTGACTTACCAATCCAACAGCATAGCTCAAATCTGGCCTGGTAATAGTCATATAAATCAAACTTTCTACTATGCACCTGTACATAGTAGGGTCTTCCAGAAGCTCACCTGCATCTGCGCTCAGCTTCACATTTTGCTCCAAAGGAACTAAAATAGGCTTACAGCCTGTCATCCCATATTTGGACAGCATACCCAATCCATACTGCCTTTGCAAGAGCCATATCCCACTTGGTGATCTTATCACCTCAATGCCTAAGAAATTACGCAGCTCTCCCAAATCCTTCATCTCAAACTTCTGCTTCAATAGCATTTTCACATGAAGGATATCTTCATCACTATTACCTGTGATAATCAAATCATCAACATAAATGACAAGCAGCATAATACCTTTCTCTATTTTTCTCACATAAAGTGAGAAATCTGCCTTGGAAATATGAAAGCCAATAGTGACAAGATACTATCCTATCTTGTCAGACCATGCTCTAGGTGCTTGCTTCAAGCCATACAATGCTTTCTTCAACCTACAAATAAACTCAGGATGAACAGCATGCACATAACCTGGTGGCTGCTCCATATAGACCTCTTCTTGCAAATCACCATGCAAGAAGGAATTCTTTACATCCATCTGATGTAAAGACCATCCCTTTGATGCAGCCATAGCAATGACTTCTCTTACGGTTGCCATCCTTGCAACCAAACTGAATGTTTCTTCGTAATCAATGCCATATGTTTGTGCATACCCCTTGACTACTAATCTTGTCTTGTATCTGTTCACAAAACCATCTGCATTGTGCTTCACCTTATAAACCCACTTACAACCAATTGCATTCTTATCTCTAGGCAAAGGTACCAATTCCCATGTGTTAGAAATGCGGGATCTAGAGCATGACATAACCGGAAGCTATGGAGGATGGAAGGAGAAGTGTAGACTCATGATGGAATGGACACTGTTTGTTACACAAGTGAATTAGGTTCCAAGATTGAGACTTGGACTCATAAACACAATCTTGTGTATGTGGACAATGACATTGACACTTTACTGAAATGAAAAGAGTACTATCATTGCATTAAGAAAGGAAGCAAGTACAATGCTTTATAGGAAAGTAGGAAACTGCAGTAGGCACTATTGTGCATATGGGATAAGTTAGCCTGCATATCCTTGACCCTGAGATTCCATACAAAGAGGCTGTTTGAGTGTGATTGCTGATTCTCAACACCCCTCCTCAATCACAACTAGGAAAGGCACAAAGTGTGTAGAGGCTGTAATGAGAACCACCTGCAAAGTGTGGGTATACCACAGACATGGCAAAACACCAGAGGCTGTTGCAGAAAAAGCTAAGTGTGGGTACCATAAACATGGTGGACATCCAGAGGCTGTAACAGGGGCCTCACAAAGTGTACAGGGACTGTAATGCCAAGTTACATAAGGAGTTTACAAAGCTTATGGCAGGAAGCATTAGGGTAAGGAAAATACAAGGTTATTAAAACAATCTATCAGAATTATGAGAGTACAAGGACTGATGAGTCTTGTCCTTCCGATCCTGGTGATCTTCATCTTCTTCTTCCTTTGCTTCATTTTCTTCTTCTTCTTTGACTGCGACTAGATAGGCCTTTTGGGATCTCTTTCTTGCATGGCAGAACTTCTCGGTGTGTCCGGTCCTTTTGCAGAAGTCACAAAAGAGCTGATCTTTCTTGCCTTTGTACCTGTTGCCAATATATAATGCATGCTCATCTCTAGAGGTACTTGGTTCTTCCTTAGTTTTTAGCTTCTTTTCTTCTTCTAACAGTGATGCCTGGATATCAACAAGTTCAGGATTTGGCATGTTGAGTAAAGTTGTTGATACGTTATTATATTCAGGAGGCAAGCTCTTAAGTAGAACACCGATGCAAACATCTTCATCCATTTTAATGTTGATTCCTGCAAGTTGGGTTAGGAGTCCTTCCATGTAATTAAGATGTGTGGCAAGTGATGTGCTGGACTTCATTTCAAGCCTGAAGAATTCAATTAGGAGACCATACTTTGATGATTTAGATTGTGCACCGAACAGGGTGTCAAGTCTTTTCCATGTATCCTGTGAGGTCTCACAGTTATCCACATGATGGATATAACTGTCGTCTAGCTCCAATTTGATAATGGCCTGGGCTCTGTCATCATTCTTTTGCCAAGTAGTTGCAAGGTTCGCGTCCCGCGGTTTCTTCTCTTTGCCATTTGTGATGGCCCAGAGACCCTTCTTCATCAGAATGAGCTTGATGCGGGTTTGCCAAGTGTGGAATCCGACTCCTTTGAATCGAGCATTTGGCGAGTCTTTGCCCATGTTGGATTTACGGGAACAGTAGCAAATCAACTTCAGACTTGATTAGATTTGAGCAACAGAAGAATTGATTGAGAGACACAAGTGCTAAAAAGCACTAACTGAGTGTCAATGAATACCAAATCTGCAAAAGTCTTTTTCTCCAAGTGATCTTCCCCTTCTTGATTTGATGCTGATGTCTTCAGATCTGAGTGACAGTACTTTAACGAACTTCAGAGAGTATTGCTCAGTTATTAAAATCACTGTTGATAACTTCAGTGAGAGAAACAGTGAAAAATGTCAAGATTTTGAAGCTTTTGGCTATGGCTGACTTTTAGGGTTTCTGAGGCAGCCCTGGTTTTTTACAGATTGTGGGAGCTGTGGTTGACCATTTTCAAAACTTTTTTTATGAAAATGTAGCTCTCATGATGCTCTACCAAAGCCCCATAGCAATCGACCATATCACGTCGCGTGCAGGTGGGCAGAATCGAAAATCAGAGACGGGCGCAGATTTCGGCCAGATCTGTCGATTTCTTCAATGCCGTCGTGTATGGACTCCAATGTCGTCGTGTATGGTGCCACGCTGCAGCGCCTTGAGGTGTAGAGCAATCCCCCAGAAGGAATCGAAAGCTGATTCAGCTTCTATGATGAGATTGGAGTGCTCAAAGGTGGGCAGGTCAAATCTGGCTATGGTGGACCAAAAAACAGAGATTAAGAATTTGAGCAATGCTGAGCTGTGGTTAGGGCAATGTTGAGTTCTCAACACCATGTAGCATTTGCTTCCAAAGCATCCATTTCTTCATCCATGGCTTTCTCCCATTTTTCTTTTCCCATGGCTTGCTCAAAAGAAGTGGGTTCTGGTTCTTGTATCACTTTGACTATATAGGCATAGTGAATGGCTGTAAATCCATCATATTTCAGCCTATCCACAGGATACCTAGCCTTGGTAGACCTGCACAAAGTAGGCTCACTTCTAGATGCTCTCAAAACATCCCTGTCCTTCCTTACTCCATGTGTAATAATAGAAGGAATGCCCAACTCATCATCAATGCTCTGTTCTGAGCCACTGGATTCACCATCCAGATATGAGTGACCTGCATTCACATCAAACATGGGCTGATCTACTTTCTCTTTTCCTTTTCGTGATACCTGCATACCACTATTTTCATTGCTTTGAAAAGATTCTCCTGATCTCAATCTGCCTGTCCATGACGAAGAATGTGAACCACTGCTAGAGGACACTCCAGGTCCACTAATATCTTGTGACTACTGCTGTGAATTCTGTACAGCATTACCATTTTATGTATCTACATTATCAATCACATTTACTGGTTTATACCAACTACTCATCTCATCAAAAACAACATCTCTGCTCACTGTAAATTTACAAGTAGAAGGGTTATAGCATCTATACCCTTTCTGCTGCAAAGAGTAACCAATAAAGATGCACTTCTCAGCTTTTGGATCCAACTTGGATCTCAACTCATCTGGCACATGAACATAGGCAATGCAACCAAAAATTTTCAAATGAGAAATATCTGGTTTCCTACCAGTATACCTCTCCTCTGGAGTCATGCCATGTATTGCTGCAGTGGAAGTCCTGTTCATTATGTAGAGTGTTGTAGCAACTGCCTCAGCCCAGTAAAAATCTGGCAGGTCTTTTTCATTGAGCATGGCACAAGATACCTCTCCAATATGCCTGTTTTTTCTTTCTGCAATTCCATTTTGCTGTGGGATATGACTACATGAATATTGCTGCTTTATGCCATGCTCCTGCAAGAATCTTGCAAACTCATTTGAGAGATACTCTCCCCCTCCATCTGACCTTAGGCATTTTATTTGCAGGCCAGTTTCTTTTTCAACCATAGCTTTAAGGGTTTTGAAATGCCCAAAAACTTCACTTTTCTTTTTCATAAAATACACCCAGACTTTTCTGCTATAGTCATCAATAAAAGTGACAAAATAATGACAGCCTCCAATAGATGCAGCTTTAGTAATCTACACATCAGAGTGGATTAATTCCAATGGCTTCTTACTCTCTTGAACATGTCTAGGAAATGGTTTCCTTGCCTGTTTTCCAAATTGACAGGCTTCACATACCTTATGCATTTCTACAACCTTGAATTTAGGCAATCCTGCAACAATATTTTGGGCTTGCATTGATTTAAGTCGCTGTACATTAACATGATCAATGCGTTTATGCCAGATATCAATATCTGCAACTACACCGGTCCCATGTGCAAACATTGCTGCACTCAATTCAGGCATGTCTGCTTCCAATGTAAACATTCTTCCCTTCTTCTTTCCTTTTGCTATCAAGTGACCTTTATTTTTCATATCCTCAATAAAGCATCCATGAGGATTATATCTGACCTACAAGCCCTGCTCAACCATTTGACCAATAGAAACTAGATTCTTGGTGATATTTGGGATATGAAATACATCTGACAGGTATTTCTTTTTCCCATCCTGCATAGACAAATGAATTTTTCCAATCTGCACAATAGGATGTGCAGTATCATCACCAGTCTCCACAAATCCTGGTTTTTCCATTTTCCTTGCATCCTGCATCCATTCTGCATGACTTGTCATGTGGTTTGATGCACCTGAGTCAACATACCACACTTTGTTGCTTTCTTCTGCACTTATCATAGAATTGTTCATGTGCTACACCATAAACAAATGCTCATTTCTGTCATCACCTTGTCTACTAGAAGATGCATAATTCCCTTGTTGCAATTTTCCATTCATGATGTCATTCTGCTTTTTATAGCAATCTATAGCCATATGACCCATTTTACCACAGTAGTAGCATTCAACATTGCTGTTTGCATTTTGGCCTCTTTGCCATCCACGACGACCTCTTTGGCTCCCCTTGCCTCTAGAGTTACCATGTCCTCCTCCATAGGACTGGTTTTCTTGAGTTTGTTGCATATTCTAATTTCTACCATGGCCTCCAGATTTGCCTCCTCTACCTCTGCCTCTACCTCTTCCAGCATTTGAGTAGAAGACAGCTTCTTTTGAAGTTCCTCCTGAAGAAGATGCACCACCATTTCTCTGCTCCTCAGAAATTAGAAGAGCAATCAACTCCTCAAAATCAGGAAATCTTTCACAGACGAAAATGGATGTTCGAAACTGTGCATAATCCTTTCCTAGACCATTCAAAGTCACGGAAACTAAATCATCATCTTCCACTGGCGACCCAATGGAAGCAAGTGCATCTACTATCTTCTTCACCTTCATGTGGTAGTCATTGATGCTCATACTTTCTCTTTGCACATTGTGCAACTCTTGCTTGAGCTGCATTTTCCTGGCTTGCGTATTTGTGCTATACATTTTTGACAAAGTATCCCATGCCTCCTTTGGCGTACTTGCATCCTGAATATGCACAATCATAGAGTCTGAAATACTGATAGATAGCCAGTACATAACTTTTCTGGCTCTCTCATGCCATCCTTTAAATGCCTGCATTTGCTGTTGATTAGGAACATCAGGAAGAACTGGTTCTTCTTCATTTCCTGCAACAAATTCCCAATATCCTTTTCCCATAAGAAAATTTGTCATTCTAAACTTCCATGCTTGGAAGTTGTTCTCGTCAAGCTTTTCAGTGACAATCTGTGAAAGAGAATCAGACGCCATTACAGAACACTGCAAAAAATTCTGTCACTGTAGAAAACACAGCTTTAGTCTCACAAGGGCAAATCTGCAAAATTGACGAAAGTGGTATTTGACCACACAGTCACTTCCTAGTGACGATTTTGCATCAACAGGCAACAAGGATGATTCTGTAACTCCCAATGTCTCTGCGCACAGACATACGATGCAATTTCTACAGTAACTTTTCACCGACCTGTAGAACAGAGGTCGCACAGCATAAAACAAGGCCTTTTCCTGAGTGCGTGCAGAAAACTTCTGCCTTCAAAACAGGCCCTGAAATGGCCTCAAATCAAAAAAAGGAGCAACCTAGGGCTAAAGCCTCTCCCGCAACATATACTGCCCTCTTGCTACACCGCGAAGGGCGTCTCAATCTGAGACAATGCACTCTTGCACTTTCCGGCTGTGCTACCTGCAGAGACTTGCTCCCAAAACAGAAAAATGAAAGCAACACTGGTCCTCTTACCAGAACACCGCGAACTTGGTTTGCTTTCTTGAGCTCCTTACCACGAACAAGGCTCTGATACCATGTCAAGATTGTGGGAGAGAAGGAAGGAGTCTCACTTGGAGCTTTCTTTCTTGCACAATGGGGGAATACACACGCACGTGGAGGCTGAAAACAGTTTTTTCTCTTTTTAGTTGTGTAAGCCAAAAGAACTCGAGTACAAAAGAAATAGAAGAACCCTATATGTGGGTCTCAAACCAAACTCAACTAACTAAGGTGGCATACTAACTAAGCTACGAACTAGAGTAGATAAGGATAGCTGTCATCTAGCTATTATTCATGGGCGATGTATCAACCGCATCTGCAACAACTAACAAGTCGGTGACATAAATGCACAACGGTCACCCTGGCATATCACAAGTGGAGCTCGATATCTCAACATCCCCACCATGGATGACTTGGCTTCATCCACACGTCGTTATGAGAAACCAGCCCGCGGTCTTCTACCTACGTAATATCTAAGTATGCACAAGCACTCACATAATATCTGCACCAAAGTATATACACAGTTTGGGTCCTCAAGTGTAGGACGATACTCTCAGCTTGCTAAGAGTTCGACCTGTCTCCCAAACTAATTAAACTCTGTCTTGTGCATGATAAAGAAGACTCGCACTACCCCTAGGGAGAAACTACATATGAGAGATTTTCAATTGCAAGTATTGAAGACTCCAACGAGGGTGTCATTCTCTCTTCATCAAAACTCAACTCTGAATTCCTATCCTTATTACCTTGTAAGCCTGCCATTGTACTCCATCAGTGCAACCCCCCCCAAGAACAACCCTACCACCAACTCCCATTGCCCTACCACCTACCACTTAACCCACCAACGTGCCCTCAACGACCTTCCTCCCCACCACTACCAACACTCCACCATAGCAACCACAAACACCCTTGCCACCCACGTCTTCGGTGCATACTAACGCCTGCTACCTATGACGGTAAGTGCCTTGGGACTAGCACTCGTCTGGGAGGGGGGTAATGTTAACCCCAACACAAAGAAAGCACAATGAAATAAAAAAAGATGCAGGGCAAAGGTGGAAAAAAAGTAGCCCGACTGAAGAGAGAAGAGGAGAAAAGGCCAAAAGCGCAAGGGAAACCTTAAAAAGTCCAAGGGAAATGCAAAAGGGGAAAGGTGCATTTTAAAATACAAAGGCGCACCGCACCCTGAAATCTTGTAAAAGAGTGCCAGGAGGTAGAAAATACAGAAAGCTAAAACAGAAGACAAAGACAAAGGCCAAGGCAAAGAGAAACGGAAGACAAAGGCGCACAAGGAAAAGCGCAAGTCAAAACTTTTGTAAAAGAGCGCAAGCGCATCATGGTTTAATTCAAAGAGCGCCGGGCTCTCACCCATGCAATTTGTAAATGTAGACGGGCGGTGGAAAGGAAGCTAGGAAGATAGAAGAACAATGGGAAAAAGGGCCTAGGCTACGGTCGGCCATGTAAAAAAGGGAAAAAGGGGATGACCACCCAAAAGGGATTTAGGGTTTTATATATAAAGTTGAAAAGTGAATGAGAAGCTCATTCTTGTGTGTGGCAAAAAGTGGCTCTCTTCTTCTTCTTCTTATTCTTCTTCTTGCTTGCTTGAGCTTGTGCTTGAGAGAGGGAGTATGAGATTGTGAGGGAGTGAGTGTGTGAGGGTGAGGGATCAAGAAGGTGAAGCTCTCCATCTTCTTCTCTCTCCTTCTCTTCTCTTCTCTTCTCTACTCTTGCTCGCGGTGATGGAGCTTCGAGCATGGAGCTTGAGGATGGAGCTTGCTTGAAGCTTGCACTTGGATCATGGAGCTACTAGAGTGCGCGGGAGAGGAGGTAACTCGAATGGCATGGAGGTAAGCTCACTACACCCGTAGATATGGATGGTGCGTCAGCTATGTGAGAGATAGCCATTAGTGCTCAGCTTGGAACGCTTGAAACAATAAGCATTCCGTGGGTCTTAGTGGTTGAGCGAAAGAACCAAGAGAGTAGAAAATAGAAGATGAGGAGGAGTAGGAGGAACTTGAGCAATCAGGGGAGTAGCTGGTTGCTCAAGGAGATGACTCCCTCCTTATCCACCTCACTCGAGGTGAAGTCTTTTTACTCTTCTTAACCCAAGAATCCTTCTTCCTTCTAGGAAGCTTCTCAACAATTGGATGCTTTGCATCTTCACCATCAATTCATACAATGGTGTTTCCTCCAGTATCACCATCTTTTGGAGGATTCAATCCTTCATAAGTAGCTTCTTCCCTTGCCCTTAAGTTGTCAATCAATTGACGTAGTTCGGGAATCTCCAACAAGCTACGATACTCTATCAATTGAGCATGTAATTGCTCACTTATAGGTGCTTCATCAGTTGCCATCTTTACCTTCTTCTTGCAAGGATCGCCTTTACTTTGAGAAAAGTAAAGAGACATGCTTTGATACCACTATTATAGAATCTGAGATACACACTCAACTCGCTTATATACTTAAAATATATATGGAAAATATTATGTTGGCACAGAGGGAGAATAGATGAGAGAAAAGAAAGATGTACAGAGAGAGGTAGAGAAATTGGCAACACACTGGGGACTGGAAGATGGGCCTGTCCCTCCCCTTGTGGAGTTATATTATTGACAAGGAGCAAGCTCCTCCATTACACATAAGCGAGTTCTTACTTGTAGATCTTGGAAACAAGATCACGGTTCCTTGCACAGTATACAACCGACTAACACTTGCACAACTTGAAAGTTGGCATCTTTTGATTATTCTTGAGTCTCCTTCTCTCCTATACAATATGTGCTTCTCCTCTTGGAACTTGATTTCAGCAGAGCTTCCGCAACACTTGATTTCAACATGGCTTCCAAAGCATATTCTCTTCCTCTCTTGGATACATGAAAAGTAATGCTTCCTGTCACTAAATTGATTGCTTATTACGTATTTGCTATTTAATAAATTCATGTCAATAAATTAATCATTCACTTTTCTTTAAGTGTTGATGATGATCTAACATGGCCATGAAACCATTTAGAGACCAGTATTCTTAGTGCATCACTTGATGGGTTGATCAGAGCACTATGATGGGGATATCTGGTACATGCAGTACAAGTTATGAAGGGGGAAAGAAGTGTCTGCTAAGTGTAAGAGTGTACACAAGAACCAAGGAGTTACGCATAAATGAAGATGGATTGAGTTCTAAGAAGAGGAAGTGCATTAGCATTGTGTATATGTATTTATATATGCATCTAGGGACACTTGGGAATGTTTACTTGTGTATAATGAGCATTGCATTCGTTTGGAGTCATCGTCTGTCGTACAAGTCAAGGTTTAAGGTTTTTTCTTTCATTAAGAGATATGAGAGAGGGAATTCTCTCACTAAGAAAAACGAGAGATGTGATCCTCTCGAAGTGAGGAGAGAAGTGATTTTCTCTTTCTAAGGTCTAAAATGACACAAGATTTTGTGTGGAATTCAATCTTAAGGTTGAGGCCCAGCGTAATATAATGAACTCTCCTTATCTATGACTCAACATGGTTGCATGGACCACAAGTTAAGAGTACAGTTTAAAAATCTATTTTTTGGAAAATCTATTTTTGAAATATCTCGCAATAGAAAACTGATCTCTAAAAACGAGCCATGAAGGTTATCAGAAACAGTGAGATCTACAACTTTCGTGTTGGATGTTTTTTCATCCAAACAACGCACAAAGAGATATCTCGAAATTAGTGCTGCAGAGTGGAACAACTACATCTTGCATGAAGATCAACTCAACTCTCTCTCCAATAAGAGAAGCTCTTGAAATCCTATAAAAGAGGAGGCTCTCCTTGGGTGTAAGGGAGAGGTGAAAGAAGCATCATTTTGCATGTATCCAAGAGGAGAAGAGAAGGTGCAAGTGCTGTGGAAGCCCTGCTGAAATTAAGTGCTCCAGAAGCTCTACTGAAATCAAGTTCCAAGAGGAGAAGAAAAGGTGCAAGTGCTATGAAAGATCTGCCGAAATCAAGTTCCAAGAGGAGAAGATAAGGTGCAATTGTTACGGAAGCTATGCTGAAATCAAGCGCCAAGAGGAGAGCCCTACACATATTGTGTAGGAGAGAAGGAGACTCAAGAAGGATCAAAAGGTACCAACTTCCAAGTTGTGCAAGTGTTAACTGGTTGTATATCGTGCAAGGAACCGTGATCTTGTTTCCAAGATCTACAAGTAAGAACTATCTTATGTGTAATGGAGGAGCTTGCTCCTTGTCAATAATATAACTCCACAAGGGGGGAGACTGGCCCATCTTCCAGTCCCTAGTGTGTTACCAATTTCTCTACCTCTCTCTCTACATCTTTCTTTCCTCACATCTATTCTCCCTCTGTGCCAACATAATATTTGCTATATATATTTTAACTTAGATTCTATAATAGTGGAATCAGAGCATGTCTTTTTGCTTTTCTCAAAGTAAAGGCGATCCTTGTAAGAAGGTAAAGATGGCAACTGAGGAAGCACCTACAAGTGAGCAATTACAAGCTCAATTGACAGAGTATCGTAGCTTGTTGGAGATTCCCGAAGTACGTCAATTGATTGACAGCTTAAGGGCAAGGGAAGAAGCTACTTATAAAGGACCCAATCCTCCAAAAGATGGTGATACTAGAGGAAACACCATTGCACCAATTGATGGTGAAGATGCATAGCATCCAATTGCTGAGAAGCTTCCTAGAAGAAAGAAGGATTCTCAGGTCAAGAAGAGCAAAAAGACCTCACCTCGAGTGAGGCGGATAAGGAGGGAGTCATCTCCCTCATCACAACTAGCTACTCCCTTGATTACTCAAGTTCCTCCTACTCCTCATCTTCTATTTTCTACTCTCTTGGTTCTAAGTCTCGTGCAATCCGCAAATGGATAAAGAGGGACCATAAGAGGAGCAACTTAAGAAGACTAAGACTTTCAAGTCTGGGGATAAGGACATAAAGTTGGACTCTTACTCCAGTAAGAGAGATCCTGCTAAGGCGTTAGCCTTTGTCAGACAATTTGAAGTTTCTTTTTCTGATGGTAATTTCTCAGAAAAGTCCAAGCTAAGGCATGTAGGCATGCACTTGAAAGACACTGCTAGCAATTGGTGGTTGACTCTCATTTTGGAGGGAAGAAGATCTATGACTTGGAAAAAGTTCAAGAAGAATTTTTATGCTCAGTTCTTGCCTCTTGATTTTGAGAATGATGTCAAGAAGGAGTGGGATTAGCTAGGCCAGAAAGAGCATGAAAAGGTCACTAGTTATGTGGACAAGTTTTGGTCTACTCTTCTCAAGGTTACTCCTTTCATGGAGATCAATGATGAAGAGAAGAAAAGGAAGTTTGAAGCTGGCCTACTCCCTCATTTACACAGAACCATGAAGGTGTATCCACATGAAACCTTATCTCACATGATGGAGTCTACCATCATAGCTGAAAGTTTGCATACACCTAGTGCATCTCGAAACTTGGAGATGAGTTCTTATAGAGCTAGCCAAGAGCAACTCTATGATCAGCCAAAGAGACAGGACTAATAGAAAAATACCTACCTTTACCCATGACCAATATTCAAAGCCAGAGGGTAACAAGAAGTAGCGCAAGTATCTCTCACCCTCTGAGATACAAAAGTACAAAGAGGAAGGAATGTGCTTTCTTTGTGGTGAGTTAGGGCATATGAAGCCCAATTGTCCTCACAAAAGGAAGGAAGCAAATGTGGTTAAAGATCCTCCTCTGCCATCCTCAAATTCTATTCTGGATGTGCAAGCTAACACTCATTCAAATGAGAAGAAAAGATAACTCTTAAAGGGTTGGGGGACACTCAACAATCAATGAGTTTTGATACTCTTTGATCCAGGGTCCACAGATAATTTTGTGTTAGCAGATACTGTTGAAATGCTACAAATTCCACCGGAACGATTGGGAATACCAATTGGATCAGGCTCGGCATTGAAGGACTTATAATCAATTCTACTCCTATTCAAGGAAAGTTGAATCTTAGAATTGAGGATTACCGTGACCAATAATCTTTTCTACTTGCACCCATTGGTAACTGTGATGTTATATTAGGCATGCCTTGGCATTACAAGATTAGATCTCTTCCCGATTTTGTTAAGAAGACCCTTGAATTTCAATTCAAGGTTCGAAACATAGTATGCATTGCTGATGCTGGAGATTGGCCTGTGCCAATGGTTAGTCATGCTAGCATTTCTAAAGAAATGAAGAAAGCTATTTCTATGTACATGATTTTTGTGAGAGAGTCAAAAGAAACTAATGATTCAAGGGCACTTGGTGCCTCTAATGAACACACAATACCACCAACTAATGCTTCTAAGTCTCAGACTTTAAAAGAACCCCTCTCTTTAATTGATCAAGCTAGACATGATTTTGTTAAACAATATGAAGGTTAATTTTAGTGATTGACTTCCAAGAGAGTTACCTCCTAAGCACCCAGAAAATCACATAATTGATCTTATCCCATGCAGTTCACTACCTAACCAACCGCCTTACCGAGTAAATGCAAGTCAGCAAGAGGAGATCCTAACACAAGTAAACGAATTGTTGGAAAAAGGGTTAGTTCAACCTAGCTCTTCTCCATACTGCTCTCTAGTCTTACTTGTTCAAAAGAAAGGCAGTTCTTTCCATATGTGCATAGACTACGGATCATTGAACAAGATCATAATCAAGAATCATTTTCCTATCCCAAGGATAGATGATATCTTGGATAAGTTGCAAGGGGCTAGTATCTTTAGTCACATTGATCTGAAAAGCGGCTATCACCAGATACGGATAGCACCTGAAGATGTTCATAAGATAGCTTTTCATATGACATTTAGACTATACGAGTTCTTAGTCATGCCATTTGGTTTGACTAATGCACCAACCACATTCAATCAAATGATGGAGAGAATTTTCAGATCTCACTCAAAGTTCACAGGTGTCTTCTTTGATGACATTCTAATATTTTCACAATCTCGTGAAGAGCATAGAAAACATATATCTATTGTTTTTCAAGAGCTTCGCAAGCATAGACTACAGGTCAATGCTAAGAAGAGTGAATTTTTTCTTTCGAAAATGAGATGTCACTAAATTGATTGCTTATTATGCATTCTCTATTTAATAAATTCATGTCAATAAATTAATTACTCACTTTTCTTTAAGTGTTGATGTTGATCCATCATGGCCATGAGACCATTTAGAGACCAGTATTCCTAATGCATCATTTAATGGGGTGATCAGAGCATTGTGACGAGGATATCTAGTACATGCAGTACAAGTTATGAAGGGAAAAAGAAGTGTTTTCCAAGTGTAAGAGCGTACACAAGAACCAAGGAGTTACACATAAATGAAGATGGATTGAGTTTTAAGAAGAGGAAGTGTATTAGCATTGTGTATATGTATTTATGTGTGCATCCAGGGACGCTTGAAAATGTTTACTTATGTGTAATGAGCATTGCATTCGTTTGGAGTCATCCTCTCCCCTACAAGTCAAGGTTTAAGGTCTTTTCTTTCATTAAGAAAGATGAGAAATGGAATTCTCTCACTAAGAAAGACGAGAGACGTGATTCTTTGGAAGTGAGGAGAGAAGTGATTTTCTCTTTCTAAGGTCTAAAATGACACAAGCTTTTGTGTTGAATTCAATCTTAAGGTTGAGGCCCAAGGCAATCTAATGAACTCTCCTTATCTATTACTCAAGCTGGTTGCATGGACCACAAGTTAAGAGTACAGTTTAAAAAGTTGTTTTTTTTTAAATCCATTTTTAAAATATCTCGCAATTTTAAAAAATCTCTAAAAAGGGGCCACCTAGGTTATCAGAAACAGTGAGATCTACAACTTTCGTGTTGGATGTTTTTTCATCCAAACAACGCACAAATAGATATCTCGAAATTAGTATTGCAGAGTGGACCAACCACATCTTGCATGAAGATCAACTCAACTCTCTCTCCAAGAATAGAAGCTCTTGAAAGTCTATAAAAGAGGAGACTCTCCTTGGGTGTAAGGGAGACGTGAAAGAAACATCACTTTGCATATATCCAAGAGGAGAAGAGAAGGTGCAAGTATTGTGGAATCCCCGCTGAAATCAAGTGCTGTGAAAGCTCTGTTGAAATCAAGTTCCAAGAGGAGAAGAGAAGGTGCAAGTGCTACGGAAGATCTGCTGAAATCAAATTCCAAGAGGAGAAGAGAATATATATTTCTTTTGGCCCACTCTTAGAGCTAACATTGAAAAATATATCCGCGAGTGCAAGATATGCCAAAAAGTAAAGTATGACAGGCATAAACCACCTATTCTACTGAAGCCATTACCTATTCCCAATGAGCCTTGGGAAAGTATAGCCATGGACTTTATCATGGAGCTTCCTCGCATACAAGCAAGCAATAATGCAATCTGGACTATCATTGATAGATTCAGTAAGCAAGCTCACTTTATACCTGTGCAAAAGACAATTAAAGCCGATCATATGGCTAAGCTATTCATTGCTTATATTTTCAAGCATCATGGCATGCCTAAGTCCATTATAAGTGATCGAGATCTCCACATGACCAGCCTCTTTTGGCAAGCTCTCTTCAAGAACCTCGAGACAAAGTTAAAGTTTTCATCCTCAAACGGATGGGCAAAGTGAAAGTGCTAATTCTACTATTTTGGACCTTTTGAAATCCTATGTCTCTGATAATCAAAGAGAATGGGAAAAGTATTTGCCTTTAGTAGAGTTTGCATACAATAATACGGTGCACTCTAGTACTGGTAAGGCACCCTTTGAGATCATCTATGGTAAGCCTCATTTACCACCCATTCTTCTTACGAAGGATAAGCAGATGAGTTTGTTAGAGACATTGATACAACTTTCACTCAAGTAAAAGTTGCTATCCAAAGGACACAAGAGAAGCATCAACGCGAAGCAGATAAGCATCATCGTAAGTTAGATCTCAATTTGGGAAAGTATGTTCTTCTTAAGTTTGAGAAGGCTCGCTTGAAGAAGTAGAAAGGTCAAAAGGGTAAAGTGGTTAAGCTTTCTAATCGCTATTATGGCCCTTTCAAGATCACATATAAGATAAACGATTTGACTTTTTGTTTGGATCTACCAAGTCATTGGAACATTCATAATGCTTTCCATATAAGTTTGCTAAGTCTCTATATTTGAGAACCTCCAATTGAACCAATCAAGGAAGATTTACTTGACATAGAAATAATAGAAGAGTTCCTTGTGCCTGAAAGAATTTACACCATCAAAGCAATACTCTAAGGTCAAGTAAGGTATTACAAAAGTATCTGGTTAAGTTTAAGAATTATCTCCCTTTGGACGCTTAGTTTATGAGACTGAGAGAGAACTACAAGACTCTCCAGATCTTCTTAAGGACTATGTATCCCCTCTACAATTGAGGTCAACTGTTTAGAAGCCAGAGGGATATGATGACAGGAGGCATATTCCACGGTGGATTCCGTGAGGTTTTGCAATGGATTCCGTAAAATTTTATTTATTGCCGGGGCTCATTCACAAGGTGGATTCCTTGTGAGCGAAAAGTCGATGGGGACGCTTGTCCTTTTCGGGCGTCTTGTTAATTTAATGTGCAAGTGGGTGATTCCATAGCGGGTGATTCTACAAAATACATATTTAAATTAATAGACATTTATGAGTTTAGAGTATGCACTCATAATAAATTAAGGTTAGGATTGAGTTCTAACCAATTTATTTATTTTGTAGCTGAAGACTGTTAAGTATTCACTTTTGTCAATTTAATTTTATTATTTTCTAACAATTGTGAATACTTCAGTTGATGTGTAGAGTAGGCAAGGTGGCGTTGGGAAGCACTGGAGGATAGTGTGTATTCAAATTATTATCATTTTTGGTGGGCGCGCATCTTAGCGATGGCGCCAATATTTTGACATGCTTATTTATTGAAGAGCTTGACATTCATTATTTTTGTATGCGCATGGACGCACGATTTAAATATTTGTATTGGACATTGTATTTGGGTACCGTCCGACTCCTTGGGCGCCCAATAGCTTTAATTCTTTAGTGGGACAAAAGCAAACACAAAAGCTAAAGCATGCTAATTGTAAATTGGGCTATTTATTTTAGCTTGGAGATGAATAATATATCAAATACATGCTTTGTGGAGCACTCACATAAGGCATGGGGGAAAATTGTACCCAATTAGTCTCTTGCTTCATGTCGTGCAAGCTTTCTTCCTTGTTCTTTGTGCAAAAGTAGAGTTCTTTTATTCTTGGAAACCTTTCGGTGCTCACTACGCACGCATACAGCATTCGATCTGTGCACCAGTGGTATCAGAGCAAAGCTGAGATCGGGAGCTGCCAATCGCTTACCATCTCACGCAAAGGCGGAGCTCTTGGAACGATCGAGCTCTACAATCAATCTCGTGGCAAACGGCCGATATACCAGCGTGTTGCTGGTAGTCAAGAATCCCCTGCTACACACTTAGATCACGAAGGACTGGCTTTTCCAGGTGGAGAACCACACGGGAAGCTTCTTCAATAAGTCATTTTTTCTCTACTCTCAGATAAGCAATTTTCATTAAGCTTGGATTAGAAGCTTGATAAGCTTTAGAAAAAGATTTTAAAAAGCTTAAAGCCCCCCAATTTTTCCATCGACGGCGGCAGTATGTATTGCACGTCGCTGAAATAGTTAACGGCATCCTCTTGTCCCCACGAAATTACGAAATTTCTAAAAGCTTGTAATTCTAAAGCTTTAGAATTCAAAGCTTTCTAAAGCTTCAAGTTTCAATTCCAACTATTTACCATAGTGGCAGTTCCTACCCGGCTAAACACGAACCTGTCTTCAACTCTTTGGAAGCCCCTGTTCACACCTGTGGACTTATAGAACCAGATTCCACCAAACAGTTTACAACACGCAGTATACACGCAAGATTATTTTTGCGAAGACGACCGTGATATCGAATTCTACAACTGCAAAAGAGAAATACTACAAAAAACTATTTTTTTTTAAAAAGAATAGAAATAAGCCTTGTAAACCCAACTTTGAGCTACGCTCATCCCACTAACAAGATTTTGAGTGTGTGAGGTCTTTTGGAATTTTGCAAGATGTCCGATCAAACCATGGAAGATTTTATGGCTGAAGGTGACCTACTCGAACCAACGATGGAGCAAAAACTGGATTTGATTATGATGCAGCTTAAGAAGAACGAAGAGCATGACAAACCTTGCAAGCTCAATTGGCCAATCTGCAATGATCTACCGCTAACCAAGATGAACCCCAATCTAAAGATCTTATACGACATACGATCGATGCAACACTTGAAGCGCAATCTATTTGGAAAGAAACAAAGATAGGTAAGAGAAATTTCAAATTTCGTACTTTCAATGGGTCACGTGATGAAAAGACTGTACTTGCTTTTATCAGACAATTTGATGATTATTTCCATGAAGAACAATATGCTTAGAAAGACAAAATTAAGTGTGTCACTAATCATCTAGTTGACCGAGCATCCCTATGGTGGACTATTGTCCGCAAAAGCATTGATTGCCCTACTACTTGGGAGACTTTCCAAAAGAAATTTTTACAGAATTCCCTTCCACCCCAATTCCACGAAAAAGCAATCAAACAATGGGATCTTTTGCAACAAAGGGATCGTGAGCCTATTTCACAATATACCGAGTGTTTTTGGAACGATTTATTGCAATTACGAATGCTTGAAGATGTATCTGAGGCAACCAATAAACACAAGTTTATGTCTAGCTTACTTGGATATTTTTATGCAGAGGTTAACATGTTCAAGACAACGACTCTCGAAGATGCAATTTCCTTGGCCCATGACACTCAAGACAAAATTCGAGGACAGGAGAAGTGACCTCAATAATTTCAAACTAATGGTAACTTTGGTTCAAAACAATTTAATTCAAATTTTCAAAGATTCAATCAAAGTCGTTTCCTTCCATCTTCATTCCGTAAATCTTGGACACGACCACATTCTTTTCCATCAAACACAAATCCAAACCCTAAGCCATCTCTCCATTCAAATCCCAACATTCCTAAACTTCCTGCTATTACTAATAATGTATCTAAAGCCAAATCCATAGTTTGTTACAAATGTCATCAACCTGGACATCTAGCGGTCAATTGTCAATTCAAAAATCCAACTGTTCATATCAATTATTTGGGAGCGATAGAAGATGAAAAACATGAAGAGATGCCGGATTTTACGGAAGATGATGATGACATTGGTACTACTTCAGATACTTTACCAAGTATGCCAAATCCCCATTCTTTATTAACGATGAAATGTCTTGTGCATGGTAAAGAAAAGACTGTTTTACATAATGATGGGAGCACACACGACTTTATTTCCGATATAGATTATTCCATGCATTCAATGAAAATTCATTCTAAAGGGAAACAAATCACATTGCATGGTATGCACACTTTCAATAATTTTCCATTGCTTAGTCATACTCAGGCTAAACGTGCATTACGGAAAAGTACCAAATCCTATTTAATATGGGTGAATGAAATCAAAGCTAAAGAAAGTCAGATGCATCCTAAGTACGCACAATTTCTTTCCCAATTTCAAGATTGTTTTGCTGTTGATTTACCACCTGGATTACCACCTGTGTGTCCTGAAGATCACAAGATAGACCTAATTCCTGGATCACAACCACTATGTAAAGCACCATATAGACATAACCAAATTGAACAGAAAGAAATTCAAGCCCAAATTGAAGAATTATTAACCCGAGGACTTATTAGACCTAGTTTTTATCCATTTGGTGCACCTGTCTTATTAGTGAAGAAGAAAAACGATACCTATCGCATGTGCATTGATTATCGTACCCTAAATAAAATCACTGTTAAAAATAGATATCCAATTCTTAGGGTAGATGATCTTATGGACAAGCTACAAGGATGTGCTATATTCAGCAAGATAGATCTTAAATCTGGATACCATCAAGTAAGATTGGATACATCTGATATATTCAAAACTGCATTTAAAACACAATTTGGACACTATGAATTCCTGATTATGCCTTTTGGTTTAACTAATGCACCAGCCACATTCAGTCGTATGATAAATCGCATATTTTTGAAGCATCAACATTGTGTCATTGTCTTCTTTGATGACATATTGGTTTTAAGTAAGAATGAGAATGAGCATTATGAACATTTATCTTTGGTTTTTAAATTATTAAAAGAGAATCAATTATATGCCAATCCAAAAAAGAGTGAATTTTTCCAAACAGAAATTGAATATCTAGGATATATTGACAAAACTATTAAAGAAATGCATTGTGTATAATTGATCTGACAATCAACAATAGTCCTTTGATTTACTGAAACATGTTTTAACTCATGCTCCTGTATTGCAATTACCTGACTTTAATAGACCATTTTTCTTAGTAGTTACTGATGCTAATGGATCTGGAATAGGAGCAGTCCTCATGCAAGATTCTCATCCCATAGCCCACTCCAGCTGCAAACTTAAACCCTCTAAACTTAAGTATTCTACCTATGATAAGGAATCGCTAGCTGTAGTACAAGCTTTATGTCAATGGAAACATTATTTAATGGGATTTGAATTCATGATCAAACTGGCCAACAAAGCATTAGACATCTCCTTAGTCAACCACAAATATCTGACCGACACATTAAATGGGTTGCTTTTATTCAAAGTTTTCATCCACTGATACAATATCAACCCGAAAAAGAGAATGTTATTGCCGATGCTTTAAGTAGAAGTCCGACTATTCATAATATCTCTATGATATCTTTTGACTCTCTTCTCCCTATGAAAGACACTTATGTGTTGAGATGGCAAGCTCAACACGTGCAGACATTGATGATGGACCGCCTGGCTAGATGGGTCCGCACGTCTACACTTAGCACGTTGGTGGTCATTATGATACTCATATGGCCACTGACTTATCACTTATTATATTTAGTTTGTTACACCTATCTACAGCTGGCAAAGACATAGTGCCAGTCGGTTAGTGTAGTCGGTTATGCACTGTTTAACTTAGTAGGACACTTTCCTTTATGTTGTATCTTATCTATACTTTGTGTACATTGTATAGTGCGTGAAAGAAGAAGAAAAAATCAGCAAGAAAACGTTTTGGCCTCCATCTCTCTTCTTGTGTTCTTGAGTGAGCTTCCTCTTGTGTATACAGTGTGTGATTGGCGCAATAGCTCAAGCAAGTCCTCCCACCACGTGATTCTTGACATTATGACCAAGACCCTACTTTCAAGCTGATTGGAATAAACTAGTTGCAAATAATTGGATTCCTATTGATTCATTGTCTTACACTGATGGATTTATGTTTTATGAAAAAAGATTATGTGTGACTGTTCCATTTTGATCATTTGTTTTGCATGAAATTCATTGTCTCCCATACCAAGGCCATAGAGGAATTATTTCTATTTTGCGTACACTGATTGAAGATTTTTATTGGCCACACATGGAAACTGATGTATCTAACTTTGTATCTGAATGCTTAATTTGTCAAAGAGTTAAAAGACACCATGGTAAACAATATGATTTGTTAATGCCTTTACTAATTCCAGAATGACCATGGGAACATATTTCAATGGATTTTATCACCGGTTTACCTAATACTAAAGCTAATCATGACATGATTTGGATTATTATTGATAGGTTTAGCAAACAAGCATATTTCATTCCATGCAAAAAAACATTAATTGCATCTCAAGCTGCTCAGTTGTTCTTAAAAACTGTTTTCACTAGTCATGGTTTGCCAAAAGTTATTATTTCTGATCATGATTCTAGATTCTGCAATAATTTTTGGATTACTTTGTTTGCTAATTTAGGAACAAAGATTGATTTTTCATCTGCATTTCATCCTGAAACAAATGGCCAAACAGAAGCTACTAACAGAACTATTTTAGATCTTTTGCGTGCATACACAATTTCAAAATCACAAACATGGGATACACATTTACATTTACTTCACTTTGCATACAATAACACACCACATACAGCTACACAGAAAGCACCATTTGAAATTATTTATGGATATAGATTGTCTATACTTGTTACATTATTGTCAAACAAAGTTCAAACTGCTGATGATATTGCTAACATGCATGCTACTATTTTTTATGAAGTTAAAGATATGATTGTCAAAGCCTAGCAATCATACACAAAACAAGCCAACAAGAAAAGAAAAGCTATGAGTTTCAAAGTTGATGATTATGTTTGGTTACGAATTGAAAAGCGAAGATTACAAAGTATTGACAAACATCGTGTTGTAAAATTAGCCTCCACATTTTATGGACCTTTCAAGATCATTCACAAAATCAATGACAATGCATTTAAACTAGAATTACCATAATATTGAAAAATTCACAACACTTTTCATATCAATTTATTACGACCTTTTAGAGGACAGTTACCTGTACACCCTGTATATGAAAACCCTCCTTTGCTAGAAGAAGAAACTGAAATACTTGAACCTAAAACTATTCTAGATATTGACTTTATGACCACTAGAACTGGCCGTAGATATTCTAGATATTTGGTTAAGTTTAAAAATCATCATGTTGAAGAGGCCCAATGGATGCATGCTCGAGACCTAAGTGCTTACCCCACACTGTTGGCTCCACATTGAGCTAATAGCAATTGAGGACAATTACTATCCCACCCCGGGGTATGATGTCAGGAGGCATATTCCATGGTGGATTCCGTGAGGTTTTGCGATGGATTGCGTAAAATTTTATTTATTGCCGAGGCTCATACACAAGGTGGATTCCTTGTACGAAAAGTCGATGGGGGCACCTGTCCTTTTTGGGCGTCTTGTTAATTTAATGTGCAAGTTGGTGATTCCATAGCAGGTGATTTCGCAAAATACATATTTAATTTAATAGACGTTTATGAGTTTAGAGTGTGCACTTGTAATAAATTAAGGTTAGGATTGATTTCTAACCAATTTATTTATTGTATAGCTAAAGACTGCTAGGTATTCACTTTTGTCAGTTTAATTTTATTATTTTTTAACAATTGTGAATGCTTCAGTTGATGTGTAGAGCAGGCGCGGTGGTGTTGGGAAGCACTAGAGGATAGCGTGTATTCAAATTATTATCATTTTTTGTGGGTGCGCATCTTAGGCATGGTGCCAATATTTTGACGCGCTTATTTGACATTTATTATTTTTGTATGCGCATGGGCGCATGATTTAAATATTTGTATTAGACATTGTATTTGGGTACCACCCGACTCCTTGGGTGCCCAATAGCTTTAATTCTTTAGTGGGACAAAGGCAAACGCAAAAGCTAAAGCGTGCTAATTGTAAATTGGGCTATTTTTTTAAGCTCGGAGATGAATAATATATCAAATACATGCTTTGTGGAGTGCTCGCACAAGGCATGGGGGAAATTGTACCTAATTAGTCTCTTGCTTCATGTCATGCAAGCTTTCTTCCTTGTTCTTTGTGCAAAAATAGAGTTATTTTGTTTTTCGAGACCTTCCGACGCTCACTACGCGCGCATGTAGCGTCCAATTTGTATACCAGGATGTCACTAAATTGATTGCTTATTACGCATTCTCTATTTAATAAATAGTGTTGATGATGATCTAGCATGGCCATGAGACCATTTAGAGACCAGTGTTCCTATGCATCACTTCATGGGGTGATCAAAGCACTGTGATGGGTATATCTACTGATACATGCAGTACAAGTTATGAAGGGGGAAAGGAGTGTCTGCCAAGTGTAAGATTGTACACAAGAACTAAGGAGTTACATATAAATGAAGATGGATTGAGTTCTAAGAAGAGGAAGTGCATTAACATGGTGTATATGTATTTATGTGTGCATCTAGGGACGCCTGGAAATGTTTTACTTGTGTATAATGAGCATTGCATTCGTTTGGGGTCATCCTCTCCCGTATAACTCAAGGTTTAAGGTCTTTTCTTTCATTAAGAAAGACGAGAGAGGGAATTCTCTCACTAAAAAAGACGAGAAACGTGATCCTCTGGAAGTGAGGAGAGAAGTGAATTTCTCTTTCTAAGGCTTAAAATGACACAAGCTTTTGTGTGGAATTCAATCTTAAGGTTGAGGCCCAAGGCAATCTAATGAACTCTCCTTATCTATGACTCAAGGTGGTTGCATGGACCACAAGTTAAGAGTACAGTTTAAAAAGTTATTTTTGAAAAATCCATTTTTAAAATATCTCGCAATAAAAAAACGATCTCTAAAAACGGGCTGAGTGGATTATCGGAAAATGTGAGATCTACAACTTTTGTTTTGGACGTTTTTTCATCCAAACATTGCACAAAGAGATATCTCGAAATTAGTGATGCAGAGTGAAACAACCACATCTTGTGTGAAGATCAACTCAACTCTCTCTCCAAGAAGAAAAGCTCTTGAAAGCCTATAAAAAAGGAGGCTCTCCTTGGGTGTAAGGGAGGGGTGAATGAAGCATCACTTTGCATGTATCCAAGAGGAGAAGAGAATGTGCAAGTGCTGCAGAAGCCCTACTAAAATCAAGTGCTTCAAAAGCTCTGCTACTAAAATCAAGTTCCAAGAAAAGAACATTAGGGCCAAAAAAGTTTCAAAAATGGCACTTGTAAGAAAATGATTAAGTTACTAATTAGTTGAGGTTTTAAAATAATGAACCCTCCAAATTTGGCCATTCAGATGTGATTAATGAGAGAATTTATTATTCATTTAAGAGGTTAGCCATTAAATGCCTAAGGACGTTAACTCATGTCAGAGGTCACTTTTCGGCCATTATTCTTTCTTTTTGAATATTCTACTATCACGTTTCCCACCAAAATCACACTTCTTTTTTTGTCTGCATTCATTTGAATCATCGTTCTCTCCTCTTCACTTTGTTTCTTAGTTCTTAAAGCAGATTTTACTCTGTCGTAAAACTTCTCACCAAAATCATGTCTGGTTCTTACCAGCAGCGTGCATTGGTCTCCCTTCGTCTCCCTTCGTCTCCTTTCACAAAATCTTGAGAAGGTGATCAACAATCAAAAGAGTCTCTACACAGAGGATCAATACCACTTACTTGCCGATTTAGCTATAGAGATATGGTCCTCCATGGACCTGAGACGAGATCATCTCGTTAGTTTTCAGCAGACCCAACTAGGTTGGGACATCCAAGCCGCATCTTTACTTCGACTCCTAAGACATCCATTCTGTAAGATTTTGTTTCAACTAAATCCAAGATTTTTCTTCAATCTCTTAAATTTGATTCATAAGAAAATTGGTAAATGAGTCCCATGGTGTTGATGCAAATGGTAGGGATAGATATACTAAGGATAATCCTTAAGCTATTTGCACCTTGATCTTGGCACTTGAAAATAGAATATCTTCATTATACAGTATTGTAATATCAACTTTTTAGCAAGCACTAATGGATAAGACAAGGATAATATATTATAATTAGAAGAAAGGAAGTACTTTGATTTCTGGGAGATAAAAATATTTACCTAGTAATAGATTTAAAATATTTATTATTCAATTTTGTATCTTAAAATATAAAAAACATTAAACAAGTAATAGATAGAAGTATTAGTGATATTGTGTATCATATCAACTTTAGGACTAAGACGATTTTATGTGTGCAGGATGCTTCGAAGAATATGAAGGATACAACTTCTTACTTGATATTAGCTCTTGGGAGTATTTTTCTCATCATACCCTCAACTATGATTAGCACTATGGGGTTTCAAGTTTCAATATCTTCAATTGTGATTCTTATTAGCACTATCAGATTTCAATACCTAAATGGTGGCTTGATGTCATGGGATGATACTACTCATGCTATCATATCCTAGCAAATCTCTTAAGATCTCTTCCCTTGATTTGTAAGAAGAAATAGAAAGGACTTGACTCTATTTCTTTCTCTCAGAACTCTGAATCTAATGCAGACTGATTTTATAATTGAAAGCATCACTACATTATTGATGCTTTATCCTTGTATATCTTTTTTCAAATGTAATATATCTCAATTTCACAAAAAAAAGACCATCAAAATAATCTTTGTGATTATAGATCTCCTTTACTCTATAGCATTCATGATCTTATTTATTTTTTAAAATAGTTTAAAGAGTATTATATGATGTTATACAAAGTTCTCTACATGAAATAACATGAACTTTTGACAAGTCAATGAAGTTAGATAAATAAATAACATGAACTTCCTTGAGCAAAAGAGGATCTAGATTGATTTGTTGGTTGATCAAGTACTCTAGGGGAGATTGGAACCTTGACAATTGTCTGCTTTGTCCTTGTCATCATTGTTGCGCCTGAGAATATGACAGGAAGAGTAAAAAAAAACTATTCACTGGTATGGTCGATACAACATGGAGAGGATAAGTTGATATTATGCAAGAGCAGTAAAGCCAAATTTTCGTAGGGTCATATTCGCGCTATATCGTGGAGCATCTCATACAGCACGAGCGTGGCAAAGCATAATGTTTGGTACTATACTTCTCACTCCGTATCGTGGATGACTTGATATGGCGTGAGAGTGGCACAATAAAATCTCCGTAGGGATCCTCCTCGCTCCGTATCGTGAAGGAGTAAACATGTGCGTGCAAAGTACACCCCCCTTGTAATGACTTATTTTTTGTGAGACCTTAAACCCATCAAAAAAATTCAAAAAAATATTCATAAGTCTATAAGGCTCTGAAAAAATTTTAGAAAATTTTAAGATTTTTTTGAGCTCGTTTGCTATTTTAAAACTATTTTTTAGCAAAAAAGGGTCTAAAATGACCCAAAAAACCACAAAAAAATCACCCAAAAATAGCATATCCGATTCGGCACAAAAATGGGGTGTTCGAGGACTGGGTTTAAGGCCTCACAAAAAATAAGTCATTACAAGGGGGTGTACTTTGCATGTGCATGTTTACTCCTTCACGATACGAAGCGAGAAGGACCCCTACGAAGATTTTGTTGTGCCACTCTCGTGCCATATCAAGTCATCCACGATACGGAGTGAGAAGTATAGTGCCAAACATTATGCTTTTTGCCACGCTCGCGTCGTATGAGCTGCTCCACGATACAGTGTGAATATGACCCTGCGAAAATTTGGCTTTGCTGCTCCCGCGTCATATCAACTTATCCTCACATGGTTGACTTTATGACTTTATGAATTATCCTTACATTGTTGCTGCTCATGGTCATAAGATCACCCTAATGGACAAAGATTTTAATATGATTAGTAGAATAAGGTACCGAGGATGATATTTGCAAGAGAAAAATCGATCTACTTGGACCTGTTAATTATAAGAAAATGGGTGAGGTGTATGGGCAAATGGTTATCAATGTTTCTTGCACTTTTGAGGAAGAGGACTATCTTAGCATATCTCATGAGGACAAGTCCATGCTAGTTGTAAAAATGATATTTAATTGTTAGATTCTGTAGTTTATTATTGCATAAGGTAAGGCATTTTGACTCTAAAAAATTTTAGTATATAGAATAATTGTGCTATTGATTGCAAATAACACGCCTTTATTTTTGCTATTAGCTTTAGGACATTGATTGCATCTCTTAGCCAATAGATCTCTAAAATTATGTGTATTGTTGATTCACTGTTATCAATGGAATTTTTTTCGAGATTTGGTTCAAATATAGCAATGTCTTTCAAAGCTTTTGATTCCATCATAACTACCATTTTTTTTTAAATTACATCGGATACACTCACCAGAGAAATTATCCTCATGAACTCTCTAAGTGGTATCCATGGCCAAGGAAGAATGTGGGTTGAATGGAATACTGCTTGCTTTTTAGTTAATTATTTATTTTAATTGATTGTCTATTTTAGTTACATGTTTCCATTTGCAGTGCTGGCAGGCTCGTGACTACCTTCTTGGACACCACATATGAGGATATTGTTGATCCTAGAAAACCATATAACTCTCTCTAACAAGAAGTACCATCGCAAAGTCACAAAGTCATATATGTACTTGTGGAAAGAGAGTGCTTTTCAAATGTCTGCAGGACAATAGATTCAAAGATACTCAAGATAGATGGAGTGAATGTAAGTCTCTTTCATATTGTTGGTTTTTTAGGGACCCTTTCTTAGTTTATCAACTTGTTACATTTTTTCTCGTAGTGCTAAGATTACCCTAACTCATATATGCGGTGGATAAGGGAGCAATGTATTGAGTTGATTTTGGATAGGGTAATCACACTAGTTGATTCCGATTCCCCTCCACAAAGCCACGAAACATACACAATAAAAGAATCCACAATCTGATCAGCATAGATAATGTCTGTGAACACCTTATGAATCACATGGAAGGTTCCACTTAAGCTTTCCATAGGTTGCCATTCCGTACTTGTTGATAGAAATATATCTACAACCAAGAATTCATTATTAGTACTTCCTTAAATGAAAAAAAAAAGTTATCAACTCAAGTCTTACAATGTGTTTGTTGCGAAACACGCTCGTTTGGAGGCAAGTGGATATCATTCGCCATGTAAACATGTTGTAGTTTGATAAACCACCCTTCATGCATAATTTTGAAAGAAATGATACGTCCCTTCCAGTGATGTTTAATATCCTCTCGTTTTTTTTCTTTTCACCTTGTGAGAGTCCTTGCAAGAGGGCAGCATGGCAACCTAATTGTTTATACTAAAGATCTTTGGCTCCCAATTTTCATCAACTCTGTGGCTATAGACAGTGCAAGAGTTTACTAAATGAGAAGAGCGCCTTCTGGATGCCATACTTAAATTAAATTTGCAAAGAAAGAAGCTCATCGAGAAATATGAATGAACTAAAAAGTAGAGAAAGAAGCTCACTGAGAAAGGTGAATGAACTAAAAAGGAATATTAAGAAGACTAATGAAAATATATTGGGCGCCAAAAAGTTCTCGACTTTCAAAAAAATCGTCATTAACTTCACAGCAACTTTATTATGTCATTTGTCAGATTTTATAAGTAAATAAGGACTTCGCGACTACCAAAACATGTCAGACATTGGAGATTTTGGCTAAAAAGGAGGAGAGAATCATGAAGTGGACTCCACTTTCTCCAAAAAAGAGGAGACAAGAATACCATATTCTTGCACACGTGGCAAACTCTCTTTGGCCCTTTTCTTAATCCCGTGATTAATAAAAGTGCATTTTTTGAAGCATTTTCGGCCCTAATGAGAGAATGTGCAAGTGCTGCAAAAGCTTTGCTGAAATCAAGTGCCAAGAGAAGAGCCCTACACATATTGTGTAGGAGAGAAGGAGACTCAAAAAGGATCAAAAGGTGCCAACTTCCAAGTGCAAGGAACCGTGATCTTGTTTCTAAGATCCACAAGTAAGAATTGGCTAATGTGTAATGGAAGAGCTTGCTCCTTGTCAATAATATAACTCCACAAGGAGGGGGATTGGCCCATCTTCCAGTCCATAGTGTGTTGTCAATTTCTCTACCTCTCTCTCTACATCTTTCTTTTCTCTCATCTATTCTCCCTCTATGCCAACATAATATTCGCCATATATATTTTAAGTATATAAGAAAGCCAAGCGTGTATCTCAGATTCTATAACATTTGGCATTTGAAACTGGTGCACAGATTGGATGTTGTATGCTCACGTAGTGAGCGCGGGAAGGTCCCCAAGAACAAAAGAACTCTACTTTTTGCACAAAATTCAAGGTAGAAAGCATGCACGACATGAACAAGAGACCAATTGGGTGCAATCTCCCCCCATGCCTTGTGTGAGCGCTCCACAAAGCATGTATTTTATGTATTAATCATCTTCAAGCTCAAATAATAGCCCAAATTACAAAATAGCACGCTTTTGGCTTTTGAGTTTGCTTTAGCACAAACAGAAATAAAGCTAATGGGCGGGCGCCCAAAGAGTCAGGCGTACCCAATACAATGTCCAAATACAAATATCATAATAGTACGCCCATATGCATACAAATTAATAAATAAATATCCAACGCCTTAATAAATAGGGACAACAAAATATAGGCGCCATGCCTAAGATATGCACCCATCAAAATATAAGTGATAACTCGAATGCACACTATCCTCCAATGCTTTCCTCCACCACTGCTACTATCTCTACACATCAACTGAAGCATTCACAATTTTTAGTAAAATAATACAATTAAATTGACAAAAGTGAATACCTAGCAGTCTTCAACTATATAAATAAATCAACTCGTTAGAAATCAATCCTAACCTTAATTTATCACGAGTGCGCACTCTAAACTCATAAACGTTAATTAATTTAATATGTACTTTGCGGAATCACCCGCTATGGAATCACCCATGTACACACTAAATTAATGAAACGCCCGAAAAGGATAGGCGTCCCCATCAACTTCTCACACAAAGAATCCACTTTGTGTATGAGCCCCGGTCAACAAAGTTTACGGAATCCACCATAAAACCTCATGGAATCCACCGTGGCACGAAATCCACCGTGTAATATGCCTCCTGGCATCAGGAACGGACCCAAGCACTCTCTCATGGAGTTCCTAAGTGGTTATGGGATCCCACTCCAAAGTCGCATATGTATCATGCCCACCATCTCCACCACGTAGGCCGTTATCTTGGATGTGGTCTTCCTCAAAGGAAACAAATTTGTGAACCATAAAATCCTCGACATCAAGTGCTATCAAAAGCCACTCAACACCTACAACTATCTCCCTTGGACTTTGTGGCAACCTCTTCATCAAAAGAAGTCCGTCATCAAAGGAGAACTCAAACATTATCTAATACGGGAAAGCTCAAAAGAAGGGTATCTACATCTACAGTCCCTCTTCTACATGAGGCTACATGCAAAAGGATACCCTATCTCCTTTCTTTGACAATGCTTTCAAAAAATCACTTACAAGGACCGCACCGCCCTTCTTCAACAAACCTCTAAAGCCAAAGGGACCCCCGTAGTTTTGAAGCTCACTTACACAAAGTACACAAAAGCATTAAACTACGGGGCCACCCTAAACCCTAAACTACATGCATCAATGCAAAAATTTCCTGACTTGGCTAACATACCACCACCCGGGTTTGTTGGAAGAATGGAAGAAAGCTCCAATCCTACCTTGTGCGGTCCAAAATCAAATTTAGGGCTCAAAAAGCACGACATACGAGACGACTTCGAATCCTGAAGCCACAACAACTTTAACTTCAACCACAGGTGATCCCTGTGCCTCCTCCCTCTTCCTCTTCCTTGCAAGAAAGGGCTCCATAAATCCCTCCCTTCTACCATAGGCACACAACAAAAGGGGACCGTTCCCTCCCTTCTACCATAGGCACACGGCAAAAGGGGACTGTTAATTCTTTAAGGGGTGTCCCCACCCCCCTCCCCCCCTTTTCTTCTTAAGGGGTGTCCCCACCCTATATTTTTAAAGGGTGTATCCAACCTTATATCTCCCTTTGGGGCAAAGCCTAGCCCTCGAGGGAACAAAGCCCCCAAGGGTCAACAACCCCCCAGCCCCACTCAGCCTTGCTTTACCTCCATTTTCTACCTACCCCCATTTTCTACCTGCCACCCCAATTAAGGGCCGAAGCCTTTGTACTCCCCCTCCCACTAAATTGGGGTTAAACGGCTAAATCTTCTTAACGGCCAGACTAATTCGAAATACAAAGGCCCCCCATACGTGCACTAATCTATAAAGCCACCCTTCTTCCGCCAAAGAGGACCCTCATGAGTGATCGAGAGGTCACGAAACGCGTTGGATCCCCTCCTTCTTTTTAATGGAAAAAATATTTTTATCTTTTCTGGCCATGGCTTTACTTTTACTCTTATCATTAGTGCACACTTATCCCTTATTCTCCTCTAGTTAGGCTTAGCTCGAAGTAAAATTTTATTTAGCCTAAAACTATATAACATACACATCACTCCTAGCTCTCTTTTTTAAACCTATATTTAAATCTATATTTTAAACCTATATTTAAACCCTAAACCCTAAAGCCCTAAGCTCTAAGCCCTAAGCCCTAAACCCTAAACCTTAAACCCTAAAATCCATACAGCACTACAAAAAGTTTCCAACTTGGCTTACATTCCACCACCTCGAGTTTGTTGGAAGAATGGAAGGAAACTTCAATCCTACCTCTTACGATCTAAACTTGCATTCTTACCCCAAGGAGCATGGAAAAATCGGCACCTTCTAATCCCGAAGCTGCACAAGCACAATCTTCAAGGCATTCCTGCATCCTCTACTTCCCATAAGAATGCCTCTCCATCACAAGAAGAACCACTGCATGGAAACTCCATGTAAAATTAAGAAGGGTCCTTTTTTTCCAGGTTTGGAAAATACAAGGACCCCCACTCCTTAATCAAAGGGCATAATGTAAAGGCGCCCACCCCTTAATAAAAGGGCATAAGGTAAAAAGCCCCACCTGCAATGGGTGCCCCACCTCTTAGGGCTTGCCCACCAAAAGAAGGTACCTCGGCCCGGCACAAAATTTTGTGCACCCCCATTTTTCACCGAATCCCACCTAGCACCACAATTAATGGCCAAGGATTGTGTACTCCTCCTAATTATGCCATTCCTGTTTAACTCTCTTCTAAACAGCCATTTTAATCATGGCCACCCCGCATGCACCACGATATAAAAGCCCTTCCTTTCTTCATGGCCAACCCCTCCCCCTTTTTTTTCAAAAGAAGCCTCTGATGAGTGACCGCAAGGTCACGAAACATGTTGGAACCCCCTTCTTTTAATGAAAAATATTTTGGCCCTGGCTTTTCTTTCTACTATGCACGCAGAATATAATCTCGGCTAAACTTCGTTACTCCCTCACTCCCTCGCCTCTCGCATCGAGTTGATCTTTAGCCATGTGCATCACTCCTAGCTTTTCTTTTTAAACCTTAATTTAATTCTACTCTCGAACATGGAGCATGCACCATTCACTCTTCCCGGCCCTCCTACTCTCACCATGCAGCCAAACGGCGCCATGAAGCAAGCTCAAACCCAGAAGACATCCTCCTCAACCTCTATGAGGAAGGCATGCGCTACCTACAGTACCCCCCACAATTTTCCATCATCATTTCCACCTCCTTAGCCGAATATAAAAATCTTTTCGATAAGCTTCAACATGCCCGCTCCTTTGCCACCCGCCTTAGAGAGCTGCATGCCGAGAAACTGGTGCGGAATAGCTTAAAGCTTCGCCCTCCCTCCCCCTGACTCTGTGTGGACGATCATTAGGGAAAAAATGAACTCACAAATGGACCCTTAAAAATAATATAGTCTAAGATGTGGGCCTTTTGGATTGTCCAATAGGAAGGCTAGATGTTGACATCCATGGAGAGTGAATCTTTTCTCTCCAAATCTTGGGTTTTCTATTAAAAAAAAGGGGTAGTGGGGGATTAAAAAAAGGAAGAATGAATGATACACAAAATTTGAGTTTCTCTCACCTCGTATTTTTTCCATTTTTTTTGGACACTTCCACTTTCCCTCTCTTCTCTATACTCGTAAGCTCCCTGCTGAGAGTAATTAGGGTTTTGAGCGTTCTGCTTACCTCTGCACTTTCTTCTCCACGCAGCTCTAGATTTTGGGCAAAACATAGGTGCCCATCTCTCTTTGCATTTTCTCTTGTTTGCTATTCTTTCAATAGGGTTTGATGACGTTTCTTACTTTTCTTGTTTTATGGCAGAGGTTGTTTGGGGCAGGAGACAAAGGTGCTCATCTATCTCTCCTTTCTTTCTCCCCTCTCTCTATGTGTTGTTTCTCTTTTATGTTGTGTTTTCAATAGAATTTGATGTTGGTTCTAATTGTTGTTTTCTTGCAGAGTTTATTTTGAGCAAGAGGCAAATATGTTAATCTCTCTCTCTATTTGGTTTTTTTTTGCTGATATCTTTTCAATACAACATAATGTTAGTTCTAACCCTTGTTGTTGTTTTATTGTAGAAATCATTTTGGGTGACATTGCATAAGTGCTTATCTCTCTCTCCCTCTCTCTTTCTCTCTCTCTATGTTTCATCTTGTCTATTGTTTTTCAATATGCCTTCATGTAAATACTAACTCTTGCAAAATTGTCTTTTGCAGATATCAATTTGGGTAAGATTGGATAGGTGCTCATTTCTTTCTCTCTCCTGCATATTCACACACTCTCTTTTTCTTCCTCTCTGCATTATCCCTTTTCTACTATCTTTACAATAGGGTTTGATGCTAGTTCTAATTTAAGGATCAATTGTTGTTGCAACACTTAACACAAGGTAGAGCAGAGATTCTGTAGCTCAATTTACAGGTAAATCTGTCATATTTTGTGGTGCCAAAATTTATTCATTTAATTAGTGACTTTTATGTTTGATGGGATTGATGTTTTCTTATGTCCATCATGTACAATGGGTTTTTATTAGCAATGATTCAATCTTATTTTCCAGCTTATAGGTAAATTTGCCATATTTTGTATTGCTTCTATTCATGCAGTTATCTAGATATTTTTTGCTAAAAGGGATTCATGCAAGTATTTTTGCTAAAAGAGATTCATGCAAGCGTTTTTTTGTACATGTAGGTATTGTACAAGGTTTAGGTGAAGCATATGATTCTCGATCAACTATTTTGATGTGGTGAGTGATTCCTTTGTGTTGGATGATATGGATCTACTGGAAGTCGATGGTTCAAAAATACTTTGCTTTATTGGTCCTATGTGTTCGTTTGGATCTCCATGCCAATTGGCAATGATCCATGAAACTCTTATATCATATCATCCATATAACACACAATGTGTTGAGTCTTAGAATATCTGAGGTGTCAATCCAATGTGCCTATTAAGATTTGCATACCATGTGGCTACTATCCTTGTAGCAACTCCTCTATAATACCCATATTTCATACAATGTATTAAGTCAAATAAGACTTCTCTTCATTATAATAGAATCTATTTTGGCGAAATTCTCTAAGTATTCTTGTGCTATTCTTTTCATTATATTTCATGTAAATGGTATGATTAAAGTGATGTCTTGAAATTAATTCTATACTTTGTGTTGATGTATATATCCACATGTGTTTCGATATCGATGTTTATGTCTGTTTACAAAAGTGTAAACATCTCTTAATGCCATGTTGATTTGTATGGCATATTGGTGATTACTGGACATACTTAAAATGCTTATTATTTAGAGATTAATACATAATTATTTACGTCTAATATGTAGGTTATAATTCCTGAGAGAAGAACAAGCATTCTCTTGATAGAAGTACATAACAGAAAAGATGAAGAAGGGAATTGGATCATTGATACGTATCATTGCTCGTCTTGGGTACATATGCGTCCAAGTATGAAGGGAGCTTTCAGGGTGAAAGCATTTGCGATTGCAGATGTATCAAAGCATTGGAAGGGTAAAATTTTAGCTCTTAGACAAAGGAATGTTGATTCTCACCTTATAATAGAGGCGTTTGTACAACATGTATTCATGCAAAAATAAATACATATTGCGTCCACTGTGCCCTTTCAACAAAACATTACAAACAATAAGTATTTGCAACTCATTGAGAATGAGAAATTTCGTGATACCTACGTAACAACTTGTCTCTTATTTACAGAAGTATATCCTTCGGATTGTTATGAGTGGCAAAATGTTGAGTTCTCACTGGTTCTTTTAAGTGTTACCACCTCGAAATTGGTAGATTGCTCTTTGAGGGGCGTATAGCTAAGCAACTTGCAGTGGACCTTGTTTTTTTCTATGACTCCAAGTACATATTGCCCAAGGCGAGTCGAGAATATGAAACCCTTGAGTCTATGCACATATCGAATCTCAATAGCATAGAATGGCCATTGTGTAGTAGTGACATTTTGCACATGTGTAGCACAAAAATTTCAGTAGACATATTGAATTCTATGAAGCCAAGCACCGGCTCAAAGAATGTACATCTAAGCTGGTTCATACCGATTGCAATTTTTGCACACATGTTCAAGGAATGTAAGGGTTTGAGACGTACCAAAAGCACGTATGTCATAAAAAATACAACAGAGGATTATGTAACAAGGATTCTAGACAAAACTTGGACATAAAAAATAACTCACAGTCCTGACACAGTGGAGTGTCAAGTCACAACAAGGGACATGGCTTTTAGGTAAAAATTTTCTTTTAGTTAACTATTATATTACTTTGGGATGAATCGGCTAACTTTTCTTTCCAATTACATGTACTTTGTCGCACGACAAACTTTATGCCTAGTATTCAAGTATCGTAGATGGAGAATGCTTAAGGGTAAATGGTTGTGCCTTGATCAAGACATGCGTGAAAGTGCAGTTGTGGATATTACTGTCATTTGTGAGGGCCGCGAGCCCCAAGTGTTGCAAATGGAGGATGATTGGCCCTTGAGTATAATGCACCAGGAAATTACAATGTTAATGCAGAATCCACCCGTTAGCTTCTATTTTAAACTAGATGGTAGGAAAATTTGAAGCCGAGTTGAGGATACTGTTACCACCAAAAAGTGTGTGGCTCCACATATTTTAGAAATTGTAGAGTCTCCCTAAAAATCCCAATACCACAAGTTGTAATATCCAACACCTATAAATTTTTGGATTTTTTTTTCCAATAGAATATTGTCGTTTACAAACTTGCAATATTTAAAAATTATGGTATTTATGTAAAATCATACACTTATTGTACACTTTTCACATCAACACATTTACATATGCATGTAAACTTTAGAAAGATGTAAGTAAAGCCATAACTAAATATCGTATACGAACAACCCTTAATGGTTTAAAACTTAAGGTCTTTAAGGTAGAACTAGTTTAGTTCTTGTTTCATTGTTTCATTTCACACTTTCTCTCTTCATCTCTTTATATCCACCACATCCCTCCTACCTGCTACGATAGATGCTTGCGCACACTTTGATGAGTGGATCCACGAGACTATCTTTGCCAACCAGGTTGACAAGATATTCCAGGTTTTCTCTAAGAAGTTCAATCTTGAAAGTGTGCTCTTATCACTGGATCCCCCCCTTCAGGTTTTGGAAGACTTTGTGAGAACCATTGCTACATGCACATACTCCATCGAGAGATCCGACATGACTTGGGTGCCTCTGGAATAGTTCATGGTATTTTAGTTAGGGAAGAATCACCAAAAAGTGGTGAATAGGTGTCTGGCCTATGTGGATCCTTTGCACAGAGTATTGCATTGAGTATGCACTGTTCCCATGGGAAGTGTACCAGGTACATCACCTTTGGATCTCGTGGAGTGTGATTGCACATTGGCAATTTACCTCCTTGCATTGGATACACCCCTAGAGGAGGAGAGCGATGAAGATACAACTCCACAACTTGTTTCTATCACATACACGAGAGAAGAACCAATTGAAGAGCTCATAAATGTTGAAGAGGAACATTGAGTAGTGGGGCAGAGCAAGGGTTGGCTCTCATGGTGCCATCTTCTTTAGAACAGCCACAAGTTGACAAACCCAACCTTGCCTCCTTGACACCCATTGAAGTAGATGGTGTACAATACTTGCTTCTATCAGCAGATGTACTGCAATACTTGGAAATGAAGGAAGAAGAGTTATTTTCTATCCTAGTCAAGGATTCAATGGAAAACCTGATCGATTATGATTACATGGATGTGCATCCAACAATGAAAGATATGATGGCACAAGCTTAGATACTGTGAGTGCGATCATAGCAGCACAGGAGCATATTACCTCAGTTGAAGAAGATTTCCTTGTGATGCTGAATTTGAAGCACTATAACATGATTTGTTTGAGCCAAGGCCCTAGCTTCCTACCAAGGAGTTTGTAGATCCCTGTGCCCAAAGAGGTGCCTCCTTGACACACGAGAAAATGAAGATACAAGATAATCTGGAGAAGGTGAGATTTCTAACCACCATATATTTTTATGCACTAAAACTTGACGGTAGAGTGAGTCAGGTCCCCTGGAGTCCACCGGTGAAATCTTGGCAAAAAATAATGCCTACAACTGCCCTATCTGAAGTCTAGCGTCTAAGGCCACTTTCTGGCTGTCTATAGCTACCTTATCCGAAGTCTGGCATGTGGGGCCACTACTCTATCCAAAGTCTGGCATGTAGAGCCACTTTCTAGCCAAAAAGTGGCCCCAGACGCCAGACTTCAAACATGGCAGATGCAGGCATCATTTTTTGCCAAGATTTCACCAGTGGACTCTGGGGGACCCGACACACCCTACCGTCAAGTTTCCTTGCTTTTCGATAACTCTAGGTTAGTCCCTAAATATATTTCTTAATTTAATTTTGTCATTCAGTACATATTGTATATAGATGAGTTTGCATCAAGGCAAGGAGGAGCTCATGCGGATCGACGAAAGGATTCAACTCTGAAGGAGTATATTGGTAACCTTATTGTAGATTTGGTGGTCTTCCATAAGAAGTGCTCACTAGAAGGGCAAGAAATAATCATGAAAATTCAAGCTTTAACTAAGTTTGGATATTTTTTAGCAATACCTGTGACATCTAGCTTGGAGAATGTGGTGCTAATCAAGCGGTCAAAGCTTCTTTACTTATTTAACCACATGCGTGGTGGAGCAATGTGTGTGCTTGCTACATTAGGCGGCCTCGCTAAAGTGTCAGATTCGCTTCTCCTAGAGAAAGAGCTGAAGGGAAAGTGCATCATTTTTTAAGCAAAGAAGGAACTTATATTTTCATCGAAAGCTCGCCCCTCCTCTCCACCGATGAAAAAGCCAAGGAACAATTGAGAGTTCTTGTTGGCTATCGGCTTTTTGTATCTACCATCACTAAGAGCCATCACATGTATTTTTCTTGATGAATATAAGATACTTTACTTTGTCTCTACAAATAAATATTTATTAAATAAATATGTGGTTCGTATAAGTGTAAATATAATGTGTGGCACGTGAATGACGCATTCGCATACATTAACATAATTCAACGCATAGTACTACAGTTGTGATTGTGTAAGTGTGACGATAATGTGTGGTACATGAATGACACATCTGTATATATTAACATAATTCAATGCATAGTACTGCACTTGCGATTGTGCATAAGCAATAATGTAACTTGTATCCATACGTATTACTACTTTTGATACATTCGTACGTTAAACAAAAATTAAGAGTCATGCATTTCAAGAAACAAAACAAAACAACTTTACTCAATTATTTGAATTCAGTACACATCACATGAGATATTATGTATATATAAATAAATATTCTAATGTGGCAGAGTATACAAAATTTTTGGGCCTTCCAAGATGTTATAGCACTGTAACACTCATTACAAACCTTGCATCATTAATCTAGTAAACTATGGCGGAGTCTCCTTGCCGTATCGAAAAGCTGAATGATAAAGTTCATGTCTTTATCTATGATTGTAACACGCTTTGCATGGATGGCCGCAAGTTGTGTATCATCAAACAAGCCGATAAGAAACCCCTCGTAGTTGTTTGTAGGGCCTCCATAGCTGCAGTAGTCCACCTTCCTGCTGCTGGTGAGCCATCCCACACTCGTATCCAAAATCTTACCATCCCTTTCAGCTTCAAGACTTGCATGACTTCTCGAACAACCTCATGAAAAGAACTTTTCGGGATGAGAAGCTCATATCGGCGTTGAATTCTCCTTACCTCTCGAAGGGCGACAGTGCCCGGTTTCCATCTCCTCTTCTTCTGTGGTGATTCTTGTGCTCTACAGGGAGCACTTGTTGCTGCACTAGAGAAGACTCCACCTTGTGCTGCAGGTGGCGGGCCTTAGCATGATGTCTTCCCAGGGCCAAAATGACAACATGCTTGCTTGGTGTGACCCATGCAAGCTCAAGGAGGACAAGACGGAGAAGAGACAGAGGTTGGGATGTGAAAATAGAAAAACCAAAGAGATCAAGATGTGAAAATGAGAAGAAAAATGAACTTTTAATCCATTTAAACCCCAAAATCGGGTCAATGCAGCTTCATACGCACTGTCCATCGTGTGATCGTAAATCCATAACCTTTTATCTAAATGCGACGAAACTTCACACGCGCACTTATTAGGTGGCCCAGAGTCCCTTTTTTTTTTTGGAAAAAAAGTACTTGCAGACCCCTGGTTCAAAGTCTATCATCTGGAGCCATTTTCCTGCCAAGGAAAGTGGCTCCAGACGCCAAACTTCGGACCAGGGGTCTGCAAGCACGTGGCTCCAGACACCAAACTTCAGACCAGGGGTCTGCATGCACTTTTTTAAAAATAATTTGGACTCTGGGCCACCTAACAAGTGTGCGTGTGAAGTTTCGTGACATTCTAATACAGTTTAGTATTTTAAAAATTATTCCACACCAAAATTATAGATGGATTGATAATTGAGAAATCAACATCGCGACTACTAGCCCTTAGAAAATTCGCACCACATAGACTATACAGAGGCATGGAGAGTAAAGTCTACAATAAGAAATGGCAAATTTTTACATTTTATTCCTATTGAAATTGACAATGCTAACAAAAACTGTAAGTAAGAATTGAAAATACAACGAAGATGCGAAGTCAAAGTTGAGAGCGAAGGACAAGTGTAAAATTTTAATTCATATTTTAAGGGCGCATACAATAGTTTTGCACTGGGACATAGTCATATGTCCAATGCACGAGAATAACACTATGCCAAAAAAGATAACATTACAAACTGTGTTCATTCCATTGACACAAATGCATCCTTCACTGTTTGAAGATTTCTTACAAGTTGGAAGTCCTTGGTAGTTACAATGATGTGCTTCACATGTATTGCACAACATTGAGCATCAGTCATTGAGTCAATTAAAAAGGCCTTTGCAGCACACTATAGAGCATGAAGACATTCTTTTGTGAAGCGATCAGGTCTATCTTGTCCTTGTGCCAAAAATCACCTCCTGCTTTCTATGCGGTAGAGGTCTTGCACAATCTCATGAACAAGTCTCAAGAAGCTCACCTTCAGAATAATGAGATCAAAAGAGCGTTGATACCTTCTAATTTCTCTCAAGGCCATTATACCTGGCTTCCACTTGCGTTTCTTGTGGGGATGCTGAGGAGGACCCTTGTGAGGGCAGCTTGAGGAAGGTGGATTAGGTTGAGAAGGGGGGGTATATGAGCTAGTAGATGCTCCAAGGGGCTGAACACGATATGGGGCTCTGAGCGGAAGCTTATTTGCACCTACCTTAGACCTAGCCATATTTCCTACACAAGAGATGTGAGAACTCAATAAATAAGATAGAAAGTGAAACCCTTTTTTATATAACCCTAAATTATGAGACTCATTCACATAGATGCACACTCTCTCTTTCTCTCTTAAACTATGAATTGCATTTACATTGATTCACATTGTTCATCTTACTATCTTAGCTCTCTTGGAACCCATTTTCTACCTTGTTGAAGCCTTGTTTCCAACCACTTGGCATGATTTTCTTTGGTACTTGAGGCTTCATAACGCACTCTTTTAGTGACACGACGTGATTCCATCATGTCTACTGTCGATTCATCGGCACTTTCATTTGCTCTCTTTTGCGAGAGTTTAGCTTCATCCGCTACTATAATCCTATACCACCAAGATAGCAATTGGATTATTGGATTACTACCATTCACCCCTCCACCATGATCAATTTTTCTTTGGTATGCACCACACGCGCTATCCAATATAAATTTTCCATCCCTCGTGTGGACCAAATTTCGATGCTTCTCTTTTCTGCAAAGTATGGCCCATGTGTCTCAAAGATATGCTACAAAGACACATATCACACATGAGTAAAACTATGCTCAATAGTAAATACAATTCATACAATTTTAAAATATTAACTTAGTATGCACCATGTAATGTGTGATAGAGCTTTTGCCCCATGCTTCCACCATGTTTTCGTAGAAGCTATGCACAGCATTGATAAATTCTTGCTTATCTTCATTATTAAACACCATCTTGCGAAGTAAGGGAGCCAATTTGTTAAGACTTATCCAAACCTTAGCTTTGGCTAATCTTGTTTTTCCTCCATTACTTCGATCAGGAACTGCAAAATGTAACTTTTTCCACCCATCGTAGTCCTACGGCCTACAAACCATGACATTCCCTTCCTCATTGATGGATACTGAGAGAAACTTCCTAGCCTTTGCTCCTCCAACACAAGGCTTTTCTGGCAAGTTACCAGATTTTCCTGATCTCTTCTCATCTTTTTCAATCGTCACTCAATGCTTGTGTAGCCCAATTTCTGATAGCACTCGCTCCACATTCCTACACATTGCAATGGCTTCTTTTTTTGGTTGCATCCTGTAAGCAAAGAAAATGTATTCATATACAAGTTTGTCCATGATTCTGACAAAAGCATGCAATGAAAAAATGTGAATACGATCCAAGGGAATGTTGAAGATGGGCTTCCAAGTGGGATCTTCTCTATTGCGTGTTGGTGCGCAGCACTTGTCGCCTTTCGCCCAGTTCTTCTTTCCGTCCTTTCCTTCCACCCTCTCTGTCAAGCAATATAGGCATGGATTCTTTGTATTTGTACCATTGGAGATTCCACACATGCATTTTAAAGTTTTTAAGTCTTCTGCAAGATGCCATTTGAAGAGCACCCTACCACGGCACCATGAGAACCACGAACCGGCCAAGAGAGGCTACAAGCACACTTGTTGGCCATGAAAACCTGCAAGAAAACTCTCCTTCTTACCAAGAATCCATGCTCTCCAAACACACAAGAGGAAAGCACACAAGAAATTGGACAATTCTTCCATCCTGACCCTCTTCCTCTTCATCACTCTCCATATAAGATCTTGCAAAGGAGCACAAGAGAGAAAGAAACAAGAATGAGAAAGTTGAGAGTTGTGCCAAAATGGGGGAGGAGGAAATGAAGCCTGAGAGGAGGAGATAAAGGAAGAGAGAGGGTGTAACCACCTCAACCTCCCACCTCCTCAAATCACCCGACAAGCCTCTTCCTTTTCCTTTCTTGATATTATAAAATTGAGTTTGCATACATTGGCTAAGGTCTAAAGACCCTTTATTTTTTAGAATGAGACAAAAGGTGTTTGACCTTCCCTTTCCTTTCAACATTTTTTAATGTGAGCCTTTTGGACTACACATTTTACATTGCTTTATATTTGAAATTTTTACAAGAGAGTACAAAAGAAAAGTGTCAATTTGCATAAGATGTTTCCATGTTGAGCACATTTTGGTGCCTTTATTTGCACATATTTCCTGGTTATCATTCCTCCCATGCTTGTGTGACGCGTCCCCGCAAACAAATTTGAAGAAGAACCACAATTAGCACTTGAACAAATCTTCATCTTCATCTTCGGTCTTCATTTTCTTTGTATTGCCATTGGATAGGGAAGGGAAATAACACACAAAAAGAAAGACACAACTAGGTCGTAAAGCCTAGGTTACAAGTACACCAAATCAAACGACATAGATCACAAAAGATAGATTTTTTCAACAAATTTGCATACGAGAATGGGCATCACACTCAACATAGAATGAAAGATAACCACTAGGAAAAGGAAAAAGAAAGGTAGATTTTATTCATAACAACTTTTAGAGAAAACAAAAAAGAAAAGTCTAGTGCGTATTGAAGGAATGTAATCTCGGGAAAAGAAGAGAACTAATTATGGACTGGATCGTTGCTAATAATTATGGACTGCACGTGGCAGAAAGCCAACTAACAGGCAAGCGGCCATACATTGATTACACTGGGTTGCGCTGGCTGGATGTACCATTGTTGGTTCACTCCAGCTTGAGATAGTGGATCTGGCCGCAGATGGGGCATAAACTCCTAGTTATTAGTTTCTAATGTCGTATTGCTACTGTCGTTGTAGGATAGTGACATTATCGTGGACGTTGTGGTGGAAATTGGGTTCCAGTCGTGCTTTCCATATTGCTAGCCTTCGTCTACTCCACGTCTGGTAGATGCAACTTTGTGGATCGTTCCATTCCTCTACCGAATGTTGCGGCCTTGCAAGGCCTGGCTGTTGGCACAGAATGATGCATGTTTGGGCGTCATTGAGGGAATGGTAGCAGGCCTGGAGATTCTACAACAAAACTGCTACATCACGCACTAAGTGATGGACAGGGAGGCAGGTGAGATTGGTGGAGGAAAGATATTGGTGGTAGTAGACAGATGCCACCCGGTTGTGAGAGTAGCAGCAACAACTTTGGAATAAGTAGTTCGATGCATTTACCATCGTCTTCTGCACCTCATCAAGTGTAATCGTGTCGAGCATTGGTTCTTAATCTTCCCGCCATCTCTACAAGCATAGCTTTAATCCTTTCCTCATGTCGAGCACAAGCATTCTCTATCATTTGTAGATTCATTGACCAAATAATTCCTTCGAAAGCACCACAACATCTCTACAACTTCGTCTTCTTTATCTTCTTATCAAATCAGCTTTGCCTTGTACTCTTGAGATAGGCGTTGATTCTCTATCATGAAAATGATGAAGCATGAGCTTGAAACCCTCAAACATTGTCATGGCCATGGCTTCAAATCCCCTCTTTCTTGCAAGCTCCATAGCCACCCGGCCAGTGCACCAAATGAAGAGCACCCTGCCACGGCACCATGAGAACCACGAACCGGCCAAGAGAGGCTGCAAGTACACTTGCTGGCCATGAAAACCTACAAGAAAACTCTCATTCTCACCAAGAATCCATGCTCTCCAAACACACAAGAGGAAGGCACACAAGAAATTGGACAATTCTTCCATCCTCACCCTCTTCCTCTTCCTCACTCTCCATAAGATCTTACAAAGAAGCACAAGAGAGAAAGAAACAAGAATGAGAAAGATGAGAGTTGTGCCAAAATGGGAGAGGAGTAAATGAAGCGTAAGAGGAGAAGATAAAGGAAGAGAGAGAGTGTAACCACCTCAACCTCCCACCTCCTCAAATCACCCCCGACAAGCCTCTTCCTTTTCCTTTCTTGATATTATAAAATTGAGTTTGCATACATTGGCTAAGGTCTACACCATCATCACCATCTTCATAATTGTCAACACCCTCAGCAACACCCCTAGTTGCAAGTTCTGGGTCTCCATGAGGTACCTTTTTCCATGCATATATTGAGAAGTATTGAATAAAACAAACTCATTTTATGTATGTATGTATGTATATATATATATATATATATATATATATATATATATATATATATATATATATATATATATATATATATATATATTGCAAAAGATGTTTCCATGTTGAGCACATTTTGGTGCCTTTATTTGCACATATTTCCTGGTTATCATTTCTCCCACGCTTAAGTGTGAAGCGTCCCCGCAAACAAATTTGAAGAAAAACCACAATCAGCACTTGAACAAATCTTCACCTTCATCTTCGGTCTTCATTTTCTTTGTATTGCCATTGGATAGGGAAGGGAAATAACACACAAAAAGAAAGACACAACTAGGTCATAAAGCCTAGGTTACAAGCACGCCAAATCAAACGACATAGATCACAAAAGATAGAGTTTTTCAACAAGTTTGCATACGAGAATGGGCATCACACTCAACATAGAATGAAAGATAACCACTAGGAAAAGGAAAAAGAAAGGTAGATTTTATTCATAATAGCTTTTAGAGAAAACAAAAAAGAAAAGTCTGGTGTGTATTGAAGGAATGTAATCTCGGGAAAAGAAGAGAAGAGACGTGTAAAGAAGCTGCATCTAAATGGATTTTAGGAAGGGTTATTTTGGTCAAAGGTTTTAAATCTTAGCATTATTGTGTGGCAAAGAAATTAAAGATTAATCAAATAATCATGTTGAATAGATAAGGAAAGAAGAGGATGATGCTTGTCGACAGATGTTGATGAAAGAAAGAAAAATTCTGTCTATCATATCCTTGCTGCACAACAACAGTCTCCTCAGAGAGAGAAAAAATCTACAGGGTCACAAGTGGAGAGAAAGAGCATGCCTACTGCTGCAGCAACAGACGAAGGAGAGGAAATTTGTCGCCCATGGAATAAAGGCAAGGGGTCGGATCTAGATCGATGGTCGTGGGAACTGTCCGATGGGCTGGATCGTTGCTGATAATTATGGACTGCACCTGGCGGTAAGCCAACTAACAAGCAAGCAGCCATACATTGGTTACATTGGGTTGCGCTGGCTGGATGTACCGTTGTTGGTTTACTCCAGCTTGAGATAGTGGATCTGGCCGCAGATGGGGCATAAACTCCTGGTTATTACTTTCTGACGTCGTATTGCTACCGTCGTTGTAGGATAGTGACATTATCATGGACGTTGTGGTGGAAATTGGGTTCCAATCATGCTTTCCATGTTGCTAGCCTTCGTCTGCTCCACGTCTAGTAGATGCAGCTTTGTGGATCATTCCATTCCTCTACCAAATGTTGCGGTCCTGCAAGGCCCGGCTGTTGGCACACAATGCTGCATGTTTGGGCATCATTGAGGGAATGGTAGCAGGCCTGGAGATTCTACAACAAAACTGCTACATCACGCACTAAGTGATGGACAGGGAAGCAGGTGAGATTGGTGGAGGAAAGGTACTGGTGGTAGTAGATGGATGCCACCCGACTGTGAGAGTAGCAGCAACAACTTCGGAATAAGTAGCTCGATGCATTTACCATCGTCTTCTGCAACTCATCAAGTGTAATCGTGTCGAGCATTGGTTCTTGATCTTCCCACCATCTCTACAAGCATAGCTTTAATCATTTCCTCATGTCGAGCACAAGCATTCCCTTTCATTTGTAGATTCATTGACCAAATAATTCCTTCGAAAGCACCACAAGATCTCTACAACCTCGTCTTCTTTATCTTCTTATCAAATCAGCTTTGCCTTGCACTCTTGAGATAGTCGTTAATTCTCTATCATGAAAATGATGAAGCATGAGCTTGAAACCCTTAAACCTTGTCATGGCCATGGCTTCAAAACCCGTCTTTCTTGCAAGCTCCATAGCCACCTCTTTTCCCGACCAGTGCACCAAATGAAGAGCACCCTGCCACGGCACCATGAGAACCACGAACCGGCCAAGAGAGGCTGCAAGCACACTTGCTAGCTATGAAAACCTGCAAGAAAACTCTCCTCACCAAGAATCCATGCTTTCCAAACACACAAGAGGAAGGCACACAAGAAATTGGACAATTCTTCCATCCTCGCTCTCTTCCTCTTCCTCTTCCTCACTCTCCATAAGATCTTGCAAAGGAGCACAAGAGAGAAAGAAACAAGAATGAGAAAGATGAGAGTTGTGTCAAAATGGGAGAGGAGGAAATGAATCGTGAGAGGAGAAGATAAAGGAAGAGAGAGGGTGTAGCCACCTCAACCTCCCACCTCCTCAAATCACCCGACAAGCCTCTTCCTTTTTCTTTCTTGATATTATAAAATTGAGTTTACATACATTGGCTAAGGTCTAAAGACCCTTTATGTTTGAGAATGTGACAAGGTGTTTGACCTTTCCTTTCCTTTCAACATTTTTTAATGTGAGCCTTTTGGACTACACATTTTACATTGCTTCATATTTGAAATTTTTACAAGAGAGTACAAAAGCAAAGTGTCAATTTGCAAAAGATGTTTCCATGTTGAGCACATTTTGGTGCCTTTATTTGCACATATTTCCTGGTTATCACCATTCAACCAAGTATTGACCATACCCTTCAACCAAGAGCATGTCACCATGTTCCTAACGATTGATGATGCTTGGAACGCTTGTGTGCATAAAGAATAGCTGCATCACCTCAAATGCTTCCTTAGGAACTTCAAATGCAGCGAGCCACCACACATGGCGCTGAGATTGAACACTAAAGTTCCCTGGGTTGTTCTTGTCGAATTGTAAAGCTCTATTCATTAGAGTTACACTAACTCTTTCAAGCTTTACTCCTTTGACGACCTCACTTTCATCTAATTTTATAACAAACTACAATTTACCATTACATTCCTCAACAGACATATTGTAGTACATTACCATTGCCGAGTGCACCTTATTCAAATCTAAATAGTAATTGTTAAGTTCGATGAACTTCACCTCATATGCATTTTTTGTCCCAACCTTTAGTGTTTCCACACATTGAACATGCATGGGATCTCCGATCAACTCCAAAACCTTTGTATTAAGTTTCCATCGAGCCTCTATTAACTTTGAAGGTTGAGAAAGAGGCACGATTCTATTTCTCTTCAGCACACGACCAAACCCAACCTTCACATATTTGAATATCTTTGAGTAAGTCATTGTGTTAATGCCGGCCCTATCACAAATAGATTGTGCATCCACAACTGAGAACTCATTTGATACACCTTTTAATGTGCACTCAAATCACATTTTCCTTCACAGCCTAAACTTAGGATTGCTCAAAGTGTTTTCCAATGTACTTGCCTTCAGCAATCTACTAATACACAATCCAACCTCACCCTCACCTAGGTTCTCTTTCTGAGCTACCTTACATGCTTTGATACGTTGCTTCCATTGGCCACTATTCACAATTAACTCATTGATTGGCTTCTTCTTTCATTTGTGCTCATGTGTTAGCTTGTTGTATATCTTTCTCAAGTCATCCAATTGTGCCTTTGCCTCCTTATATGAGATACCAATGTCATGGATAGTGTCCTGCATTGAAATAATTTAATTATTTTATTGAATTATAGTGTCATTCAGCTGTACCACTTGTCCTATGAGCTGTTGTATATGAAGTTGATGAGCAACAATCACATCATGGCAATTTTTTATGGTTGCTTGGCAAGTTGTAAATACTTTGAACGCTTGATCATTGAGCCGCCTAGTATAACCAAGTAACCCATTTTCACCCTCCCACACATACTTCAGTAAATTTGTGATTCCTAAGAAAGTTGAAGGTCTATTGTTTAAGGGGTCAATTGGGTAGATTCCCCCATCAACCCACAAATCCACATTTCAATCCCATTTGCCTATAACTTTGCAAAACCTAAGGGTTGACACCGGTACGCTAGGTTCTTTTGAATAATGGGGTATATTCAATCTCTACCTCAATATGCAGCTCCTTCTTTCCTATATTCATTTTACTATTAATCAAAACAGGGAGCCTACTTGGTTGTCATAAGAGGTAGAGTGGAGAGAAAGTTGGAGGTCTATTGTTTAAGGGGTCAATTGGGTAGATTCCCCCATCAACCCACAAATCCACATGTTTCAATCCCATTTGCCTATAATTCTACAAAGCCCGAGGGCTGACATTGGTACGCTGGGTTCTTTTGAATAATAGGGCATATTCAATCTCTACCTCAATATGCAGCTCCTTTTCTGTATTCATTTTACTATTAATAGAAACAGGGAGCCTACTTGTCACAAGAGGTAGAGTGGAGATGCACAAAGAGACACACAAAGGTGCCAAGGGAAATGAGGGTGTAAGTAATTTACTCTGTTGATGAAGGTTGCATAAACATGGAGAAGAGGTCATAATAGAGCCATGAGAGAGTATAGATATGGGGGGAAATATCTTAGAGGATAGGGATATCCAAGACTTTTCGTATTTTAGATATTTCTATTTTGCCTCCAAAAACATCTCCAAAAAACACGAAATTTGACCAATTGGTTTTTTTTTTAACCAAAAGCTAGGATATAAAAAATCCCAAAATATCTTAAAAGAAACTTCCGAAATTTCATCTTCCTTGTTCTCGATTAAAAAATCAATTACCTCGTATCTACTAATCATTTTGCATTGAAAACAAAGCACCGCACTCCCATAACTAACTCCTTTTTTAATATAAAATTTGGTTGAAAAGACTTCTTGAATGAGGAGAGAGAAGGAATCTGAGTATATCTTTGTAGATAATATAAAAAAGGTAAAACAAGATTGCAAAAGTGGAGAGGATGATTATTTTACTATTCTTCTCTCCTCTTTTCCTTGTTTTAAGGAGGAGAGAGGGGAGGACTAAAAGGCCCATTTGTGAGTTCATTTTTTTCCTAATGCCAACAGCCTAGCTCACCCTCTCGGCCAAACTAACGGAGCTCACTACGGCCTACAAGCAAGCCTACTCTGACACCCTCCTAACGGTAAAAGATGTTGGAATATCAAGCTCATAGTATGTGTGACCGACATTAGTCTTGTCCAGCTGTATCAGCAAGTGTAGAACATTAAATAAGTCGGTGGTCTTAGACCCAGTGTGAATGGTTCTACGAGCCTTAGTACTATTGTATACACTTACCCTTTGTGTGTGGTCATGTGAGAATGAATGAATGAAGATGAAAGCATGCTTGCTCCTCACTCCGTCTCTACCTCTCTCAATCTCAACATGGTATTAGAGCCTCATCCATGAGGCTGTGGGAAATAGAGAATGACTATTCCGCACTGTAAAAAGGAAAAAGCCTGACCTGAAGAAGAGGGTGATGATTTGCAAGTAAAGCCACAACTCTCCATTTGGTCTCTGCAGACTGTTGAGCCTATTGAGGCTTGGTCCTTGGTTTATTCAGCATATGCACTAGCTTCTAAGTATGAAGCATTGACTGAAAAGATCAACAGCTGAAAAACGTGGAGTAGCAAGAACTTGAAAGGAAAATTGTGCATGTTGCAGCAGTGTGAAGCTTTTGACAAGCATTGTATTGGTATCTCTGCAAATGGATGCTATGCCACTTAGTAAAGTACATGAACATCAATACTAAAGCCTTCAAGTGTAGCAGCAAATCTGAACATAAGAATAGGACTAAAAGCATGGGGGGCAGAAAGATTACGTCAGCAGAAAAAAGTGTGAGATAGGGAGGTACACGTCAGATAAACTGCGCTTGTTTGCAGCACATGTGATGCTTGATAAGTAGCATATTTCCCTTGCTAATGGAATGCCATATAATGAAGCATATGATTAGTAATATCTAGGCCTGAATGTACATAAGCATCTTTATCATTACCTTCAACATCAACATTGTAGAGTTAGGCCTGCTCATCTAGCATGGGCATAACAAATTGCACCAATTGAAAGAAGCATGAAGTGCCTAGAGAATGATCCTGGTTGTGTCAGGAATAGATGGACAGCATTGGTGCTTATAAATATAAGTCAGGTTTGAACAAAACAGAGATGAAAGCAATTGATTTCGGGCCACCTGCTAATTGTGAAGAGCTTCCACCCGCATCTGGGTCTGATTGAGAGATCTATAGTGTTCTCTTGGTGACATATTTGGTCCTGATTATATCAACGTGGACTACAAAGATCTGCATCTATTTTTAGACCTATCTTCTTGAGTATGTAAGTCTGGCACTTCAGTCATCAGACATCGGACATTGTTAGAGTCGCTATGCTCACTGCATATGCTGAATATTTTTGTCCACTGCTGGAATGTACAGTGGCAAGTCAAAGCTCACTACCGAAGCAATATCAAGTGTGTTTGAACTGAGATACTACCTGACATGGTTGAAATGACATATGAAATGATTTGAGCACCTAATGCATACCTAAAGTTGGTTTACTACTGGATAGAACTTACACTGGCGTATATAATCTGAGAGAGGGTGTTGATTGACCTCTGTATGATCAAGTACTGGCACCCACAAGTCCTGACATATATCTACTGTGTTGTAAGATTGTTTTTAAGCAGGAATATTGTGCTAATGCAGATGGTTACTGCTGAAAATTGAAAGGGCTGAACTGTCCTAGAGCTACCTCATCTGGGAATGATTATGCAAGTGGTATCTGGATACATATGTGACTAGTCAGCTTGCAGCTTGCAGATTTCAAACTATGGTAACTGAAACCCCCCTGCTAACAAGTGAATCAGTAATCCAGCCACCCAAATTTGCAGCTAGGGCCATGGTACACCATGGAAGAACTGAAAACATTCCTGATTTTGTAAGCTTGAACTTCAGTACCTCACAGTAGTATGTTGGCATTGATGTGAGGAGAATGAAAGTCCCCCAGTTATGGCAAAAGTGGCAAATGTGTTGGAGTGTCTGTTGGAGTTGTTGAAGTGAACTACCTTGGTTACTACAGAGATCTTATTGCTGGTTATTGTAGGACTGAAATTGTCCTGTTTGGTCCTTCGATTACGAACCTACTGTCTGTTGGTCAGATGATGGAGCAGAACTTGCAAATTAGATTCAACAAGCATGGTTGCTTTATTGAAGAGTTTGGTAATGGATGCAAGTTGATAGCTCGCAGTCACAAGAATGGCAAAATATTTACTCTTGATACTACCTTTCTGAAGCTAAACTCAGCTATGTTTGCCCATGGTTCTGACACTATCAAAGATTTGAAAAATTGGCATAAGAGAGTGGGGCATGTAAATTTGCAAAGGCTGCAAATTATGCAAAAAAAATAGCTTGTTACAAGTCTATCCAAGTTCCAATATTCAGATATTAGCCATGTATGCGATGCTTGCCAGTTTGGTAAGCAGTCGAGGTTGCCATTTGTCAAGCATGTAAGGCAGAGTACACGTCCATTGCAGTTAGTACACTCTGATGTTTGGGGACCAACCCATAATGCATCCAAGGGAGGCTCTAAGTATTATGTGACATTCATTGATGATTACAGTCGCTATACTTGGGTTTACATTCTGAAAACAAAGGATGAGGTGTTTGCTATTTTTCAGCAGTTTAAAAAGCAAGTTGAAAAGGAATTTGACTGTTATATCTCTTACTTGAGATCAGATAGCGATGGGGAGTATATATCAAATGAGTTTGACAACTTCTTGGCTCAAAATGGCATACGCAGGCAACTTACCTGCAGCTACACTCCTCAGCAGAATGGGGTAGCTGAAAGAAAAAACAGGGTCTTGATGGAATCTGCTCGTGCCATGATGAATGAGAAGAAAATGCCGCTCTATTATTGGGCTGAGACGGTTATGACAGCCATGTATATCTTGAATCGGACTCCCACTACAGGTATTCATGAGATGACACCGTTTGAGAAGCTGTATGGCAATAAGCCGAATGTAAGTCACATGAAAGTCTTTGGTTATCTTACGTATGTATATATTTCAGATGAAAAAAGAAAAAAGCTGAATCCAAAAGCGCATAAGTGTGTTTTCATTGGATATTTGCAAGAGAAGAAGGCATACAAATGCTATGATCCCTCTACCAGGGAGACCTTGGTGAACAGGGATGTTATTTTTTATGAGATGGGTTCTTAGTATGTATTACTGACAACAGTGTCATCGGATATGTCTTCCACTCATATATCTACAGTTGATATGCAGCAGAGCACTACTATGATAAGACCTAGTAGTCAGACAAAATATCCCTATGGACAAGGAGATTAAGAAGCTCACCGTCCACTGACACCAGTATGTTAGTGAGGAGGAGATATGCTGTCGTAGATAAAGGAAAAGAGAAAGTTACTGAGGATGCATCTGGGATGATGACACCTGGTAGAATGACTTCTAGATATGAGTCTACTGACACTTTAGACAGTAAACTTGGTATTCCGATTGTCTATACACCTGGCGCAAGGCAAGAGCAAGTACATTCCGCCTCATGAGAGAGGGGAATCAGACAATGCACCTCAGCTTAGACGCTCACAGAGAGTCAGATGTCCTATTGGCAGGTTGACATATAATGACTACACTGCAAAGCATTATGCTTACATGACAAAAGTAATGGAGATCAAAGAACCAGGTACATATGCTGAAGCAGTGAAAAATGAGAACTGGTGTGCAACCATGGATGAAGAAATGAATGCATTGGTTGAAAATAAGACATGGGATCTTGAGCCACTGCCTGAAGGAAAAAAACCATTGGCTGCAAATGGGTTTACAAAATCAAATGCAAGTCAGATAGCAGTGTGGAAAGGTACAAAGCCAAGCTACTTGCTAAGGGATATGCCCAACAGTATGGACTTGATTATAAGGAAACATTCAGTCATGTTGCCAAGATGGCAACCATACGTACTGTGATTGCCTCGGCTGCTGCTAAAGGATGGAAATTACAGCAGATGGACGTTAAGAATGCATTTCTTAACGGTGACTTAGCAGAGGATATCTATATGGTTCAGCCAGAAGGGTATGCTCACCCTGATTTTCAGCATTATGTATGCAAGCTGAAAAAAGCACTGTATGGGCTGAAGCAAGCTCCGAGAGCTTGGCATGCTAAGATCAGTAACTACTTGCAAAGGTTGGGATTTACTGTTGGTAGGGCTAATCACAGCCTGTTTACACAGTGGTTAAGTAGTGTTGGTCATATATGTTGATGATTTGATAATCACTGGTGATGATGACTTGGACATACAGCATGTAATGAAGATGCTGAAATCTGAATTTGACATGAAAAAACTAGGTGAATTGAAGTACTTTTTGGGTATTGAGGTAATCAAGGCTGAAAATGGTTTATGGTTGATACAGAAACATTAGACAATCTCTAGGAGAGACGGATCTCCAAGCTCATACAAAGATGCTCCTACATGGGGCCAAGGAGGCAATCATGGCTGAGCCTATCAGAAGCTCTGCGTGAAGCTTCGGCCCAAGGCAAAAAGTCTCATTTGAAGGCAATGCATCATGAAGCTAAACCATGTCAAGGACGCAACTGCTCTTCTCTCCTGTAATTTCACAGGAATACTAGGCCTTTGCAAGCCACTATCACTACAGCACTCACATTGCAAGAAATTATCCACAAAGCAAAATATAAACACAAATATGGAGTTGTTAGAGATGTCGGAGCAAAAGGATTGTGGATTGTGGAGAAACTGGACATTCATTCAAGCTGGACCTGCCTGTTTACATGCAGATGTCAATTGACACACAGCTTTTATTATTTTTTATCAGGAGACTCCTTACTCCCCTTGAAATTCACCCAGGCATTAGTGCTTGGGCTTTTGACATGAACATGATCTGGGTATATACTACCAAAAAAAAAATACAAAGAACTTGACTGCAAATGGCCTCTTAAGAAAAGGATTATTGCACTCTATGCAGCAGAGGGATTCCTCTTAAGCTACTGTGCATCTCTAGATAAATAAATGTTGTCCTGAATTGGTTTGACATTGCTCAGAGGATCAACAATGCTTCCACGCTCAAACACTGCAGCAGCTCCCATGCCCGTTCCTGCAACATGATGACAAAAATGTGTTCATATCATACCAGACAAAAAACATGCTATAGACCATCATAGTCCCTGCTTATAGTCCATGTATGCATGATACCACACTTGGGAAAACAGATTTCTGCTTACCTATACACATGGATACTATACCAAACCTACAATCTTTCCCCCTCCGCTTCATCTCATGAAGAAGGGTTGCAGTACAACGGGCCCCTTCAAGTTGCAATCGTAAGCAATTAAAATCAGTACCATGAGATGTCACAATAATCAAAAACTGGAAAGAACAGGACATGCAGGGAGGCCACACCTGTTGCTCCAAGAGGATGACCTAAAGCAATTGCACCACCATTCACATTTACTTTTTCCATATCAAGTTCCAACTTTTGAGCACAATAAGTAAATTGAGAAGCAAAAGCCTGCCATGCAACAAACATCAAGTAAAAGCCTTAGCAAGTCCTCACTTAAGAGTTAGGTGAGAAGAAATAGAACCTGCCACATGAGGAAACATTGATTGAAATGTACCTCATTTATTTCAAACAGATCAATATCAGAAAGCTCAAGTCCTGCAGCTTTCAAAGCTGCTGGAATAGCAACAGCAGGTCCAATACCCATTACTGCAGGGTCAACCCCTACTGCTGCAAAACTCCTGCAAAACAAATATGACAAATACAACATTATTACCCAACATGCTTAAACCATTTCTGATCAGTTTGTAGCTACCAATTTCAAAAGTCCAAATATGTTCTGTGAAAGTAGACCTAAAAACACCAAGGACTGGAAGATTCTTCTTCAGAGCAACATCTCTCCTCATGAGGAGGACAGCAGCGGCTCCATCACTAACCTGGCTAGAGTTTCCTGCAAATCCAAATGTCCGCCAAATGCAACCCATCAATTAGACACAGTGCTTTACAGTATGTACTCTCATACAGAAAACCAATCCAGATTCAAACTCGTATCTAGCACATACCTGCAGTTGTGGAGCCATTTTTTTTGAAAACGGTCTTCAGCTTTGCCAAATCAGTAAGGGTTGTGCCAGGTCTGATACCATCATCAACTGATATGACAACAGGCTTCTCCTCACCAGACTTTGGGTTAACAAGCTGCATGGGAGCACAAACAATCATGTTCATGTCAAAAGCCCAAGAACTAAAATATCATTAAAAAGATAACATGACTAACAATATCAGTATCATTAACCAGACAACTTTGCAGCATGTCTTGCCTCTGTAGACCCCTAAAATATGCTCTAATATCCTTGTCATTAATTAAAAGCATGACATCCAAAAGGCATAGCACCTTACTTTTGTTTCTACAGGAATAATCTCATCCTTAAACTTTCCAGCTGCTGTTGCAGCTGCAGCCCGAGCATGTGAAGTGACCTGCATAAAAGATTTTGCTCAGCAAAGTCAGAACTTGGGTGCGTTTAAAACATACGGCCATAGAAAAGAAAACTCCAGATAAATTTTCCTGGTTCAAGACACCCTACCGCAGCCTCATCTTGAGCCCTCCGTGAGACATTGTAACGGTCAGCTACATTCTCAGAAGTAATTCCCATTGGTAAGAGACAATCTTGCACCTTCTGCATTGTCTCAACCTGGCCATTCCCAAACCACCACCAGTCAGACAGAAACATCTAATCCCAGTTCAATGAGTTGAGTCTATATATTAGAGGGCCTTCAATCTCAATCCAAGGGAAAGTAACTACTTGTGGTGAACCTTTGGATTAATAGAGCCTTCCCAAGCCATAGGATTGACAGTCATCGACTCCAACCCAGCACCAATGCCTGTTATGCATTGTTTCAAAGATAACAAATGAGCACCTTTTCCAATCCAACCAAGATCAAAAGCTATCTAGAACAAAATATCAAAGTTACCTATGTCATAGAAGCCTGCTTTGATTGCTGCAACCACATCAGCCACAGCCTGTAGGCCTGAAGAGCATTGTCTGTTCACGGTCCGAATCGGAACGGTCTCTGCAAATGGAACATTAAAAGTTCTGAGATGAGGAACAGCAAATACACCTTATACAATGAAAATGTACAGGTGAACATTTGTGCAAATATATCTGCACACCAGGAAAGCCTGCATAGAATGCTGCCATTCGGCATTCATTTGCACGTTGGGAACCAGGAGCAAGCACAGTTCCCACAACAATATCACCGACTTCTGCAGGGTTTAACCCAGTCCTTTCCACCACAGCCTGTCCACCATGTGCAGAAATTAAACATCCTTTCCAAACCACAAAATTTATCGGTTTCAGAAGCATAACCATCTCTTAGCCAGTCTCCACCTCAACCATCTCTTAGCCAGTTTCAATAGGGGTGGAGATTTCTCATGTACATACTTTCTTGCTCAGCTTCAAGTAACAGAAAGTGGACCTTTTCAATTGCAATATTTTCCAAAATAATATGAATCCAATTCTGAAGGAAGAATCACCTTTTCAATTGCAATATTTTCCAAAGTAATATGAGACCAGTTCTGAAGGAAATATCACCTTTAAAACAGGTGCCAACAAATCATCAGGATAGGTATCCTTGAAGCCTCCACGCTTTGACTTGCAGATAGGAGTACGGTAAGCTCTGCAGTGACCAATTGAAGCTTTAATTTCAGGAATAATAACAAAATCCAGTGACACAGGTTAAAGTAAAAATCCAGTGGTTCCAAGTTAGGTCAATTTTATGTGTCTTAAGGAAGTTGAGAGCATAGATACATGCGTGTCCTTGTCCTTACAATGTGCTAGCTCCCTTTTTTTCCCCTTATGCAAAGACCGTATGAAATATATATGTGCAAACTGTTAAGAAAGGGAGAGAAGCCTTACGCAACAATTACAACATCATCACTGTGATCAATTGTCCGCTCATAGGCAGCACTGTCACCTGCCGAGCAACTCGAAGCCTGCAAATGCAACAATAATTACAACATTATTATCTTGCATCCATATGTACAGTACAGATCTGAACAAGAAATCCCTAAGAAACCAACAGCTCTACAAAACAGGCTGCTAAAAATTATTCTTTCAAGGAAAGTTTCAGAAAGTCCAAATCACTAGCCCCACCAAAAGTAGTACTGACACTTCAACCACAGTACTGCACTATTCTCTCGAGCGCAGTCCAGTCCCAAAACAATAAATCAACCAAACAAACTGGCACGCTTATTCATTTCTTCGTTTCAACTTCTGGGGCTCAGTTAGGGAAATTTCTGGTTTATGATCAATAAAAATTCTGTTTCGCTTGGTCAATGGATTAAATATACATATGCAAGTTTAAAGTCATATCTAAAATGCATGGGATATCCTGTATAACTTTGGCCCTGCGTGTTAACTTTAGGGTATGTTAAACAGAAACGCAGCATAAAACAAGAGAGATATGCTCACAATGAGTTCCGTGGAGTTGCGAGACGATCCGGTAGGACGCAAATGGTTAAGCAAGACCTGTTGTCTGGCACGCATTTTATCCATCTGGAAGGGAGGAGAAGGATTTCTGTGCGTTCAGGGTTTACAAATTACGAAGCGAAAGAATCAGGGGAAAAGAAATTTTCCTCACATACCTGTGTTGCTGCTGGATTGAAGGAGAGCGAGGAATACCGATGAAGATAGCTTTCGTCTTTCACTTCTTCTGAAATACTAAAGAGATAGGCCCTTCGCCGTCTTTTAACTTTGGGAGAGGAGCCTAGAAGAGAGAGACCATCGTCAGTAATGACGTGCCCTGCCCTTTCTCTCGCACCCACCCTCCGCCAAGTCAGCGTTTCTGAGTTTAGCACTGTGCCAAACAGCATCAAACAGGGCCGCTGCGTAAACAGGGTCACTCATCGCCTCTTTTAACGCGAAATACTCTATACTATCAATACTCCTATTCTATCTACCCATCTATACTCTATACACCTATTCTATCTATCTATCTATATCTATATATATATATATATATGACTACAATGCCCAGCACACGTTGACTCATTTGTATCATCATCCCATCAAATCCACCAATAGATATTTTGATTGACGCCACTTCAATTTTCAAAAGAAACACTAGTTCTTTAGACTCTTGAATGGGCAATGTGCTAATCATACATACTAATCCCCTTGAATCATGTCTCTCGTCCTTCAATACATTATGCACCATATGCCTTACTCTCTACTACGCCTTTCAATTTACTACACCATATGCCTTACTCTCTCTACTACACCTTTCAATTTAGTCCACAACTCACTAACAATGCCGTCAAGGCAAATATGTCCTACTCTCATCTCTTGCATAACATCATGCAAGCACACAGTCCGCATTTGTACTTTCTTTGAGAAAGATTGCATTGCTTCCCCAATAGAACTCACCAATTTCTCAATTTTAGCTTCAATTTTTTGAAAACTCTAAGAGGAAGAAGAACCACTCATTATTTCCGTAGTCTTTTGACACATGGAGATCCAAGGATTTATGTCTTGGCCCACCTCATTTAATGTGCGAGGTTGCATAAGCCCCTCCGGTAGTGTCACAAAAGACCCTAACTTGAGGAACATTTAGATGTAACAATTTCAAACATATCTATGGATAAAACCTCGCAACCTCACATGCAAAAGGTAGTATGAGCTTTGAATTAAAAAAAGCTTGAAGTAATGCAAGAAAAGTAACAAACAAAACACACCTAATTGAACGGCACAAAGAAGGCAAGTAACATCAAGATGTTTTTCTCAGTGCATCCCTGACGTTGCACCCATCCATTGCATCCATAAACATTGCAAGTATCGGTTTAGTAAATTGTCTTGCAGAATAGGAACAGAGGATTGCCCATGCTCCATCGCCAAAGAACAGGCTAATCAACACAACAAAACCCAACAATTGAAATTATTTAATCCAAGGCAAGTTCAAGGATCAAAGGATAGCCTTGCAAAAAGAAGTGCAACCTAGCACAATATAATATATAAAAAATAGATATTAATATCAAGTAATTCTTCACGCAATTCATTTCTCATATGATATCATGTGAGAAATGTTTGAATCGAAACATTGAAAAAGGTGGCAAATTTATCTAGCCCTTTGCAACACCTTAAGATACACAATGTTGGCAATGGAAAGAGAGCTTTTATTTCTATCCTCCAACAAAACCTTTATGGAATCTACAAATCTCACCCGATTGAAAGCAACATAAAGTTGGCCATGGGAAAAAATGGGTATCTTTAGATATAGACCTAAGAAGGTCAACGTTTGACCTTAAGACTTGTTAACAGTAATGGCAAAAGCTAGCTTGACTGAGAATTTCCTCCTTTGCATGATGAAGGGTAACCTTGCAAAAATAGGAATAAAGATGATCCTAGGTATAAAGACAATAACTCCAATATTAGTTCCAATGATGATTTCAGCCTCGAGGACTTTTCTGTGGAATTGTTTGCATATCAATCTCATACAATTGCAAAGGCCCCTAGTAGGATTCAAATTTCTCAATAGTATAATTGGATTTTTTTCTCAACACCAAACAATACGGATGAAAACTGCCTCCCAAATCAATGGTGTTCAAGTACTCACTTGAGTAAAAGAATGAATTTGCATTGGTCTTGGCTATAGAATCAACACTATAATATACATGAGAATCCCTCGGCACTTTACGTAAGAAAGGCAACAATGTTCAGTGCATCAACTTCTTTGTTTTTCAAGGTCAAAATTAGCAGGTCCTTTGACAAAAGATGCATAATCTCGCTCGCAATGTATGTCCATGTAAACGTGTGAGATGAGCTCATCCATGGTTGCATCCTACAAGACCATATGAGATGTAATAGCAACACAGTTACCACCATCTAAAAAATTATGACCATCCCCAAGAGAGAGTAGTCACTTAACAAAGTCGTGATTCCCTTGTATATTTTGAGACAACCGTAAAACATGCATATGATCCCACAAAGACAAAGTTGCATCCACTGTCTCTTCATGACTACCCTTTGGCACCATAGGCAAGACTTGATGAAAATTTCCTCCAAAAAGAAATACCTTTCCTCCAAATAGCATATCACATTCCACTATATCCCTTAGTGTTCTATCTAATGTCTCAAAAGCATGTCAATGAATCATTAGTGCCTCCTCCCAAACAATAAGACATGCCACTCTCAACAATTCTACAAGCTAGCTTTGCATCGGAATGTTGCAAGATTATATACTCTTCAATTTAACAGGAATCCTAAACTTTGAGTGCAAAATACATCCTTTCTGTAACAACAATGTAGCAATACCAGATGATGTTGTTGCCAATATGACTTTTCCTTCCTCTGTTAGTTTTGCTAGCTAGCAATTGTACAAATATGTTTTCCCAGACCCACCTAGCCTATCCAAAAAGAAAAGAATTTTACGGCAAGAGGCAATAGCATCAAGTATAGCAAACTATGCCCTTCTTTGACATCCATTCAAACTTGACTCCATCGAGCTCACCTTACTTTGTAAAGACACAATATCAAAATTTAGCTCCTCATGGATTAAAGGATTACTTGAAGCCGATATTAGTGATCTTTCAATCTCTAGCATTCCATTGAACTAGGCCATGCTAGTGCAAGATGTCTTCCAAGTGCATCAATCCCAAATTGAACACCAAATCCCAAGCTATATACCCATGTCCATGCATAGTAATGAAGCCATGAAATATATCATCTATCATGTTAACTTTAAAGTGCTCTCACAACTGGCTTGGATGCATGGGGTCACAAAAAACTAGTATTGGTGCAAACAATGTGTATAATTGCATATGAGCAACCATGGCCTCTTCTATGCACATGCACCATTCTTAATCATTTTCAAGTAACCCCTTTGCTATGCAAGCTATTTTGAATGTTGGGTACAAATTTGCATCAACTGTACATAGTTTCTCAAATGACCTGCAGCCCCTACATTCTATGAGAAGCATTCTCAAGTAGTAGAGTTCACCTACAAAAGGAGAAACAAAAAAAAATGCAACCACAAACATCTCCTTTTTTTGCTTAGTCCAAATTTTCCTTGATGGGTCCCAAACCCAATGTTGAGGAAACTCCTAGTATAACAACACATTTTCCTCAAGATGAATTTGATTGCAAATAACCCACTCTATCAAAGTTATTCGCTGCATGATGGCATTTGAAACTACCTACCTTATATCATCACTATAATGGAAGGTCACCACATTTTGTAGTGGAAGGTGAACAAGCAAATGTATGACATTTGCCTTCTCATTGTGCAACTGGTACTCAAAAATCCTCCAACATGCCTTAAAAGCTAATACGTATCTAGCATCAAGGTACATTTGTATCTCATCAATAGTTTCAACTGCCGCACTACCGTTTCTTACATCGGACAATGCTCTTCCTGCAGATCGGAACCTTATTGTCATGTGGTCATGGCCTTTGTACACATACTGGTATTTTACAACAAAAATGGTAGAATAAACCTCCGCAACATTAATGTGTGCTTTGTATTTTTTGGACAAGTAGGAGTTGTAAGGCACAACCCAATGATTGTCAAGGTAGGCACCTCTAACTAAAACCTATTTTCCATTGTTTCTTCTCATGTAAACATGATAACCATGATCATCTTCCATGATGAAGTTTGTGAAACTACACAAGTAATGCAGAAAATATTCGTCGTTCACCATGCAAGGACTTTTTGGTCCAAGATGGCCACAAGGGCCATGCATGTTGTTGGAAATGACTATTTCAAACAAATTAGGAAACTTCTCTTCATCTAGAATCTCACCATAGGCCATTTTATCATAACGATCAACATCCTTTGGTCTAAAACCATCACACAATATCAAAAGTCTATGCGAGTGTGGGAAGCCTCGTTTATGGAGGTCAACCATAATCACAAAGGCTACAAGTTTCCCAACAAACTTTTCTTCACAAGTTTCTCCATCACGTCCTTATGTTTTTGAAAGAAGAATCTAGTAGTCAAGTCCAACCTATCATGCATGAAAGGTGAGAAGGATTGAAGCTTGCTTGGAAGAGCTATGGTGGGAGAGTAAGAGCAAGAAAGAGAGAGATCATGTCCTTATGTTTTTGAAAGAAGAATCTAGTAGTCAAGTCCAGCCTATCATGCATGAAAGGTGAGAAAGATCGAAGTTGCTTGGAAGAGCTATGGCGGGAGAGCAAGAGCAAGAAAGAGAGAGAATGTGTGATCGAGCCTTCCTTTATTCAAACTATCACTAAAAGAATAAAGAATAAAGTGACGGTGACAGGTGCCCGCCACCCTGCAGTGTGTAGTGGCAGGTACTGTCAGTGTAGTAATACACGGGCGGCTAGGCAGAGGTGCCTTTACCCCCAACAACCTCCCACTTAAAGGTGAATCTGCCCCAATGAGAAGTGAAAAGAAAAAAAAAAGACAATACAATGTACACATGTACAACAGGATGAGAAAAAACATCATCTCATCCAACATCCATCAATCTCCTAAGGAAGGCAAAGCGCTCAGTAGTGAGGCCTTTCGTTAGCAGATCTGCAAGATTTTCATAAGTGGAGATCTTGACAAGGTCAACCAACTTGGCCTCCACGACCCCATGTATGAAGTGATATCTCACCTCAATGTGTTTTTTCTTCGCATGGAAGATCGGATTCTTGGCTAGCTAAATAGCACTCATAGAATCCGAATGTAGCGTAGGTATAGTATTAATCCCAAGGTCATGAACCAAACGACCCAACCATATGGCCTCCTTGCAAGCCTGAGTGGTTGCAACATACTTAGCCTCAATAGTAGAGAGAGTCGTACACTTTTGAACCTTGGACATCCAAGAGACAACACCTCCAACATAGGTGAATACATAGCTAGAAGTGGACTTCCTACTATCTGCATGTCCTGCATAATCGGAGTCTATGTACCCCATAACTCATGTACCTTGGCTACCCTAGCAAATACACATATTTGATGTGCCTTTCAGGTATCTCATGATACCCTTCATGGCATCCCAATGTTTCTTGCCAGGTGCAGCCATATAACGTTGTCGCAGTGCGTAGGGTTGAAGGTCACCACAAGGGTTTGGCAAGAAAACTGGACAAGATAGATGGAGACGTGCCTTCAAGAGATAAGTAGATTACAGTGACTGTTTAAAGGACCCTTGAGAGAAAAGAATGTATGGGGGTTTAAGAGCTTAGACTCCGAAGATGATAGAGATAAGAGAAGGGTTGAAGGTTTCAAGCCAAGTCCTTGAAGATGTTAATGGAGCTTCCAATTGCATGTTCTTAGCAAAGATCACAAGAGTATTATCTCATAAGTTCTAACTCAAATCAAGCTTGTTTTCTTGACTATAAGAGCAATCAAAAAATCAAGTACAATATGATGTCATGTATCATAAACAACTCCGCATCCCATCATTCATACATGATGCCATAGCATTAATCAACTTTGCATGATTACATTCCATGTAGACTATTAGGGACAAAAGCTTATGAGTCAATTACAAGGCTTGTAGGGCAAGGAGACTTGCTTCAAGAGAGCTTCAAATTGAGTTCCTGATAAGGATAAGTTACCATAACCAAGAAATAAGAGAAAAAGCTCCTCTTAATTTAACTCAAAGCATCTATGAATGATCTACAAACATTGCCTTGCCATAGGGGAACATAATACTTGCATATTTTGACAAGATGTCTTCTGTAGAGTAAGAAATGAATTAAAAAAACAATGATGTAGCTAATTATTTGAATATGGCTGAAGATATCAGCCCCAAATCAGCCCAAATATATTCCGGAATTCACCTGTGGTAATAGCATAAACTTCCCTTAACACGGTGTCAGTGCGTTTGGTGTCAAGAGTCCACCATGGGGGTAAGAGACAGCAAGGTAAAGGTAGATTCAGGGAGAGGAGTAGACGAAAGAGAAGGGGTTTGAAGAAATTAAAGATGTAAAAGAATACTCCCAAAAAGAATTAGAAAATGTAGAATAATACTAACAAAGATGAAGCCTATCAGTTTATTCCTGCATTATGAGAATATAAAACTCTAATAGGTAAAAACGTGTATAAAATAATACCTTCCTCTATGCTGCTTAGATCACCAATCTAATGCTTCCATTGGCTTCGAAAGGGGGGGCAAAATACTAGCACACCTAGCCAGAATTTTGCCAGATCACTCCTTCTTTATCTCCCACTTCGGAGTGTTGTTCATTGCCTGAAAATAGTGATCGGGCGTCACACGATTTCACTAATCTCTCTTTTTATATAAAATCCTCTCAAATTAGCTGAAAGCTACATGCTTTCTTTTACATGTTATCCTAATCTAGAAGTTGTCTACAATTTTATGGATTTTTACAAGAGATAATATCTAGAATATCATAAATTGTCTAAACTTGTCCAAAAATTTAATATTTTGAACCGTGGACACTAACACTAATGTCTAAAATGGCATTGGCTCTTTAAATCAATAAGAAAGCCACACTCTAGATTTTTTTACATAGTGTGCGCATAGCGGCACGACAACGTGTCACAACACCAACTGCAAAGGCAATATCTGGATGAGTGGCTATCATGGCATACATCAAACTACCCACCACAGCTGATACATAAGGGATCTTGGCCATCTCGGCCTTCTGCTCATCTTTTACAGACAATCGGCCTATGTTTCCTCTGTGAGAGGTAGAGTAGTCCCTGATGCCTATCGCGCTTAATGCGCATACCAAGTCCCAAATCCTTCATCTCAAAGCTCTTTTTCAGTTGAGATTTAAGAACATCCAGCTCATCATGAGCTTTCCTTGCTGTCAGCATATCATCCACATAAAGTACCAAAATAAGCAATGAGCCATCACGTGCTATCTTCTTTAAAGACATGGATCCATAGCACTCCTTTTGTAGCCCTGTGACCGCATAAAGACATCAAACTTATGATACCACTACATAGGTGCCTGCTTCAAGCCATAAAGACTCTTCTTCAACTTGCACACTAGGTGCTCCCTGCCAGGTTCTGCAAAGCCCTTAGGCTACTCCATGTATATCTCATCATGCAAATCCCCATGTAAGAATGTAGTCTTGACATCCATCTTATACATGTCCAAGTCAAGCTTGCTACGCGACTAAGGCCAAAACCAAGCGTATGGTGGTCATCTTGACCACAGGGGAAAAGACTTCATCAAAGTCAACTCCATGCTCCTGTTTAAAACCCTTAGCAACAAATCTTGCCTTATAAGCTGGCTTGGGGTGCCCAAGGGTTTAGGGTTTAGGGTTTAGGTGAGAGGCTCTCATGCATCTGTAAGTAAGGCATAATGCATCGAGGGCTCAAATCTATCAGGTGGATGTCTAGCTCTAGTAGATCGTCTCACTACAGGCTCTGTTGCATGTCTAGCATCCTGTCCAACACCCTAGCCATGTGTACCAATTGCTATTGCAGGATGTCCAACTGGCTATGTAGGAGCACGTGGCTCCTCTTAAGGGAAGGCAATGAAATCTTCCCATGATTGCAACAATGCTTTCCCCCCATGATTAGTCTACCAACAACTCTAGACTTAGAACTCCAAATCTTTGCATGGCATCAAGAGCAAGTTTGTTGATGTTTGCAAGACTATGCAATGCAAGGTCATGATAGAATAGCATATGCATTGTAGGATGCACCTTGATGCATGGTAAATCATGTAAAAGGGAGGGTGCTTTGCCATTGACAGTATTGAACATTGGTTCTAGCACATGATGCATGGCAAATGATACTTGAGAAATGCCAAGGCTTCCATACTGCACTTCTTATGATGGGTTTGCATACACATGTGCAAAGATTGATGGGAGTTTTTGGGCTACGCAATGAGTTTCATTTGTGGGAATGGAGGGCACTATAGGAACTTGATTTGGTGAGGCAACTGAAAGATGTGCAAGATTTGATCCATTAAACCTAGCGTAAAGATTTGTACCTTGCATAAAAGAAAGACCTAAGTGGAAGCTTTGAAGCTGAGTGCAAAACCTAGCATTGTGCCTTTGACTGACCCTTGTTAAATTTAACGATAACCTGTGCAATTGAAGAATTGACTATCTTGATAACTCATGCAAAGTTGGTGCCATCCTTGAAGAACAATATTATAGAAGGTTGATTCGAGAAAGAGAAAAAGATATGTACACACATTGACTCATCTTGCATATGCCCACAGAGAGAGAGAGAGAGAGAGAGAGAGAGAGAGAGAGAGAGAGAGAGAGAGAGAGAGAGAGAGAGAGAGAGAGAGAGAGAGAGAGAGAGAGAGAGAGAGAGAGAGAGAGAGAGAGAGAGAGAGAAAGCTATATTAACGTCTTCTAAAGACCAAAATTGGCCTATGAGACAAACTGTGATACAACTGATGAGGTCCAGCTATCCAAAATAAAAGTGCTGAATGAAAAGCTAAAAACTGGAAACTGAAAATACGGTGATGTGAGTGTGATAAGTGTCGTATATGTGTATGTGCGTATGTAGCTCTGGTACTCCAGATAATGGCTACAAAAGGGGAACAAATGTCGGTTGTGATAGGGGAACAACTGTCGGCTGTGATAAAGTGGTGCGATGTGTGAGAGAGAGAGAGAGAAGGAGCTATTAAGAACACTTTAACAACAAAAGCCATTACAAAAATAATAAGTTTGTTTCCATCAACAATAGAACACCAAAAACATTTTTGAAGATTTCTCTTCAAACTTAATGTTTACGTTGAAATCTAGATGGCCTCCCAATCATGTCACTATTTCCAATAGTTGGATGGATAATATGAATGACACCAAGCACAGAATTGCCAACCATCCTAGAAGTAGTACCATTCTCGTTCCTTACAGTGACCACATTCAAATGGCCTAGTTATGACCTAAGGTTGGTAACCTCACTCACAAATTTGTCTAACTAAACCTTCAATGTTTGGGGAATCAATTTGCAACCTATATGGCATGCACCACAGATCCCTCAGATCCACCCCATTTCATGCCCCACATCTCACCATACATCTCACTTGTGTCCTTCTGTATGCTAGTAGTGATGTCCAAGCATAGCATCAACTCCTGGTTTCGAGTTGTCATGTTCTGCCGCACATTGAAGATGATTTGCAACACTAGTTAAAATGTTGCCACAAGCATTGCAGCTCATGTGCAAGGATGCCACCCATTTTGACAGGCGAGTGATTGTGGTTACAAATTGTAATCAAGGCTCTCTTTATGGCTCTACCACGTGCTATTTCTTTAGCACACCTAGCATTCATTCACCTATGTGGAGTAGACAAAACAACCTCGAGAGCATCATTGTCAGAGGTCTCAATTGTTGCATTAGGGTTTTGAACCTTCATGTATGTTAAATAGGCACAAAAAAGGATTTGTAAATAAAAACCTAAAATTGGGTTCTAGAACACACAAAGTGATCAAAAACCTTTACTACAAATAATGTTTTTCAAAGAATCCGGTCTTTAGCTACCATGCAAATAGAGTCATATGTAGTGTCAAATGGCTAAACCAAATCATTTTAATCATATTACTCCTTAGTTTCAATGCACCATGCTTGCTTTTCTAAATAATACTTATGTGATTTGGATTCTTCAAAGGAAGCATCTAATTGAAAGAGAGATGTAATACTAACATAAGAAAGACCTATTTGGAAGCTTCGTAATTGAGTACAAAGCATTGCATTTGTCTTTGAGTAATTCTTGTAGAGTTTAACCATACTCTACATAACTGTAGAATCAATTCCCTTGACAAATGATGCAAAGCTAGTGTCATCCTCTAATAACAAAACTACCGCGTTGTCAAGTGTTTTTGTGAAAACTGAAAACCCCTAGTCAAATTGTAGTTAGGTTTGATTTTTGTTAGCTTAATTGTTTGCTTTGTCCTTTCATTGTTGGATTTTTTGTGCTTTTCTAGTTTAGGATTTTTTTTAAACATCTAGTTTGGTTTTTTAGTGTGGGACCTTGTTGGTCTTGGTCGAGTTTGGTATTTTTTGGACAGATTGGAGCTGAAGTTTGTTGATAGCTGCCGAACATTGTGGAACAGGTATAGTTCTCTTGCCGAGACCCTTTCACATCACAGGGATTATGGGTTCACAAGCACTTCACATTGCACTTGTTCTATGCACTACACTTGGGGATTGTCTCATGTTCTTATCAAGTACTTCCATGCCATGGGTTGGGTTGAAGCACATTTTGCACCATCGTTGAGCACTAGCATGGCCTTCGCTCAACCGGCAAGACCCACGGACCGCTTATTGCTTCAAGCGTTCCAAGCGAACTCTAATGGCTATCTCTCACCTAGCCGACGCGCCGTCGATCCTACGAGTGTAGTGAGCTTACCTTGATGCCAATGTGAGTAGCCTCCTCTCTTGCAAACCTCCATAGCTCCACGATTCTCGATGCTAGCTCAAGCATCCTCAAGCCTCCTCCATCTCCAAGCTCCATCCTCCATAGCCGTGCGCGCAAGAGAAGAGAAGAGAAGAGAAGAGAAGAGAAGAGAAGAAGAGAAGAGGAGATGGTGAAGAGCTTCACCCTCTTGATCCCTCACTCCCACACACTCACTCCCTCACACTCTCACACTCCCTCTCTTAAGAGCACACACAAGCAAGAAGGAGAGAAGAAGAGAGGAAGAAGAAGACTCCTTTTGCCACACACCAAAGAATGAGTTTCCATTCACTTTTTGAACTTTATATACAAACCCTAAAATCCCATGGGCGCCCATCCCCTTTTTTACATGACCAGCCATTGTGGCAAGGTCCTTTTTCCATTTCCCTCTTCTATCCTTATGCCTCTAGTCTATGCCCATCTAATATTTTACAATTGGCACAGGAGGGAGCCTGGCGCTCTTTTACAAGAGTTTTCCAAGTTTTTTTGAGGCGCCTTTCATTTAAAATCGCGCCTTTGGTCTCGGCTTAGCGTTTAGAGGTCGCCTGCGTATCTTTGCTATTCTTCCATGCTTTTTCCGCTTTTTCCTTCATTTTTCGCCATTTTCCACCATTTTCCGTCATCTCGACTTGGGGTTAACATTACCCCCCTCCGAGACGGGTGCCAGTCCCATGGCACTTCTGTGTTGTTGTAGGGTGGTAGGCCCTTTGGGCAAGGATGGTGTAAAGGGAAGGGCCACAGGTAGATTTTGGTGCATGTGGAAACCGATGTAAGTCAGGGAAGCCAAATGGATAGCGAGTGGTTGACAGGGGCCTTCGAAGTTGGTGGTTTACCGCTTGCGTGATGCCTGAAAGGAGAAGGGTACCGCTCGTGGAGGGTGGCATCAAAATCCACCCCTACCCTTCGAGGGTATGCCATGTAGGTAGGGTTGTTCCGCTCGAATGGCAGGGTATCACAAAACGCCATCCAGGCGAGCATACTCATGTCTCATACTCGCCTCCTCCACAGGGACTGGCTTTTGTAGCCCTGTACAGTGTGTGGGACTTCAAAAACTTTGTTTTGCCAGTAATCAGCCATTTCTGTGCCCCAAGAGGTTGGGGTTTTTTCTCGCTCTTCTAGCCATCTTTGCCCCAAGCGGCCACCGACCGGGATCACCTCGTCCATCACCTTGAGCGGCAGGACCCTCCGCAAACTGTTGGGTAGGAGGAAACTAAAGGTGAATGGATCCTTTCCTTGTTCTTGTATCTCCCACAGCACCAGTTCTGCGTGGAATCCCGGGGGGAGATCATCAGGGCATGGTGGGAGAGGTGCGGACGGCAGCACGGCTAGTTCGGCTCTCAACTGTTTCCTGGCTTCCTCTACTAGATTTCTACGTCTTTCCCTAGAGGCGGCTTTTCTTTCCGTAGATGGGTCCTCTTGTGGTGGCTCTTGAGACTGCGGCGAGGGGGGTTGTGAGACTACATCCTCCATGAATTTCAAGTTATGCTTCCTCCCCCTACCGTTCTCCCTGTGGTGCTTCTTCTTCGAATCTGAGGGCGTTGATTTCCTGGGGGGTTAAGCTGACCAGCAATAGGTATTTTCATCGCTCATCCAAGCTCAGCCTAACCTCTGCAGGTAGGGGTGGCATCTGCAATCCAGCGTGTAAGACTCTACGTGCTATGCCGAGCTTTCTTTGCGTCACCTCCAACGACTCTCCTTGTTCTGAATGGGTGGTGTCCATGATGGTGTCGAGGAAGGCCTTCTGTTCAGTGTCGAAGGCCACTTGGGTAGCTTCTGCCTTGCTCTCTGCGATGATTTTCTCCTTCTCTGCTAGAGTAAGGTGTCGCGCTAGTGTCTTCACCCTCTTTTCATTGTGCGCAGCCCACTCCTATGCTCTTTTGTTCATTTCTTCCAAGATCTCTCCTTGCTTTAGGGTTAGTATCATGAGTTTCTGCTCGTGGTCTTCCAACTCCCTGACCAGGCTCTCTTGCTCTTCTTTTTCAGAGTTTAGTTGATCTGCGCTCAATCTCCTCTTGCTGCTCCTTTATGCCTTGTTTTCTCTCCTCATCCCTGGCATTCAGCTCAACCACAAGCGCATCAACCTGAGCAGATTTCGTAGCGAGCTCTTGATATTGCACTATCAGGAGCTTGTGCTCTCTTTGCATTTTCACTAGCTCTTGTGTCTCACTTTCAAGCTGCTGTCTCCAGTGCTCCTCTCTATCATCCTTAGCCTTCATTTCTTGTTTGAGATTTGCGATCTCCCTTTGTTGCATGGCTATCATCCTCGTTTTATCCAGCTGGAAGGCGGCCACTGATTCCTTCTCGGCTGCCAACTCAGCCACGGATATCTTGCGTTCCTCCTTAGCTTTCTCTAATTGGGAGAGCAGCTCGACGACGTACTCATCGTAGTTAGCCGGTGGTGTCATCATTATGTGGATGGGTGATGTTGAGGCTTCTACCTTCTGCCTTTTAGGCTCTTGCCTGGATTCTGCATCAGTAGCTGGCCTCTTTTGTTATGTGGCCATGGTTCCCGTGCTCTGTCCTTAGGTCATCTCTTTGTTGATGAAATATTGCATCCACGCCACGAAATTTGAAACGTCGGCACTGGTCGGGATGCTAGGGATGATGGTGGTGGGTTCAATGGGAGGCACCAGGAGGGTAGGAATTGGATGAATCGGGGCCTTGCCCTTGCCCTCAGGAACTGGAGGTGGTACAAACTCCGGCACCTGTGTGCTAGACCCTGGCCCTTCTTCTTTATGTGGGCTCAGGTTCCCCAATTCATCTGCTCAGCTTTGTTGCTCGATGGACCGGCGTGTGGCTTCCGCCAGGTCCTCTTCCTCCTTCCTTCATAGCTCTTCCTCTTCCTCATCTGCCTTTCTTCTCCTTTGCTCCTCTGCTTTTTCCGCTTTTTCCTTCATTTTCCGCCATTTTCCGCCATCTCGACTTGGGGTCAAGACACCTCCATACCCGATGAAGGAGGCTTTGGAGGAGGCTTTCTTTCTTTCTGTAACTTTAGAGGCTGGAGATTCTCCTCCTGCTGGTACACTTCCTAGGGCCAATGCTTTGGCTACTTGATCGATTGTTTTTCGCACGTACCCGTTCCAATCTACTTCATCTAGGGTATGGACTGCTACATTCTCCAGCACAGGTACGCTAATTTGATGCATCAAGGAATTGTAGCACTGGCTGGAGAAGAGCACATGTATCAGCTTGGCCTGCATCCTGGCTTCTGCGTCAGGGATATCTTGGATGCTTATGCTGTCATTTGTGAGCACATCTTCCTTCTTCATTCTAAGCATGGCATAAACATCCCTTTTTTGATTCCTCTCCGTCTTTGGTACCAATCCCAAAGCCTTCTCCACCAAGGCTGGGTCTAAACGAACCTGTACCTGCTTTGCATCCTCTCCTCTGCCCACCATCACAGTACCACATTCTTGATCTGGGTTGTATATTTTGAGGAACTCCACGCACTTCAGGTGGTCTGGCTCATGCGAGAACTTTTCAAGATACTTCGTGAGGTTGCATTGTTCAACCACCCTCCTGGCTGCTTCCTCCTTGGCCACTACAACTTCTATGTTGTGGATGGTTCAAAATTTGAGCCGGCTGAAGGCGCGGTTCTCTAGATGGATGCGGTATTGCTCCCTTTCCTCGTCTATGAATGGGAGTCGATGGGCACGGTCTTGCTGCGACATTTTATGCTCCTGCCATAAATCGTAACTTTCATCAGTACTTTCCACATATCAATTCGCTGATTGCTAGAAAAGAAAAACTCTATGCTTTTTGAATGAATTCATTAGGAAGCCATGTAGATTTTCCTTTTTAGACTTGGACTTTTTGCCCTTTACTTCAAAGTTTTCCTACCCATTTTCGTACCCCATCCGTTTTTTCATACTACATGTTTATGCTTTTCACTAACTTTACTTTGATTTATCCCCTTTGATTCATTTCTCATCTGATTCATTTCACCTTACCCCTGCCCCTTCCATCTTGAGAGGAATCCTTCCTGGGATTGAGGGTCAAAAGGTTAAGGGCTTTCGGCCTGTTGGGGTAGGAGTTACTTGTGAAGGAGCCAAGTATAGAAATTTGGATTATATTCTAGTTGAGCTGCGCGGTCCAAATCAAAGGGTCAAATTCCCACGTGCGTGATGTATGTGAGAACATCTATGAGAAAGTCACCAGACTCAACACGGCTAGCAATGTGTAGCTCTTCCTCGGTCAACAAGTGATTGAGGTAGGGGTGTCCTTTGAGGTGTTCTTCCATGGGTCGGCCCCGAAGAGTGGTTAACACTCTATACGAGGTGGGCGTGACATAAGTGGGATCATACTCTGCTCTTTTGATGGCATGGCGTTGCTCGGCGTTGGTCATTATGCGACATCCTTCAACTTCCCATTGCAACCTAAGAGCGTACCACTGCCTCAAGAAAGGTGATCTAGTATCAGCGAGGTGTGATAACTCCGCGATTTCTTGGTCAGTGATAGCAGAAGTGGTTCGTGGATCGTATGACATGATAAGCGCTATTTGATGGCTTGCTCCTTGGAGATTTCACTGTTAATCAACTCAGCAGCGGAGCGAGAAGCTTTTGTGAACGCGAATTCAAAGGTTTCCCAAGAGCAAGGCATATTTTGCACTTCAGTTGCAAAGGGTTCTTCTAATAGACCTAAGTCCAAGCGGTCGTAGCTTAGTGCGAGTGACATGAAAGTGTCATCTAGTCTTTTAATACAATCCACCACGTCATCCCTGGTGTCCTCAGCAAGGTCAGCGGATAGTGCTAGAAAGGATTTTCGTTCATAGGAGGGCGTAAGGCCGACGGGTGGTTGAGGTTTGACAGAACAAGAACTTTTGACAACGAAGATGGGTGGTTGGGAGGGTTCGTGAGTTTGTGATTGGGCCGTTTGGATGTTGAGTGGATTGGGAGCAGCCATGACGGACGGGCTGCTGCATTTAGATTGGAGTTGGGGAGGCGAATTGACTTCGGGGGGTGATGACTCTTATGACGGAGCCTGCGGTTTGGGATGGTAGACTTGTGGGACTCCCTTGGGTCTAGGCGTGGATGAGGCGGATGGTTGTGGTTCAGGAGAGCACTGCGGCTTGCGGTTTTGAGGGTTTATGGAACGCGGTTTGATCACGCTTGAGGGCGGCGTATGAATGGTGCCTTTGGACTTGTGGGCCTTAGGAATCCATAGCCAAGTATTTTCCTCGTAGTAGCCTTGTGCACGTAAGAGGGCTTTAGGGACCCATCTTTGCTTGATCATGAGACGCTTTCTATTACTGCGTCTTGGCCTCCTAGGGCTAGAGTTTTTGGTCCTACGAGGATAGGAGTGTTGACTCCTAGGCGGCGGTTGTGATTGCTTGGGCTTCCATTGAAATCTAGGCTATTGAGCCTGATGTTTTGCTATTATGGGCTATGATTCCTGAATTATGGAAGGTGGCGGCCTTGCACTACCCCCCTCCGTAGATTTGGTCATGGAGAATTCTATCAGTGGCTTTGCGGACGGTGATGAAGTCACGCAGCCCTTGCTGAAGGCTGTGACAATGCGAACGTTGCCTACTGCGAGGTGGATGTGCTGCGACTCATAATCAACATTGCAGTGAGTCTGCTTTTTGAAAGTGCATCCTAGCAGCGACTCCGTGCCTGCGTCTTTAGCATTTGGCAACATGTAAAAAATCATTGCGACAGTCTCAAACTCGATAGAAACGGCTACTTTGCACTTGCCGAGGAGTGTGTAGGAATGGACCCCATATGGGCTTAATTTAGCATTCGTGGGCTGAAGTGGTGGGCTGCCAAGTTTGGTCCAATGATCATGAGTTAGGACATTGAAGTTTGCTCCCTCATCTATAAGAGTGTTGAAAGCACAGGTTTGTTTTGCAGTGACCGTTATGTGGAGGTATGCGGGCTCTACGGCTTCCTCATCCTCATCCTCAATCTCAGTGATTGTGGCCACTCGTACTTTGACAGGCGGTTCTAACATCGGTGGCTCATGCAAAGGATGGGTGGGCGGGTAGTACTTCTTGATACGACTGCCATTGAAGAAGCCTATTCCTTCACCGTCTATGGTTCCCAGTTCGACATTGCCTGTACAGCTGATTGCACGAACTTTGAAGGGTCCAAGGCCTCGAATTTTCATTTTCTGTTTATGTCCCTTAACGGAGTAGAGGAGCACTAAGTCGCGCTATTCAAAGTCGCGTTGCTTGACATGTTTGTCAAACCAACTCTTGTGACGAGCCTTCGCACATATAAGTGCATGGGTGGCTAGAAGACGGGTCTCTGAGAGGCGTTTGAGCTCGACCAGGCATTGCATCCATGCCTCCTTCCCTTCCCATCATTCTTGAAGGGCTATTCTCAGGCTAGGAACAAAGAATTCTAAGGGTAGGATTGCTTCTATTCCATAGGTCAGCCTGAACGGGGTTTGATCGACAGCCGTTTTATAAGTTGTACGGTAAGCTTGTTGTCCCAGTCACTTCATGAGGCTGAGACTACTTTGGTTAGGACATTGACGAGAATCTTATTTGTGGATTTTGCCTGACTGTTCACTTGAGGGTAGTATGGAGATGATTTGCGATGGATAATGAGAAAGGTGGACAGGAGATGTGCTATCACTTCGTTGATGAAGTGCGTGCCCTGGTCATTGACAAGTTCGATGGGGCAGCCGAATCGCAAGATCACTTGCTTCCATAAGAACTTGGCAGTCATCCTAGCGTCGTTTTTTTGTGTGGCTCTTGCCTCTGCCCATTTCGTGAGGTAATCCGTGGCCACAATGATGTACTTGGCTTATGAGTACTGCGCCACAGGACTGATGGGTCCTATGAAGTCAATTCCCCATTTTTTGAAGGGTTGGTGAGCAATAATTGGGGTCAACTCCATTTGATCCTTGCGAATCGGGATTTTTGTCCGTTGTTGGCACTCGTCACAATGCTTGACGAATCTCTTGGCGTCGCGGAAAAGCGTGGGCCACCATAGTTGAGACTGCAGCACCTTCCATGCTGTCGTGTCTCCACTAAAGTGTCCTCTCGCAATGCCGCTATGCGCCTCCGAGAGCACATCATGCATCTCATGCTCACACACATATCTATGCAGCAATTCGTCTTACCCCAGCCTATAGAGTTGGCCTGCAATCAGCTGGTAGGGTTGGATCTTCAGGATCAAGCGCCTAAGTCGGGCTTTTTCTATTGGTCACTCAGGTAGTCCGTGCTCAAGCACTTGGACTATGTCGTCCGCCCAATATGGCGTTAGATCAGCCTTAAATAAATCTCTCTCACTGGACAGGTAGAATAGGTGGGCGTCGCGTAACTCATCAACAATGCCTTGTCCAGTGGATTCTCCCGTGGGGATGCGTGACATGTGATCAGCCATGTAATGCTGTTTTTCCTTTCGTACTACCACGGAGAAATCGAACTCTAGAAGCAGGAGGAGCCATCAAGCTATGCGTCCTGTAGCACAAGGTTTGTTTACTAAATAGAGCAGGGCTTGATGGTCCACGAAAAAAATGAAGGGTGTGGCCAATAGATAATGCCAGAATTTCTTCACAGTGAACACCATGGCTAATCCCTCTCTTTCTATTGTCGAGTAGTTCATCTCCGTCTCAGTGAGTTGTCTGCTAGCAAAGCTCACTGGATAATCTAAGTTGTGCTCACCAGGTTGGCACAACACTGCCCCCACGGCAAACTTAGGAGCATCGATGTGCATGTGGAAGGTAATGGTCTGGGGCTCGTAGAATTGATGTTGTTGTTAGAGCCTTTTTCAATTCTTCATACGCTCGTTGGCATGCCTCAGTCCACTCGAAGACAATCAGCAGCTTGTACAATGGTCTGGCGATCAGCGCATAGTTCAGTACAAACCACTGATAGTATCATGTATGGCCTAAGAAGCATTGAACTCCCTTGTAATTAATTGGGGGTGGAAGGTCAGCAATAACCCCTACCTTCGAGAAGTCAGTGGCAATGCCATTCTTCGACACCACGTGTCCTAAGATGCATCCGTGCTTTACCCAAAACTGGCACTTCAAGGGGTTCAAGGAGAGATGATATAAGTGACACCGTTCAAAGACTGCGTGGAGTTTGTCTAAGTGTTCGATCCAGGTCGAATGGACACACAGGTCATCGACAAAGACTTCTAACTCCTTGCGAAGCATGTCCTCAAAGATGGTGCACATGAGACGTTGGAAAGTGGTAGGGGCATTGGTTAACCCGAAGGACATGACTATGTATGCAAAGACACCCCACTCAGTGGCAAAGGCGGTCTTGTGCCTGTCTGTAGGATGCACTTGCACCTGGTTGTACCCTGAGAAGCCATCTAGAAAACTGTAGGCTTCCTTGCCTGCCACCCTCTCAAGCATGTACTCGGTGTACGGCAATGGATAGTTGTCCCTCTTTGTAGCAGTGTTCACCTTCTTGTAATTGACACACACCCGGATTTTTCCATTCTTTTTCATCACGATGACTATGGGTGATACCTAGTCTGTGTGCTCAATTTCGTAAATGAATCCAGCTCTCATCAGCTTGTCAATTTCCTCTTTGACATCATGAGCATGTTTTGGATTCATAGGGTACGGTCGCTGCTTGACCGGCGTTGCGTCTGGCGTCATGGGTATGTTGTGAGTCACAACACTCGGATCTACCCCCTTAAATTCCTCTAAGGACTAGGCAAACACGTCTATATACTCTCGCAAGAGAGCAACAAGACTCATTTCTTCTTCATTGGTCAAGTCATCAGGAATGAATACTGGCCGGGGTGTTTTCCCTTCCTGGGCTAAGTCTACCTCCTTGACTTTGGCTGGTCCCTCGATTGGTTCGCTCCTCTGCCCTTGATGTTTGGCTCCTAACAGAACTACTACCCTATCCCCTTTTTTGAATTTTGTGAAGCGTTTAGGGAGGTCTTGCAGCTTTCCCAGTTCTTCTGTTCACGTATCCCTGGGTTGCTTTGCATTTTCATGCCTTAACCATCTGCGCTTTAGGTGGATGGGTAGGTCCCCCTTGGTATGTCTGGTAGTGGGTGGCTGAGGGATCTTTGGATCACTGTCCGAACTAACTTCCGATTCAGAGTCAAACCCTGCGTCTTCGTTAGAAGAGGTGGTCTCCCTTGGTGGCCGCAGTTCAGATGGCGATTTAGTCCTAAGTACTGATGTCGTTCCTGGCTGGGCTAGACCCGCTTGCTCAAGGTCTATGGCTCCTACGTGTTCCAACCAAGCGCGATCACATTCCATGCTCATGACTCCTTGCTCTACCCTAAAGGTCTGCCTTTTCTGTGGCTTGGAGTTTGCTCGTATCTATTCAATTTCTTGTCCTTCAATGTCGTATTCTATGGTATCTACTTCACCCTCACTCCCATCACTGAAGGATTGGCAGTCTTCATATTCATCGCTAGAATCTTTGTCATCCGACTGCTCGTCGTCTTCTAAGGTTTGGTATGTCTCATTTCGTTGGCCAGGAACTAGGGCCCAGTTATACATGAGGTTTAAATCATGCACCCTGGTCCATTGCCACCTGGATTCCTCTAAGAGATCCTAGAGTGGTTTGAAGTTTGTAGCTGGATTGCCAGCTAGCTTGTCCGTTAGGTATTCCAGTATCCCCTGGAGTTCCCTTTTGTTGGATGGTACTTGGAAGGTGACAGGATTAGGCTTTCCATGGGGGCTTTTTGCCACCATGCAGACTGGTATAGAGAGTGCTTCATTAGACTTGCTGATCGTTTTGATGACTTGCTCATACGCCTCATGATCTGAGAATGGCAGGTCGATTGTAGCGAGAATGTGCATCCAATCCTGCTCATCCTCTGGGCATGGGATATACTTGGTTAAGGGTTCATAAGACTTCTTGACCTGAGTGTTACCCTTGAGCATAGTAGAGATGGCGTCTAGGTCGACTGGTGAGGTCTTCCAAGTGCCCATCTCTATCCTTACGGCATCCGTTCTATTGCCAAGGAAGATCAAGCCGTTATCCCAATCTTCGATGACTCTAGCGTTGCGCATCCAGGGTCGGCCTAATAGGATATCGTAGTCCACTCCCTTCATGACTATAAAGTCAACAGAGAATTGGACACCTGCGATCTTCACTGGCCAATTCTTAAGTACCCCAAATGGCTTCACTCTCATACCGTTTGCTAACATGACGCAGTTTCGACAGGCGGGTTTCCCCAGGTCTGAAGCACTGCGTGGTTAAGCACACTAACCCCAGCTCCCATGTCTACGATTCCCTTTCTTGTTGTGTCGCCTAGGGCTAGGACCGGTAAGACTGCCTGCATCTCAGAGCCTTCCCAAAAGGCATTGACGTGCAAGGATTTAGGCCCGAAGTGCAGCGTCAAACTTGGTAATTGCATTTCTGCATCATGGTCTTGAGTGTCTGCCGTGACCTGCTCTTGTGACCCTTCGACCCATTGCTTAAGATCTTGCCATAGGGTAGGATGCTGCCTAAGCAGATCTCCCAGGCTAAGTGTTACAGGGGTAGTCATTAGCGTGGTCAGGAGATCATTGGATACTCGTCCTTCCCCTAACCTAGATTGTCCGGGCCAATGGCCGCGGCTAATCTGCGGCTTTATCGTGTCAAGGCTTGGTCTTAGCGGCACTGCTTGTGGCGCAGTTGCTTCTGCCGACTTAGGTTGAGGCGGTGATATTGGTGTGCTTACGCTGGAGAGATCATCGATCTCATCCTCTATGATAGGCTCAACATCTTTGAGATGCTCTTGAGCCTCCTTCACCCATTCCTTCACCTTTTCTATGGCCTCTAACTGTCGCTTCGGATGCGGGTATTCCCCTACCTTAGTGCTTCCCTTCTCCGTCGTCTTAGGAGCTGAAGTCTCTGCCTCTGCGTCTGAAACCTTCTTTCCAGCAGGGCAGAGTCGTAGCACTCTCGATTTTTAGTACGACTTTAGCTTCTGATCTCTTCTTTTTCCACTTGGGGCTTTTCTTCCCTATCGAAGTTGCATCAAGATTGCTAGGTCTTGGCAGAGAGATGCCGGCCTGCTTCGTTTGGGCTTGGGTCATGACCCGCAATGGGATAGGTTTGGCTTTCCCATCGAGGTTTTCGACACCAAACAACCCCAATGGGACAAATGGCACATTGGCTGAGCTAGAGGATGGCTTTCGCTTTGGGCAATCTACGAAAAGATGGGTGATTCCGCACTCTGCGACCTTTGGTCAGCCTTGTCTCTGTTTTGCTGCTCTCTTTCAAGGCAGCGTGATGAGACATGGCCAGGGTGACCGCAAGTCCAATAGGTGACTGGATCCTGCGTCTGCCCTCCTAGGCCCCTACCTCGTCCCCTTCCTAACGCCATCACTGGCATGGGTCGATAATCCATGAGGACCACGTTGCCCTTGTCGTCATGCGAGACGTAAGGGTATATGTAGGTCTCTTCCTCATTCGGCTCTCCCACGTAGTGGATTGGAGCATCGCTCGGTGGATGGGTCACGTAAGGACCAGGCAGTCTAGGAATGCCTGTAAGGTTTATGTCCATTCTAGGGACGGCTGGTTTCATATCATTAGGTGTGGGAAGAGCCAATGGGGCTCCCCTTTCGAAGAATGGTTGTGGCCTGTTCACTAGGTAAGGCTGGCCATAGGGTTGCGAATACGGAAGTCTTCTGGGTAATCTGCATTGCGTGACGTCATGGCCAAACCTACCACAGTTAGCACAAGGTCTTGACCTAGGATCTTGACACTCGGTCGGTAATTGGTTTCTGCCACAGTACACGCATTGGACGTGTGGGCGCGTTGGTCATCTCAACATGTCTTGCAACTTGGCTAACTCCATCTTGACATCAGCCAAGCTTGGTCTGCTGTCTCGGTGGCCTTCCCCTTATCTTGAGATGATGGGATTGATCGCTCACTAGAGATTGACGTTCTCTCTGAACTTCGTGAGTTGGTCTCCTCTAGATTCGAGTTCCTGGAGCTCCGTTCTTTAAGCTGATCATCGAATCTGATGGCTTCCTCAAACACTGTAGCTACCGCGTCTCGTTGCAAGCTTGAATTGCCTGCCAAAGCCTTATATAACTCCTCGTCTCGAATTTCGTTGATGAATATAGTCAAAACTACTCTTTCAGTCGGCGGTCGCTCGCCCAGAGGGATTCTCTTGAAGAGACTCCTCACATGGGTCATGTAATCGCGCATGTCCTCCTTCTCTTTCTGCTTGACGTTCATCAAGCGTACTAGCAGGTTATCGGAGTATCCGGGCTCGGCGAATCTCTTGACGAAGAGATCCTTGAGGTCATTGAAGTTGGCTTGCTCTACAGCATCTAGGCTCGTGTACCACGTCCTACCCTTGCCGCCTAGGCAAAGCCCGAACGCTTGCAAGCGTTGAGTTAGGTCGTTGAGGCCGTTGGCTTCACAGACTTTCTCAAACTGCTCAACAAAGCTGTATGGGTCGTCATGGGGTTGGTACTTGTCGAGTTGCTTGGCAACGATCGATATTTTGGACTGGCTCTTTGAGCCTTGGTTTGCCCCTAGTCCTACGAGTAGCGACGTCGCTAGTGCGGTGGCACTCTGCTCTGCTGCTGTATTATCGAGCAGCTGCTTCATGAGAATCTCACTCAACGTCAAGTCTCCCTCTAGTGCTCTCTCATGGTTCGTTCGGTTTCGGCCAGCTAAGTTCATCACTCACTGCACCTCATGCAACTCCATGCTTTGCCTTCGGCTCCTAGCCTGCTGCTCCCTATTGTACTCGGCTATGCTCTGCAATGCCCTGCGGGCTAGCCTTCTCTCCTCTTCTAGATCTACGATGATTGCGTCTGCTGTCCTACTGCGGTGCTTGTACCAGGCGTGCGTGTCGTAACTGCTCACCAACTACTGAATAGCATCTGGGAAGACGTTCAAATCGAGTTCCTCATTAGACCCGCGGTCTGAGCTTTCCTCTACCATTGTCGAGTTGTCTTGCTCCACTAAGCTGTCGATTAGGTTCAATAGACTTGTTAAATCCACATCGTTGGCACCCCTTGCTTGGTCCTACTCTGCACTTTGATGGTTTGTCTATGTCTTGGGTCCTCTCCTATTGGTGGGCTCCTTGAGTGGTTTATCTGAGTGAGCTCCTTTGGTTATTGAATACAAACCTCAATTTATGATCACTCAGTGCATGTGTCGTTTCTCGTGCACTTGTGCCCAATCAGGCTTTCAGCTTTCTTAAGTGTACTTCAAGTGCGGAAATTCAATGTGAGTGCAGCGAGCAATTCCTCAGCGTCTTATGCACTCTCTCTTGTTTCATGCCTGATAGGCTCGTAGATCTATTTTCTGGCCATTTTGTTAGGGTTTAGGGTTTTCTTGTGTGTTGTCTTTTCATTTTTGGTCAATCAGGTTTTGCAGCTCAGTGGTTCGCGTCTAAGACCTTGGGTCTCGCAACTGCCCACTTCTAGCTGCCAAGAGGCTGTGCACTATGATTTCTCCTATTACGTGTGCCAGAATCAAGTTCTGAGCGGCCGAAGGGTTTCGACAGTTTGCGTTGCTGCGTATTTGCCGGGTCAAGTCAAATTTCTGAAAAATTTGACAAAAAGTTGCACTCGGACCAATTGGTCCGAATTGCAGGGTCCGAGTAGGTCACTCAGATGGGCCGAGGGCCAAATTTGAGGCTCGGACAGGTCGTTCGGACGGGCCGAGTGGCAAATTCGGACAAGGTGACTCGGACGGGTGGAATGGCACTTGGGCTGAGGGCCAAATTTGAGGCTCGGACGGGTCGTTCGGACGGGTCGAGGCTGAATGTGCCACATGGCAAAAAGTTTTGACTTGGACGACCGAATGGGTTGACTCGGACGGTTTGCCTCGAACGGTCCGAGGGTGGACCGAGTGGCCAACTGACAAGGGCCGAGGGCCGATTCTGGGACTCGGCCCAGGAAAGGCCACTTGGACAGGCCGAATGCGGCGCGCGTAACCCGCGCGAACACGATTTTGGTCGATTCACCAGATGTAGGCTAGCACCATGGCCATGCACTTCCAGATCCTATCTAGGGGAGTAGAGGGAGATATTCATATACCTGAACGGGCCGGTGAGTGCGTCGGTGATGCGATCGAATCGATGCAGGCTGGAGCTCTCTATTTCTCTCTCTCTCTCTCTCTCTCTCACTGAAATGGAACAAATGAGCTCTCCCTTGGCCTCCTGGCTCTTATACCCCTTCCCAAGTGTGGCGTTGCTGCCCCCAATCACTCACTTGCTGATCTTAGGCATCACTAGCGAGCATTTTACCCATTTTTGCACTATTTTTGCCCTGTTTTGAAACAGTAAACCCTACCCTTCTCCAGTCCGATTTCCTAATTCTAACCTACGCTAGATGCAAGAAAAATCGAAGGCAAAATAGTAAAATAGATTCTCCATGCTTTCCCATCATCAAACAACCAAAATATCCCAAAATACTTACTTGTTTTGAAGATCAAAAACACCCAAACTTCCTACCTATCTCAAGCTTCGTTTTGGGGATGAATCCTCTACTTCGATGCTCGATATGAGGCACGCAAGTGCTCAACCTTGAATCTGTTGGTCCCGGCAACACGGAACCAAAATGTGGGAGCCTTCGCTCAACCGTCAAGACCCATGGACCGCTTATTGTGTCAAGCATTTCAAGCGAGCTCTAATGGCTATCTCTCACCTAGCCGACGCGCCGTCGATCCTACGAGTGTAGTGAGCTTACCTTGATGCCAATGTGAGTAGCCTCCTCTCTTGCACACCTCAGTAGCTCCACGATTCTCGATGCTAGCTCAAGCATCCTCCATCTCCAAGCTCCATCCTCCATAGCCACGCGCGCAAGAGAAGAGAAGAGAAGAGAAGAGAAGAGAAGAGAAGAGAAGAGAAGAGAAGAGGAGATGGTGAAGAGCTTCACCCTCTTGATCCCTCACTCCCACACACTCACTCCCTCAAACTCTCACACTCTCTCTCTCAAGAGCACACACAAGCAAGAAGGAGAGAAGAAGAGAGGAAGAAAAAGACTCCTTTTGCCACACACCAAAGAATGAGTTTCCATTCACTTTTTGAACTTTATATACAAACCCTAAAATCCCATGGGCACCCATCCCCTTTTTTACATGACCGGCCATTGTGGCAAGGTCCTTTTTCCATTTCCCTCTTCTATCCTTATGCCTCTAGCCTATGCCCATCTAATATTTTACAATTGGCACAGGAGGGAGCCTGGTGCTCTTTTACAAGAGTTTTCCAAGTTTTTTTGAGGCGCCTTTCATTTAAAATCGCGCCTTTGGTCTCGGCTTAGCCTTTAGAGGTCGCCTGCGCGTCTTTGCTCTTCTTCCACGCTTTTTCCACTTTTTACTTCATTTTTCACCATCTCGACTTGGGGTTAACAGCACACATGAGAAAGCACCTTTCATTGAGCACGCACTATTTCAAGCACATATGAAATTTGGGATAATTCATCACAGAGTTAGAAACCTTTGGTTGAGTGGGTAAAGTGGTTGGATGAGTTTGAGGGTCGCGAAGGACGTCGCCAATTGTGAGATGGGATGTTTTTCCTAGTCAACATCTTGAGGATCATCATTTTCTTGAGCGAGAGTGAGATTATGAGTGGGTGGAGCGGAGTATGACATATTTCTTGTTGAGAGTTGAGAGGTGAGGTTAAGGATTTATCTAATTAAGGAACTTTGTTTGTATTTTGCATGACACACAAGCACATTTAGATATGCTAGGTACAATTTCTTCAGAGCATTCATTTTTTTTGTGTGGAAGCATCGATTGATTGGTTGCATATCATGGATTCGACATTGCATATTTCTCAAATCACGTATGATTGGGCACGAAGTTCATTCTCAAAACACATTCTCATTAGGACACATTGCATTAAAAAACAAGTTTATATGAAGAGAATGTTTACTCCAAGGGTTTGTACACACCATATTGGAGTATATGAAGAAATTGAAGAAAGAAACATGAAGGATATTTTAGTTTGGTCGAATACATAAAAGATTCAATCAAGGCTTGGAAGGGTGGTGAGAACCATCCAAGGAGCTTGATTATGAAGCTACTGCTAGGTTTGACATAGTTGTCCAATTGCTGAAGTTTAGCTATTGGTGTCATTGATGAAGATTCACCTTGTATGTTTTTATGTTGTGAACAATGGCAATACTTTGGATGTTTAATGGCTTGTGCCATCAAAGCTCTAGAGGGAGGAGAAGGATCAATTTATGTCCTCAGCTTGTGAATAGAGAAGACTTCTACATTGGAGTTGGAAAAATCATTAACCATGGAGTGCTTGATGGCTCTTCTTCTTTGTTTTGAAGCAATCATCATGATCATTCTGGCAGCATTAATTATCGTATAGAGGAAGCCATTGTATTGGAAAAGAGAGGCCTATTGATGCACTAGGCTATTTCCCTTCTGGATTTGATCCAGAGAAGCATAAAACAAGCATCATGGCTTTGCAAAGCTGAAGAATGTCATGAGCTTACAAAAGACTGATAAGACAAGGAGCATATTCAACCTCCGGAAAGGCTTAAAGCTTCACATATCTCATATGAATGGTGAAATGCAGGCACAATATCAAATACAGCGAGGTCAGTACAACATTGTCGATGAGAAAATGATTGAGGGCCAAAATTTTGAGTTCAGGGGCATTTACAAATTTATTGAGAACGATATCCATCGGGATCCTTTATATGTCTACGTTCACGCTTGAAGTACATATGTATTTCTAGTATCACAGGGGAGGATTGTAGGTAGATTCGATGGTTGTACTAAAGTGTGTAGGATTTTTGCAACTCCAGAAATCGTTTGAGCAAGCTTGAGGAAAAATAAACGGTATGCAGACTCTAGAGGGCATTATTAGATGGCGATATGAAAAGCAGTGTTGAAACACAAGGCAGCATTCGACAATTTGTGGACAATGATAGCGGTGAATATTTTATGACGATAGCCCATTGACTCAAATGGCAGCTTGTGAACGATGTCAGTGGCAAATTTGAAGAATCGCGATTCGCGGGCAGATGATGACTAACGAACAAAGGGTGACATTTCCAAAAGACCAGATGTTTTAGACGTTTGATTTGAAACCGTATAACTTTCCACTTGACTTTTAGCCTTCAAGACCTTTCACTTCGTTAAAAGCTTTTAAGGCTTTGGCCAAAACGTTTTAGTTTTTAGCCTATAGGGAAAAGCTAAAGCATAAAAAGCCTAAGGCTTTTTTGGAAAAGCAAAAAGCCTAGAAACCCAACGTGGGTATGGTAGAGAAAAACTATATAAGGGAGGTTTGAGAGGCCTAACCTAGCCCTATACCAAGAAAACTTCTTGTATCTTGAGAGGAGAGTGGAGGGTCACATGCGCATGCAAGAGTGTGCTCTTGACGTGCTCTTTTGTGAAGTTGGAGAATTTGGACATTGAAGTGTCGAGTGGCGACCCAAGGTTGTCAAGGTATGATAATTTAATTCAATTGAATTTGTCTTCAAGTTTGTCTTTTTTTGAACAATTGTCATAAAGTTTCTGTGATGCTCTACCCGGATTTGGGTTTTTGAGTTGTTTGAGCTACGAGAGGCATTGTTTGGCATTTGGTTTTGTGTGTGGTTCATGTGGTGTTTGTCGAAACAATTATATTTTTTTGTGCTATGTTGTGCATTCAACAAAGTCACTTATTCTCACCGGTACTCCTTAACGTCTCATTATTGGGTTGTGAGTGAGGCGGCTTGTCTCGATCACCGCTCGAGTAACAGCATGCTATGAACAAATGATATGCAAATCCGAAATGAGAAATGAGAAGCATACATGTATGCATGTATGTACTTATGTTATCTTATTGTTGCAAGAGTTGGTTGATGACTTATAAGTGGTAAGTTTATGTATAGATGTAGACTCAATGTTCAACTGAATCATGACTAAATCATGCTAGAGAGTATAAAAGGGATCCTAATCATGATGCAATACATATAATTTTTAATGGATGTATGTATGTTCATGTAACCCACAACATTATTGATGGTTGCAAACATTTGCATGCAACCAAAGTCTAAGTTTGTCTTTCATTCCCACAAGCAAGTGAAACGATGCGTATAATGTCTTGGAGTATTGGTGTAGGCCTAGGAGTAATTGGGCATTATACTCTATCATACGAGTTGAGCAAGTTTCTTCACAATAGTAGAGCAAGTTTTAAGGAGAAGGTCATAATGGGTAGACCTCAAAGAAGGCCACTTAAGTGTGTTTTAAGTATATGTTGTGTGTATGCATAGATGTGTGTAGACACAGGTGGTTAGGCAACCATATGCATGTGCACATGTGCATATATAGAAATAAGTGTGTGTGTGCGTGTGCGCATGCGCACACACGCGTAAACATATTATGTATACATAATCACTTGGTTATTTTACATATAGATTTGTGTACATATGTGACAAATATTCTACACATGTTTATTTGAGTACACCTATAAGTGGCTACATGCAAATATGCACAAAAGATAAATGTCTTCATTGCATATATTTGTGAAAGTGTGTGCATGTGTTTTTTATATACATGTATGTGTGGGTGCATAGTCACACGCACATGCACTACATAGAAACATGCACAAACATCAATTGAAAAGAATAAAATTTAAATTTTTTTGGTATATTTCATGTTGTAGAAGAAGAGATCATTGAGGAGTTCTTGGTCTGTGGAGGGTTGTGGCAAACACCTACTGGGGAGACTTGATAAGTAGGTCCTACTATTGAGAAGGATAGGTGAAGTTGGAATATGCAGGTATTGGCCAACTGAGGCAAGGTTGCATGGAGGCAAGGTTGCCATTATAACATGCTAACCAATGGTAATGATTTTTATAAAATTTTTAAAAATATTACATGCATATAGAGTGTTAGGTATGCTCAATGCTCCACCCTCATAAGGTGCCACCAATGATCCATGGTGCTCTATGTTGTAATTTGGTGGTTGTCACAAGTGTTTACTGCCAAGCAAGGGAGTAGCTTTAGCAAGGACCGAGCTCAAGTGAAGGGGATGCTTGTGCCATAAGAAGGGTTACCATTCTTTCAATAACGTGGGTGTAGCTTGTGTGAAGTCAAGTAGGGGGATTACTTATTGCGTAGATTGGATGCAAGACTTGCACGTAGCGAATTAAAGAAGCATTCTCTTACTCTCTTTTTATATACAAATTGAATGCATGACTCATAAAGCTCAAAATAGAATAAAGAAGAGTAAAGTAAATTTGAGTGACACACTATTGGGTGCAATTTCACCCCATATATGGAGTGGACATCTCCTTCATGTCGTATTTATGATATTAAAGTGAATCTTGCTTTGCCCAAAGATAGGCCCTTTACAATCACTCTTTTCAAAAAAGACTTTGAGTTAATTGAATCAGTGGTTACAATCAGTTGCACAATCGACAACTGCTGAGAGCCATATAATATTTCCAAAAATATTTGCAATATATCTCCCAAAGTCTTAAATATCAATAAATATTTACAAAGAGGATGTACACACGCCTTTAGAATAAATGGTGGTGCATCTTATTTGAAGAAGTCTTTTGGAATAAATTACGCTTGTTGTCACAAATATCCAATTCATCTTGCTCTACACATTAGCTATCAAAAATTCAAAAATTCATGTTAGAAAAATAATTAACTGAATAAATGTAGCTAGTCGTAATAAATAAATTAATAATTAAAATTCCACAAAATAATCAATTCATGTAGACGTTAAGACTTCATATATGAATATTGTGGCATCACCCATGCACGGCTTTACCCGCATTCACACCTACAAGTCTCACGCTCGAAAAGGATAGGTGCCCCCATCAATCTTTCATCCAAGATTTGTTCTTAGGAACATGTCCCATGTTAACGGAAAACCATTTAAGGCACTCATCCTGTCAACGTGCACATAAGGGAGAACCATTGAAGATGCTCATCCCCTCGTGTAGGTGCATGTTAGCAACATTGCTTTTGATTGTCAGAGACAAAAACAAAGAAGAGAGATATTAGAAACTTTATTCTTGGTTGTTGAGGAGCTATAGAGCTCAATGCTCACTCGAGGTCATTGAATGTGGTGCAAATTGACCTGATGATATCAACAACATCTACTTGACTTGCTTGGATCTCCACTGCATGCTCCAAATTTTCTCCTTTGTTTTCCTTCTTATCTTTTTTCTAAGGATTTTAAAATATTACAAATTAACCACTTTCACACATATTTCTCCTAATTGGTTCTTATAAAGCCCTTGTTCACATTGTTCTTTCAAACTGGTCATTCACAAGAGCTGTTCATACTGCTTACTATCTTGAACTGGCTTGAACTATGGAAATTACAATAATATGAAAGTGGTCCATTAATTGTTATTATTTACACATCTAGCATTTGGAGAATCCAATTTTGTAAGGAGTTGACACTACCATGGGAAATAACCCAATAAGACCTCTCTACAAAAATCATGGCTTCAACTTCCAACATCTCATTTAACTTTGAAAAAATCAAGAGTGAGGAGAAATATCACACTTGGGCAACTCAAATGCAATTTCTACTCATGTATAAAAAATTATGGACAATAATCCAGAATAGTGCATCATCACAAATGATTGAAGAGTGGGTAGAGAAGGATGAACAAGCACTTTCTTTAATTGGTTTACATCTTATTGTAGCCCTTATTCACCACATCAATATATAAAAGGAATTGCAAAGGAAGCATGGGAGGAGTTGAATAAAAGTATTGGTACTAAAGCAAAAAATCAGGAGATATATTTAAAAATGATTTTTTATAGTTTGCATCATGAATATAAGGACTCATTTGTAGGACATATATCAAAATTAAAAAGCTTAACCATCCAACTTAAAGGTGTCCAAGTCAAAATTCTCAAAAAGGATGCAATAGCAATGCTAATTGTAAGCCTACCTAAAGAATATGCATCCTTAAAAGATTCACTCCTTACATATAAAATACTTAACCTTGAAGGCTACATGTCTTCGATTCTTTCGAAAGAGAAGGAACTTAAAGGACAGTTTGACTTATCTACAAGCAAGGACACCTTGTTCTTTACAAAGAATGATCTTAAGGAATGCTACCAATACGGAAGGAAATGATACATCGACACAGAATATAGATTGAAATGCCTACCCAAATGTAATCACTGTAAGAAGATTAGACATCATAAAGAGTTATGCAAGTTCCAAAAATAGTCAAACTTCATGGAGAAAGACAACCAAGACAAAAAAGTATAAGGGCACATTTTTTGAAGATAAGAAGACTTGAAAACTTGAAGACAAAGAGCCTAACCACTCACTAGAAATAGCCACAAAATGCACCTAGTAAGGGGGGGGACAATTAATCATTGTAAACTCAATCAATGTAACCACATGACCACCTTGTAGTAGCTGAATAAGGCACCAAGGGGAGATATTGAAATATTTGTATTAGTGGTATTGTTATCATATGCAAATGTAATGTGAATTAGACCTTAGAGCGGGCCCGAGAGATAAGTATGTTGAGTTGGATGGAGAAGTTAGATATCGTGTGATTACATGTTCAATGAAGGAAAAACAAGAAAAATACATCTATATACATATTCTGGATATATGCCTATGGGATCCCTACTCATGATTTTGATAGATTTTCTAAGTTCAGAACTAGTCTTCAAAATAGTTTGAATATTATTATTGAGTTCTCTTCACTTGATAACAACTTTGGGTGGATTAAAACACATGCAAGAAGTTAAGATATCTTGAGTGCCAGAGGGGGCGTCCAGACCCAAAAATGCAAAAAAGCAATGTATTTTACAAAAAGTATATTTTTTGACTATTTTGAGATGATTTTTGCAACTTTCTCCCATAAAGTATGTAGATCAAGTCTATTTCAATTGGTTTGAGTACCAAAACATCTATATTTTGGGTTCGTATGTAGAAGTTAGAGCAAAATCAAGCTGTAGAAAAACTCAAAATAGGACTGCACTCCTCAAGGCTTTGATATAGGGTTTCTAGCTTCTATCAAAAGAGTATTTGTAATTCAAGAGGGTGTCAACAATGTACAAAGTCTATTGCAGAGTAATATATAGAGTTTTTTTTTGTTCTCTTAATTTTTCCTTCCCATCTTGTCTATTTTTTTGAACCCTTGTGGTCTGTGGCTTGACATATACCCCTCTCAACAATGTAGGCCTCATTGATAGAGCTGTCATCACTATCCTCTTGTGGCTTCTTCCCTTTGAATTTATTGGGTATGGTCTTCTCTCCTCTTCACGAATGACCTTGACTAGAGGTAGAAGATGAGTCTCCTTGGCTTGAGAAATTTGGGATGTTTCACCCATGCCATGGTGGGAGATTTGGTATTTTCCCAGGAAGTAGATGGAGTCACATTGTCCACAAGCTATAAGATAGGTAACCCTATCCACAGCCTTAAAGGCTTTGACTACGGGACGCAATTACTAACATTTTGTTTATGAGTTAGTCAACAACCAAAATTCTTGATTAACACATGCCTCGATAGCTCAAGGTTTTGCTTCAATAAATCCTCTTCCACAACTTAGTACTCAAGACAGACAAAATTCTTGTGTGTTTGTTGGAACAACATAGGATGTAAATACAAAAAATATATTTTTTTGAATGGAAAAGGAGGATGGGCAATCGAGAAAAATAAGGTTTTCGATTTTAGCATGCATTACATAGAATGGACTTGTCAAGGACTCCAATGGCTGCCATTCCATGCTTGTTGATGGAAACACATATGCACAAACTAAAACTCACTCTCCAATATCTGAAATAACAATGTTAACTAAAGTAAAAAGTCCTAAAAGAAGATAATGTTATGAAAATTAAATTTTAGTACCTTACAATGAGATGGGAACTATTGTTGCATGGAAGGTGCCAAGTGAAGATCATTCATAGTATACACATGTTGGATCCTTGCATATCATTTTTGATCCTATACTTGGAACCCTAGAATTCATCCTTTCTAATGAAAGCTTACATTTACTCTTTTCCATTTATTAATCTTGTGACAAGATGGAAGCATTGTTGTTATAGTTTATATGTTGATGGATACCACAAATAATCCTCCCTTGTATTGTAACACATACATGCCTATATGGAGTTAGATCCCCCCTTGTATTGTAACACAAATAATCCACCCTTGTATTGTAACACACACATGCCTATATGGAGTTAGATCCCCATCTTGAAGAAGTACTAGAAGAAGAAACCATGGAAGACGAGTACTGAGGTATTGATGAGAAATGTTGTTGAGATAGAATAGGAATATTGCAAAATTGAGTTTAGAGAAGTTGGGTAAAAAAATAGTGCAACTATAAGATGATTATATATAGAAAAGGAAAGAACTACAAAAACTTCTAAATAATCCATTGCTTTGAGTTGTAATTAAAACTAATCTACTTTTATTATTTTTAGGCAACTTTAAAGTACCCCACTTTTCAAAAACTCGCACCAAGGGACTGAAAGCAAGGAAAAGGACCTGAAAAAATTCATTGTCAAGGACAAGTTAGTTAGTTGGAATTGCCTCGTGAGGATAGGTTTAGAGATTAATTTCTACCCTTTTGCTAGTCTTAGAAGAAAAGTCTCCTCAAAATGCTATTATGGCTTGTATGGCCATCTACATATTGCAAAATGTGTCAAGCCTAGAACATAACCCTTATATTATGGGGACAGTTTGAATGGTTATAGCATAGTCAAATAAACTCAAACTTGAAGGTGAGAAATAATGCCTTCCATTGCAATGAAGCCAAAAGTAGAAATAATGCCTTCCATTGCAATGAAGCCGAAAGTAGAAGTTTTAGCTTAAATTGGATGTATTTAGACATAAATCATTTAAACCAAAACATCGAAATATCTAGAAGCTTGAAGTCATTAGAAATATTAGCCATGCTATGAGTAAAGACAAAAAATAGAAGTTTTAACTGAGAATGAATGCATTTAGACATAAATCACTTAACAAAATACACCAAAATTTGTAGAAGTTTGAATATATTAGAAAGATTAGTCATACTATGAGTGATTAAAATTAGCTCAACTTCCAAAGGTTCTTACAATGGCAATAAACATTGTATGCACATCATATATGAGCATGTGCAACCAAAATATTTTCACACAAAATAAAACTTGGGTGGCTATGAAGTTTTTAACTTCTAATTACGACATAATTCTAAAAAATGAATTATTCTATACAAAAACAAAAGGAAACCTACTCAATTTCAAGAAATATTATCCAGTAATAAAAAAGTGTCCATCATAGGAAGTAGCATAGATTACAAATGCTACTATCATGCATGATACGTAGGTCTTATTAGCTAACTTGGCCCACTAACTGCACTTCGTGTGGTTGGTCCACTACATGAGCTTATGCAAAGGGAAGCGACCATGCTATTGTGCTATTACTTTCCTTTGCTAAACAAAATAAAAGCACCCCTTTACATGTTGCATGTGAAAAAAACCAATACATGTTACCAAAATGTCATGATGTTTGAGAAAGCAAAGAAAACCACATATCATTGCATAGAGATTGCCTCTTTAAATAGGCAAATCAATACATTGGATACATTGTATTGGGTCCAATTTGACTTGCCTCCTTAGATCCTTATCTATACAACTGAACATACTTATCTCTTCCTACTCTAAGGTCTAGTTCACATTACATTTGCATACAATGCTGGGATCACTAATACAAATATTTCAATATCATGGCTTCACAATTTGGGTATTTAGAATGGATGATTCATATAACATATGGATTGGGATATCATAACTTTAAAGTATTCTAACTTTTGTATTCTCAACTAAATCATATTGCTTCTCATTGTCCACTCAATAAAAATTGTAGAGGCCAAGTACTCATCCAAATACATCGATGAAAATGGTTATAGTAGTGATTCATATTATATGCTAAATTTCAATGAATAATTTGTCTTAGATGTGGCATTTTTTTGGGAAAAAAATGCATGTAGACCCCTAGTCCAAATTTTGGCGTATGGAGCCACTTTCCTGCCAACGCCTGGAGTTAGACTTCGAACAAGGGGTCATTAGACATTTTTTTTTCCAAAAAAAAAGGGCTCTTGGCCATCAAACGAGTGTGTTGTGAAGTTTAGTTGCATTCCGATACAGTTTCGTATTTTAAAAATTATCCCATACCAAAATTATGGATGGATTGATAATCGAGAAATCAACATCGCGACTACTGACCCTTAGAAACTTCGCACCACATAGATTATACAGAGGCATCAGGAGTAAAGTCTGCAACAAGAAATGGCAAATTTTTGCATGTTTTTCCTATTGAAATTGGCAGTGCTAGCAAAAACTGTAAGTAAGAGTTGAAAATATAGTGAAGATGCATAGTCAAAGTTGAGAGCAAAGGACAAGAGTAAAAATTTAATTTATATTTTAAGGGCACATACAACAGTTTTGCACTGGGACATAGTCATATGTCCAATGCACAAGGAGAACACTATGCCAAAAAATATAACATTACAAATTGTGTTTATTCCATTGGAATGAATGCATCCTTCAGTGCTTGAAGATTTCTTACAAGTTGGAAGTCCTTGGGAGTTACAGTGATGCGTTTTACATGTATTGCACAACGCTGAGCATCAGTCATTGAGTCAACTAAAAAGGCCTCTATAGCACACTATAGAGCATGAAGATATTCTTTTTTGAAGCGATCAGGTCTATCCCGACCTTGTGCCAAAAACCATCTCCTGCTTTCTGTGCAGTAGAGGTCTTACACAATCTCGCAAACAAGTCTTGAGAAGCTCGCCTTCGGAATGATGAGATCAAAAGAGCGTTGATACCTCTTGATTTCTCTCAAGGCCACTGTATCTGACTTCAACTTGTGTTTCTTGTGGGGATGCTGAGGAGGACCCTTGTGAGGGTAGCTTGAGGAAGCTGGGTTAGGTTGAGAAGGGAGTGCATCTGAGCTAGTAGATGCTCCAAGGGGCTGAACACGATATGGGGCTCTGAGCAGAAGCTTATTTGCAACTATCTTACACCTAGCCATCTTTCCTACACAAGAGATGTGAGAACTCAATGAATAAGATAGAAAGTGAAACCCTCTTTTATATAACCCTAAACTATAAGACTCATTCACATAGATGCACACACTCTCTTTCTCTCTTAAAATATGAATTGCATTTACATTGAACACTTTGTTCATCTTACTATCTTAGCTCTCGTCGAACCCATTTGCTGCCTTGTTGAAGCCTTGTTTCTAGTACTTGAGGCTTCATAATGCACTCTTTTAGTGACATGACGCGATTCCATCATGTCTGCAGCTGATTCATCAGCACTTTCATTTTCTCTCTTTTGCGAGAGTTTAGCTTCATCCGCTACTATAATCCCATACTACCAATATAGAAATTGTATCAGTGGATTGCTACCATTCACCCCTCCACCATGATTAGTTTTTCTTTGGTATGCACCACGTGCTATCCAATGTGAATTTTCCATCCCTTGTGTGGACAAACTCCAATGCTTCCTTTTTTTTCAAAGTATAGCCCATGTGCCTCAAGAATATGCTACAAAGACACATATCACATATGAGTAAAATTATGCTCAATAATTTATACAATTTTAAAATATTACATGTGATGTGTGATAGAGCTTTTGCCCCACGCTTCCACCATGTTTTTGTAGAAGCTATGCATAGCATCGATAAATTCTTGCTTATCTTCATTGTTAAACACCATCTTGCAAAGTAAGGGAGCCAATTTGTTAAGACTTATCCAAACCTTAGCTTTGGCCAACCTTATTTTTCCTCCATTACTTTGATTAGGAATTACAAAATGTAACTTTTTTCACCCATCATAGTTCTGTGGCCTACGAACCATGACATTCCCTTCCTCATTGATGGGTGCTTAGAGAAACTTCCTAGCCTTTGCTCCTCCAAAGCAAGGCTTTTTTGGCAAGTTACCACATTTTTCTAATCTCTTCTCATATTTTTCAATCGTCACTTGATGCTTGTGTAGCCCAATTTCTGATAGCACTTGCTCCACATTCCTACACGTTGCAATGGCTTCTTTTTCTGGTTGCATCCTATAAGTAAAGCAAATGTACTCATATACAAGTTTCTCCATGATTCCGACAAAAGCATGCAATGAATAAATGTGAATACGATCCAATGGAATGTTGAAGATGGGCTTTCAAGTGGGTACTTCTCTATTGCGCATTAGTGCAACACTTGTCACCCTTTTCCAATTCTTCTTTCCGTCCTTTCCTTCCACCCTCTCTGTCAAGCAATATAGGCATGGATTCTTTATATTTGCACCATTGGAGATTCCACACATACATTTTAAAGTTTTTAAGTCTCCTGCAAGATGCCATTCAACCAAGTATTGACCATACCCTTCAACTGAGAGCATCTCACCATGTTCTTGATGATGGATGATGCTTGGAATGCTTATGTGCATAAAGAACAGTTGCAGCACTTCAAATGTTTCCTTAGGAACTTCAAGTGCAACGAGCCACCACACATGGCGCTCGGATTGAATACTAAAGTTTCCTGGGTTGTTCTTGTCGAATTGTAAACCTCTATTCATTAGAGTTACACTAACTCTTTTAAGCTTTACTCCTTTGATGACCTCACTTTCATCTAATTTTATAACAAAATGTAATTTACCATTACATTCCTCAATAGACATATTGTAGTACATTACCATTGCCGACTGCACCTTGTACAAATCTAAATAGTAATTTTTGAGTTCGATGAACTTCACCTCATATGCATTTTTGGTCCCAACCTCGTGTTTCCACGCATTGAACTTGCATGGGATCTCCTATTAGCTCCAAAACCTTTGTATTAAGTTGCCGTTGGGCCTCTATTAACTTTGAAGGTTGAGGAAGAGGCACGATTCTATTTCTCTTCAACACACGACCAAACCTAGCCTTCACACCTTTGAATATCTTTGAGTAAGTCATTGTGCTAATACCGGTCTTGTCACAAATGGATTGTGCTTTCACAGTTGAGAACTTGTTTGACACATCTTTTAATGTGCACTCAATCACCTTTTCCTTCATAGCCTTAAACTTAGGATTGCTCAAAGCGTTTTCCAATGTACTTGCCTTCAGCAATCTACAAGGGTCTCATATATCAAGATCAAGGTACAATAGGTTTTTCAAGGACTAGGATAACTCCAAGCACCTCTTATCAAGATATAAGAAGAATTTGATGTTACGTGTCCTTGAAATCCATGACTTGTGCTTTGAGTTAATCACTTTGGCAAGTGTTGCAATGCAATGTACCCTATTAAGAATATGCTATAAAATAAAACTTCATGCTCATCCACATTCAAGGAAATATGCAACGTTGGATCCATGCGATGCAACCAATCAAACGATGTCCACACAAAAATTATGAATTCTCTAAGAAAAACGTGTCTAGCCTATCTACATGTGCTCGTGCATCATGCAAAAATGCAAACAAAAAGACACACACAATGGAAAACAAATTCCTAATGACACTAACTAATGAGTTCAAATTCTTGGCAAAAAAACTCCACCCTCAAGTTCGCAGTGGTGGACGTGCAATGTCACGACATCCGCCCCCTCCAAACCTGCACATCCTTTGGGCTATGTGCCAACTTATTTACCACTTGCATCATTGCTCCCACTAGGATCATATGGGTAATCATCTTGATAATATGACAAGTAGGTAAGTTGACATAGGTTATCACAACATCCTCCTGGATCATATGGACAAATAAAAAAAGGTAAGTTTTCGTAGATCAACCTAGGATCCAATGGCTTGGTCTTCTCTCCTACAAAATTCTTCTCCATAGCATTTAGATCTTCTTTGGTTGGTTGATCTTTAGATAAAATCCCATGACTCCAAACTATCTTTCCTCCTTCAATGGATCAAGTCTTGTTTGTGCCTTGACCATATTGATGTTTATATCCATATCCATCTCCAGAAATGGCATAAACATTGGCAAATCCTTATCACTGTCCAAAGGTAGCGGTCTTGCAACAAATGACCTGACCTTCTTGTCAACTGTCATATATTTTATATGTAATGTGGCTTCTTTGCTACAACCTGTAAATTTCAGCTCTTGCTGTAAATACCCTAGTAAACACAAATTTTGCTATGTATAAACAACACCCTATATTTATTTTTGCTAAAATATTTCAGCAAAGAACACTTTTTGCTGAGAATTCTCAGCACCCAAATTTTCTTGCAGCATAAAATCAACAATTTCACAATTCATCACCAGAGAATGGACCTTTAAGACATATAATAGCTCTTGATTTTCAATTTTCAGCAATGTTGAAAGATCCTTCATAGTATCTGAGCATGGTAGCCCATCATAAAGACCATCAGTAACCTCCTCATCAAAATCAATCTCCTCAATCTTCTTTAAGTCTGTGGTCATCTCAATATCAGAAAGCAGCTTAAATCGAGGTTACTTTTTCGGCTTCGGATCCTTTGTCTTCGGGGTCTTTCTGATATGCTCTAGTCGGGTCTCTCTCTCTTTCTCCTCTCTCTTCTCTCAACCCTTCTCTCTCCCTCAATCTTACCTCTTTCTCTCTTCGTATACTCTCTCTAAATCATTCTCTCTCCCCCTATCTCTTTTCTCTCTCTATCTCTCTTTCTATTTCTATCTCTCTTACTATTTCTATCTCTCTTACTTCTCTTCTCTTCTTCTCTAACTTTACTCTCTCCCTAACTCTTGTCTCTCTCTTCATCTCTATATAAGTAGTCGTAGTCGTGGTCGTGGTCATGGTCGTGGTTGTGGTTGTGGTTGTGGTTGTGGTTGTGGTCATGGTTGTGGTCGTGGTCGTAGTCATGGTCATGGTCATGGTCGTAGTCGTAGTCGTAGTCGTAGTCGTGGTCGTGGTCGTGGTGGTCATGGTCGTGGTCGTGGTCATGGTCGTAGTCGTGGTCATGGTCGTTGTAGTCGTAGTTGTAGTCATGGTCGTGGTCGTGGTCGTGGTTGTGGTCATCGTAGTCAGTCATGGTCGTGGTCATAGTCGTGGTCGTGGTCGTGGTCATGGTCATGGTCATGGTCATGGTCATGGTCATAGTCGTAGTCATGGTCGTGGTGGTCGTGGTCGTGGTCGTGATCATGGTTGTAGTCGTGGTCATGGTCATCGTAGTCATAGTCATGGTCGTGGTCGTGGCCGTGGTCATCGTAGTTGTGGTCGTGGTCGTGGTCATGGTCGTAGTCGTAGTCATGGTCATGGTTGTCGTGGTCGTGGTCGTCATAGTCATAGTCGTAGTCGTGGTGATGGTCGTGGTTGTGGTCGTGGTCGTGGTTGTGGTTGTGGTCGTGGTAGTAGTCGTGGTCGTGGTTGTGGTCATCGTAGTCATAGTCATGGTCGTAGTCGTGGTCGTGGTCTTGGTCATAGTCATGGTCGTGGTCGTGGTCGTGGTCATCGTAGTTGTAGTCATGGTCATGGTCGTGGTCGTGGTCGCAGTCACGGTCGCGGTTGCGGTGGTGGTGGTGGTGGTCATGGTCGTAGTCATAGTCGTGGTCGTGGTCGTGGTCTTCATCATAGTCGTAGCCATGATCATTAAAGAAAATGAGAGAGGGGGAGGAAGAGAAAAAAGAAGAAGGAATGAGAGAGAGGGAGAGAAAATACATACAACATAATAAAGAAAGAGAAAAAAAGAGAGAGATGGAAGGAGAGGAGAACAATTTAAGAAAGAAAAAAGAATGATAACAAAAATAATTTGTTTGTCGTAACGTAGACAAAATGGAAAATGATGAAGGTCTTTTTGTTCAAGATCGCGAGGCGTATCTTAATCAGCGTGTCCCATGTCCTTGCTCTCAATGCAAGCTGGCAATTAGACGAAAATGTCGATTATCTATAGAACATGTACGATGATTCGGTGAGTTTCAATCTGAGATCATTGATTAGGCGATTGCAGATTTTCAGCAAACGGCAAGAAAAGTTAATATCAATCATTCATTGTACTTGCAAGCTAATTGAATACCATATACAAGAAGATTGAGTGTGGCAAGTAAATTTTCTATCCAGGGAGGTGACGTCTCGTCCCAAGGAGGAGCGCACCCTTTGCGGCCAATTAGAAGAGTTCATGGGCATGCGATGCATGGAGTGTATGAGCCAATCCACTACTTGCAAGGCACTACCCAATCTATACCGTCAATGCCAGAGGAGACATTCTCATGTGGACAATGCATGACTTTTCGGGATTCGAAGAGTGCTCAAGTAAACAGGCTTCCATTCTCATTGGTAATATCTATATTTTATCTCGTTCAAGCTTGTATTCACTGGGTCATGGTGTTGAAATAGGTCTGGTTACCTCATGCATGTCCATTGTGTGGGCCACAGTTAGACTTCCGAAGGTCACGAACCATGAAGAAGATGGTATATCAAGGACATGCCGCTTTCTTGCTAGAGGGTCATGAACTCAGGGAAGGTTTTCTTGGACGACCTCCAACACGTATGAATGCTGCAAGCTGGTATGAGCTGAAAATGGTCCATGTGGAGCCACATCCAAATGGAATGCGGCGGTTCTCAGTTTTCTACGAGTTATCATATTGGACCCACTCACAGGTCAACCACTTGTTGGATCCCATGCATATTTTCAAGAATGTGGGCAGCTTGCTATGGGACCACATCATAGGAAAGAGAGACACTATAGGGGCACGAATGAATTTGAAGGAGGTAGGCAAGATGGAGGAGCTTTGGCCGCAGTCGAGTGCTGATGGTCGTGTGCAGCTACCTTGCACTCCTTGGGTTTTGTCCACTAAAGAAGAGCGCATTGTAAAGCAAGTAGTCAAGTCTATCCGCACTCTGACGGGTATGATGCGTTCTCTTAGGTTTGCATTTTCTAAACACGACCAATTATCAGGGCTAAAATCCCATGATTGGCATAAGATATGTCAGGTTTGTACTACGAATGGATTGTAATTAGTGTGCACATTTTGCTATTTGGAGTGTAGCCATCGTTCATAATGCTTTTTCATTTGTGGTAGTTTGTACTACCGATCGCGATCGCAGGATGCCTTACTCTAGAAATATGTAGGGCCATTTACAGGTTGTCGACTTTGGTGCAATGGATCTCACAGAAGGAGATTAAGACATCCTCTATTGAATCCGTGAGGCGGGGAGTAGTGGAGACGGTCTGTCTCTTTGAGAAATACTTGCCTACCAGCATGCTCACGATACAAATCCACCTTCTTGTGTATCTTGTAGATGAAGTGGAGATTGCTGGACCTATCCATACATGATGGATGTTCTTCTTGGAGCGCTTCATGAAAACCCTGAAAGGCTTTGTGTGACAACGAGCTCGGCCAAAAGGTAGCATGGCTGAAGGTTGGTTGGTGTCTGAGGTGCTAGTGTATATTTCACAATGGCTACCAATGGTGGATCCATACAATGGGCTGATGATAGACTGACCGGAGATGTGGTGGTTGGAAATGGGGTAGAAAAAGAATGGATGCTGCAATGGAGGAGAAGGTGAATCGCTTTTGTATGTTGCACCATGCCTCTATGGAGACGTGGCTCGCCAAGTACCAGATCACTAAGCAAGATTAAGAGGAAGCACGATCTGAATTTTGACGTAGTACACACCATCGATTGATTCGATATCCCAAGGGCATGGAGGAGATGCTGCGGTTCATGTCAATGTGATGGCTGCATGGAGCTTTGATCGCAGCATCTCGCGAAGGGACAGAGGTCTCAATGGAGGAGTGCGAATTCTCGAGGAGATGTAGTCCAAAGGTGATGAGGTGTTTAGGATTTATCGTATATATATTTTATATGCAACAACTAATTTGAGTGTTTTAATGTACAATACAAAATATATAGTGCAGCATGGTCGCGCAGACGACATTTTCGCGTGGAGTGTATTGACAAAATGCGATCCACAATGGACTGTGGTATCATGGCAAGGTTCGAGCAGGAGAGCCAACGACGAGCAATGGATCCAAACACGGTTATAGATGAGATGGAGTATTTTGGGAACTTGCAAAGTATTGTTACGGTGGATTATCGTAGCTTCTCCATGATACTATTCGATGTGCAGTGGTTCAAAGTGGTACTTGAAGGAGCTGGAGCAACAGTTCGACGAGGTCCATCTCAATTTCTCAAAATAGATTTCGAAAAAAAATGGATGGATTTATGCGACACCTTTGTGTTTCCAGCCCATTGTGAATAGGTGCATGAACTCATTTGTTTGACGACATGGTACATGTCACAATAGTTTAATCTCTCTTGTACGTGCCACAATAGTTTAATTGTATTACGACATGGTACATGTCACAATAGTTTAATATCTCTTGTAAGTGTTTGTGAACATGTAATCTTCTATCCAAACCCGCGACAATCTCGATGGTGGTATGTTATACCTTCAGCTCCCCGAAGTACGAGAGTATATGATCAAAGCGATGTTCTGATCATAGATCAGGACAATATGCAAATAGAAGGATCGATATTGCAAGGGGTGGAGGCCATCGCAAACTTGGAGCATGTAGAGGAGCCAACATCGACTAACAATGATGGAAATACATGAGTCCAATAATTCTTTGAGAACGAGGTGGACTCATCCTTTTGTGGTGACATTTCTATCGACCTTCTACTATATGCGGAGTTGTGTAAGGAGATTGACATGGGACCATAGGATACTTCATACTTGGAGCATCCACTTACTCAATTCGTTGACTAATCAATTATAAGGGTATATAATATATGCATTTTAAGTGAAATCATTTTTTATGATTTATATTACCGTGCTTTGTATGATTTAAATTGATTATGCTAACATCATTTTTTATATGTGTAGGTGACTCCTCCTGTCGTGGCGTTCTAGGGAGCATGGCTCAGGTGGATGCTGTGGAGGCATGGACGTGGTGTCTCCGTCTCGTCGTTCTACTGGAGTTGCATCACCTCTAGGATTTGATACACCTATGGGGACGTCTACTCCATTTACTCTGGCTTTTGCTCAGCCGTCTGTAGGTGGCACCCCTACGGGTGCCACTTCGATAGATATTATCCCGGTCGGTACACCGGATGCACATGGGTCTCCTGGATATGCCCAGGAGCGTGGACGCAGGTGGGAGAGAACCCATCTTAGGAATACCCGAGGGGGATATGCCTATCTTATCGATGATAGGTCAGGAGCCATCATCATGAATGATGAGGGGAGGAGGGTGATGGCTCACATGAGAGAGTTGTGCCAACAAGTTTTTCGACACAACGTCTTAGATCATTGGAAAAACATACCGGAGGGGAGCAAGGACTACATAGTAGCATCCTTGCATGAGGAGTTTCTGGTTCCAGCCTCAATAAATAGATTTTCTACGGGCTGGATGATGGACTGCATGTGTGCATATATGTCACACAGACGATTGGATGCACGCAAGGCACTCAAGAGTGGGGCTACAAAGCCCGAGTTGCTAGACGTGGACGACTGGCACCGACTAAGGGAGGAGGCTAAAGATTATCTAGGACGTTGGAGCTAGCAGCGCGAGGTGGCAAGGGCACGACTAGAGGTTGGAGTGGTCCATCATCTTGGGAGTGGCAGCCACAGGACATATCTAGAGGACTTTGTAAGTTTTTCCTTTGTTTTGCTTGCTTATTTTTTTGCAATATCATTTGTACTGACAATCATGTTTCTAATAGTTAGTATTTTGTTTTCTTTGCAGCACTCCATTACAAATCGCGATTCGACCGGCCTTGAGGCTCGATATGCAGAGAGGCACGGTCTCATTGCATTGATCGAACGATTGTATAGATGCGGCGGCCCTGTAAGTCACTCATCTTTCTTGTCCGTAGAGTTACCATGTTTAATTAGAATGCATTATTGTATGGTGGACTGATGTGTTGTTGTTTCTTTTTTTGCAGAGTCCCTTTGATGCTCCTTTGCGGCGGGACGAGCTTTCGGATGGCGAGGATGTGTAGCTCGCTCTTGGATCCCTAGAGCTCACACACCTTTCTTTTTTGGTCGCCTAATCTGTGTAGACATTTTCTATGTAGTAGTGATATCTTGTCATGATTGTACTAGTCACTTTCATTATACGATCAAGTATTTATTTCATGTATCCGTGTTATGATTTCAGTATACTTTGTTTTTGTTTACATGAGCATTGTACACAGTGCAAAAACTATTTTGTATGGCCCAAATAAAGCACACAAGCTGCCTTGCCACAAAATTTTTTTTCCCTGTTACCGCCGCTATTAGCATCGCAAATTTACTACATGCGTCGTTATTGGCATCATTATTAGCATTGCAGAGCGTCGGTATCAGCGTCATTATTTGCATTTGTATCAGCGACCGACGCAAATGATGACGCTGATACCGACGCTGATAGCAACTATTCTATGGCATCGCCAATAACGACGCTTTTTGCGACGACAGGGGGCAAATTTTGTTATTTACATTTTCGTCGCTTTTAATGTCGGTATAAGGCCTATATCTTGTAGTGATAATAGTTATATATAAGTGGCTTTCATAATTTGCCTAAATAGTTACAAAAGAAATAATTATATTTTCCTATATTGAGTTCTTTTTGTGTTTTGTTTAGATTGACTCGTTCTTTTAGAGATTAGTTTGATTGATAAGGGTACTTTTTGAGATGTGTGGTAGAAACCCAATTTTGTTCATTTTTCTATCTTTGGTATATTTTGAGAGTTTGAAAAAAATGGTCCCTTGAATAGCTTGTTTAATACAAATGATCAATATGGGTAACAAGATTATCTCTCATAAAGTTACAAATTTTGTGAAAATACTCCAAGTTTTGGCAAATACATTGAAAAACTACAAGTTTTGGAAAATTTTGTGAAAAAACTCCAAATCGAAGGCTTGTTTTTTTAAATCCTCCATGAAACAGGGCTCTTAGCTTGCATCCTTTGCATCCAAAGATCATTGTGAAGATATGGGGATTATCCAAAGATGATTGTTGACCTACAGAGAGCTTCTTGCAAAACCCATTTCATCCACTTGGATCAAAGGGAAAGGCGACGTACCATCTATGCATTGAATTCTTAGCCATCTCAAGCCATATGTATCATCATCCATGGAATCATATGCATGTACTTTTAAACCCACAAAAGCATTAGCAACTGAATAAAATAGAAACTCATGGCCATGGTCTTCCTCATGCTAGTCATTATTTACATAATTTTCATTGTGTTGGTCTCCAAGTAACTTCCCAACATAATCTCTAGGAGCTTCATAGGTTGCTACTTTAGACCCTTTATCTTTATCTCAACCTACATCAAGATTTTTTCCAACATGACCATCTTTATCCTCTTCATGTGAATATTCAATTTTCAAGAAGATTTATACATGCTTTGCTCTACATATGTCTTTGTGATTGGATCTCATTGGTTTAACATGTCTATAATAAAACCCTTGAGCATGCAATTATCTGATCTAGTCACTAGTTAAATGTCTAGCTCTATTAGTTCAAGACCAAATTTTTCCCACATCATCACTATCTAGATCAACAATAGAATAGTCATACTGCTATCCATGGTGCTCATGATAAGCATGTGGCTAAGAAATAAATAATTTCTTCTCATAAGAGAATGGCTATCTATACTCATTTTGCTATATAAATTTATCAAGGATTGCACTAGATATTCTTGATCTCTGTTGCACTAACCTTGGCAATCAAAACAACCAACTTTTTCTTGTCTTGTATATGAGCTAGGCTTTCTTGCAAAACAACATTACCATACATATTTGTGAGGGCCTCTATAATGCATTGTTGTACTGACGAAGAAACACAAGATGTTAAGTGTTGTACAAGTACTTATTCTATCCAAACTGCATCTATACTTCTGTTGCCATCATGGTATCATAAAAAATCATAAGTGCATATGCCAATACATCAATAAAATCATCCATTTGAGCATCTACTAGCTTGTTGAGCTAAATTTCTTCTATGATATTGTTTATTATAGTAGATATACCATCAAAATATTTTCCAAAGCATTCATTGCATTTTCTTGCAATGTTTGAACAAACTTGCCTTGCATATTTTCCCTTGAAGGTGCTAGTATGGCACTTACCAAGAGTGGTATTGTACTAGAATTAGACAAAGAATTCTTGCTTCCTCAGAAGCCAATGAGAGTAACCTCAATGCCCTAGCTACCCTTGCTCGCATAGATATGTCATTACCAAAGCATAGGAGTTTGAGTAAGGAATCAACATCTCTCTCTCTCTCTCTCTCTCTCTCTCTCTCTCTCTCTCTCTCTCTCTCTGTGCATACAAAGGGGAACTCTAGCCCTTGGCATTTGTCCAAGCAAAGCATACTTGTGAGAAGTTGCCATCTCTTGTGGGACACTATACCCAATTGCTTGAGTTTGAGTATGAAAGCATTGCTACTATAGGCCTACAACACCAAAAACCTTTATCAGGTTGTTTGAAAGAGGTGGTATTGTTGTGAGGGAATATGAATCATTTCAAGGTTCCTTTATTTTTTCTGTTATTGCAAATGGAGGTGGACCTTATGAATGAAGAAAACATGGATTATACCTAGATGGTATAAGAGAAGTCCTATGATATGCACTTGATGTGTTGTTGTCCATCACATGAGGATACATAGTACGAGTGTTGAGTGGATGCTAAATATCAATTTCTTGCACACAATTACATAGTACACTCTCTAGATCAATATATCACTGGCCATGCCCCAAAATCCCTAAAGAAAAGTCTCATACATTTGATTCAAGTTTAGTCTATTTGTCAAATACAAAGGTAGCATGTGTGACTTATGTTGGACATTTGTTAAAGAGGCCATCAATTCCACTAAGTAGGATCTTTCATTAGAAAGGCTAGGTGAGTACTACACTCGATTGGTTGCAAGCCCTCCAAAATGTTAGGAATCCTCAAGCTCCTAGTAGTAGATATAGTCCTACTATAGCTAGTGCATACTCTCTTGTAGCCAATCATGAATCCTTTGAATGTTTGTCCTCAGTTTGGTGGGCTGAGTCTGTCTATCTCTTCAGCAAGCATGCTCTTAGTGTCTTTGTAGAAACCACATGTTCTAGATAAGACCCTGTATCAGCAATATCTAGCAATTGTTGAGTTTGAAATTTGAAGATTAGTAATCCTTAGTTTCACATCTAAAATGTCTATATCAACATTCCACTTTGAAAATTCCAAGTAGCCACATTTCTAATTATTGTTGACTTCACCCTAGTCATCTCCTCTCTTGGATCAATCTCCATGTTGTCACATGAATAATCCACATTGTATGTTGTATTTGTCCTATATCTCATTCTAAGAATCCCCTCATCCATGGGTTGTCATTCATCGCATACAACACTCTCTATATTGCTATCACAATCAATAATCCTCTAGATCGGGATTTTAGCACATAATTTGAAGGTCTCTTAGCTTTATAAAATAAAAATCACACTCCTTTTCAAGGATGTCAAAGTTTCCAACCAAAAGCCTCAAATTTGTAATCTCCCTACTAGCAATTCCAGCTATGATGCTAGCACCATGGGAACAATAGGAACCAAAGCAGCAATAACAATTATTGTGGAAGTTGTTGAAGCTAAAGATGGTCTTGAAATTTCACTAGATGCAACCACCTCTACATACTGAGCTTGAGCATGTGTCTTATCTATTGATAGTCTAGGAGTAGCTGGCACAACTCTTCAGTTAGCCTCTTTGCTCATTAGATCGGCCATAGCAACTCAGTGTCTGCTTGATATTGGTGTGGCTAGAAAGATCAAACATCTTTGTCATGCACAATCACCTGCAATAATCCATGTAATCTAAAGAGATGCTCCATGAACTGCCTACTCACATGTGAGGTAGTAACATGTGTCTTAGTGGGAATAAAATGGGCTGGCTTGGTGAATCTATCCACCACCACATATATGCTATTCCATGCCTTTTTAATAGTAGGTAATAAAAATAAAATCCACGGCAATATGCATCCATTTACCTTCAAGGATAGGTAATGGTGGCTACAATAAACCACCTGGCTTATGAGTTATGTCCTTATTCTACTGATAAGGGATACACTTCATGGCATAATCCTTTACATCTCTCCACAATCCTTTCTAGTGAAATCTTTTGCTAATTTTATCATAAGTTTTAAACACTCTAAAATGTCTAGTTGTAGGCAAAGAATGCAACTCCTCTATAATTTTCAGCCTAAAAGAAGAAGTGGAGGGAATAACAATCCTACCATTTAGCCAATTTAGGCTATTTTTAAGCTAAAAATTTGAGTTTTATTCCATGAAGCCTTGCTCATCCAAAAGGTAGGCCTCCTATAACTCCTTAATCCAATCAGTATGTAGCTCAATCATAGCTAAAAGCTTACATGCCCACATCCTAGAAAGAGAATTAGCTACTACATTGTCCTTGCCCCTTGTATGAATGATGTAAAAAGCATAATTTTGTAAGGTAGCTACCCACCTACATTGCTTAGGAGTGAGATTTGGCTATGTAAGGAAGTACTTTAGGACCTTGCGATCACTCTAAACTCTAAATCCTCTACTGTAAAAATATTGTTGCCACTTCTTTATCACATGAAAAATAGCCAACATTTCATGGTCATAGACTCTCATAGCTATCTCCTTATCTATGAGCTTGCGGCTCTCAAAGGAAACAACTCTATGCTCTCATAATAATACATCCCCTATGCCATGGCCACCGGTATCACACTATATAAGTAAAATCTCTAGAGAAATTTGGGCATACCAAAATAGAAGCACGAGCAAAAAGCTCCTTTAACTAATTGAAGCTACACTCCATTAGAGCAAAAAACACTTCAGAAAAAGCACGTGCAAGAAAATGATTAAGTTGCTAATTAGAGAAGGTTTTGAAAGAAAAAACCTCAAAAAAACTCTCCAAATTTGGCTATCTAGATGTGATTAATGAGAGAATATATGATTCATTGAAGAAGTTGGTCAATAAATATCTTCAATCTTTAATGGACATTAAGGGTCACCTTTTTAGTCTTATTCTCTTGGAACTTGAAAAATTTCTTATTTTTGAATTTTTGCACCAAAAGGCACTCGTTTGTTCCTGGACGTTCATTTTCTACACCTCTGTTCTTTTTCCTTCTCTGCGACATTGTCGTCTCATTAAGGGTTCTCCACCAAAATGTTTACCAGTACCTCTTCTATCAACACAAGCGTAGCCCCCCACCATGCAAGTATAAACTTACTATTCAACTAGATCCTATTTATTCATCTTGGAGGAGTATACACCTTCAAGCATTGTTGGACAAGGACTACGCTAACAGGTTACGATTACAAGGAAAGAAGCATGTAGACTTATGGATGGATGGAAATATTTATCTACCAGACCCTTCTACAGGTAAACATTCTCCTTTTTACAATATTCATGACTTCATAAGGTACGTTGGAGATGGTTGTGATGGGATGCTTGGCTATTGTATGAGGTTATATTCTGCATCTTATGCATTAAGAGAACCGATACATGAAATGAAGGAATCATTAACATCGGCACAAAAAACCATTTCTGAGCTAACAAACAAGAGTGATGTTCTAGAAAATTCTAACAAGTCATTGCAAGAAAAATTACTATGCTTGAAGGAAACTCCAATAGGATTTAGAGAGAGAAAAAGACCGCTAAAAAATATAATGGGCTTGTGTAGTCAGGTGAAAAAAAGGAGACTAAATCTTGTGAAGAGATGTATCTCTAATATCTCAAGCATTAATATTTGAGAGAACCATGAGAGAATTAAGCTTATTAAAGAAACCATGACAAAGAAGGACATTTTTAGGATTCTAAAATCACCAAAAAATGTAGACTTGAGAAGCTAAACTCTGAAAGAGTTAGTGAAAGACTTGAAAGGAATAGTCAAACCAAATGAAATAGTGGAGACATGTGACAATATGGGTATCAGCCCTGTCATAAAGGTTATCGTGCTCTCTCAAAATTGCGGTTTACAAACCTTAGATGTCATAGGATAAGTACATTTGGTTTGCCTCGACATTTTGTAGTTTCAATTGCTAGGACAACCATGAATTGTAGGATTCAAGATGTCTTTAGGGAGTATATTCATATAGAAGGATCTATGCCCTATGAAAATCATAAAGTAAAGGATTTATTTGAATACAACACATTTAATAATATTTGGATTGATCTTAAAAGAGTCCACATTGTAATGATCCATATGTATAAATTTACTCTTCAAGAATGTGATGGTTTTTTGAAGTTTGCACTAAAATTGGATGAAGCACAAATTCAAAAGGAACAAAAGATAGAAAGAGTCAGCATTTGTATCATGGACCGGGCATTGGATTATAGTAATGGTAGGAGACAAGAACAAAAATTTAAGATACAATCAGAGATGATTGGTGCGGCCCAAGTACCAAGTGAAAGTCATGAAATCCTGAAATGTTTGTTCTCTCATACAGGTATTCTTGATATTATAAAGTCTCAAAGTGAAGGGAAAATGTTAATAGTCAATGGTGTTGGTAGTTTTAATGTTGAGTGGCATATGAGTGTTGACTTGAAAACTATCAAATGTATGCTTGGAGTAAGTAATGGGACCAATGCAAAATATCCTTGTATTCATTGCATGGAGAGTTTGGGATCCAAAGAATGGAGCACTTTGCGACCAGCCAACTAGGAAGTCCATTGATTTGAGCAAGTTTAAAAATGTGGATGTCTTATGGGATCCTATTCTTTCAATCTCTTTAAGGAACGTTCATATTTGTACATTGCATGTAGAGATTAGAATAATTGATAAGTTGCTTAGGTTGCATCTTGACTATGCATATTCAATAAAACGAGTATCTTTATTAGATGACTGCATTGATAAATGTGAGGCTTTGCTCTCAAAAATGGGTTTTCATGGAGGTTAAGTTCACCTGAGAAAGGATCCGATAGCCTCAGGGAAAACAAGAGATGTCTTAGCAGACATCTCTATGGCGGGTGCAAAAGCTAGATGATTTCTAAGAAATCATATAGGTAAACAAATGAGTGCATTGTGGGAGTACTGGAGAGAGTTGTGTGCAATCACAACAAATGTGGCGAGTACACCACATGTGGCATTCCTACGAATGGAGGATTGGAGACATCTTGACATATTTTTAAAAGTACTCAGGGAACAAAAGATAACATCCAATTATTCAAAAGAGTACAAACGTTCAATTGTAAATCTTGTTCAGGCAATCAAGGAAGCTTGGGGAGAAAAGGATATTACTTTCTAGTTGGTAAGATAGACCTAAATTTGAGTCTTTGTGCTTTGAAAACAAGGTTTAATGATTCAAACTAATTTTTGCTTTTAGGGGTTGTCATTGCATATTCTTCTTGTTCACGAGCCTTATTTTGTGGAAGAGCAAGGGCCCCTAGTACTTACAGTAGCCAAGGTACGAAGAAATCTCACTACCAAGCACGTACGTGTTTCTTTCGGAGCAATAGACGTGAAGGAGGAGTAATTAAAACCAATGCCCTTGAGGAGTTATTCAATTGGTTTTTTCGAAGATAACTTCAAAAATTCAAGAACACAACAAATTGCGATGGAATCTAGAATACCCATACTATTTCCAATTCAATTGGTTTTTTCGAAGATAACTTCAAAAATTCAAGAACACAACAAATTGCGATGGAATCTAGAATACCCATACTATTTCCAAAATAATTTATACATGGCTAGCTTTCAAGAGCCTTTACATCCTCATCCTTCTCAGACATTTTTCCTCTATAACGTAAAAACTTTCTTCTCTTGTATCCAGCTATGGACTTGATATCTGTTTTATTTGCTGCTAAAGCATAAGATGAGAATGCTAGAAAGTATCCAACCCTAGAGGTAGAGAAGCTAGGACCATAACCAAATATTTGGATGGTTGATGTCTTTTCTAGAAACATGACTTTATGCGCATTGTATTGCAAACCTGAGTATACCCAGGGAGCCTTGTAAGTGCTTTGACACAGAAAATTGGCCATGAGGCCTCCTCTGAGAAACTACTAATCAAAACCAATAGAACATTGGGATCAATCCTTGATATGTAATGCCCAAGTGCAACATCCTTTAGGAAACTACCACCAATTCTTGATCCTTTACCTCTTCCCAAGAAATTGTCCTCATCTGCAATCTCTAACTATAAAACTAGAAGTCAGAATGAAAAAAATGAAAATATGTATGTGGTTTCACAAAAATAGAAGAAAGCATTACCGTTTGATTTTCATTACTCTCAAGTTTCTCCCTCAAATTGAAAAGGATTTGTAGATCATGCAATAATATGTACTCTTTGTCTTTAATTGGAAAAGTTGGCAAGGATGGAACAATGAGGTTGGAAGGGGCATCAAATACTTCATCAACCTCTGCATTGCTCTCTTCAATTATTGTCTCTACTTTAAATTGAGCAATATCTAGGTCTTTTGCAATTGATGCTTCCATCTGTGGGTCTACTTGCTCCTCAACATCCACATCATCTGCTAACTCTTTAAGAAGACAACGACTAGACAATTTTAAGGTTTCCTTAATCTTTTCATTAGATTTGATGGGGTACTTTACAAGAGAAAATACAATAAATGCAGCAGACTTAAGCATAAGCATGCATTTTTTTGGGTGTAAAAAGAGCATAACTCAAATGCACAGAATCTACTAAGAGAATGATAACCACATTTCTTGGTGAAGGAAGACTTCTCAATGGCTGACCTCCCAATAGGAGTGTGAACATAATCCTTGGAATCCAACTGAACAATAGGATATCCCAACTCTTCAAACTCTGCAAAATGTTCCTTGCAAAAGTTCTTTGAGTAGTTCACAACCTGATCAAGATCCCACTTTGGATTGAAAATATCCCTAGCTGTTTAAAGAAGGACAAGTCAATATTGTTTTCAATAAGGAAATCCTGAAGTCTATCTGAGGCTATGACCTCTATAATCTGAGTGACGCATGGGGTCCTCATAGAAGATTTTCCATTTTCTAAAGCCTTCTTTGTAGTCACAACACTTGTCACTGACACATGAGATGCATCTGAAATTCTGAGGCAATTGACTCCTTGGACAATGTGGATTTAAGCATTTTTTTACCTTTTCCAAATCTGGAGGGTGACACAGGTGGGTTCTCACTTGACATTTTGAACTAGCATAATTATGAAGCTGATAAAACACCACTTCAAGTTGATACAATGCGAAGGGATACTGGCAGGATGACCTGAAATGTATTCCTATCACGCCATATCAGACCAACCTCGAAACGACGCAATCATTGCATGTGAAAAGACACAGCGCCATGTTATTGCACCATATCAAAATCTATCACACATAAGCACAAAGGAGCATGAACAGGTCAAAGGACATCACCATTGATGGAGAAGACCAAGTGGACAAGAAGAGGTGATGGGAGAAGACGGTGATGGCAGGAAGATTACGTGAACTGGAGGTGGATATACAGCAATGAGGATGATAGGAGAAGACCGAAGGTCGGGATGTGTAACGACTATAAAAAATTACAAAAAGAGCACGAAATTAGAGCTCGATTCATTATGTAGGCCACGTGGAACAGTCTCAAATAGTTGGGAAACCCTAATTGGAGAAAGAATAGCAAAATAACACGTGCCCAAAAACTTATGCGCATATATAAGGGTCCCCATCTCGCGCGAAGATCATTTCACATTTTTCGTCTTCCATGCCATATGTCCGACACTCTTACCAATTCAGTCCGTCATTCGTGTTGGATGTCCAACATGCTCACAATTTTTGACATCTCTCTAACAAAGCTTATACAACGTGAATACTAGCCCCCTTACTCACAATTTCTGACATCTCTCTAACAAAGCTTATACAACGCGAATACTAGGCCCCCAAAATTCTCAAGTACAACCACTCGCACCGTATTGAATACCTTTCAACAACCGCACATATGACACAATTGATGCACAATAGAGTTCTTCTTGTTCCCCCTATTGCATGGTATATGTATTTCTTCTTATACGGCACGATTGTGGGATTTCTGCATGAGGAGCGTCATGCCATCACATTGTATTAGCCTCCTTTTGATACGGAGCGATTGTGCTATTTCTTCATCAGCATCATGATCTTATCGCACCGTTACGAGACATGCGTTTCAATCCAAAAGTTCCTTGTTCTTGCATTTTCCTGATATGGCACGATAGTTTTAGTTAGAGATTAGGGTTCTCATCTCATTGCGTCGTATTGTCAAATCTATGCCATGTACTCCTAACCCTTAGCCTGCACAAATGATGGCTAGGACAAAGCAAACTACAGGGAAGATTTACATGAAGAAACCTTCAAGGGAAGGTGAAGAGGAAACAATCGAGGAGACACATGAAGATATTTTTTGCCCTGCTACCCTTGGTGGTGTTGAAGGTGAAGGTGAATCCTCAAAGAACTCTAGGTCAGCTGGTGAGGTTCAACCTTCAAGTTCCCTTCTTAATCCTGTAGAGAAAACCCCTTTAAAGAGAAAGAGAAAGTCTAGATGGTTCTACATGCAGAGATGTTTTAGTGAGATCAGGAAAGCTCAAAAGACCACTAGCCATCTCATTCTTAAGGCTCCTTTTTTAAGAGTGGTCAAGGAGATATCTGACAGGTTGTCTTCAGTTGCTCTTATGGAGGGCCTCAATAAGACATGGTAGTTGTCTGCCCTACTCAGCTTAGAGGAGGCATTGGAGGATTTTTAAATTGATTTTTTGAACAATGCATACATTGTAGTTGCTCATGCACACATCAAATTACATTGATGAATAAGGACTTTAGCATGGTTAGTAGACTTAGGTATAGGTTTAACAAAGTTTTGAAGCCTCTGCCAACTACTGATCAAAAGACATTTGAAATCCTCAATATTCCACCCAAGGTGTCTAGAAATCGGAAGGAGCCATTGGCACCCAAGGTTGAGGATGTTACTCACTTGTATCCTACAAGGGTTGCAAGTAAGCAAGGAGGCTGTCTTGGAGGAGAAGAGGAAAGAGACAATAGAGAACAAAGATGTGATCTGGCAAAGAAAGATTGAGTCTCTTGGCCCTGTGAACTACGAGAGGATGGGCAAAGTTTATGGCCAAATGGTCCTAAGTGTTTCTATTAATCCTGAAAAAGAAGAGTACATCATCATATCTCCTGAAGATAAGGCCCTGTTTGAGAAAAAGGATTGCCAACTAACAGATTTAGTAGTTTTATGTTATTTGAGGTAAGGTCTTTAAGGTTCTCTTTGTTTATATTGAATTTTTTCAAGGGTCCTTACATTGCATTCATTCTCTTATTCGTTCTTTACTTTGTATACATGTCATATATTACTTCTCTTAGCAATGATATTGCTAAGAGTATATTTGTTGTTGATCCACTTCTTTATGTGGATTTGTTTTCAAAATCCAGTTCAAATATTACAAAATTTTTAAAGCACTTTGATAGTGTCACAAACCATCATATATTTTTCCAAATATTGAAAGGTACATCCCTTCAATGTTTTATCTCTTGATGATTTGTCTTTAGGGGTTTTTCTCACTAGTGTTTGGGTTCCAAGAGAGCATTGGAGCCTAGTCTATATCGATATTCCCGCAAGAGAGGTCATCTTTATGAATTCTCTTTCACGAATCACGGCCAATCAAAGATGTTTTGTGAATGGAAACCCTTTATTTTGACTTTTATTAGTTAAAGTTTATACTATTTGCTAATAAGTAATATTTACATTGTTGTTAAACTTGTTACTACCCACTTGGACACTAACTTTGAAAACATTGCTGATCCTAATAGACCTTTCAAGTTTCTCCTTCAAGAGGTCCCATTGCAAAATGACATATATAGTTCTGGGTGGAGAGTGATTTTAAATGCTTCGAGGACAATAGATTCAAAATTATTGAATGTAAGTCTCCTATGTCTTGCCTTTTTTATTTTGAAAGTCTCTTCTAATTCAAATAGCTTATATACTTTGTTGTAGTGCAAAGACTTACCCGGAGTCATACATGTGGTGGATACAGGAGAGGTGTATCAAACTAGTTTTGGATAGGACAATTACTCCAGTGGACCTTGACCCCCCTCTCCCACCAAAAAATTCCAAGGAATAGCAATAACGAAGGGCAAAGGCAAGAAAAAGACGACCACCCAAAAGAAGAATTCTTTGGGGTCGAAAAGGAAGGGGTCCAAAAAGAAGGGGATGCCTGAGCTTTCTCCATTGAAATTTAATCCATCTCCTCTAAAGCCCCAGGAGAAAAGATTGCTCGAGAAAATCAAGTTCTTTGAGCAACCAAAGAAAACACCTACTAAGAGGAAACTACTGATGATGAATGAAAGTGATGAAGATGGAGCAACTATTCCAAGGAAGAAGAAAAGTCTTGAGGGTGGAGAAGTTAAAGATCAAAGAGAAGCTTAGCCTAAGGGTGGAGAATCTGATTTTCTTCTGTATGAAGCATGGATTGATGATTCATGAATGTTGAAGTCTTTTGAAAGCTTATTGAATAGTTTTTGATAGTTTGGAATGGTTTCAGTATGAGTAATGAGATTATGATATTTTCTTTTGACCTTCTATAACCCTCTCTTGAGCTTTTGTAGAGCCTCTATTCCTATTCTGTTCTATTCTGTAGATCCTATGTAAGTGTTTTGTGGAATGTATGTGTGAATTTGGAAAATTTTTCTAGCCTTGGAAAGAGGTGAATGTAAGTTCAAAAGAGCTCAAGGAAGGGGAAGAAGTAGCTAACTGAAGACTCAATAGAAGATTGAAGTGAAGTGACAATGATGAGCTATGAAGAGTCACTATAGTGGCTCTACTGACCTTTCATATTAGACACACCTCTTGGAAGGGGCATCCACGACCTGAGAAGGATTATTATGAGTGATTATTGAGTATTGTAGTGAGGACATGATGTACTATTGATTGAGAGAGAAAGAGAGAGTCAGAGATAGCCAATTCTATCAAAACAATGTATCTATCGGGACACTGATCCTGTTCATCAAAGCATTGTATCTCTGTCTATAGAAGAGGGCGTGGACTATCTTTGCTTGCATCTTTACTTCCAGGTTTGGGATGTCTGCCAAACTTACTCCATCCACAGTGCATATCTCACTCCTGTTCATCCCTAGCATGGCATATATGTCTCTTCTATGATGCTTTACAGCCTTGGGGACCAAGCCAAGGGCCTTCTCCACCACTTCAGCGTTAAGCGGTACCTCCACCTGGTGGGCAACATCCCCTCTTCTTACTGTCACTGTGCCATAGTTCCTACGATCTTCAAAACTCCTTAGGAAATTTGCACAAGCACTGTAATCCACTGCTTGTCCCACTTTCTCCACATACTTTTGAAAAGTACACTTGTCTACTAGCTGCTTTAGTGTTGGCTCCTCTAGGATGGCTTCGTCCAGGTTTAGAGTGTGCTTGAAGGTGAATTGATTAAATCCTCGTGTCTCCACACCTATCCCGTACTTGGCTTGTTCTTCTTCCATGAATGGAAGCTTACCGCCTTTTTCTTGTCCTGCCATTGTGGGTACCTGCCATGCAACAATACCATAATTAGTATTGATGGGGTAGGCAAGACTGAATTATGGCATTATGAAAGAATTGAATGATTAGAAAAGTTGCATGAGAACGTGAAATTTGAGAAATAACAAGCTGAAAGAAAAGACATGAATTTTCCAAGTGTGCTTTGCTCTTAAGTTTTTATACGTAGTTCAACTTTTCATTATGTTTTTCCTTTGTGTTATGTTTTCCCGATCACCTTACCCCCTCCCCCTCGTGGAAAGATGAAAATCCTTCCAAGGATTGAATAGGACGAGGCAAGGGCGTTAAAGCACATCATAGTGTGTTTAATTTGACAACAACCATTGGTAGAAATTTGGGTTGTATTCCAATTGGACACGACGGTCAAGTTCATGCGGTCTAATGGATGCTTGTGTGATATACGTTAGGACACCATGTAGCACATCGCCAGATTGGAGGCGGCTAGCAACATGTAGCTCTTCTTGTGTAAGGACTTGGTTGATGTAAGGATGTGCCAATAAATGGTGGTTAAGCACTTTGTTACATAGGATGGCCATAACCCTAAAAGAATTAGGAGCTATGTACATGGGGTCATATTCCGCAGCCTTGATTGCGCCTCTGCTCGACATTCATCATAATTTGGCAAACTTTTTGCTCCCATTAGAGGTGTAAGGTGTGCTGTAAGAATGAAGAGGTGGAGTTTGCAAGATCAGGAGCTCTTCAAGCTCTTGGATTGGTGTAGAGCTAGCAGGCTTTCGGTATGAGGTCAGCATCCTATCGATGATTGCTTGCTCATTTGAGACTTCACTTCTAGCAATTAGCTTAGGAGCTCTTCAAGCTCTTGGATTGGCGTAGAGTCGGCAAGCTTTCGGTATGAGGTCAGCATCCTACTGATGATTGCTTGCTCCTTTGAGACTTCACTTCTAGCAATTAGCTCAACTACAACCTTGGGGAATCTGATGGTCATGAGCCTGTACTCTTCCCAAGTGCATGATAAAGCACACACTTCAAAAGCAAGTAGCTCATCAAGAAGGCCAAGGTCTAGCTGCTCATAACTTCGGGCGAAGGTCGTGAATGTGCTGTCCAGTATTTTAATGCAAGTAACCAAGTCATCACCTGAATTGGTAGCAAGGTCCTTGGCCATAGCAAGAAATGAGCGTTGCTCATATGAAGACCTAAGACTTGCTGGTGGCTGCAGCGGAATAGAATTAGATGGATGCATTAGCGATGATGTTCCAGTAGATTGCTCCTTGGGATGAGTATATGCTTGGTAGGTTAGTTGTGTGTCCTGTGGCTTGGAAGACGTGCAACCTTCATCGTGAGATGCTTTGAGCATACAAGAGTTGGTCGCATTAGATGATTGAGGGACATCTAGCTGCTGCATAAGTTGATAGGTTTGTGAGGTCTTGAGAGACATAGTGGGTTCAGGTTGCACGGGCCTGATTGGTCGAGTCTCTAGAGACTTTGCTTTGGCATCAATAGTGGCTAGTTTAGAGCCAGTGGGTTGCGGCTTTGGCCAATAGATGGGCTTAGATTTGTGGCTTCGGCCTTTGTGGTTGTCATAGATTTGACAGCTTGGGTCTTAGGTATGGCTAGTTGTTTAGTGAACATGCTGCTTGAAGCAGGTGTGGTTGCAAGATGTGTAAGGGGTTTGTTCTTAAGGACTGATGGCTTGGCCACCCAGATCCAGCTGTTGCCCTCATAGTATCCTTGAGCACGTAATAGGGTTATGGGGACCCATCGCGGCTTAAGGGTGAGTTTACGGCTTTGGCGTCTAGGCTGCTTTCTAGGCTTTACATGAGAGTTCCTAGGTCTGCGGAGTCATGTTTGCTTATTGTGGGAAGGCTTGCCTTGATGTTTAGGTACCCATTGAAATGTAGGTTTCTTAACCTTAGGGGTGGGTTTGCTGGGGTGGCATTTTGTGAGCTGAGTGGGGTGTGACACATCATGACCCCCTCCTTAGCCTTTGGCATGGTCTTCTCTATTAGTGGAGTGGCGGTCTTGGAGGGACCCGCACTGCCCTTGCTGAAAGTTGTCATGATGTGCACATTTTCTATGGCAAGGTGACATAACAATGGGTTTTTTTTTGAAAGTGTGCCCTAGCAGCAATGCCTTGCCTGCCTTCTTTGTGTTGGGCAACACATAGAAGATGATTGGCAAACTTTCAAACTCAACAGAGATAATGACTTCGTACTTTCCAAGGAGTGCATAGGATTCTCCCCCAAATGGGCTAAGTTTTGTTAGTTAGCTGCAATTGGGGTTGACCAATGCGGGTCCAATGAGCATGGGTTAGGATATTGAAGTCAGCTCCCTCATTGATCAAAGCATCAAAAGAATGTGTATTTTGGGCTATGGCCGTGATTCCTAAATAAGCTGGAGCAACAGCTTCCTCATCATCCTCTATCTCAGTGATGGTTGCGATGCAGACATTGACAGGGGCCTCTATCATAGGGGGCTCATGTAAAGGATGTGTGGGAGGGTAGCACTTCTTTATGCGACTACCATTGAAAAATCCTATGCCCTCACCTTCTAGTGTTTCAAGTTTGACATTGCTCGTCCTACTGATGGCACACACTCTAAAAGGTCCTAACCCTCGGAACTTCATTTTCTGCTTATGGTCCTTTACAGAGTACAACAACACAAGGTCACCTTGGTCAAAATCACGTTGTTTGACATGCTTGTCAAACCACATCTTTCTTTGCGTCTTTTCACAAATTAGAGTGTGGGTGGCAATGAGTCTAGTTTCAGTGAGGCATTCCAACTCGGTAAAATGGTTACTCCAAGCCTCTTTCCCTTCCCAACGCTCCTGCACTACACTATCATCAAGCTAGGGATAAAAAATTCTAAAGACAAGATAGCCTCAGTTCCATATGTCAATCTGAAGGGCGTTTGTCCCACAATCGTTTTATAGACTGTTCGTTGATAGGCCCATAAAGCTGCCATGAGCTTGTTATCCCAGTCGCTCCGAGAAGTGGAAACCACCTTTGTGAGCACATTGACCAGGATCTTATTCATTGATTCTACTTGGTCATTGGCTTGGGGATAGTATAGTGAAGACTTCCTATGGATGATCAAGAAGGTTGAGAGCAGGTGGGCAATCACCTCATTGATGAAGTGGGTGCCCTGGTCGCTTACTATCTCAATAGGGCAACCAAATCTTGAGATGACCTGCTCCCATAAGAGCTTTGTTGTGGTCCTTGCATCGTTCTTCCTTGTGGCTCTTGCTTCAGCCCATTTCTTCAAATAGTCACTTGCTATGATGATATATTGAGCCTGTGAATACTGGGCCCAAGGACTATTGGGTCCGATGAAGTCAATGCCCCATTTCTCGAAAGGTTGTCATGCTATTACAGGGGCCAATTCCATTCTAGAAGAAGCAATAACCATTGTGTAATGCATCCTATAGCGCAAGGCTTATTCACTAGATAGAGCAATGCTTGATGGTCAACAAGAAAGATAAAGGGTGTGGCCAAAAGATAATGTCTAATTTTCTTAATGGCAAACACCATGGCCAACCCCTCCCTTTCCATAGTGGAATAGTTCATCTCTGTGTCAGTGAGTTGCATGCTAGCAAAGCTCACTAGGTAATCAAGGTTGTGTTTGCCAGGTTGGCACATAATAGCTCCAATGGCAAACTTAGATGCATCTATATGAACGTGGAACGTTCTAGTCCAATCTGGGGCTCGTAAGATGGGTGTAGTGGTAAGAGCCTTTTTCAATTCTTCGTAAGCACCTTGGCATTCTTCGGTCCACTCGAATACAATTAGCAGCTTGTACAATGGTCTTGCGATTAGTGCATAATTCAGTACAAAGCATTGATAGTACCTTGTGTGACCTAAGAAGCATTGAACACCCTTATAATTTTTGGGTGGTGGCAAGTCGACAATAGCCCTGTTGATCTTTGAGAAATCAGTGGGGATGCCATTCTTGGACACCACGTGCCCTAGGATGCATCCGTGTTTCACCCAAAATTGGCACTTCAAGGGGTTCAACGAGAGATTATAAAGTCGACACCGCTCAAAGACTGCCCGTAGTTTCTCTAAGTGTTCTGCCCAACTAGAGTGTACGCATAGATCATCCACAAACACCTCTAGCTTGCGTCTGAGCATGTCTTTGAAGATCGTGCACATCAGGTGTTGGAAGGTTGCAGGCACATTCATTAGTCCAAAGGGCATAACAATGTAGGCGAATACCCCCCACTCTATAGCGAAGATAGTCTTGTGCTTGTCGTTGGGGCATACTTGCACTTGATTGTAGCCCGAGAAGCCGTCCAAGAAACTGTAGGCTTCTTTTCCTACCATCCACTCAAGCATGTGCTCAGTGTATAGCAATGGATAGTTATCTCTTTTCGTAGTGGTATTGACTTTCTTGTAGTTGACGCACACTCGGATCTTTTCGTTTTTCTTCATAACGATCATTATTGGTGATACTAGTCCATGTGCTCTATTTCATAGATGAATCCTACTCTCATGAGTTTATCAATCTTCTCTTTTACTACATGGGCATGCTTTGGATTCATGGGGTAAGGGCATTGTTTTACAGGGACAACGTCAAGGGACCATAGGGATGTTGCGGGTCACAACCCTGGGGTCGACTCCCTTAAGTTCATCTACAGGCAAACACGTCCACGTACTCTTGTAGGAGAGCAACAAGGTTAGCCTCCTCATCCTTGGTTAGGTCATCTGCTATGAATATAGGTCGAGGCTTCTCACTCTCATAACTCCTCTCTTAATCTCATATGCATTCCTTTCTTGGGGCCTGGAGTCTGTTCTTATCTACTCTATCACCCTTCCATCAGTATCATACTCCACGGTATCCATTTCCTCCTTGCTCTTCTCACTGATGGAGGAACAATCCTCATATTCATTGTCAGAACCATCACCCCTTGATTGCTTATCGTCTCCTGGGTCATCCTTTCTAGCCTCTTTCTCGTCGATGACTAGAGCCCAATTGTATAGCAAGTTCAGGTCGTGAACTTTGGTCCACTTCCACTTGTGCTCACCCAGGGGGTCTCTGAGGGGCAAGAGATTAGCAGAATGATTGCCCTCCAATCTGCCTATCAAATACTCTAGGGTCTCTTGGAGTTCTAGCTTATTATTTGGAACATGGAAAGTGATAGGTTTGGGCTGACCACATGGACTCCTTGCCATCATGCAAAGTGGTACTGAGTGTTCCTCATCTGGCATTCACATGGCTTGTGCGGCTTGCTTATACTCCTCCTCATCTTCTGAGAATGGGAGATCGATGGTTGCAAGGACATGCATCCAATCTCGCTCATCCTTAGGGCAAGGGATATAGTTGGTCACCGGCCCATACGATGTGGTTGGTTGCATGTCACCCCTTAATGCAGCTGAGATGGCATCTAGATCAACAGGTATTGTCTTTCAGGTATCCATCTCCACCCTTACTGCTTCCTTCTGATTCCCTAAGAAGATTAGATAGTTTCCCTAGTCCTCAATGACTCGTGCATTCCTCATCCAGGGTCGGCCTAGTAGGATGTCGTAGTCCACTCCCTTCATAACAATGAAGTGTACAGAGCACTCGATACATGCAATCTTCACTGGCCAATTCTTTAAAACTCCAAACGGCCTTACCTTCATTCTATTTGCTAGTGTGACATTGAACCTAGCAGTCTCGATGGGAGGGTTTTCCTAGGCCTACAAGACTATGTGGCTCAAGACACTAACCCTTGTGCCTGTGTCTTTGATTCCTTTCTGCATCATGTCTCCTAGGGCCAGGATAGGTAGCACAACGTGCATCTCGGTGCCCTCCCAAAAAGCATTTACATGCAGAGATTTAGGCACTGAGTGCAGCGTCAAGCTTGGTATCTGTGTGACTGCATCATGCTCATGCAGGTCAACAACAATATGCTCAGTTGGTTCCTCCACCCAGTGCTTCAGTTCTAGCCAAAGTGTCAGATGCTGCCTAAGCAGGTCTCCTAGGCTCAGGGTTACTAGGGTGGTTACTAATGTCATGAGGAGGTTACTCGTCATTTGTCTCTCCTCCATTCCCACACCTCTAGGCCATTAGCTTTGGGTGTTTTGCTAGCTTGTGGCTCCTAAGCTTCTCTTAGGTGGTGCTGCTCGTGGCATAGGCGCATCTCTTGACCTTGGTCGAGAGGGTGAGACTGGGGTGCTCACACTAGAGAAGTCCTTAGTTCCATCTTCTATGATGGCCTCAGACTCCTTCAGGTTCTCTTGGGCTTCCTTTACCCACTCCTTGATCTTTTTAGTCGCTTCTAATTGGCACTTCAAGCGGGGATACTTCCCTATCTTAGCACTCCCTTTCTATGTTGTTTTTGGAGAGGTGGTCTCAGCCTCAGCATTAGTTACTTTTCTGTCACTCACTAGCGTCATCTCTCCGTCAGTTTTGAGAGTGATCTTAGTGCCGATTTTCTTCTTTCTTTGCCTACAAATCTTCTTCCCTATTGAGGCAACGTCTAGGTTGCTAGGCCCATGTAGTGATATGCCCCTGCCGCATTTGTGCACGTAACATGACATGCAACAGGATGGGTGTATCCTCGATGTCGAATGTCTCAATGCCAAATAGCCCCAAAGGTACTGATGGTCCATTGCCTGAGAGGATAGCTTTTGTCTAGAGCATTCCCTGAAGAGATGGGTGATGCCGCACTCGGCACAGCTGAGATCAGCTCTCTCCCTATTAGTCTGCTCTTTTTCTGGGCATTGTGTTGATATGTGACCAGGGTGACCACAAATCTAGCGTGTGACTAGGTCTTAGGTTGGCCCTGAAAAACCTTTGCCTCTTCCCCTTCCTAATGCCATCACCAGCACTGGTCGATAGTCCTTGAGGACTGGATTACCCTCTTCATCATAGGAGATGTAAGGGTTCACATATGACTCCTCTTCATTGGGCTCTTCCATGTAGTGGATGGGAGCATCACTCGGTGGATGTGTCAGAAAGGGTCTAGGCAGTGTGGGTATGCTAGTGGGATTGATCTCTAATCTAGGAATGGTTAGTTTTGCATCATTAGGTGCTGGAAGGGCCAATGGGGTTCCTCTTCCGAAGAAGTTAGGCAGCCTATTCCCGTAGTATGGTGAGTTGTACTGCTGTGCATAGGGAAACCTTCTTGGCAATTGACAATGCATTGCGTCGTGGCCAAACTTTTCGCAATATGCACAAGACCTGGATCTTGGATCATTGCACTTGGCAGGGATGTGGTTGCCTTCACAGTGCACAAACTGGACATGCGGTCTAGTGGGTCTCTTTACCAACTCCTGCAACTGTGCTAGCTCCATCCTGACTTCGGCTAGCTCTTGGTCTTGTGTCATGCTCTTGCCCTTATCCTACATGTCAAGTGCTGATCTCTTGCTATAGGTTGTAGCTTTCTCTGTGGTTCTTTGGCTAGACCCATCTCGATCGAGCTTCTAGCACTTCTCTCCCTAAGCTGGTCATCTACCCTTATTGCCTCATTGAAAACCCTAGTGAGCATATCTCTCTGCAAGCTCGAGCTACTTGCCAGTGCCTTGTAAAGTTCCTCGTTGCGGATTCCATTTATAAAAATGGTAGAGACCGCTCTCTCGTTTGGTCATTTGTTGGTAGGGATTCTCTTAAACATGCTACGTACATGAGTGACGTAGTCTCTAATGTCCTCTTTATCCTTTTGACTGTCATTCATTAGTCGGACTATGAGGTTGTCCAAATACCCTGTCTCTGAAAATCTCTTGATGAAGAGATCCTTCAGGCGATTAAAGTCTGTTCGTTCTGCTACGTCTAGGCTGATGTACCACGTCCTTCCCTTATCACCCAAGCAAAGCCTGAAAGCTTGCGAGCATTGGGCGAGGTCCGTGAGACCGTTGGCTTCACAAACCTACTCGAACTGCTCCATGAAGCTATAGGGGTCATTGCTGGGATGGTACTTCTCCAACTGCTTGGCCACTGTACGGATCTTGTTGTGGCTCCTCACCCCCTGCGTGACTCCTAAGCCTGTGAGTAAAGAGGTGGCTAGTGTAGTTGCACTCTGTTTTGTAGCTGTGTTGTCTATGAGCCGCTTGGTGACAAGCTTGCTCAGTGTCAGGTCTGCGTCTAGCTCCCTCTCCCTCTCTGCATTCGACCCTGTTGTGGCCTTACCAGGTAAGGCTAGAATGCGTCGTGATGCTTTGTAGCGCTTTCATAACTGCCTTCCTCTCTTCCTCAAGGCTTGTAACTACTTCCTCAATCGGTCTGCTGTGGATCACGGTCCTTGTTAGCCGATTGTATTAGTCAACCATACGCTGCAATTCGATTGAGAACTCGCCCAAGTCCAGCTGGTCATCCTCTCGGTCCATGTCTACTCTTGACATTTATGCAGCCTCTCGCTCCACCAGGTTGTCGATCAGTCCAATCAGCTCGGGTAGCGACTTGCCCTCAATCCTATCATCTTCGAACTCTTCAGGGTCTTCAAGGTCCTATTAATGGGGCTCTGTGGCACCCAGCTCAGGGTCTGCTCCTACTAGTGGGGTTCCTTGAATTATTATGATTCTATGTGAGTTCCTTGTTATTGAAAGCAACTGTCAATTTTATTCACACTTGTGCTTAGTGCTTTCTAGTGCACAGTGCCAAATCAGGTTTTCTCCCTTTTAGTGCACTTTAAATGATGAAATCAGCATGGGGTGCGAGTGCAAAATGAACAATGTAATCCTTGCTTTTCCCCCTTTTGTTTGTACCTTGATATGGCTCTAAGCACATTTCCTGGCTATCCTCTTGTATTGTCTAAGGTCTATGCTGCACACTCTACACTTCGTCAAGGCCAGATTGGAATCCAAGGGTCAGTTTTAGCTCTAAGTCTCGTTTGCTCTATGGCCTGCTACTAGAGAGATTGACTCTAGGCTACCCAGGTGTGGCTTCTCCAATTTCTGGCTTCTAAGAACCGGGTCAGGTACTCATGGATGTTTGGGGATGTGTTCGGAGTGGCCTTGGCTTGAGAAGGTGGCTCATTTACTAGTTTAAAATGTTCTGTCCCCTGGTGGTCCGATTCCCAAAATTGGACTGTTCGATTCTAGGTGGTTCGATTGTCCAAATCAGACTATTTGATCGGATCGGGTGGTCTGAGTGTAAGGTGATCCGTCCGATCAGACGAGTGATCCGATCGGACCACAGGTGGTCCGACTGGTAGAGTCAGACGCTCCGAGAGTCAAACAATTTGAGTGTCCGATTCTAAGACTCAGACAGCTATAGCCTGGTCCGACTACATTTTCTGCGGTACTGTTGTGAGGGCACAAGTGATGAATGCCATGCGTGGGGGTCCTGGTACAAGCTCCAACTTTCCAGATCAAACAAGCACAACTCAAGAAGGTGAAGGAATACCTGGAATGACTGAGCGACGTCAAAATGACCAAATCGAGCCCCTTTTGTACTTGCACTCACACACACTCTCTCAAGCTCTCTCTCTCAATGTCTGACTGCAAAATGAGGCCTCCCCTGATCTTTTGAGCCTCTTATTGCCCTGCTCAAGTCTCCTTCAATCTTATGGTTGCCCCTCTTGCACCCATCTACTCAAGATTTAGATTTTATGCCCCTTTCTCCCAGCTTTCAACCTATTTTTAGCATCAGAAAACCCTTATGTTTTCCCTGTTTCCTTATCCTAATCCTATCCAATGTGCAAAAAAAATAAAAAACAGTGTGGCTGAGGTTGATTTACCTACTTGCCTACTCAATAATAAACCAAAATACTTGTTCTGAAGATCAAACCACTTAAATCTCCTATCTATCTCAAGCACTAGTTCGGGCTGAAAACCCTACCTCTATGCTCGATTCGAAGCACATGGCACTTAAGGCTCGATTTTGTCTGTCCTGGCAATGGAACCAAAATGACGAGAGCTACAAGCTCAACCCTCGAGACCTACGGACCACTTATTGGTCAAGCATTTCAAGCCGAGCGACCATGGCTACCTCTTACATAACCAACGCGTCCTCCCTACCTATGGGGTGTAGTGAGCTTACCTTAATGCCCGATTGAGTATCCTCCTCTCTCGTGCACGCCAGTAGCTCCACGATCCTTGAGGCAAGCTCAAGCAACCTTAATCCCTCTCCAACAAGCTCCATCCTCCATAGCCGCGCGAGACAAGAGAAGAGTAGAGAAGAGAAGAAGATGAAGAGAGGAGATGGGGAGCTTCTTCTCCTTGATCCCTCACTCTCACATACTCAGTCCCTCACTCCCTCACACTCACTCAATCCCTTTCTCAGCACAAGCAAGAAGGTAAGAAGAAGAGAATAAGAAGCTTTTTGCCACACACAAGAATGATCTTCTCATTCACTTTTCAAGTTTATATACATGTCCTCCCACGGGCGATCATCCTCAATTTTTACATGGCCGGCCATGGCCTAGGTCCCTTTTCTCCATTCTTTCACTTCCTAGCTAGTCCTACCACCCTTCTAAGTTCACAATTTGCATAGGAGGGAGGCTGGTGCTCTTTTACAAGGATTTGAGAGTGCCTTTGCATTTAAAGGTGTGCTTTCTTGCTTTTGAATCCTCCAGACTTCGACGGCTGTTGCGGCTTGGATTTTTGGCGGTTGTTTCCATGCTTTTGGATTTTTTTTGGACTTATTATTCTTTTGGACGCCTTCTCCATGCCTGCCCTACGCCTTTTCTCGCTTCTCAAATTTTTCTATTTTCTCGCTTTTTCCTGTTGCTGGTGTTGCAGTAAACAGACATGTATGATGTTATAGCATTGTTCGCTCAATAGGAAGGATTACAATGGGCTGAAGCACTTGTGGAGACAAAGTATAAGACAGTTGACAAAAAAGTAAAACCAATTGCTTTGCCACTTCCACCAGAAAATGAGGTTCTATATGAAAAAGTGACAAGGCATCCAAGCTTACGGGATCCTAAAGATATAGGTCATTAGTTTACATCTAAAACATTATAGGAATTGAAAGTTGGTGCAGAAGGGTTTTTTTGCCTGTTGAAAGAGACTATTTTATGCGGATGTTGGCTAGGCATGGAAATACATTTTCATTTCAACCAACTGAAATAGGTTGTGTGGATCCAAATATTGTCTCTCTTATGGTAATATTTACTATGCCACATGTACCATAAAACTTGAGGCCTATTCCAGTGCCTAAAGCTTACTTGCCAAAGCTGATGGATTTGCTAAATGAAAAGTTTCACATGAAGATCTTGGAGCCCTCTTCATCCTTATACTCAAATCGTTGGTTTACTGTGCCCAAAAAGAATGGGGCTTTGAGATTTATTCAAGACATGCAACCAATCAATAAAGTGATCATAAGAAATGCGGATCCAGGTCCTGTGGTTGATGAATTTGCAAAGCCTTTTGCAGGTAGAGTGATCTGCTCTTTGGGTGATCCTTACTCGGATCTAATATGACCAAATCTTTCATGCTAAAGTTTATTTGTACCCATACCATTAGTGACAGTGCAAGTTCCAACTATTATTTTTTTGGAAGGATTATAATTTTGTAGAGTTTAATTTTATTATTTTTGATACTCATATATTATTTTTGTACTCATTGACATTAGATTATTATGGTTATATTATTTTTGTGAGAGCCAAGCTCACTCCCATGCACATTATATTTATCACACCATCTGATTTGGAGGAATGGACGTCCAAGTTGGAGTTCTAGTTCATTATCTACTCTTGCACTGATGATCAGAAAATACTTTTTGGTTCTCTCCACTTGGAAGGATTTGGCTACACGGTGGCACTATATCAATTGAGATAATCATCAGTTTATTGATTGGGAAGATTTCAAAATGGATATGGTCCAAGTTTTTGTGTCTTCTGTGGAAAAAGAGTAGTTGGCAAGACGATGGTACACTCATGACCAACGTAACCTCAATATACGTGAGTACACAAATTAATTCATGAACTTGACCATGTATGTGGAGAGCATTAGCGATGATGCTAAATTGCACAAGTATATCTATGGGTTGGAACCAAGCCTATCAATACATGTCATGGCCCAAAAACCTACCGCACTGTTTGATGCAATTGAATTAGCTGAGAGATATGCAAGAAAGTACCGTAAGAATGAACATTTTCAGCAAGGTGTTGGACATCCCCGCATTTCTTCACAATCAACCCCATATACAGAGGTGGTTTTCGTGGCACTTCTATGCTTAATAACAACACCAAAGTACCCACTTACCCCACCTTCCATGCTGAAAGAAAAATGGACACTTTTGGGACATCATTTGGCTCTAATGTTGAGAATAAGTATGCTGAAAATAAACAGCCCACTGCATCACCTTCTCGTGGATCCAACAGCCAACGGTTCATTTCCCCGGATGTTGTGAAGGAATGGAAGGAAAAGGGCCTATGCTTTAAGTGTGGAGCTAAGTACAATGCTGATCATGCCTCCAAATTCCCGTACAAGAAAACTAAGGTCAAAGTTCATAGCATGTATGTCATGGAAGATTGGTACAATGATGAGGATAACCTGCCCACTGACCAAGATGAGCCTATGGAGGATGTTGATCACGAGCACTTCTATGACCCGGAGGATGGGTTTCCCTTCAACCCAGATGGTGATCCATCACGGATACTTGATTTGAAATCCCACCCACCTACCACTTCCCTTTGCTAAATCTCTTTGGATGCTTGGACGGGTTCCCGAAGCCCTAATACCCTTCGCATTCAAGGCAGTATCAATGGAAAGCATGTCTTCATCCTTGTGGATAGTGGTAGCACTCACAGTTTGGTTGAAATGCACCCCTATGACACTACAACACCCCTTGAAGGTCCAAGTAGAAAACAGAGAAGAAGAAATCAGTACACATGTATGTCCCACAATTCCCTTATGCTTGGCTAAAAACTATGTGGCACTGGTTGATCTAATTGCTGTAGATATGGGCCCCATTGATATTGTCTTGGGTTGTGATTGGCTGAAACAATTGGGAAAATTTACTATGGACTTCTCTCATCTTTACATGGAGTTTGTGATACATGGATAGCCTATCCACCTAGAGGGATTTCAAGATAATGCTGATTTTTAGCTCATTACAGCAAAGCGACTCAAACGGGAGTTTAAGAAATACTCACAAATCTTTGTTTTGCAATTGAATAAGGACAATCCCGGTCACATCCCTCTATAGTATCTAATAATTCAGTCTTTCAAGCCTTACTTGAGGAATACAATGATCTACTTCAGATGCCTACATCCCTTCTATTAAATATTAAAATGACTAGATGTTTTGGTTGATTTTTGTTGTTTTTGAGGCCTAAATGGTTGATTTTTGATGGATTTTGAGTAATGATTGGTTGTTTTTGAAGTGTTTGAGAGTGTTTTGGACAATATTGATTATGTTTTGGAAGCTCATGATGATTCTTAGTAGAAATATGAGGTTCTATGATGTTTCGATAGGTTCTGTTGAGGTTTTGATTGGTTCTGATACCTTTTGTTTAGCTTCTGTTTTGTTCTGATTTTCTTCTGTATGAAGCATGGATTGATGATTGATGAAGGTTGATGTCCTTTGAAAGCCTATTGAATAGTTTTTGATAGTTTGGAATGGTTTTAGTATAAGTTACGAGGTTTTGCTATTCTCTGTTGATCTTCTGTAACCCTCTGTAGACCTTCTGTAGAGCCTCTGTTCCTGTTCTATTTTTATTATGTTCTATTCTATAGATATTCTGTAAGTGTTTTGTGATATGAGGGTATACTTTGGGAAAGTTTCCTAACTTTTGGAAAGGATGAATTTAAGTTCAAAAGAGCTAAAATAAATGGAAGAAGTAGATGTTGAAGACTGAAGAGAAGATTGAAGTGAAGTGATAGTAGTGAGCTATGAAGAGTCACTGTAGTGGCTCAGGTACACTTTCATACCTCCCATACCTCTTGCAAGGTGCATCCATGACCAATAGAGGATTATTGATAGTGATTATTGATTATTGTAGTAAGGAGATGATGTACTATTGATTGAGAGAGAAAGAGAGAGTTAGAGATAGCCAATTCTATCAAAACAATGTATCCATCTATGAGAGATTGAGAGAGAGAACTATGAAGACAATGAAGATGAATACTATGTGATTATTTCCATTCAAAAGTGATGTCTTTATTTTGTGTTTCTTGTTCTATTGATGGATTCTATGAAGATGTTGAAGATTATGGTTGATTATATCAAATCTATGGGAGATATCTACTATGATGCTGCATGAAGATTTGTTCTTTTCCTTGTTGTGATTCTCTAAAGAATGAAACAAAATCTCATTGATGTTACAAGATAGATTTTCTTGCAGTAGAAACCCCTTTTCCTTGGTGTTCCTATTGGAACACCATGTTTTTGGTGTGTAGCCAGAGAAGCTTGCCATTAATAAGCATCAGAAGAGGCTGAAAATGAAGAAAATGGCATTGCCAAGAAGAGAAGAATTCAATGGATATTTGTAAAGTTCCTTCTTCCACTGAAGAGCTAGAGATTCTTATTGAAAAAGCCACTTTCTACAAGAATTTCATTCCACAATGGCGGAAACACATTACCATCATGATGAAGGCTCTATGTGGTGGACTATTTTCTCTTCCTGTTGAAGCAACAGAGAAGTGCATCTTGGTGGCAAATTGTTTGGGAACAAATTGAAGTGCCAAAACATAGAGAATGACCATCCATGGAAGATTTGGCATTCATTTGAGAAGTTTTCAGACATCATCAAGTGGGGGATCATGAAGAAGCTTTAGGAGTCGTGGTCAGTGGAGGTTCACGAAAACAAGAAAGAAAAGAGTTGGGACATATTTGTAGATGCTCAACAGCAAGATACGCGGGATGCTTGGTGTTCTGTTTGTCCAACTGGAAACCCACTAGAACTTGGTAGATAAAGTGTTCTTTACAACATATACAATTGAAACCATCAGAAGCTGGCATTATTATGATGATGGCACAACAATGATCCTCAAAAGAATGAGTTTTGATACTTTTAGAATGGAATATTTCCCCCTTTGTAGTGATTTGAAAGCTGAATTCAGAGATGTTGAAAAGAAGGAAGTATCAAGAGGCCAACATATCTGAATTCAGCTTTCAAACTATGAGAGGGAACAGAATATCAAGATGTTGAAAAGAAAGAAGTAGAACGGAATATCTATTATGATGCTACATGAAGATTTATTCTTTTTCTTGTTGTGGTTCTCTAAAGAATGAAATAAAAGCTTGTTGATGTTACAAGATAGATTTTCTTGCAGTAGAAACCCATTTTTCTTGGTGTTTCTCTTAGGGCACCATGTTTTTGGTGCATAGTCGGGGAAGCTTGCCATCAACAAGTATCAGAAGAGGCTGAAAATGAAGGAAATGCCATTGCCAAGAAGAGGAGAATTCATTGCCAAATTTTAAGGGAGAGTACAATAAAGACCCTGATCTTCATGTAGCAGAATTTATGGTAGCATGTGTGGGTAACAATGCTAGAACCCCAGAGCATTGGTTAGCAATATTCCTCGCCACTTTTAAGGATGCTGTGTTTCAATGGTATGAGAGACAAGCAGTAGGAACTTTTGGCACATGGGATGACCTGAAGTTGGCATTCCTCACTAAATTCAGGTGTGAAGGTTTTAAAGAGAAAATGTGAGAGGAGTTCATGAACCTAAGAAAGTCCTCTAGAGAAAGAGTAGAAGCTTAAGTTTGTGGAATTGAGAAGACCAATCAATCTGCAAGCTGTAGTGGAAGGTGCAAGACTGTATGATGAAGTTGAAGCAGGGTTGTAAAAACCTTAGGAAGAGGATTCTTATCTCCCCCCATGCCAGGAATGGTATACCCATCAAACACAGTTCCAAGGATAGTTCCCTACCCCTACCCCCATATGCAAACAGTGCCGTAGTACAATGCACCTAATCCACAATGGCCACATACGACAATGCCTCAAATGATGGTTCAACCACAGTGGTCTCAAACAGTTCCTCCAATGGCGACTCAACAAGAGTGGAATCCTACCCACTAGAATCAACAACCCCAAGTCTCAATAAGAGCTCTGAATCAAAACCAGAACAAAGAACCTCCTGGATCACAACCCAATGCGGTATGCAGTAATTAGAGAAGCTTTCCAAAAATCTACAACAAGTACTCCAGGAGATGAAAATCTGAAGGACTACCTATCCAATTCAGTGGCAAGTATTAAGAAAGAGCTTATGGATGTGATAATAGAGCAGCTACAGACGTTGAAGGTAAATACCACCAATATATCCACTCCTGTGGGAGATGGGAGAGATGTGATGTGTTCTAATACGTGGTGTGAAAAGTGCCATCAAGCAAGACATTTAGCCACCACTGAATGTACCCGAAAACCAACCATTCTTGGCGCCTTTTGTTCATATTGTTTGAGGAAGAACCATGCAGAGGATATGTGCTCTCTGAAAGAGATGCATGAAAGAAGAAAGAAAAATGAAGATGCAAGATTTAACTTGCTGAAATCAAAAAAGACAATGCAAGACATTGGGGCAAAGCCTAGGGAGTTTGGTCATAATTTTGGTCCAAGGAGGTTTCCCTCTCAAAGTTACAAAGGACGACAGTTTGCTGGCGGTGGTCAGAGATCACAGGTGGAATGTTACAGATGTGGAGAAAATGATCATATCTCATCGAATTGTCCAAACCCTAGAAGATTTATGGATTACAAGCCCTTATGCAGTCGATGCAAAGGAGAAGGCCACACTACAAAAGATTGTCCAAGTCCAACCCCTGTGAAATCTACTTCTAATACCCATCGGAAGACCCAAGAACCTACTTCCAATTTGGTGGAATTGGAAGTGGCTACCATAATGCCTGTAAAAAAAGGAGAATCCGTAGTTTCAAAAGAGAATGTTCCTTCTGCCAAGACTGTGAAGTTCAACCTTCTCGAGAAAAACAGAACAATCCAGTCGAAAACAATGTAGTATAGAGCACTAAAGAGCCATAGAGAGCTACAGAGACAGTTGCAGAGACAAGACTAGAGGTCTAGGAAATAGAGGATGCAGAAGTACCTCCTCATGAGGAAGAAGCACAGATGTTGTCATTCCTAGAAAAAAAGGGAAGATAAAAGTGGGTGTGGCCTCATTTCCCAGTTGATTGGAAAAGCATGTGGGTCCTATCAAAGAGTATGATCTGGTCAAAGACCTAGACACCTTTAAACCAAACCTAACATTTTGACAGTTGTCGATGCTGTCTCATAGTTGCCGAAAAAGATTCAAAAGTATCTTGAAAAGAAGTTGCAGCCTAAGGATTGCTAACCCCTTAACAACAAAGTCCAACAGAGCCTGAAAACCTGTGAAGGAAGTAGATATGGCTAATGCCTTCTTGGATCTTGGAACCCTAGAGATTGGCATATGGATAGAAAGATGCTTTATTTCAGATGCATTGATTGATGGGGGCTCATCAGTAAACATCATGACGGATGTGACAATGATTGATGGAGGCTCATCAGTAAAAGATTGTCCAAGTCCAGCCCTTGTGAAATCTACTTCTGATACCCATCAAAAGACCCAAGAACCTGCTTCCAATTTCGTGGAATTGGAAGTGGCCACCATAATGCCTGTAAAAAAAGGAGAATCCGTAGTTCCAAAAGAGAATGTTCCTTTTGCCAAGACTGTGAAGTTCAACCTTCCTTGAGAAAAATAGAACAATCCAGTCCAGAACAATGTAGTATAGAGCACTAAAGAGCCACAGAGAGCTACAGAGACAGCTGTAGAGACAAGACTAGAGGTTTAGGAAATAGAGGATGCGGAAGTACCTCCTCATGAGGAAGAAGCGTACATGTTGCCATTCCTAGAAGAAAAAGGGAAGATAAAAGTGGGTGTGGCCCCATTTCCCAGTTGATTGGAAAAGCATGTGGATCCTATCAAAGAGTATGATCTGGTCAAAGACCTAGACACCTTTAAACCAAACCTAACATTTTGATAGTTGCTGATGCTGTCTACCAATTGCCGAAAAAGATTTAAAAGCATCTTGAAAATAAGTCGCGGCATAAGGATTGCTTCCCCATTAACAACAAAGTCTAATAGAGCCTTAGAACCTGTGAAGAAAGTAGATGTAGCTAACGCCTTCTTGGATCCTAGAACCCCATAGATTGGCATATGGATAGAAAGATACTTTATTTCAGATGCATTGATTGATGGAGGCTCATCAGTAAACATCATGACGGATGTGACAATGAAGGATCTAGGTTTACAAGGAATTCAACCTACACAATGGCTTATCAGATTGGCAGACCAAAGCAAAATCACTGTTGGGCATCCTCCCATACATAAAAACAACCGTTGCAGGAAGAGACTATTGGCTGACATATTTGGTGGTCAAACCAAATTCCTATGGGACCTCGTACTCTCTGCTGTTGGGAAGAGCTTGGCTGTTTGAAGCAAGAGTAAGGACATACTGGGTCAAAGAAACCCTAACCCTAGGCAGAGGACCCAATAAAGTGGTGTTGAAATTGTATGGATCGGAAAAAGGCAATGGATCCACATCCATCAAAGTCATAACATACTTTTCCAATGAAGTAACAGATAGTGCATCAGGAGAGGAAGAGGATGTCAAACAGATCTTTCCCAAGAAAACAGAGGCACTGTCCCTAACAACAGTGGGCATTGTAAGCCAAATACCGAAGGTAGCAAAGTCTTTGTCCATAGGAGAATACCTCCTGCCTCAATGCGAATTGACTTTTGAAATCACCTTTGATAGAAAAATAGAAGCATGGATGTATTGTTCTCTTTGTTACATGACAATCACAGAGTTAGTGGTGGCAGAGACAGAAGCACAGTCAGAGACAGAAGCAGAAGCAGCAGACATAATAGAAAATTTGTTCTTCTCTTACAGAACACCCACAGATGTAGAAATAGAACTTGAAGAGGATGAAAGTGATAATATAGACAAAGATTATGAAAGCAAGCTAGAAGGATCTATCCTATTCATAGAAGGTAGAGATGAGGAAGACGTTCCTGACGTTCTTGAAGCCCTAGAAGTAGAAGATCCCTTTCTGTTTGACAGAATGATTGTGGAACCCTTTGGACTGATCCAAGAATCATGTCATACGCAAAGCCTTGATAAGAAATGGATTAAGAAGAATAGGTATTCCTTTAGCAGTGGCTCTTGTCGCCCAAATTTACCCTTACTCAGAGAAGATGATGACGTGCACCTTACCAACAACCCCCAGTCATGTAGTTTAAATAGAAAATAGAAGGTCCTTGTTATGTGATGTTCTTGGATGTATCTTCAAAAGATGAATTCTTGAGCCAAGAAGTAACTCATCCCCAACCCAAGCTCGGAACCTCAATGATACCCTTTCAGCCTCCCAGAGAGCGAGCTAAGCCTCCATTAAAAGACAACGGTGCATCATCAGAAGATGAGACCACTAACCTTAAAGGAGTTAGACCTCTGTCCAAAAGTAATTCGTGGGATATTTATCCATGAAGTGGAAGGTGAAGGCAATTGACGTTCCTAGATACTGAGGTAGTGAACATCACCTGAAAGTGGGTCTAAATCTTCCAGAAGAAGAATTAGTGGTCCTGCAAGACCTATTAAAGGAGAACTTAGACGTGTTTGCTTGGTCGTACAAAGACCTAAAGGGGATTGACCCTACAGTCTGTCAGTATCACATTAACCTTGAGGTTGATGCCAAACCGAGGAGGCAAAGACAGAGGCATATGAATCCCAATTATTCTACTCTAGTGAAGGTTGAATTATTGAACTTCTAGAAGCTGATTTTATTTATCTTGTGGCTAATGGTGAATGGGTTTCGCCCATTGTGGTCGTACCCAAGAAGAATAGGAAACTTCGAATATGTGTGGACTTTCGAAAGCTGAACTCGAAGACGAAGAAGGATCATTTCCCTATCCCATTCACAGACCAACTGTTGGATGACACATTGGCAGGCCATGAGTTGTATTCCCTCTTGGATGGATTCAGCGGATACAACAACCAAGTCTAAATTGCAGAAGAGAACCAATCGAAAACAACCTTCACAACATAATTGGGAACCTATGCTTACAGCGTGATGCCATTTGGGCTCTGTAATGCTCGTACTACCTTCCAACGAGTAATGATGGTTGCCTTCCAGAACCATCTGCATGATTTCATTGAGGTGTATCTCGATGGCTCGTATGCCTATAGCCTAATCCGTGAGCATTGGGGGGGACACCTAGAGCAATGTTTTGGCAGATACCGAGAGTATTGGATTTCTCTCAACCCCAAAAAAATGTGTCTTTGGTGTCTTCATCAGGAATTCTTTTGGGCCACATTGTCTCTGCATAAGGGATAGCAACAAATCCGGCGAAGATTGAGAAGATTGCCGCCTTGACAGTCCCAATGAACCTTAAGCAATTGAGAGGATTTCTCGGCCATGTGGGCTATTACAGAAGATTTATTGCACATTTTGCAACCAAGGCAATCCCTCTACACAAGCTCCCAAGGAAAGATGTGAATTTCCTTTGGACTGATGACTATGAAGAAGCCTTCAATACCCTAAAACAGTGCCTCATCAGAGCACCCATTCTACAGCCTCTGACTGGACAATGGAGTTTCATGTGCACACAGATGCATCGGTCAAAGGGCTAGGCGCTGTCTTGTGTCGGAAGGGCTCTTCCAAGTTGGATCAACCAATATGTTATGCAAGTTGAAAGGTCACTGATAGAGAATGGAACTATACAATGACAGAGCTTGAGTGCTTGGCAATGGTGTTTGGATTGGAGAAGTTTCAACACTATCTGCTGTCGATCCACTTCAAGTTTTATGTGAACCATGAAGCCCTGTCTTTCTTGATGAACAAAGCAGATGTCAAAGGACGAATGATGAAATGATTGCTCCTGTTCCAGGAGTTTGATTTTTGAAGTGGTCACTAAGCTTAGCCGTTCCCATGTCCTAGCCGATCATCTGTCAACCAGGGATCCCTCAAACTATAGAAGATGAGCAAGATGTCAAAGGATGAATGATGAGATGATTTCTCCTGTTCCAGGAGCTTGATTTTTGAAGTGGTCACTAAGCCTAGCCGTTCTCATGTCCTAGCCAATCATTTGTCACACGGATCCCTCAAACTACAGAAGGGGAGCAGGATGATCTAGACCTCCCTGATGCTTCCTTATTCTTGGTTGAGACTGTAACTCCTTGGTATGCAGACATAGCTAATCTCTTGGAAACTCAACAATATCCCATTGGTGTGAGAAAGAGAAGAAGATTTCTTGTGTGTCTTACTCACCTCCCAATCAAATATACCCTCTTCCCACCTTCTAATCGAGTCTCTAGGGCCTGTTTTCATGGTGCAGTTGATCGGTGTTTCCAAATAGACAAGTCCTATCCAATTTAGCAAGAAATCTGAGGTTATTCCCCAAGCTTCAAACCTTGGCACTTCTTGCCCTTGTCCGAGACACACTAATTAATGACCGTCTTGGGCTACTTGCTCGGCTGAAGGTTATTATGTCTGACATTCTCTCCCCCTTTCAAAAATCATTGTCCTCAATGATTAGTGATGGAAAGTGTCATTGAATCAGAGTTTCTAATTCCCATGTAGCATCAGTACTGGTAGACCCTTCCAGACAACTAGATACTCGTGAAGAGTACGATTACACAACCCTTTCTCTCTCCAATGTAGTATCTTGTCTGGTCCATGGTCAACAACTAAATCTTGTTCCTGCAAAGGTACCATACCATCAATTAGATTATCATCACGTGAGATATACTTTCTTAATTTGCTAACATGAAACACTAGATGAACACGTCATCCAGGAGGAAGTTCCAATCGGTAAGCTACATCACTTAGCTTTTGAATAATTTTCCATGGTCCATAATATATTGGAGATAACTTTGGACATTTTCCAATCGATAAACTAGATGACTTGGTTGGTACTTGGAGAAAATTTTTTTCTCCTAATTCAAAGATCCTACTTGACCTTTTCTTATATGCAGAATGCTTAGTCCTATCAGTAGCTTGCTGTAACTTGGCTTGAGCAATTTTTATATTAGCTTGTATGTCAGTAAGAAATTCTACCGCAACTGGGTATTTCTCATCTGACCCTACTGTACTAGGAAAACTTGGATTCATTCCATAATTTATTTGAAAAGGAGACAAACTTGTCGCCTTATGAGGTCTGTTGTTATATGCAAATTCTAACAAAGACAAATGCATATCCCAATCTGTTTGTTTATCAGATACATATGCTCTCAGCATGTCTTCTAACATCTGATTGACTCTTTCTATTTGACCATCTGTTTTTGGGTGATCACCACTTGACATGTTTAAAGACACTTTTAAACGACCAAAGACATGATGCCAAAAATGACCAGTAAACTTGACATCCCTATCAGATACAATGGACGTAGGTAGACCATGCAACCTAAACACATGATCAATAAACAAATCTGCAACTTGTGGAGCTTCCACACTTTCACGAGTGGCTATAAAATGAGCCATTTTATTGAAGCGATCCACTATGACTAGGATAGTGTCTTTTTGTCTCTGGGTTCTAGGTAAGTTGATAATGAAATCCATGGAAACACTTTTCCAATTAGATTCTAGAATTTGTAATGCCATTAGCAGACTTGGTGGCTTCACCCTTTCTGCTTTATTAACTTGACATTGAAAGCATTGTTGGACATATTGGCAAACATCCTTGGCCAACTTTGGCCACCAAAATGTTCTTCTAACAAGCTGTATGGTCTTATCAATACCAAGATGTCCTGCGCAAGGCACATCATGGTTATCAAACAAAACTTTCTTTCATAGTTCCTGTGCACTAGGAACACGGATCTTGCCTTTTTGTTTAAGAAACCCATTCTCAATTGAAAAGTTCTTAAATGAGCTTTCCTTATTATAAATAATAGTAGGTAATGAAACATAAGTATCTAGTCCATCCCTAATCAAAGAGTCTCATTCAATGGCCTAATAAATTTTTGCCATATAAGAGTCATGTAACTGTGCTTCCTTTATTTCTTGAAGCAATGAGCTTTCTAAAATTGTAAAGCTCATTTGATACATTATACGAGATAATGCATCAACAACAACATTATCCTTACCCTTCTTGTATAGAATTTCCATATGAAATTCTTGCATCATTTCAGCCCATCGAGCTTGGCGCCCTCGAAGATCTGGTTGACTACAAAAATACTTAAGGGTATGGTGATCTGTATAAACTTTAAAATATGCACTGTATAAATAGTGTCACCAAACTTTAAGGCAATGAACAATAGCATAAAGCTCTTGTTCATGAAATAGACAATTCTGTTGGCTTGGGGAAAGCTTCTTGCTTTCAAAAGCTACAGGCCTGCCTTCTTGGCTAAGGACTGCACCTATCATGATGCTACTTGCATCTGTTTCTAAAATAAATGGTTTCTCAGGATCAACTATCTTGAGAACATGGGCAGTAGAAACTGCTTGTTTCATAGCCTCAAAGCTTTCTTGTTGCACTGATGTCCACACATAAGGCACCATATCTTGTAATAAATCTGTCATAGGAGCAGCTATATATGAGTATGCATATATAAAGCTCCTATAGAATCTTGACAATCCCAAAAAGGAACGAAGAGCTATTTCATTTTGGGGTGTCGACCAACTAAGTATCACAACAACCTTCTTGGGGTCCATCTTGATCCCATCGGTAGATACAATATGACCTAAATATTCTATCTTTGCTAAACATAGAATTGTCTTGTCTAGGTTAGCATAGACTTTTCTCCCCACAAAGTTTCAAAGGCTGTCACCAAATGTGACTCATGTTCATGGATACTCTTACTATACACAAGCACATCGTTAATAAAATCTACAACGAACTTGCCCATGTATGGTCTTAGTAAATCATTCATTAAACTCATAAAAGTAGCAGGAGCATTTGTTAAACCAAAAGGCATAATCAAATACTCATATTGACCAAATCTTGTTCTAAAAGCTAGAACCTCGCCATTCGAAATCATCCAAGACGTTGTGCCGAAAAACTTGCTGGCACAACTCTCTCATACGAGCCATCACCCTCCTCCCCTCATCATTCATGATGATAGCTCATGTCCTATCATCTATAAGGTATCCATACCCCTTTGGGGTATACCTAAGATGTGTCCTCTCCCACCTACGACCATGCTCTTGGGCATATCCAAGAGACCCCTATACATCTGGTGTACCCACGGGGATAGTATCTCTCAGAGTAGCACCCATAGGGGTGCCACCTGCGGACAGTTGAGCAAAAGCTAGAGTAACTGAAGTAGACGTCCCCACAAGTGTGACAAATTCCATAGGTGACGCAACTCTAGCAGAATGACAAGACGGAGACACTCCATCAGTATCTCCACAACAACCACATGAGCCACGCTCTCTCGAACCTACACGAGAGCGAGAAGTAGCACCTATATCCCGAGCCAACTGCGGGCTCATTGTATCCATGTCTCTGCAACATCCCCTAAAACCACTCCCTCCGTCCAGCCTAAGTCGGGAGCATCGACCTCATCTACTGGAAACTAAAGCATTAGAGCGCACCGAAGTAGATCTAATAGAACAGTTTGATGGTGTCTGAGACAGCTCCTGGTCTGCCATATCTCTGAATTGAGCCATCTGATCTAGAGACTTTGGTGTGAAGATCTCATGTATCTCCTCGTTGCTCATCCCTCAACTCATCGTGTTGATCTAAATCTCGGGGGGGATCACTCGTGAATATATGTATATATAACGTGAGTTCAAAATAAGGGGTTTTTAAAACACAATTTTTATACATTTTTTACATACAGAAGGGTGTCATATAAAGGAGTTACTTATAGATTGAATAGAAAAGGGTTGTGCTTTATTCAAGAAAAATTCACAGGTTGGGATATTTATAAATAGACCATGAATGCACGTTATATAGAGAATACATATATAGTGAACCCCTCGAGATCTAAATATCTGCAAAGGTCACCTGCACATACAAAAATTGATATTAGCATAATCAATATAAATCAAGCAAAGCACGGTAATATATATCTTTAAAAAATAATCTTACTTAAAAATACATATATTATGTACCCTTATAAGCAATTTGTCAACTAATTGAGTAAGTGGATGCTCCAAGTATGAAGTACCCTATGGTCCCATGTCAATCTCCTGACACAACTCCACATATACTGGAAGGTCAATAGATAGGTCACCACAAAAGAATGAGTCCACCTTGTTCTCAAAGAATTCTTGGACTTTTGTATTTCCATCATTGTTACCCGATTCTGGCTCCTCTATATGCTCCATGCTTTTGGCGGCCTCCACGCCTTGCAATATCGACCCCTCTATTTGCATATTGTCCTCATCTACGTTGGGAACATTGCTTTGATCATATACTCTCTCACTTTAGGAAGCTGAAGGTATAAAATACCACCATCGAGGTTGTCAGGGGTTTGGATAGAAAATTACATTTTCAAAATCACATTCAAGAGAGATTTAACTTTTTTGACATGTACCATATCGTAATAAAATTTAAAAAAACATGAGTTTATACACATCTTCACAATGGGCCGACAATGCAAACGTGTTGTGCAAATTCGTCCATCTTTTTTCGGAATCTATTTTGAGAAATCCAAATGGACCTCGTCAAAATGTTGCTCCGAATCCTTCAAGTACTAGTTTGAACCACTTCACATCGAATAGGATCGTGGAGAAGCTATGGTAATCCACCGTGATAATACTTTGCAAGTTTTCAAAATACTCAGTCTCATCTATAACGGTGTTTGCTCGTCATCTGTTCTTTTGCTCGAACATTGCCATGATACCACAATCTGTTATGGAGCGCATTTTGTCGATATGCTCCACGTGAAAATGCCATCCATGCGACCATGCCGCATCTATATTTTGTACTGTACATTGAAACAACCAATTAGTTGTCGCATATAAAATGTAGATATGACAAATCCTAAACACGTCGTCACCTTTGGACTACATCCCCTTGGGAATTCCCACTCCTCAGTTGAGATCAACCATCGCGTTGACATAAACCGCGGCATCTCCTCCATGCCCTCGAGATATCGAATAGGTCGATATGGCATGTACTATATTAAAATTGAGATTGCGCTTCTTCTCAATCTTTCTTAGATTTCTCATACCTAGCAAGGTATGTCTCCGTGGAAGCATGGTGCAACATACAAAAACGATTCACTTTCTCCTCTTTTATTTTCAAGAACAGATCAACCTCTTTTATTTCCTCCTCTTTTATTTTCAATATTGGACCCACTTACAGATCAACCACTTGTTGGATCCCATGCATATTTTCAAGAACATGGGCAGCTTGCTATGGGACCACATCACAGGAAAGAGACACTATAGGGGCACGAATGGATTTGAAGGAGGTAGGCAAGATAGAGGCGCTTTGGCTACAGTCGAGTGCTGATGGTCGCGTGAAGCTACCTCACGCTCCTTGGGTCTTGTCCACTAAAAAAGAGTGCATTGTGAAGCAAGTAGTCAAGTCTATCCACACTCCGACGGATATGATGCATTTTCTCAGGTTTGCATTTTCTAAAGATGACCAATTATCAGGGCTAAAATCCCATGGCTGGTATAAGATATGTCAGGTTTGTACTACGAATGGATTGTAATTGGCATGCACATTTTGCTATTTAGAGTGTAGCCATTGTTCATAATGCTTTCTCATTTGTGGCAATTTGTACTACCAATCGTGATCGTAGGATGTCTTACTCCAGAAATACGCGGGGCCATTTACAAGTTGTCGACTTTAGTGCAACGGATCTCACAGAAGGAGATTAAGACATCCTCTATTGAATCCGCGAGGTGGGGAGCAGTGGGGAGACGATCTGTCTCTTTGAGAAATACCTGTCTACCAACATGCTCATAATACAAATCCACTTCTTGTGCATCTTGTAGATGAAGTGGAGATTGCTGGACCTGTCCATATGCGATGGATGTTCTTCTTGGAGCTCTTCATGAAAACCCTGAAATGCTTTGTGCGACAACGAGCTTGGCCAGAAGGTAGCATGGCTAAAGGTGTAAAATATTACACGGCGCATCGAACAAAATCTGAGAAAGAGATAGAGAGTACACAATAGATAAGAAGAGAATCAATAAATTTTTTACTTCAAACAACTGATACAAAGATGGCTCTGTCCACCCGTGCGCTTCCACTGTGTGAAGCTTAGATGGCGATCTAGATAGAAGATAGGTGAAGAGCTTAAGGCTAGCTGGAACAACAACTTTGACTGGGTGAAAGATGAGTGAGTGATGGCTGGGAAGGGGTTTAGCTTTTATAGCCTGCGAAGGTCGTTACGTCGGATATGAGCCTCCACTAGTCGGCCAGGGAATATTCCAAGGAATATTCCCTTTACCATTGGGCCCGGGGCGCTGCCCTCGGACCCCCGCCAGGGGGGCTGCTGGCCCCCCTGGGACCCCCCAGCCAAGGGCCGCTTCCGCGGCCCCCGGACCCCACAATAGGGACCCCTTTTAACTCCCTTACCACGCAACTCAATGCAATGTGCCTCGAGTTGCTACCAACTTAACCTCTCCATCTAACCCAAAGATTAGACCCACAATGGTCACCTTTTTGCCATCCGGTCACATAGACCTCATCTGATATACAAGTCAGGACTCCACCAATCTCCGGGCTCACACTTGGCTTCTCCTCATAATGGGGGCCTTACAACTTTGAGCACCATGGATCATTGGTAGCACCTAATGAGGGTGGGGCATTGATCATATCTAACACCCCCCCTCAATGTCCACCCATAGGTGAACTATCTCCTCGGCCCAATACCGAGTCTCTGAAGATGAACTTGAAGCAGATCCTTCGTAAGTGCGTTGGTGAAGATATCTGCTCCATTCTCCTATGTTGGACAGTAGACTAGTTCCACTATCCCATCCTCTATCAAATCACGCACATAGTGATACTGGATCTCTATACGTTTGGTGCGTGCATGAAACACTGGACTTTTGGCAATGGCGATGCAACTCTGATTGTCACATCTCAGCACAGTTGGTTCTTCATCCTGCACTCCCATATGCCATAGAATCCTTCTCAACCATACGGCCTCATATGCAGCAAAACAAGCTGCCTTGTACTCTGCTTCGGTAGAAGACAATGCCATTGTTGGTTGCTTCTTACTAATCCAAGAGAAAATTCCTAAACCCAAAGAGAAACAATAACCAGAAACTGATTTCCTGGAATCAATGTCTCCTGCCCAATCTGAGTCACAGTTTCCCACAAGAGAAGTTCCGAAACTGTATGTGATACCATAGTCAAGAGTTTTCTTCAAGTATCTGAGCACCCGCATCCCAGCCTTCCAATGACTCTCATGAGGTTTGTTTGAGAATCTGCTCAAAACACCAACAGCAAAACTGATATCTGGTCTGGTGTTACACAAGTAGATCAGACTGCCGACCAACCTCCTATACCTCCCAATGTCTGCTAGTGCTGATGTATCCTCGACGGATAACTTTGCATTCACCTCCATAGATGTAGCTATCTCCTTGCACTCGGTCATGCCAAATGCCTTCAAGATCTCCCATGCATACTTCTTCTGAGAGATGAAGATCTTTCCTGGCTCTTGCCAGACTTCAATCCCCAAACAATAGTGCAGCAAGCCCAAGTCTGTCATTTCAAACTCAGAACTCAAATCCTTTCGAGTTTGGTTGATCATATCTTCATAGTCACCTGTAATAAGAAGGTCGTCCACATATAGGACAATCACTACAGACTTTTTACCATCCCTGTAAACATACAAGTTAGCATCTGAGGCACATCTTTTGAAGTTTAGGTTTAAAAAGAACCTATCTATCCACTGGTACCATGCTCTGGGGGCTTGTTTCAGCCCATACAATGCCTTCTTCAGTTTACACACTTTGTTCTCAGAATGGGGGGCCTCAAACCCTGGTGGCTGAGCCACGTACACCTCCTCATTGAGGTCACCATTTAAGAACGCTGACTTAACATCCATTTGGTACACTGGCCACTTCTTGTGGGCAGCCACTGCAAGTACCATGCGAATAGTGGTCATTCTGGCAGTTGAGGCAAATGACTCTTGAAAATCAAACCCTTCAACTTGTGAAAATCCTTGGGCAACCAGTCTAGCTTTGTACTTTTCTAAGGTACCATCAGCCTTGTACTTTACCTTCTAGATCCACTTGGTGCCAATAACCTTCCGCTTTGCTGGTCGATCCACTAGCTCCCAAGTGTCATTCTTCATTATGTTGTCATACTTCCCCTACATAGCAGCCTTCCATGATGGATCTGCAAGTGCTTCTTCTAAGTCAGTTGGCTCCTTTACTTCTCTCATAATCTCAACCATCAAGGCCATATTGACTATGTGAGCAGAAGCCCTCCTTTGCTCCTCTATTCTCTGAGACCTCCTTGGTCCGTCTGCCTTCTCCTCAATAGATGCAGGCATAGGATTATTGTGGTCATAGAGCTACTTCACCCAGCGCGGCAATGGCTTTTCCGGTGGGGTGATGTCAGGTTGGTGAACTTTTTCCTCATCATCTGAAGATGATGCTTCCTCCTCCTTAAGGATAGGGATAGCTCTCGGGACAGGTTCATAGTGGACTACTTCTTCGCTTGATGATAAAGTGGAAGAACTTGCCTTCTCCTCCTCCACTGTATGCGGCTCCTCCTTGAACACCACATCACGGCTCGCGATGATCTTCTTTGCCTCTTGGTCATATAATTTGTAAGCCTTCTGCTCATCACTATAACCCAAGAAGATACATTTTCTGCTTTTTGGTTGTAACTTGTTTCTCTTCTCATCTGGAACATGTGCATAACATTCACATCCAAAAATTCTGAAATGTGAGACAGATGGTTTCTTACCAGTGTAAGCCTCATGAGGTGTTTTTCCCTTGAAAGCCTTTGTATAGCTCCGATTTAGAATGTAGACTGCAGTATTAACAGCTTCAGCCCAAAAATGGTTAGGCAATCCCTTGCCCTTTAGCATGCATCTTGCCATCTCCACAATGGTGCGATTCTTGCATTCCACAACACCGTTCTGCTGAGGTGAGTGAGGCGTCGTCAATTGACACTTGATCCCTTTGCTTTTGCAAAAGCCTTCAAACTCCTTTGAGTTGAACTCACCACCACCATCTGTTCTAAATTTCTTCACACTTTTCCTTGTTTCATTCTCAACAAGTATTAGCCATTCTTTAAACTTACCAAAAGCTTGAGCCTTATCATGAAGGAAGTACACCCACATCTTCCTACTGTAGTCGTCGACAATCAACATAAAATAAGAAGATCCCCCTAAGGCCTGTGTAGGCATCTTACCACACAAGTCAGCATGCACCAACTCTAGAGGAGCCTGTGCTCTATTCTTGATTTCTTGTGGAAATGCCTTTCTCTGTTGCTTGCCCATCATACAAGCTTCACATGGTTCCTTCAATTCAGTTATTGTAGGTAGGTGAGCAACCATACCTTGCTTTTGCATCTCCTTCAATACTGCAAATCCGATGTGTCTAAACCTTTCATGCCAAAGCTTACTTGTGCCCACTCCAGTGATGGCTGTAAGAGCACTTAGCTCATACAGGTTGTTTCTTCTTTCTCCTTTGCCAACAATTGTGCCAGCACTATCAATCATTTCTGCACCTGTCTTCTTGAACCTCACTTCATGACCAAGATCAGTTATGGCAACAACTGATAAGAGATTTCTTGTGATTTTGGGAACAAACAACACATTTGAAAGTTTTTTGACTTCACCATTTGCAGCAACAAAAGAAATAGTACCTGTGCCCGCAGCAGGGCATTTAGCATCATTTCCAACCGTCACAGTGATGGATTCTTGTAGAGGCTGCATAAAACTGTATAGACCTTTCTTGTTGGTCATGTGACGGGAGGCCCCACTATCCAACACCCATGAGTCAGTGGTAGATTCTTCTTGCGCCAAGGAGCACCCTTCCTCAATGGTCGCCATGAATAATTCCAACTCTGCTTCAGCCGTATTGGCTGTCTCTTTCCCTTTACTTTTAAGGGTACCATTCTTTTCATCTGCCTTCTTGACACGACAATCTGCAATTGCATGTCCTTTCTCCTTGCAGTAGAAGCACTCTCCTTGAAACTTCTTCTTGCCGCCCTTCTTCTTTTTGTCACCATCATTTTTGGTGGAGGAAACACCTTTGCCTTTTGCATTGGCAGAGAATGCAGCATCTCCATTGTTGCTTCCTTCTCGGGCTTTCAGCCTCAACTCCTCCTCCATTAATAATGCACAAAACTCCTCAAAAGTCAAAGCTTGAGGTCTCACCTGAGTATTAAGGGTAGTTACTAGTCTATCAAACTTTTGTGGACAAATCCGAAGACACCTCCGAGCTAGCTCTTCGCTACTCTTTTGTATCCCAGTGCCAGCCATCTGGTCATGCAGATTCTTAATCCGAGTGATGAATGCTTCAACCGTCTCTCCTTCAGCAAACTTCTCCGCTGCTAGTTAATTCTCCAAGTTTGGAATCCTTGTTTGGTTTCGTATTTCATACTGACTCCTTAGTACATTCCAAGCCTCTGATGCTTTGGTTGTATGCTGAATCAGAGTCAAAACACTGTCAAAACAGCTTGTAACTAAGGCATACAATGCATCTGCATTCCTTCGTTTCCATGCTCGTAGAAGATCTGCATTCGGAGGAATCATCACACTAGGATTTGATGGGTCGGGGGTAGGCTGTGGTTCTGCGTCAGTCCCCAACACAGTCTCCGGAAGCTCATAAGAATCAAGGATAGTTGTAATTTTGAACTTCCACAAGGTGTAGTTTGTACCATCTAACTTGCCTTCGCTGAAGGTTGGTGGATGAATCCTCAGTGTTTGAATAGCCGGTACAGCAACACCACCTCCTGCACCGCCTCTGGAAGTCGACATAGTTTCTCTTTGCTGTTGAAGCCTTTGCCTCTTGCACGCTCTCCGATCTCTAGAGCCCCCTGGGCTCTGATACCATGTAAAATATTATATGGCGCAGCGAACAGAATCTGAGAAAGAGATAGAGAGTACACAACAGATAAGAGGAGAATCAGTAAATTCTTTAACTTCAAACAACTGATACAAAGATGGCTCTGTCCACCCGTGCGCTTCCACTGTGTGAAGCTTAGATGGCGATCTAGACAGAAGATAGGTGAAGAGCTTAAGGCTAGCTGGAACAACAACTCTAACTGGGTAAAAGATGAGTGAGTGATGGCTGCGAAGGGGTTTAGCTTTTATAGCCTGCGAAGATCGTTAGGTCGGCCTGCTAACCGACCTACCATATGAGCCTCCACTAGTCGGCCAGGGAATATTCCAACGAATATTTCCTTTACCATCGGGCTGGGGGCGCTGCCCCCGAACCCCCGCCAGGGGGGCCAGCGGACTCCACCAATGTCCGGGCTCACACTTGGCTTCTCCTCATAATGGGGGCCTTACAACTTTGAGCACCATGGATCATTGGTAGCACCTAATGAGGGTGGGGCATTGATCATATCTAACAAAAGGTTGGTTGGTGTCTGAGATGCTAGTGCATATTTCATAATGGCTACCAAGGGTGGATTCAGATAACAAAATGCTATGGTCGCTGAAGGACGATAATAGACTGACTGGAGATGTGGTGGTTGAAAATGGGGTAGAAAAAAGAATAGATGGTGCAATGGAGGAGAAGGTGAATCGCTTTTGTATGTTGCACCATGCCTTTATGGAGACGTGGCTCGCAAGATACCAGATCGCTAGGCAAGATTGAGAAGAAGCGCGATCTGAATTTTGACATAGTACGCGCCATCGATCGATGCGATATCCGGAGGGCATGGAGAAGATGCCGCGGTTCATGTCAACACGATGATTGCATGGAGCTTTGACCGCAGCGTCTCGCAAAGGGGCGGAGATCTCGATTGAGAAGTGGGAATTCTCAAGGGGATGTAGTCCAAAGGTGATGTCGACGTGTTTAGGATTTGTCGTATCTATATTGTATATGCGACAACTAATTTGAGTGTTTAGATGTACAGTATAAAATATATAGTGCAGCGTGGTCGCGCAGACAATATTTTCACATGGGAGCGTATTGACAAAATGCGCTCCACAATGAACTATGGTATCATGGTAAGGTTCGAGCAAGAGAGCCGAAGACAAGCAACAGATCCAAACACGGTTATAGATGAGATGGAGTATTTTGGAAACTTGCAAAGTATTGTTATGGTGGATTACCGTAGCTTCTCCTCCATGATACTATTCGATGTGTAGTGGTTTAAAGTGGTACTTGAAGGAGCTCGAGCAACAGTTCAACAAGGTCCATCTGGATTTCTCGAAATAGATTCTGAAAAAAAATAGATGGATTTGCGCAACACCTTTGTGTTGCTGGTCCATTGTGAATAGGTGCATGAACTCATTTGTTTGTTAATTGTATTACGACATGGTACATGTCACAATAGTTTAATCTCTCTTGTACGTGTTTGTAAACATGCAATCTTCTATCCAAACCCTCGACAATCTCAATGGTGATATATTATACCTTCAGCTCTACGAAGTGCGAGAGTATATGATCAAAGCGATGTTCCGAGTATAGATGAGGACAATATGCAAATAGAGGGATCGATATTACAAGGGGTGGAGGCCACCAAAAACTTGGAGCATGTAGAGGAGCCAGCATCGGCTAACAATGATGGGAGTACAGGAGTCCAAGAATTCTTTGAAAACGAGGTAGACTCATCCTTTTGTGGTGACATGTCTATCGACATTCCAGTGTATGCGGAGTTGTGTCAAGAGATTGACATGGGACCATAGGATACTTCATACTTTGAGCATCCACTTACTCAATTCGTTAACTAATTGCTTATAAGGGTACATAAGATATGAATTTTAAGTTAGATTTTTTTTAAAAAAGACTTATATTACCGTACTTTGTATAATTTAAACTGATTATGCTAACATTATTTTTGTCTGTGCAGGTGACCTTTTCAGGATGAGTTGAGGGATGAGCAATGAGGAGTTGTAGGATATCTTCACGTGCATGTCTCCAGATCAGATGGCGAGATTCAGAGATATGGCAGACCAAGAGCTGTCTCAGACATCGTCAGCTGCTCTATTAGATCTATGTCGACGCGATTAGATGCTTCAGCTTCGAGCAGATGAGGTCGACACTCCAGATTTGGGCCAGAGGGAGGGAGTGCTTGAGGGTCAGGGGGATGCTATAGAGATATGGAGGCAGTGAAACCGCGGTCGGAACGGGATACAAGTGCGACTCCTCGCTCTCGTGGCGGTTCCAGGGAGCGTGGCTCAGGTGGTTGCTGTGGAGACACGGACGCGGTGTTTGCATCTCGTCGTTCTACTAGAGTTGTGTCGTCTGCAGGATTTGTCACACCTGCAGGGATATCTACTCCAATTACTCTGGCTTTTGCTTAGCCGTCTGCAGGTGGCACCCCTATGGGTGCTACACCGTTAAGATACTACCTCGGTCGGTATACCGGATGTACAGGGGTCTCCTGGATATGCCCAAGAGCATGGACGCAGGTGGGAGAGGACCCATCTTAGACATGTCCCAGAGGGATATGCCTATCTTGTTGATGATAGGTTAGGAGCCATCATCATGAATGATGAGGGGAGGAGGGTGATGGCTCACATGAGAGAGTTGTGCCAATAAGTTTTTCGGCACAACGTCTTAGATCATTGAAAAAACATACCGGAGGGGAGCAAAAACTACATAGTAGCATCCTTGTATAAGGATTTTTCAGTTCCAGCCACAGAAGATAGATTTTCTACAGGTTGGATGATAAACTATATGCGTGCATATATGTCACACAGACAATCGGACGCACGCAAGGCACTCAAGAGTGGGGCTGCAAAGCCCAAGTGGCTAGACGCGGATGACTAGCACTGACTGAGGGAGGAGGCTACAGATTCTCCAGGACGTTGGAATCAGTAGCGCGAGGCAGCGAGGGCACGACTAGAGGCCGGAGTGGTCCATCATCTTGGGAGTAGGCGCAGCCACATGACATAACTTGAGGACTTTATAAGTTTTTTTTTGTTTTGCTTGCTTATTTTTTTACAATATCCTTTGTACTGGCAATCATGTTTCTAACAGTTAGTATTTTGTTTTCTTTACAGCACTCGGTTACAAATCACAATCCGATCGGCCTTGAGACTCGATATACAGAGAGGCACGATCTCACTGCATTGATCAACCGATTGTATAGACGTGATAGCACTATAAGTAACTCATCTTTCTTGTCCTTAATTACCATGTTTAATTAGAATGCATTATTGTATGGTGGACTGATGTGTAGTTGTTTCTTTTTTTGCAAATTCCATTCAATGCTCCTTTGTAGCAGGACGAGCTTTCGGATAGCGAGGATATATAGCTCGCCCTTGGATCCCTGGAGCTCACACACCCTTCTTTTTTGGTCACCTATATTTTCTAGGTAGTAGTGATATCTTGTCATGATTGTACCAGTCACTTTCATTATGCGATCATGTATTTATTTCATGTGTCAGTGTTATGCTTTAAGTACACTTTATTTTTGTTTACACGAGTATTGTACACAGTGCAGAAACTATTTTGTATGGCCCAAATAAAGCACACAGTGCTATATGTGGCAAGGTAGCCTACCACAAAATGTTTTTTTTCCTGTTACCGTCACTATAAGCGTCACAAATTTACCTGCACGCATCGTTATTTGCATCATTATTAGCGTCGCAGAGCATCATTATCAGCATTGTTATTTGTGTCGGTATCAGTGACGTTGATACCAACGCAAATAGTGACATTAATAACGATGCTAATACCGACTGACCAATGGCATCACCATTAACGACGCTTTTTGTGATAACGGGGATAAATTTTGTTATTTACATTTTCGTCGCTTTTAACGTTGGTATAAGGCCTATATCTTGTAGTGGATGAAGATACACGTCTATATTTTTGACTTTGTAGCAGCCGGGAACGAGCAAGCTAAGGATGAGGTGTCGTTTCTTCGAAGAAAGACATGGAGGGATGTTGTAGTTGACAAGGACTACAAGCCACACACTGTAAGAAGTTGAGCGCATACCAAATGGGTTCACGCCATCCATAGCAAGACCGAGCCGAAGATTCCTTAGCTCTCAGGCAAAGCCTAGAAAGGTAGAGTCAATGTGACTCCATGCACATGAATCCGCTGATATTCGTCAAACTCCATCTGTGGATCTATTTTGCGCATGCCACATTGTCAAGCTCGTCATGTCAGACATAAGAAACATGTGATTTATGCAAGGGATGAGCAAAAAGTATCCAAGAACTTTTTGAGGAATGGTTTGCCATTGCAAGTCCTGTCGATACCTGTAAGCACCACACTTTGGACATGTCTTCATAGTCTCGTATTCTCTAGTATACAATCGTTCATACATGCATAGATGCTATTGTAGTCCATGCCAAGCTTTCGTAAAACATGTCGTGCATCATCACAAGACTCTAGCATGGTATTTACAAGTGGTAATATATGATACTTCAGTAACCTAAAAGAAAATCATAAAACACCTTGAAAAAGTACAAATTTTTTTTATGATAGTGCCAAAAAAAAAATCCAACAAAACGTACGTACAATGTACCTAAACAACTCGATCACACTCGCGTTGCTCCACCTGTATTTTGCTTACACACTTAGGAGTACAAGCAGTGTCTTTAGGTGAGATACTCGGCACCCATCATATAATGATATGGATACTTCCTCTCTAAGTAGATCAGATATATCGACATCTATGGGCATCAATGCATCGATCATTGCCTCCATCTCAGGGTCCAAGATTGTCAGAAAGTTTAGAAGGTTGCTTGTCTCCTTTGGTATTGATGGTATAGATTGGGTAGTACCTTCCAAGTGGTGGATTGGCTCAGGCACTCCATCCATCAAACGCCCAGGAACTCCTCTAATTGGCCGCAAAGGGTGCACTCCTCCTTGGGATGAGACATCACCTCCTTGTAATAAATTTATCGGCCACATTCAATATTTTTGTATATGATATTCAATTAGTTTACAAATACAATACATGATTGATATATACTTTTTTTACCGTTTGCTCAAAATCTGATATCACTTGATCAATGATCTTTGATTGAAACTTGCCGAAGCGTCGTACGTGTTCTATAGACAATCGACATTTTTGTCTGATTGCCATCTTACATTGAAAGGACATGGGACACACTAATTAAGATACATCTCACGATCTTGAACATCACGGCCTTCATCGTTTTCCATTTAGTCTGCATTATGACAAACAATTTGTTTTTATTATCATTCTTTTTTTCTTTCTTAAATTATTTGAGAAGAGATTTCTTATCTTGCAACTCAAAAAAATTAACATATGTAAAGTCCCCACCCACCTACGGACGGGCCTACAATATGTAAAGTCTAATATGCTATGCATGGGAATAAAGGAGTAGCTACCCTATATTGGCGGAGTGTTTCCCGTCCCGTGGTATTGCACTGGACCTTGCCACCTTTTTTCTTTTGTATGCACCTTTAACAAAACCTCTCTCTCTCTCTCTCTCTCTTTCTCTCTCTACTACCACTACTATTACTGGTACTCACCTTTCCAAGGCATTAAACACACCCAAGATGCACCCTAAACAAAACCTCTCTCTCTCTCTCTCTCTCTCTCTCTCTACTACTACTACTACTACTACTACTACCACCACCACCACCACCACCACCACCACCACCACCACCACCACTACTACCACCACTACTACTACTACTACTACTACTACTACTACTACTACTACTATTACTACAAACAAGAAAAGAAGAAGTTAAAGAACAAGATCTTACCACCTGTGTTTAACTACTACTACCACTACCACTACCACTATAAACAACACTACAAGGATACGGAGGCATAGCGACGGCGCTTTCTGACACAAAATAGTAGCATCGCTATTTGCAACGGTGCTGAGACGAAAAAATGCGGGCCAAAACCCGAGCGCGTTATTTTGTGCGAACAAATGAAAGAGAGAATGAAAGGAAAAGCGAACTCCATCTTGCATTTAAGAGGAAGAGGAAGAGAAAGAGAGAAAGGGGGAGAAGGAAAGCTTCTCACCACTGTTGCCATTCGTGAAGAAGAGGAGGAAGTGTACAGAAGAGGAGGAAGTATACGGAGGGCGAAGAGGAGCCGCGGTTGTGAAGAGGAGCCGCCAAATCCATCCTCGGGCCTTTGTGGAGTGCATTGTTCTTTCTTACTTTTTTTTTGTTTTTTCTCTTTTTCTTTTACTTGTGTTTGTTAAAAATCATGTGTATTAAGAGGGAGAGGAAATGAGAAAGGGAGAGGAAGAGAGAAAAGGAAAGAATGAACAAGAGAGAGAGAGAGAGAGACAGAGGAAGAAAACATTAAACATAATAGGGAAAGAGAGAAAGAGAGGGAGAAAGGGAGGAAGGGAGGGAGAGAGAGGGAGGGAGAGGTTGTTGTTGTTGTTTTATTTCTTCTTTTATTTTTTTCTTGTTTGTGATTGTTGCGGTAGTGGTAGCGGTAGTTGTTGTTTAATTTCTTATTTTCTTGTTTGTTGTTGTTGTGGTAGTCATAGTAATAGTAGTCGATGTGGTAGTAATAGTAGTAGTTGTTGTTGTTTAATTTCTTCTCTTCTTGTGTATTGTTCTTGTGGTAGTCGTAGTCGTGGTCGTAGTCGTCATAGTCATGATTGTAGTAGTAGTAATAGTAGTTTTTTTGTTTGTTGTTGTTGTAGTAATAGTAGTTTTTTTTCTTTTCTTGTTTAGTTTTCTTATTTGTTGTTGTTGTTGTTTTAGTAGTAGTAGTTTTTTCTTCTTTTCTTGTTTGTTGTTATTGTAGTAGTAGTAGTTATTGTTGCTATTGTTTTTTCTTCTTTTCTTGTTTATTGTAGTGGTAGTGGTAGTGGTAGTGGTTTGTTGTTGTGGTAGTCGTAGTCGTCATAGTCGTGGTTGTAGTAGTAGTGGTGGTTTTCATGTTTGTTATTGTTGTTGTTGTTATTGTAGTAGTAGTAGTTTTTTTTGTTTTCTTGTTTATTGTTGTTTAGTTTTCTTTTTTGTTTTTGTTGTTGTAGTGGTAGTAGTAGTAGTTTTTTCTTCTTCTTCTTTTTTTTTTGTAGTAGTAGTAGTTGTTGTTGTTGTTGTAGTTGTTGTTTTTTTTCTTCTTCTTCTTTTCTTGTTTATTGTAGTGGTAGTCGTAATGGTAATGATAATGGTAGTGGTAGACAGAGAGAGAGATATTTTGTTAAAGGAAATGAGAGAGTAAGAGGAAGAGAAAAAGAAAGAAGGGACGAGAGAGAGGGAATAAACATACAACATAATAAAGAAATAGAAAAAGAGAGAGAGAGATGGAAGGAGAGAATAGAATAAATAGATAAAAAGCAAAGAGAGAGTGGTGGCGAGGTCCGGTGAGGTTCGGTGCAATACCATGAGACGGGAAACACCGACATATGTTAATTTGTGGGTGGGTGGAGACTTTACATACGTTAATTCTGCTGAGTTACAAGAGAAGAAATCCCTTCTCGAACAATTTAAGAAAGAAAAAAAGAATGATAGACAAAAAATAACATAGACAAAATGGAAAATGATGAAGGTTGTGATGTTCAAGATCGCGAGGCGTATCTTAATCAGCGTTTCCCATGTCCTTGCTCTCAATGTAAGCTGGCAATTAGATGAAAACGTCGATTGTCTATAGAATTATACGCACGACGCTTTGGCGAGTTTCAATCTGAGATCATTGATCATGCGATCTCAGATTTTGAGCAAACGGTAAGCAGTGTATATCAATCATGCATTGTATTCACAAGCTAATTGAATACCATATAAAAAAACATTGGGTGTGGCTGAAAATTTTCTATCCAAAGAGGTGACATCTCATTCCAAGGACGAGTGCACCCTTTGCAGCCAGTTAGAAGAGTTCGTGGGTGTGCGATGAATGGAGTGCTTGAGTCAATCCACCACTTGAAAAGTACTACCCAATCTATATCGTCAATACCAGAGGAGATAGGCAATGATCGATGCATTGATACCGATGGATGTCGAGACTTATGATCCGCTTAGAGAGGAAGCATCCATACCATTATATGATGGGTATCGACTATCTCGTCTGAAGAAACTGCTAGTACTCCTAAGTGTGCAAGCAAAATACGGGTGGAGTGATGTGAGTGTGACCGAGTTATTCAGGTACCTTGTACGTACGCTTCATTGATTTCTTTTTTTCACTATCATTAAAAATATTTATGCTTTTTCAAGGTGTTTTATGATTTTTTTAAAGGTTACTAAAGTATCATATATTACCACTTGTAAATACCATGCATGAGTCTTGTGATGATGCACGACATGTTTTACGAAAGCTTGGCATGGACTACAACAGTATCCATGCATGTATCAATTATTGCATACTATTTCCAGGAGAATACAAGACTATGGAGACATGTCCAAAGTGTGGTGCTCACAGGTATCGACAAGACTTGCAAGGGCAAACCATCCCTCAAAAAGTTCTTAGACACTTTCCGCTTATCCCCCGCATAAACCACATGTTTCATACGTCCGGCATGGCGAGCTTGACAATGTAGAATAGATCCACATATGGAGTTCAACGAATATCAGTAGATTCACGTGCATGGAGCCACATTGACTCTACCTTCCCATGCTTTGTCTGAGAGCCAAGGAATCTTCGGCTTGGTCTTTCTATGGATGGCGTGAACCCATTCGGTCTGCACTCAACTTCTTACCGTGTGTGGCCTATAGTTCTTGGCAACTACAATATCTCTCCATGGCTTTCTACGAAGAAAGGACATCTCATCCTCAGCTTACTCATTCCCGGCTGTTACAAAGTCAAAAATATGAACATGTGTCTTCGTCCATTAGTCGATGAGCTTAAGGTTTTGTGGGAGGATGGGGTCAGCGTGCAAGATATGAGCAAGCGCGATGATCGACCGTCTGCCAATATTCGAGCCATTCTCATATGGACCATGCATGACTTTTCGGGATTCGGAGAGTGCTCAGGTAAGTAGGCTTACGTTCTCATTGGTAATATCTATCATAACTCATTCAAGTTTTTATTCACTGGATAGAGGTGTTGGGACAGGTTTGGTTACATCAGGTTATCATGCATATCCATTGTGCGGGCCACAATTAGACTCCCGAAGGTCATGAACCATGAAGAAGATAGAATATCAAGGACACGCCGCTTTCTTGCTAGAGGGTCATGAACTCAGGGAAGATTTTCTTAGAATGACCTCCAGCACGTATGAATGCCCAAAACTGGTATGAACTGAAAATGGTCCACACGGAGTCACATCCAAACAGAATGCTACAGTTCTCAGTTTTCTATAAGTTGCCATATTGGACCCACTTTACAGATCAACCACTTATTGGATCCCATGCATATTTTCAAGAACGTGGACAGCTTGCTATGGGATCACATCACAGGAAAGAGAGACCATGTAGGGGTACGAATGGATTTGAAGGAGGTAGGCAAGATGGAGGCGCTTTGGTTGCAGTCGAGTGCTGATGGTCGCTTGCAGCTATCTCGCGCTCATTGGGTTTTGTCCACTAAAGAAGAGTGCATTGTGAAGCAAATAGTCAAGTCTATCTGCACTCCGACGATAGGTATGATATGCGTTCTCTTAGGTCTGCGTTTTCTAAAGATGACTAATTATCAGGGCTAGAATCCCATGATTGGCATAAGATATGTCAAGTTTGTACTACGAATGGATTGTGAGTGGCCTGCGTATTTTGCTATTTGGAGTGTAGTCGTTGTTCATAATGCTTTCTCGTTTGTGGCAGTTGGTACTACCGATCGCAATCGCAGGATGCCTTACTCCAAAAATACGCGGGGCGATTTACAGGTTGTCGACTTTAGTACAATGGGTCTCACAGAAGGAGATTAAGATGTCCTCTATTGAATCCGCGAGGCAGGGAGCAGTGGAGATGGTCTGTCTCTTTTAGAAATACCTGCCTATCAGCATGCTCACAATACAAATCCACCTTCTTGTGCATCTTGTAGATGAAGTGGAGATTGCTGGACCTGTCCATATGCAATGGATATTCTTCTTGGAGTGCTTCATGAAAACCCTAAAAGGCTTTGTGTGACAATGAGCTTGGCCAGAAGGTAGCATGCATGAAGGTTGGTTAGTGTTTGAGGCGCTAGTACATATTTCACAAAATGGCTACCAACGGTGGATTCAAACAACAATATGCTATGGTCAGTGAAGGATGATGATAGACTGATCGGATATGTGGTGGTTGAAAATGGGATAGAAAAAAGAATGGATGCTGCAATGGAGGAGAAAGTGAATCGCTTTTATATGTTGCACCATGCCTCTATGGAGACGTGGCTCGCTAGGTACCAGCAAGCTAGGAAAGATCGAGACGAAACACGATCTGAATTTTGACATAGTACACGCCATCGACCAATTCGATATCCCGAGGGCATGGAGGAGATACCGCGGTTTATGTCAACGCGATAGTTGCATGGAGCTTTGATCACAGCGTCTCGCAAAGGGGCGGATGTCTCAATCGAGGAGTGGGAATTCTCAAGGGGATGTAGTCCAAAGGTGATGACGTGTTTAGGATTTGTGGTATCTATATTTTATATGCAACAACTAATTGAGTGTTTCAATGTACAATACAAAATATATAATGTAGCATGGTCGTGCGGACGACATTTTTGCATGGAGCGTATTGACAAAATGCGCTCCACAATAGATTGTGGTATCATGGCAAGATTCGAGCAAGAGAGCCAATGACGAGAAACGGATCCAAACATGGTTATAGATGAGATGGAGTATTTTGGGAACTTGCAAAGCATTGTCACGGTGGATTACCGTAGCTTCTTCATGATCGTATTCGATGTGCAGTGGTTCAAAGTGGTACTTGAAGGAGCTGGAGCAACAATTTGATGAGGTTCATCTGGATTTCTCGAAATAGATTCCAAAAAACATGGAGGAATTTGGCGAGAGTATATGATCAAAGCAATGTTTCGAGCATAGATGAGGACAATATGCAAATACACGGGTCGATATTGCAAGGGGTGGAGGCTACCGAAAGCTTAGAACATGTAGAGGAGCCAACTTCGGATAACAATGATGGAAATACAAGAGTCCAAGAATTCTTTAAGAACGAGATGGTCTCATCCTTTTGTAGTGACATGTCTATCGACCTTCTAGTGTCTGCGAAGTTGTGTCAAGAGATTGACATGGGACCATAGGGTACTTCATACTTGAAGCATCCACCTACTCAATTCGTTGACGAATCGCTTATAAGGATACATAAGATATGCACTTTAAGTAAGATAATTTTTTTAAGATTTATATTATCGTGTTTTGTATTATTTATATTGATTATGCTAACATCATTTTTTATCTGTGCAGGTGACCTTTGTGGATATTTAGATCATCAAGATGAGCCGCGGGATAAGCGACGAGGAGCTACAAGAGATCTTTATGCGTATGTCTCCAGATCAGATGGCGAGATTCAGAGATATGGCAGACCAGGAGTTGTCTTGGACACCGTCACGTCGCTCTATTAGATCTACTTCGGCATTCTCTGATGCTTCAGTTTCTAGCAATTGAGGTCAACGCTCCAGACTTGGGCAAGACGGAGGGATTAGTTCAGGGGATGCTGTAGTGAGCCCACGGTCGACTCGAGATACAAGTGTTACTCCTCATTCTCATGGCAGTTCGAGAGAGCGTGGTATCCTCTATTTCAGAATTGCACAATAATTGGGTTGAAGAGCTTCACGAGGCTTACTTGTTAGATTATCACTTTAACCACATATTCCAGAAATTACTGCCTATTGTTGTTGCTGAAAACTCCCAATATTAGCTCAAGCATAGTCTTATTTGGTCCCATAGCAAGATTGTCATCCCACACACTTCGCCCTTCACGAAGAAGATCATGGAAGAAACGCATTCTTGCCCTATTGCTAGTCACTTGGGTGTCTTCAAAACATATAACAGGATTGCCAAGAGCTTTCATTGGAAAGGCTTATGGAGGGATGTTAAGGACTTTGTGACCAAGTGTGTTCCATGCCAACAGAACAAGGACAGTACACTCCGGCCCGTTGGACTCTTACAGTCTCTCCCTATCCGTGAAAGGAAATGGACCCACATCACAATGGACTTTATCACTAGCCTTCCCGTGACCAAAAAAGGGTGAAACAACATCTATGTGGTAGTTGATCGCCTCACCAAAGGTGCCCACTTTATCCCCACTAAGACCCAATACACTGCCTCTCAGGTGGCCACTCAATTTATGGAAAATATCTTCAAATTGCATAGCCTACCACAAGTCATAGTCCATAATTGGGATGCAAAGTTTATGAGCAACTTCTAGCAGACAGTTTTCACCTCCATGGGGACCAAGCTTGCTCATCCACTACATACCACCCCCAGATTGATGGTCAGACTGAAAGAGTGAACAAATAGCTTGAAACATATTTGAGGCACTTCGGTCATGATGTACAACACACTTGGGATACGTGGCTCCACTCGACTGAGTTTGCATATAATAACTCCACCCACTCTAGCATTGGAGTTTCCCCTTTTGAGACCTTACATGGATATAAGGTTCTCCTCCCCACAGTCTTATTTAACAATAAGATCAACCCTCATAGTCAAGCTGAGTTGAACCCAATGCTGGACCCCATGCAAGCCTTACTTCATCAATGTAAAGTAAACCTTCAGAAGGCCCAAACACACATGAAGCTCTATGCTAATGAGAAATGAAGGCATTTGGAGTTCCAAGAAGGAGAATTGGTCCTTTTGAAAGTGTATAAGTCCCGCTACTCAACTCTCAAAGAGGGCAGTACTAACAAGCTTGGCCCACCGCCTTTATGGTCCATATCGAATTTTGAAGAGACTTGGTGACTTGGCCTACCGCTTAGAACTTTCCCCCACCACCAAGATCCACAATGTGTTTCATGTCAGCTAGTTGAAACCTTTCGTGGGCTCCTTAGTGGACTATGTGGGAGAACTCCCCCCCATAGATGAAGAAGACATCACTCAGTATATCCTTGAGGCCATCATTGGAAAGCGCGATAAGCACTTATAGTCTCGGTCCATCAAAGAATACCTCATCAAATGGCAAGGACTATCCCTAGAAGAATCCTCTTGGCACCCAACAACCATTGTCAATGAATTCCGCTACCTCCAAGAGGCCCCACGGCCTGAAGACTAGCTGGTCATGCCCCATTTGATCACTTTCTGCCTATAGACTGCACATTTTTTTAGAACAGTTTTGTAATTGCCCAAATCTCAGGCATATGCATTCTACATAGGCTGAAAGTACTCATCATAAGCTCCATTTCCACATGTGGTACGCCCTATTTGGACTAGCCTATCAAAAGTTATGACTCATTCACTTTAGCATCCTATCCGAGACAGCATGCTATCCTTAGTCTTTACCCACCCAATTTTCATTGTAAAAGGGCTCAGAGTAGTAGTCTGCAACCCTCCCTTAGTGCACCCATCACTTTGCTCTACTTTCCCTTGTTTTAGAGGGCAAAAACCTTCAATGTGGGGATGGATTGTAACAAGCATGATACACACTGACCAGGGTATATAAGGTGTAAGAGTCCTAGATTAGGGTAACCAATTCTTATTAGGGCAACCAGTTAGTATCTAGAAAATTTCTCTTTTTTACCACATGCGAAAGTGTCCAAAGTTCCAGCTTGTCCGTGAGGATCAAAGTATGTAGAAAATTTCTCTTTTTTTACAATATGGAAAAGCATCCAAAGTTCCTCGTGCATGACGTGAAGGTTTTTCTCTAATTCGGTTATTCGAATCAGTAATACATGTATTTTTGTGTAATGTATATCCTGAAGAGACTTCTTGTACGCGTCTAGAAATACCTCTTTGGCCGTTCGTTTTCATACAATCTACTCTGTAACTACATGCAAAATTGTATATAAACATAACATCAAAAGGCCATGTGTGTTGCATTGTAAATATTATTCATATAGATGCCAAATCAACATTTTAAAATGTATAGCATTTTAAAATGTATACAGATACCTCTTTGGCTTCATATGACCTACTCGGTAACTACATGGCACAAAGTTCTATACAAACACGAAGTGGAAAGGCCACACATATTGTGATTGTAAATATTATTCGTACATATGCCAAATTAGCAATTAAAATTCATTTTGTACTACCTTGCCAAATTTCTGAGAGCTTCATATCAAAACCTAGTCCGATATGGTGGATGTTGCTATGTGGAATAGATACTACAATGTGAATAATAGGAATAGGATCATATGTATAAGATCACTCTAACTAAGGATTTCTAACATTGAAAATTTGCATATGATTGAGAAGAGAATAGATTTTTTGCACCTACAGGACATGAATTTGAATCATTGTATCATATAGCCAAGTGTTTGGTTGAAGACTATGGCGCAAGAAATAGTAATTCTTGTTATTCGCATTTCTGTTGGGCGGTGACTAATACATGAGTGCCGGGAAAAAACGCTCAGACGTGATAACTTGATTGACTAGAGAGGTTGGAAAGTACCCCTATCACATAATACGGATCACTGGGGTACCAAAAACATTGACTTCACCTTTTGGAGAAGAAAGTGCTCGAATACTGAGTTGCTGAATTAACCTGAGGTAGGTACTACCGGCACGAAGTGTGATACTAGGGATATTCTTTTAACCTGACAACTACATTATTTCATGTAACAAAGGGTCGTAATACGTATGTAAAATCTAATTTTGTGTGTGTGTGTGTGTGTGTGTGTGTTGGGGGGGGGCGGGGCGGGGCGCATTATTCTTCACCAGAGTGAGAAGAGATTGTCGTCGACGAGGGAATGAGAGTCGGCCGCAGTGTCGTAGATCACGGTGGCGCACTTGGCCGCAGAGCTGACGCAGGCGCCTGCAGCCAGTGAAGTAGTACAATTGCATGGCGATACTGCACCAGAGTAATTGCATTCGCATGAACTTATGTGATCATCGGGATCCACAAAGGGCATGATGTTCAGCTGTTCCATGAATTCATCAAGGCAGCGGACAACTTCCTGGTAAGGATCCACAGCAATGCTTATATTACACATCGTATAATTCACGCCATCGTCGACGATAACTGGCCTAGAACGGGAATCATATTGGGCCTGTGAGAGGTCGGGAGGCAGCTGGACTAAAGCATTAAAGCTATCATGGTAGTCGTAATTGCAGGAACTGAAACTAGCATGATCGGTTGAGGTATAGTCATGATGGGCGATACTAGGTTGGGTGGATGAGGGATGACGGGGAGGAGCTGGGGGCGCACTTGCTGCAGGTTCAGTATGATGTGCAGCTTGTGATAGTATTGATGGTGACGACGATGGTGAACATGCTAGGGATGATTGCGATGATGAGGAGGAGGGCGACGAGGATGGCGAAGTCGATGATGATGATAGCACCGGTGGCCGCCGCGACGATATGTGTGGGTCGTACTGAAGGCAGCTGCGGCGAAGCTTGTGTTTCAAGAACGGGGAGAGGATCTGATGCTGGCGGTCGTTGTTGTTGCAGTTGCTGGCGGATGAGGAGACGTCGAGGAGAGGCGAGAAAGCGCCGATGCTGAAGGGGAAGTTGGTCTTGGCTCTCCGCCCGCACATCATCCACGCCGCCGCGTCGTACGCCCTCGCTGCCTGCTCTGCGCTCCCATACGTCCCCAGCCACACCCTCCTCTTCCTGCAGCAGCATAATATAGTACAACAACGTCATACCAATCCATCAGTTTCATCGTCGCAACACTAGTAACACACACCCCAAAGCACACATTGTAGTATATCATAATTTCTTCACTACTACTCATCATCGCAACGCCCCATGACCGTGGCAATGCTTGTCCATGCCAAGTAAAAGCAACAATATTACCATCGTCAAGACAGCTCTTACATGTCACAATTAAGAGTCCGTACTGTAATTAGTAAGGAAACACGGTCATTACGGACGCCGCGCCATTACAAATAATCCACCAGATCCTAAACCGTTATCTATCTCCACGCTCCAGCACTATCGTAACTGCTTGCAAACTCACTCGTGATTCAATCAATCAGCCTATAACGAATCCACGGTCAGTCATCGTTATCCCGATTCTCACGTCTTCATTAGCCGCCTCATCGTGAGCATGATGGATGTTATGATCGGCGTTTTGCCGTTATAAGATCAATTTTCTCATATAACATTAACCATGCAGCAGTACTTACGTTACAGGGTGGCGAATCTCGGCTACCCACGAGCCCCAGTGCCGCTGGCGCACACCCCGAAGTTTGCCCGATTTCGCCATGCTTCTGTTATAAACAGAGATACATTGCCCACTGCATGTCTTCTTCTGATTTACTGAAGGAATCACTCACTGCTCAAGTGTTATTCTTGATTCTTCTGCACAGACCAATATTATATAAAGTAGCAGCAAAGTCTTTTGAGTCTATTGACTATGACGTGACAAATTAGCAAGGTCGACAACGAATATTGATTTCTTGTAGGACTTTTCAACAACGATTCGCTGAAAAGGGTCCTTGCGTTGTAACTAGTTTCTTTGACAAGATTTGAATTTACCTCCAAAGAGTTGATATTTTGGCTCCCTCAATTTCAATGTCCCGAGGCGTCCCCAAACAACAACCAGCTTCATCAATTGTTGCCTGCAAAAACTTTTTACCGCATCCGCATTTCCCTCGTTCTCACTCACGAGTCACGCGCGCGCGCACACTCACTCACTCTAGATGGCGTGTCCTGAATTCGCCTTATACATACGGTCGTGCCACCTTACCCCATCGACTGACTTGACTTTGTGGAAGCCTTGCTTTTTTGTAAGTTAGCCTCATGACGTACGAGGCATATTCTCAGCTTTGTTTCCTTTCTAAAAATCGAGGCTCACTCTGCCACCCCATGAAAGCCTAGTTAAGTTGGCAATATCCCCTAGAGGTGCTCGTCGTTTGCACTTGACGTGATTCATTCATCTACTACTGCGTGTCATGAGTGCCACCCCGCCCCATAGACTGGCCTACCTTTCTTGAAGCCTTGCTAAATTTAGCATCATTTCACATACCATTCAACTTCAAGTGTGTCCTCGATCGATACATGAGTGGGTCATTATCGATAGTCATCAAACAGAGTACTGCATTTCTTGTTTTCGTATGACATAGAGTTAGAACCAAAAAGACACACCACGCCATCATTTATGAAAATGTGTGATTTCGATTGGAACTTTCCTTACATTGTCAAAGGGAAAGTAGCTTGTCTATAATCAATCGCGGTAGTGAATCTAGCCGTACCTCAAGCTTGTAACAAACAATGATGTCAAGCTTGCAACACAAAAACATGTGTAAACGTTTTTTTTCCATCAAATGGCATTCATTGAGAGGGAAGAGCTATACCTTGAAAATTGAAGCGTGCATGCAAGTGGATGTCACAGCTCCTCACAAAACCACCAAAGTTCCGCTTGTGCTAGAAATGTGCATCAACACGACTCACTTTGTGAATTCACCATGGCGATCCTTATAAAGTGGGTTAGTGTATACTTCATGGCCCGTTTATTACTACTGTAATTTTGCATAGAGTGATACAACATATTTTGACTAACATCAAACATTACAAGTTTCAGCTATGATGTGGCAACCGTGTGCGACCATATTGTCCACAATTCGGTTACATCTACCTAAGCATGTACAATGGCCACATTGTTGACAATTCCGTTGCATGCGTTCAGCACATGCATTATTGTAGTACAAAATTCAAAGGCTATCACGTCACTTACGTTTGAGTGTGTGTGTGTGTGTACTGTGTGGTGTAGAACTTCAATCGCCACAAAATCCTCATAATGACTAGCACGTAATTACCACAAACAAACTCGAATGTTTAGTTCCGCATTATTCGTAACGAACCATGCTTACGATTTGCGAATGGTATAACCAACTGAAACAGCAGGTCATGTAGAAGTGATGGCGAACGTCAAGTCCACTGCAAACACATCAAAGAAAATGACATGAAATCCGTGCTAATCATATGAGTCATGTTACCGATAGTTCTCCTTATAACTCTTCAAACTGTAAATGTACATGGTAATAATTTAGACAACTATTCACACCATCCTTCCTTAAATGGAATTGATCAGGTATCATATTCATTTTCCAGCAAGTACTATAGTAATAAATTGTGAGATCCTTTAACTTAAATACGATGTAAAATTGTAATGTTATAATCATCAAGGCTTCAAATTAATATTGTTGAGGCCACAAACACCATGTCATGAACATACACGCACGCACGGACATACATCTTTCATACTAGAGGAAATGTGTTTTGCGAAGGAAAGCCAAAGACACAAGTGACAAAATCCATCACAATTTTTTATCAAGACCATAATTTGGCCCTTTTTAATAATATTGTTTTAAAAAACTTTGCATGTTCTTGCTCATATCATTTTATCATAATAAAGCTTGTAGCATTATCCACATCAAATAGTAGAGAAAGAGTACACATACCTTGTCACAACAATGTCAACAAACACATGTGTTTTATACCTTTAAGGCATGTGTCGCTTTCTCCATGTGATTCTCAATCCTTTGAGGAAAAAGAAAATGTGGCCATACCCTATTTCATTACAATTCCACCATAACTAGCAAGTATAAGACAAGAGGTCTCTAGTCTTACATACACATCTACATGGAAGATTTTGTTTTGGACACAACAACAATAAGAGTTGTATGCCCATTATTTATATTAACACATTTGAAGCACATCCACATATCTTCGATCTTGACACTCATTGAACTACTTGAGGGGTATTTGCATCTATGGAGTTATGTAAACAACATATTAATATGACACATGAAAGGGGTGGAGAAACTTTAAGCCATGCCAATGTGTAACATTTAGGCAGACACTTCTTTTGGATGTAGGCTCTCAATTAGGGCCAAAAACGTTTTAAAATGGCACTTGTAAGAAAATGATTAAGTTGCTAATTAAAAGAGGTTTAGAAGAAAAAACCCTCCAAATTTGGCTGCCTCAACGTGATCAATGAGAGAATATATGATTCATTTAAGAGGTCGGATATTAAATATCTCCAATCTTTAATGGACGTTAAGTGTCATCTTTTCAGTCTTATTCTCTTGGAAATTGCAAAATCTTGTATTTTTTTATTTTCGCACCAAAAGATACCACTCGTTTGAGTTCCTCGATGTTCATTTTCTACACCTCTCTTTCTTGTGGTTTTTATTTCCTTCTCTGTGATATTGTTATCGCATTTATGGTTACCTACCAAAATGTTTATCAGTACCTCTTCTAGCAATACAAGCACAACCCCACCATGGAAGTATAAACTTACTGTTCAGTTAGATCATATCTATTCATCTTGGAGGCGTATACACCATCGAGCATTGTTGAACAAGGATGAAGCTAACATGTTGCGATTACAAGGAAAGAGGCATGTAGACTTATGGATGGATGAAAATATTTATCCTCCGGACCCTTCTATAAGTAAGCATCCTCCTTTTTACAATATTCACAACTTCATAAGGTATGTTGCAGATGGTTGTGATGGGATGCTTGGCTATTGCATGAGGTTATATTCTGCACCTTTTGCATTTATAGAACAAATGCATAAAATGAAGGGGGCATTAACATTGGCATAAAAAACTATTTCTGAGCTAACGGAAAAGGTTGATAATCTAGAAAGCTCTAATCAGTCGTTGCAAGAAAAATTACTGTGCTTGAAAGAAACTCCAATAGGATTTAGATAGAGAAAAATACCACTTAAAAATATAATGGACTTGTGTAGTCGAGTGAAGAAAAGGAGACTAAATTTTGCAAAGAGATGTATCTCTAATACTTCACGTATTGATATTCGAGAGAATAATGAAAGGATTAAGCTTATTAAAGAAACCATGACAAAGAAGAACAATATAAGGATTCTTAAATCACCTGAAAATGTAGACTTGAGAAGCCAAACTCTGAAAGAGCTAGTTAAAGATTTAAAAGGAACAGTTAAACCAGATGAAATAATGGAGATATGTGACAGTATGGGTATCAGTCGTAGAGGTTATCGTGCTATCTCTAAATTGTGGTTTACAAATCTTAAATGTCATAGAATAAGTGCATGCCTCGGCCTCTTGCAGTTTCAATTTCTAGGACAGCTATGAATCGTAGGATTCCAAATGTTTTTGGGGAGTATATTCATATAGAAGGATCCATGCCCTATGAAAAATATAAAATGTGTTGACATATCGAGCTCCACTCGTGATACGCCAGGGTGACCATTGTATATTTATGTCACCGACTTGTCAGTTGCAGACGCGGTTGGTACACCGCCCATGAATAATAGCTACATGATAGCTATCCTTATCTACTCTAGTTCGTGGCTCAGTTAGTATGCCACCTTAGTTAGTTGAGTTTGGTTTGAGACCCATATCTAGGGTTCTTCTATTTTCTTTGTACTTGAGTTCTTTTGGCTTACACAACTAAGAAGAGGAAAACTGTTTTCAGCCTCCACCCTTGTGTGTCTTCCCCCATTGTGCAAGCAAGAAAGCTTCAAGCGAGACTCCTTCCTTCTCTCCCACAATCTTGACATGGTATCAGAGCCTTGTTCGTGGTAAGGAGCTCAAGAAAGCAAGCCAAGCTCGCGGTGGTCTGGTAAGAGGAGCAGTGTTGCTTTCATTTCCTGTTTTGGGAGCAGATCTCTGCAGGTAGCACAGCCGGAAATTGCAGGAGTGCATTGTCTCAGGTTGAGACGCCCTTCGCGGTGAAGCAAGAGGGCAATATATGCTGCGGGAGAGGGCTTTGGCCCTTGGCGACCTTGTTTTTTTGATTTGAGGCCATTTCGGGGCCTGTTTTGCAGACGGAAGTTTTCTGCACGCACTCAAGAAAAGGCTCAGTTTTATGCTGTGCGACCACTGTTCTACAGGTCGGTGAAAAGTTACTGTAGAAATTGCATCATATGCTTGTGCGCAGAGACATTGGGAGTTTCAGAATCATCCTTGGTTCCTGTTTATGCAAAATCGTCACTAGGAAGTGACTGTGTGGTCAAATACCACTTTCGCCAGTTTTGCAGATTTGCCCTTGTGAGGGTGAAGCTGTGTTTTTTGCAGTGACAGAATTTCTTGCAGTATTCTGTAATGGCGTCTGATTCTCTTTCACAGATTGTCACTGAAAAGCTTGACAAGAACAACTTCCAGGCATGGAAGTTTAGAATGACGAATTTCCTTATGGGAAAAGGATATTGGGAATTTGTTGCAGGAAATGAAGAAGAACCAGTTCTTCCTGATGTTCCCAATCAACAACAAATGCAGGCATTTAAAACATGGCATGAGAGAGCCAGGAAAGTTATGTATTGGCTGTCTATCAGTATTTCAGACTCTATGATTGTGCATATTCAGGATGCAAGTACGCCAAAGGAGGCATGGGATACTTTGTCAAAAATGTATAGCACAAATACGCAAGCCAGGAAAATGCAGCTCAAGCAAGAGTTGCATAATGTGCAAAGAGAAAGTATGAGCATCAACGACTACCACATGAAGGTGAAGAAGATTGCAGATGCACTTGCTTCCATTGGATCGCCAGTGGAAGATGATGATTTAGTTTCCGTGACCTTGAATGGTCTAGGAAAGGATTATGCACAGTTTCGGACATCCATTTCAGTTCGTGAAAGATTTCCTGATTTTGAGGAGTTGATTGCTCTTCTAATTTCTGAGGAACAGAGAAATGGTGGTGCATCTTCTTCAGGAGGAACTTCAAAAGAAGCTGTCTTCTACTCAAATGCTGGAAGAGGTAGAGGCAGAGGTAGAGGAGGCCGATTTGGAGGCCGTGGCAGAAATCAGAATATGCAGCAAACTCAAGAAAACCAGTCCTATGGAGGAGGACGTGGTAACTCTAGAGGCAGGGGGAGCCAAAGAGGTCGTGGTGGATGGCAAAGAGGCCAAAATGCAAACAGTAATGTTGAATGCTACTACTGTGGTAAAATGGGTCATATGGCTAAAGACTGCTATAAAAAGCAGAATGACATCATGAATGAAAAACTGCAACAAGGGAATTATGCATCTTCTAGTAGACAGGGTGATGACAGAAATGAGCATTTGTTCATGGTGCAGCACATGAACAATTCTATGACAAGTGCAGAAGAAAGCAATGATGTATGGTATGTTGACTCAGGTGCATCAAACCACATGACAGGTCATGCAGAATGGATGGAGGATGCAAGGAAAATGGAAAAACCAGGATTTGTGGAGACTGGTGATGATACTGCACATCCTATTGTGCAGATTGGAAAAATTCCCTTGTCTATGCAGGGTGGGAAAAAGAAATACCTGTCCGATGTATTTCATGTCCCGAATATCACCAAGAATCTGGTTTCAGTTGGTCAAATGGTTGAACAGGGCTTGCAGGTCAGATTTAATCCTCATGGATGCTTTGTTGAGGATATGAAAAATAAAGGTCGCTTGATAGCAAAAGGAAAGAAGAAGGGCAGAATGTTTACATTGGACGCAGACATGTCTGAATTGAGTGCAGCAATGTTTGCACATGGGACCGGTGTAGTTGCAGATATTGATATCTGGCATAAACGCATTGGTCATGTTAATGTACAGCGACTTAAATCAATGCAGGCCCAAAATATTGTTGCAGGATTGCCCAAATTCAAGGTTGCAGAAATGCATAAGGTATGTGAAGCCTGTCAGTTTGGAAAACAGGCAAGGAAACCATTTCCTAGACATGTTCAAGAGAGTGAGAAGCCATTGGAATTAATTCACTCTGATGTGTGGACAACTAAAGCTGCATCTCTTGGAGGCTGTCATTATTTTGTCAGTTTTATTGATGACTATAGCAGAAAAGTTTGGGTGTATTTTATGAAAAAGAAAAGTGAAGTTTTTGGGCATTTCAAAACTCTTAAAGCTATGGTTGAAAAAGAAACAGGCTTGCAGATAAAATGCCTAAGGTCAGATGGAGGGGGAGAGTACCTCTCAAATGAGTTTGCAAAGTTCTTGCAGGAGCATGGCATAAAGCAGCAATATTCATGCAGTTATACCCCACAACAAAATGGAATTGCAGAAAGGAAAAACAGGCATATTGGAGAGGTATCTCGTGCCATGCTCAATGAAAAAGACTTGCCAGATTTTTATTGGGCTGAAGCAGTTGCTACAGCAGTCTACATAATGAACAGGACTTCCACTGCAGCAATACATGGAATGACTCCAGAGGAAAGGTATACTGGTAGGAAACCAGATATTTCTCATTTGAAAATTTTTGGTTGCATTGCCTATGTACATGTGCCAGATGAGCTGAGATCCAAGTTGGATCCAAAAGCTGAGAAGTGCATCTTTATTGGTTACTCTCTGCAGCAAAAAGGGTATAGATGCTATAACCCTTCTACTCGTAAGTTTACAGTGAGCAGAGATGTTGTTTTTGATGAGATGAGTAGCTGGTATAAACCAGTAAATGTGATTGATGATGAAGATGCACAAAATGGTAATGCTACACAGAATTCACAGCAGCAGTCACAAAATATTAGTGGACTTGGAGCGTCCTCTAGCAGTGGTTCACATTCTTCGCCATGGACAGGCAGATTGAGATCAGGAGAATCTTCTCAAAGCAATGCAGATAGTGGTATGCAGGTATCACGAAAAGGAAAAGAGAAGGTTGATCAGCCCATGTTTGATGTGAATGCAGGTCACTCTTATGTGGATGGTGAATCCAGTGGCTCAGAACAGAGCATTGATGATGAGTTGGGTATTCCTTCTATTGTTACACCTGGAGTAAGGAAGACTAGGGATGTTTTGAGAGCACCTGGGAGTGAACCTACTTTGCGCAGGTCTACAAGAGCTAGGTATCCTGTGGATAGGCTGAAATATGATGGATTTACAGCCATTCACTATGCATATATGGTCAAAGTGATACAGGAACCAGAACCCACATCTTTTGAGCAAGCCATGGGAAAAGAAAAATGGGAGAAAGCCATGGATGAAGAAATGGATGCCTTGGAAGCAAATGCTACATGGGAGTTAGTACCTTTGCCTAAAGGTAAGAATGCAATTGGCTGTAAGTGGGTTTATAAGGTGAAGCACAATGCTGATGGTTCTGTGAACAGATACAAGGCAAGATTAGTAGTCAAGGGGTATGCACAAACATATGGCATTGACTATGAAGAAACATTTAGTCCGGTTGCAAGGATGGCAACCGTAAGAGCAGTCATTGCTATGGCTGCATCAAAGGGATGGTCTTTACATCAGATGGATGTAAAGAATGCCTTCTTGCATGGTGATTTGCAAGAAGAGGTCTATATGGAGCAGCCACCAGGTTATGTGCATGCTGTTCATCTTGAGTTTGTTTGCAGGTTGAAGAAAGCCTTGTATGGCTTGAAGCAAGCACCTAGAGCATGGTCTGACAAGATAGGACAGTATCTTGTCACTATTGGCTTTCAGATTTCCAAGGCAGATTTCTCACTTTATGTGAGAAAAACAGAGAAATGTATTATGCTGCTTGTCATTTATGTTGATGATTTGATTATGACAGGTGACAGTGATGAAGATATCCTTCATGTGAAAATGCTATTGAAGCAGAAGTTTGAGATGAAGGATTTGGGAGAGCTGCGTTATTTCTTGGGCATTGAGGTGATTAGATCACCAAGTGGGATACAGCTCTTGCAGAGGCAGTATGGATTGGACATGCTGTCCAAATATGGGATGACAGGCTGTAAGCCTATTTCAGTTCCTTTGGAGCAGAATGTGAAGCTGAGCGCAGATGTAGGTGAGCTTCTGGAAGACCCTACTATGTACAGACGCATAGTAGGAAGCTTGATTTATATGACTATTACCAGGCCAGATTTGAGTTATGCTGTTGGATTGGTAAGTCAGTTTATGCAGGCTCCAAGGAAATCGCATTTGGATGCGGCTAGACGCATACTCAGGTATGTGAAGTCCACATTGCAGTATGGACTATTTTATGAGACTGGGGTTCAGATACAGCTGCATGGATACACTGATGCTGATTGGGCTGGTAGTATTTCTGATAGACGATCTACCAGTGGATATGTGTTCTCTTTTGGGAGTGCTGCAGTCACTTGGAGCAGCAAGAAACAGCCTACAGTTGCCTTGTCGAGCACAGAGGCTGAGTACAGGGGTGCAGCAATGGCTGCATGTGAGGTAGCTTGGTTGCATAAGCTACTTTATGATATGCATCAGTCTACAGATGGGCCAGTTGTCATTTATTGTGACAACATGAGTAGTATACACTTGGCAAATAACCCAGTCTATCATGCTAGAACAAAGCACATTGAGGTGCATTATCACTATGTGCGAGAGAGGGTTTTACTAGGTCTTATTGATCTAGTTTATGTCAGCACAGAGGATCAGGTAGCTGACATATTCACGAAGGCATTGGGCGCAGAGAAGCTGCGCAAGTTCAGAGACCTGCTTGGTGTGCAGGAATTGGGATTGAGCTCGAGGGGGAGTGTTGACATATCGAGCTCCACTCGTGATACGCCAGGGTGACCATTGTATATTTATGTCACCGACTTGTCAGTTGCAGACGCGGTTGGTACACCGCCCATGAATAATAGCTACATGATAGCTATCCTTATCTACTCTAGTTCGTGGCTCAGTTAGTATGCCACCTTAGTTAGTTGAGTTTGGTTTGAGACCCATATCTAGGGTTCTTCTATTTTCTTTGTACTTGAGTTCTTTTGGCTTACACAACTAAGAAGAGGAAAACTGTTTTCAGCCTCCACCCTTGTGTGTCTTCCCCCATTGTGCAAGCAAGAAAGCTTCAAGCGAGACTCCTTCCTTCTCTCCCACAATCTTGACAAAATGAAGGCCTTTTTTTAATACAACACATTTAATTATATTTGGATTGATCTTAAAGCAGTCCAGATTGCAATGGTCCATGTGTATAAATTTATTGTCTAAGAATGTGGTGGTATTTTGAAGTTTGCACTAAAATTGAATGAAGCATAGATTTAAAAGGGACAAAAGATAGAAAAAGTCAACATCTATATCATGAACAGGGCATTGGATTATAGTATCGGAAGGCCATTTCCGATGCAAATTAGCAGCGTCGCTATTTGCGACGGTACTCAAGCGAAAAAAAAGGGACCAAAACCCAAGCACGGCATTTTGTGCAAAATAGTGAAAGAGGGAGCGAAAGGGAGAGCGAACTACATCTTTTATTTGAGTGAGAGAGAGAGAGAGAGAGAGAGAGAGAGAGAGAGAGAGAGAGAGAGAGAGAGAGAGAGAGAGAGAGAGAGAGAGAGAGAGAGAGAGAAAGAGAAAAAGAGAGAGAAGGAGAGCTTCTCCTTTTCTCCTTTTCTTTTGTTTGTTTTTGTTAAAAATGATGTGTACTGAGAGAGAAAGAGAGGAAATGAGAGAGGGAGAGGAAGGGAGAAAAAGAAAGAAGGAACAAGATAGAGAGGGAAAAAACATGAAACATAATAAAGAAAGAGAGAAAAAGAGAGAGAGGGAGGGAGAGAGGAGAATGAATTGATAAAAAACAAAGAGAGAGTAAGATATTATTCTTTAATTTCTTCTTTTCTTGTTTGTAGTAGTAGTAATAGCAGCAGTAGTAGTAGTAGTAGTTCTTTAATTTATTCTTTTCTTATTTGTAGTGGTAATAGTAGTAGTGGTGATAGTAGTAATAGTAGTAGTAGTAGTAGTAGTAGTTCTTTAATTTCTTCTTTTCTTGTTTGTTGTTATTATGGTAGTGGTAGTTTTCTTGTTTGTAGTAGTAGTAGTAGTAATAGTAGTAGTAGTTTTTTCTTCTTTTCTTGTTGTTAGTGTTAGTAGTAGTGGTGGTGGTGGTGGTGGTGGTGCTACAACAAAAAGGCCTCATAGACGCACTTTTAGATGCGATTTTTGAATATAGAGAAAATCTTATGGGCGCGTCTATCCACCCGTCTATTTGCGCGTCTACAACGTCACGTCTATAATTGCATGTATGAACGAATTTACACACAAAAATAGACGCGCAATAGACGCACATATACACGCGTGAATACAAGCGCATAATAAACCAAAATTGCTATTTATTTAATTTATTCTATGCGTCTATTAGCACGTCTATCTGGTAGTTAGACGGGCATATAGACACGCCTGTAGACGCGCTTTTACAAGCACCAATAGACACGAACGAAAAATTAAAAATTTCCTTTTTTAAAAAAGATATTTAATTTCTTTTTTAAATTTGAATTATCTAGCCCGTGTATAAGCACGTGTACTCTGCATTGTAGACGCGCTTACAAACGCGCATTTTCTGCAATTTAGACGCACAAAACAGAACTGGAAATAAAAAACCGGAGAGCATGTGCTCTCCGGTTACATGCTCTCCGGTTTTTTTTTTCCCTCCTATACATCAGATTGTGCATTTGGGAAAAAGACAATGGATCTAAAAGCACGAGAATTGAAAATAAAAGTCCATGTATTCATTATAGATCAAAAGCATTTACATGGGAAGTTTAAGTGCTTGCGACCTAAAGCATGGCCGCAAGCAGTAGGCTCAAAGATGGATAATACATATACAAGAAAACAAGGCCATAGAGGAGGTATGGTGCTCCTCTACGAATCTGAAGAAAAAATATCTTCTCTAGTACCACCATGGCTACTAGCGTCACTATCCCCCTCCTCGCTATGCTCCACATCCGAGTTCACCTACACACACAAAAGATCAAGGTTGCTTACATAGACATGGTGGAGAAAAAGTTATAATTAGCTATACTTTTAATAGAAAAGTAAGAAAAACATACCTCCTCTGGCTGTCGAATCCTCATAGCCCGGTTGTATTAGTCCTCAATGATGAGATCCTCCTCATAGAAGTGAAGCCATGTGGCTGCGCGGTTATGGCCTCGATGGTAACCTACCTTTCTAGGAGTAGGTATCCTACCAACGATAGTAGTCTGCAAAACAATTATGATATATACAAACAATTATGAGACACAATGTATTATAACAAATTATATAAAGAATTGAAAGAAATATAAATTTTAAAAAACTAAAAATCAAAATATACTTACAAAACTCTGCCTCCCATGACTCTCTGCCGCCCGATCCGTAATGCGACGATCCTATGGTTTCCATTTGGATCCGTCGCGCCTCTGCGTGCTGGCGACTCTTCACTTTCTCTGCTACTTTCTTCTTGGCTTTCTTCCACTCTATGCGGTGGCATATAGGTGGTTGGCTATAGGCTCCACACCCCTCCTCCTGCCTCTGCAGTGAGTCCCTGGTGCATGTCATGAGGTGGGATCTTTTGTTGTGAAGCAAATCCCTCACTTTTGTGCGTCCCCAATCATCCGAGAATCGCTGACCCTCAGGATTTAGGTACCTCCTATGGACTGCCCTCAACACCTCCTGCCACAAGCCGCTTTTCTGATTTTTGAAGTAGATGAAACAATCTTTATACGTCGCATGCATGACGCTCCTCATGTACGCCATTACATTCCTTCCTTCATCATCATGGAAGATGCCACCAGTATCTGTAACTCTATAGTACTAGCATACAACCTCCTCTACATGATCTACTGGTGAGGGTGATCGCTCGCCACCTCCTAGGCAACCCCCACACAAGCCTCGTCCTCCCCCTCGACTCTCCCTCCTCCCTCTCTGTCGACTACCCTCTGCCTCACTAGATGCACGTGCTTCTGCAGATGCACGTGCGTCGGTTGACGCTTGTGCTTCAACCGATGCATATACAGGTGCTGCACGTGGAGTACCTACATGTGGAGTACCTGCAATTGAAGTTTGGGAAGTAGTGCCAGGCAAAGACGTCAGAGGCATTCCAGACATGATGTTGAACATCTTGTCTGCTGTGGGAGAGCGGCCAAGGTGTCTGGTCATCTCTCCCATGAAGTCTTTCCTACTAGGAAAACCTCCAAAAAATGCATTGACCCCCCTGCCGAACGAGGCCAATGTATCATTCATGCGATCCAAATTTGGATCATTGCTAGATGAACTAGGATACAACATCTGCAAAAAAAACACAGAAAAAAGACAAATTTGTTTGCATACAAAAAATCATATATTACCTTCATCCATATTCAAACATTTTCAAAGAGCTTTCTTTAGACATTGAGCACAAAACTTAAGTGCTAATGCTTCTCATAAACAAAAAAACTGATAAACACAAATATGGGATTGGTCGCATTCATCATTGCAAAAATATATTTTTTTTATCAGAGCTGGGAGAGTTGGCGCGTGTATGACCGCGTCTAAATTGCAGGGTAGACGCACTCTCAGACGCGTTCCTAAAGTCAACGCGCGTCTATATCCACATCTGAGATGAAGTATAGACGTGCTGTCAGACGCATATTCCAGGTCAATGCTCTGGCGTGCGCGTGTATCATCACGTGTAGACTGCAGAGCACATGCGCTAGCACACGCACTCTAAGACGCGTCCTCAGACGCAATGAGAGAAAACATTTCTTCGCGTCTATTACTGTGTCTACACTGAAATGTAGATGCGCTGGCAGACGCACTCAGTCGGTTGATTCTAGTCCGACGATCGTCATTGATGATTTACAAAATGCAATACATAATGGAATCAAAAATCCTAATACACAGACAGAGCAGAGAGAGAAAGAGAGAGACAGAGAGAGAGAGAGAGAGAGAGAGAGAGAGAGAGAGAGAGAGACTCACCTTGGGTGTTTGGTGTGGCGGGTGGTGGCACTTCTTCCTTCTCCTTCTTTCTCTCCTTGGTAAGTTACCCTCCCTTGATGCTTGCTTGCTTGCTTGCTGCTTCTTCTTCCTCTTATTCTCCTCTCTCTTGTTCTCTCTTTCTTCCTCTCCTTGGATTTCCTTTTTCCCTTCTTGTGTGTTTGAAATGAAAGAAGAGGTGAGTCATGAGGAGGTGAGGCATGAAGAGACTGCATGTCGGCTAAACTCAAGCTTCAGAACCGCAAAAAATGCAGGAAAGGAAAGGCGCAGTTTGAAAAAAAATTATTTAAGTATGGTTTGAATTTTGACATGTGCGTCTATTTTGGCGTGTATATGCGCGTCTAAGGTTCATGTAAACGCAAGTATAGACGCGAACATAGACGCACAAATAGACGCCAATATAGACGCGTACGTAAACGCGGATATAGACGCACATTTAGGTTTTATCATAATTTTTTATTTTTAAGATAAGTTTTGATAGTGAATTCTTATCATAAGTTTTAATGTATTTATGATTAGTTTTGTGTATTTAAAATTGAGATCTTAGAATAATTAATACGCTAGCTTGAAGTTTTTATATAAATATATGAATGACAAATATTTTGATGTTGTCATAAATTAGGTTTAATCATGTCGTCGTCATCACCTAGTGCGGTGCATGCTGATGAGTCAATGAGCACATCCTCAAGTGAGGATGAAACATTACGTCTTCATAATCGAGATGCATGGCTACGACGAAAAATTAAATGCATGTGTGATCATTGTCGAGGGTGTATTTTTCGAGCACGTCGAATTGCAATGTCACACCTCAGCTTGTATGGAGAATGGGACCGAGAAAAATCACCGGTATTCATTGTTTTTTTTTACCACTAAGATTGCTAGTCTATGTTACTCAATATATATCAATGTACATGAAACTCCCTTTTGTGGTTGAGCAAGATGCGGTGCCACATCCTCAGATGCTCCCTCCCGAGCGTCGAGAGGCTGCAAAACGTCGACGTGAGGAGGCAGAGTCTTCAAGAAGAGTAGAGACTCACGACTATGATAGTAGCCCTCACGAAATGCCCCATCAAGTCGTAGAGGATGAAATTTTGGACAACATGGTACACCATCTATTTTCGCAACCAGTTCAAGGAGAAGGTCACTCTACGAAGCCAGATGATCCACTATACGTAGCATCATCTACTCCGTTGTATGAAGGTTGTACGTACTCCGTTCTTCGTGCGTCCCTCGAGATACTTAACTTGCAAACAATATATGAAGTGGAGATGAAGTCAATGGATGTGCCTCATAAGGTTTTGCGACATTTTTCGATTGTTCCACGTATAAAACTTATGTTCAAGTGTAAGTCTTCGATTGTTCCACGTATAAAACTTATGTTCAAGTGTAAGTCTATTGGAAAGCTCATGTCATGACATGCTAGTCATCGTTCAAGTGATGGAAAATGGAGGATCCCTACAGACACTGGCATGGCAACATATAGATAATTTGTGGTCCGTTTTCAAAGAAGAGCCAAGAAATTTGAGATTTGGTTAGGTATGGATGGAATCAATCCATTTGGCATCAAAAGCACATCATACAGTGTATGGCCAGTGGTGTTGGTGAACTATAATATTCCTCCATCCATGGCAATTAAAAAGGGACATGTAATGTTGTTCCTTCTGATTCCTGGAAAGCACAAGGTAAAAAACATGGACATTTACTTAGAGCCTTTGATTGAAGAGTTAGAAATGTTATGGGAAGGTATTAAGGTGCAAGGTACAAGTGCATCTGCATCCTCTAGAGATTTCACATTGAAGACCATGTTGTTGTGGACCATGCATGACTTTCCAAGATACGGAGAGTGTTCAGGTACATGTATATATAACTCTATATTTGAAATTCAAGACTTGAATCAATTGCATTTTATTAATTCACTTGTTTGTTCAAGTTTAACCACATCAGGATATCATGCATGACTTATTTGCGGTCCCTCTCTAGTTTCCTCTAATCCGGCACGTTTAAAGAAGGTTATCTACGACAATCATCATCGATTTCTTCCTATTAACCATCCCAAATATGTTCTCCCTACTAATGGAATGACTCCACAATCTCTAACCATTCGAGATTGGAAGGAGAGATGGATTAATGCCGACAGCCACCCTCCACTCGGCATGAGTCGGTAAGAAGTGCATTTCTCTCGATTGACTTTAAAGTATTTAGCATGATGAATTGTTTACATAATATATTGTTTGTTTGTTAGGTTCTCTGTATTTTTTCATCTTCCTACAGACTGAACTCAAGATCAATCACCTGTTGGACCCCATGCACATATTCAAAAATGTTGTATCTACATTATGGGATCACTTGATAGGGGCTCGTGATTCAGTCAATGTAAGGGAGGATTTACGTAACATTGGTCGCATGAGACGAGCCTGGCCACGCATTGGACCCATAGGAAAGATTGAGCTACCCCATGCACCATGGATGTTGTCAAAGAACGATGAAAAAATAGTGAATGAACAAATATGTAGCTTTCGAACACCCACAAGATGTATGAGATGTCTCAAGGGAGCCTTCATAAAGAAAAAGAAAAGAGGTGTGGAGCAACTATCTGGCTTGAAGTCCCACGATTGGCACAAAATGATTCAAATAAGGGTATCTCTAACCATGAATATAGTAATTAGTGGAGTAACTATGTGTAAACTTTGGGGTATGATGACTTTTTCCTCAACTAATCATTTGATCTATGAATATTATTTACATTCAGTTTGTATTTCCTACTAGCATATCCCATTGTGTATCCAAAGATGTACGTGATATCATTTACAAGATGGAAGAGCTTGTGAGGTGTGTATACATTGTATTTTATCATTATATATCTTTGAATTTCTACACAAAAATAAACAATTCTCAAATACATCCTGACATATACGTGAGCTCGAAGGAATTTGATCCAAACACATTGCAAGATGCTCGAGTATTATCTGTTGAGGTGGTTTGTTTGGTGGAGAAAATTTTTTCTCGATCCATTTTGACTACTCAATTACATTTACTCGTACATTTGATTGATGAGATCGCACTTTGTGGGGCAGTTCATGCAAGGTGGATGTTTTTTCTTAAGCGCTTCATGAAAACCTTGAAAGATTTTGTGAGGCAAAAAGCACGGCCTGAGGGAAGCATGGATGAGGGTTGGTTAGTGCAATCATCCCTTGTTTATATCTCTGAATATCTTGCTGAAGTGGATCCCTCTCAACCACGACTATGGAAAGATTACGAAGACTTGAGGATGACTCTATAATACCTCTAGGAAAAGGAATGAGTAAAGTGCTAACAAAAGAAGAACTTCGTAAGTTAAACAGTTTTTGTGTGCTCAATAGTGATGTAATGAGCAAATGGGTGACACTATATAATGAAGCAAGGGCAAGAAGAAAAAGTGAAAGACAAGCATTTCACACCAAATATGGATGTAATGTCTCATTTTCAGATCATCTAAATGCGCTCCCACGTCATATTAATATAGATTGATTACATGAGGAAATGGAGAGAATGGAAAAAGAGGAGGAAATTAATATATCTCAAGAAGAGTGGGAATACGCACGAGGTTGCTTATCAAAGGTGAGACATACTATTAATTAATTTATTTCTATAAGTTATATTTTATATAAATAATTGACATGTTTGATCTTTTATCTTTTACTACTAGTGCACATTATTCAATGCTATTTGGTGTGAGAGTAAACATCTTCGAACTCAACGTATAGATGAAAAGAGAAATACCCAGGATTGTGGTGTCCTTGCTCACTTTAAGGATGCCAATGGTACCATGGAAGGTTATTGTGGCTTAATCCAAGATATTTTGAAGCTTGACTTCAGACGATTCTTTATATATGTACTGGATGTGAAGTGGTTTAAAGAAGTGGTAACAAATGGTGAGCATTGCACAATCAGACGTCATCCAAGTGGTTTTGTAATCATTGACTCTACAAAATTTCACCAAAACAAGAATGACACATTAGTACTACCTCAACAATGCGAGCAGGTATATATGCAAAAGCTAATTTTTTAATATTTATACATGTGATACATATACACAATATAATAAGTATTTAAGTTTCTTGCTTTTGTTTTTCAAATACAAGTTGTGTATCATCCAATCGTAAACAATAACCGATGGTGGTATGTCATCCCTATATCTAATCGTTCAAAATCAATATATGGTAATATTACTGACATGGAGATAGCAGATGACAATCCAACAATTAATGATGATGTGCATGATTATACCATAATGGATGATATGCATGATATAGTACAAGATGAACCTCGCGAGGATGTTCAAGGAAACGCAGAAGAAGACAATAATGTGATTGTCGATGATATTGATGAAGTTATTGAGCAATATAGCAACACATCTGATAGTGGGATAGACTTATTTGTTTCGTTACCTCTTGGTAACATAGACCTAGAAGTAGATAGTTTAGCAACGGCTGATCTCATTGAAGATGAGATGGATCATTCACTGTAACATACTTAATTTTCTTAATGATTCAATGTGTATTCTTAATTCTATGGTTTTTATCATGCGCACACGTGCATACTCAAGAATCAATAGTCAAGTTTAAAGCTAAATTGAATTTTCCATAATAAAAAGGAAGTATTTTTTATCATCTTCAAGTAGAGAAATTACGAGATACATATTGCAATGCTTGCTACTAATTGTATAATAAGGTTTCTATCGCTTGCCGCTAATTACTTATATCATGCTTGTCAACTAGAGGAACTGCCATTCATTAGAGAGCAATGAAAAAATAATTATTAACTCTGGTTTTTTTATTCAATGATTCAATGTGTATTCTTAATTCTATGGTTTTTATCATGCGTACACGTTCATGCTCAAGAATCAATTTCAGGTGGTTAAATAATTATTAACTTTGATTTTCTAATTATATTAATTCCAATTTTAGGTGGTTAAATAATTGCGCGTCTGGTGGCGCGTCTATATTGGCATCTATTTACGCGGATATATAGACGCAAAATTTACATCTATTTACACGCTCTTTTACACACACATATAGACGCAATAATAGACGCGCCCGACTTTGCGCGTCTAACATGCACGTCTATGCCTCGTTTCTATTGTAGTGGTGGTGGTGTTTGTTGTTGTTGTTGTAGTAGTAGCAGTAACAGTAGCAGTAGCACACAGAGAGAGAGAGAGAGAGAGAGAGAGAGAGAGAGAGAGAGAGAGAGAGAGAGAGAGAGATGTTTTGTTAAAGAAAATGAGAGATGGAGAGGAAGAGAGAAAAACAAAGAAAGAATGAGAGAAAGAGGGAATAAACATGAAACATAATAAAGAAAGAGAAAATGAGAGAGGAGAGAGGAGAATGAATTGATAAAAAACAAAGGGAGGGTAAGATCTTGTTCTTTAACTTCTTCTTTTCTTGTTTGTAATAGTAGTAGTAGTAATAGTGGTGGTGGTGGTAGTAGTGATGGTGGTAATAGTAGTGGTAGTGTAGTTTACAAAGAGAGAGAGAAGTTTTGTTAAAGGTGCACCCTTGGTGTGTTCGAGAAGGCGAGTACTAGTAGTAGTGGTAGTAGTAGAGAGAGAGAGAGAGATTTTGTTTAGGATACATCTTGGGTGTATTCAATGTCTCGAGTAGTAGTAGTAGTGGTAGTGGTAGTGGTAGTGGTAGTAGTAGAAGAAGAGAGAGAGAGAGAGAGGTTTTGTTAAAGGTGCACAAAAAGGAAAAAAGATGGCGAGGTCCGGTACAATACCACGGGACGGGAAACACTTTGGCATAGGGTAGCTACTCCCTCGTCCCCATGCATAGCATATTAAACATTACATACTGTAGGCCCATCCGTAGGTGGGTGGAAACTTTGCATATGTTAATTTTGTTGAGTTATAAGAGAAGAAATCCCTTCTCAAACAATTTAAGAAAGAAAAAAAGAATGATAACAAAAATAAATTGTTTGTCATAACGTATACCAAATGGAAAACGATGAAGATCGTGATGTTCAAGATCGCGAGACATAACTTAATCAACGTGTCCCATGTCCTTGCTCTCAATGTAAGCTGACAATTAGACAAAAACGTCAATTGTCTATAGAACACGTAGTAGGACGCTTCAGTGAGTTTCAATCAGACATCATTGATCAGGCGATCTCAAATTTTGAGCAAACGGTAAGAAAAGTATATATCAATCATGCATTGTATTCACAAATTAATTGAATATCATATACAAAAACATTGAATGTGGCCGGAAAATTTATTACAGGGAGGTGATAACTCATCCCAAGGAGGAGTGCACCCTTTGCGGCCAGTTAGAAGAGTTCGTGGGCATCTGATGGATGGAGTGCCTGAGCCAATCCACCACTTGGAAGGTACTACCCAATCTATACCGTCAATAACAGAGGCGACATGCAACCTTCCAAACTTTCCTACAATCTTGGAGCCTAATGGTGCCGAGTATCTCGCCTGAAGACATTGCTTGCACTCCTAAGTGTGCAAGCAAAATACAAGTGAAGCGATGCGAGTGTGACCGAGTTGTTCAGGTACATTGTACATACGCTTCGTTGATTTCTTTTCGACACTATCATAAAAAATAATTGTGCTTTTTTAAGATGTTTTATGCTTTTCTTTCAAGTTACTAAAGTATCATATATTATCACTTACAAATATCATACTTGAGTCTCGTGATGATACGCGATATGTTTTACAAAAACTTGGCATGGACTACAACAACATCCATGCATGTATCAACGATTACATATTGTTTCGAGGAGAATACGAGACTATGGAGACATATCCAAAGTGTGGTACTTACAGGTATCGACAGGACTTGCAAGGGAAAACCATCCCTCAAAAAGTTCTTAGATACTTTTCGCTTATCCCCCACATAAATCATATGTTTTGTACATCCGGTATGCGTAGAATAGATCCACAAATGGAGTTCGATGAATATCAACGGATTCACACGCATGGACCCACATTGACTCTATCTTTCCAGGCTTTGCTTGAGAGCCAAGGAATATTTGACTCGGCCTTACTATGGATGGCGTGAATTCATTTGGTCTGCTGTTAACCCCAACACGAAGAAAGCAAAAGGAAATAAAAAAGATACAGGGCAAAGGCGGAAAAAAGGTAGCTCGACTGAAGAAAGAAGAGGAGAAAAGGCCAAAAGTGCAAGGGCAACCTTAAAAAGTCCAAGGCAAATGCAAAAAGGGAAATGTGCATTTTAAAATACAAATGTACACCCTGAAATCTTGTAAAAGAGTGCCAGGTGGTAGAAAATCCGGAAAGCTAAAACAGAAGACAAAGACAAAGGCCAAGCCAAAGAGAAACGGAAAACAAAGGCGCATAAGGAAAAGCACAAGTCAAAACTTTTGTAAAAGAGCGCAAGCGCATCACGGTTTAATTCAAGGAGCGCCAGGCTCTCACCCGTGCAATTTGTAAATGTAGAGGGCGGTGGAAAGAAAGCTAGGAAGATAGAAGGACAATGGGAAAAAGGGCCTAGCCATGTAAAAAAGGGAAAAGGGGATGACCGCCCAAAAGGGATTTAGGGTTTTATATATAAAGTTGAAAAGTGAATGAGAAGCTCATTCTTGTGTGTGGCCAAAAGTGGATCTCCTCTTCTTCTTCTTCTTCTTCTTCTTCTTGCTTGCTTGATCTTGTGCTTGAGAGAGGGAGTGTGAGAGTGTGAGGGAGTGAGTGTGTGAGGGTGAGAGACCGGGGAGGAGAAGCTCTCCATCTTCTCCTCTCTTCTTCTCTTCTCTTCTCTTCTCTTCTCTTGCTCACGGCAATGGAGCTTGGAGCATGGAGCTTGGGGATGGAGCTTTCTTGAAGCTTGCACTTGGATCGTGGAGCTACCAGAGTGCGCGAGAGAGGAGGTAACTCAATCGGCATGGAGGTAAGCTCACTACACCCGTAGATATGGATGGTGTGTCGGCTATGTGAGAGGTAGCCATTAGTGCTCGGCTTGGAACGCCTGAACAATAAGCAGTCCGTGGGTCTTGGCGGTTGAGCGAAAGCTCCCACATTTTGGTTCCATTGCCGGGACCAACGGATTCAAGCTTAAGCACTTACGCGCCTCATATCGAGCATCGAAGTAGGGTATTCATCCTCGAAACGGAGCTTAAGATAGGTAGGAATTTTGGGTGTTTTTGATCTTCGAAACAGGTAAGTATTTTGGGATATTCTGGTTGTTTGATGATTGGAAAACATGGAGAAATTAGTTCAGTTTTTTGCTTTCGATTTGTGTTGCGTTTAGAGTAGGTTAACAGTAGGAAATCGCACCCGAGAGGCATAGGGTTTGCTGCTGTAAAACAGGGAGAAAATCGGGAAAAACAGGGGAAAAAATGGAGGAAATGCACATTTGAATGTGTAGGAGTCGCAAGGATAGTGATCGGTAACATCCGAGTAATGTCCAGCAGGGTTATACGTTCTTGAAGGGAAAGGGAATCCTCATTTGCAACCTACTGAGAGTGAGAGTGAGAGAGAGAGAGAGAGAGCTTGGGCAACCCGTTCGATCGATCAAGGCAAGGACTGACGTTGCTATCAGTGATCCCCAGGTATATAGATCTCTCCCCCATCACTCCAACATCGTTCCTAGTGAATCTTGTAGTCTATAATCATCGATGTCTTAAGATTTTGGATGAATTTGTGCTCGAAAGTGCGTTTGGGTCGGCGGAATCGGACACCCAATTCAGTGTCCGATTCTCAGAATCGGACGTCCGATTTTGAGAATAGGACGCTCGGGCAACCGTCCAATCGGACCAACCCGTAGAAATACTCATGGCGATTTACAAGTTGTCAACTTTAATGCAATGGATCTCACAGAAGGAGATTAAGACGTCCTCTATTAAATCTGCAAGGCGGGGAGCAGTGGAGACAATCTATCTCTTTGAGAAATGCTTGCCCACCAGCATGCTCACGATACAAATCCACCTTCTTGTGCATCTTGTAGAGGAAGCGGAGATTGTTGGACCTGTCCATACGCGATGGATGTTCTTCTTAGAGTACTTTATGAAAATCTTGAAAGGCTTTGTGCAAGAACAAGCTCGCCCAAATGGTAGCATGGTTGAAGGTTGATTGGTGTTTGAGACATTTGTGCATATTTCACAGTGGCTATCAACAACGATGGATTCAGACAACAGTATGCTATGGTCAGTGAAGGACGGTGATAGACTGATTGGAGATGTGGTGGTTGAAAATGAGGTAGAAAAAATAATGGATGCTATAATGGAGGAGAAAGTGAATCGCTTTTGTATATTGCACCATGCCTCCATGGAGATATGGCTCGCTAGGTACAAGCAAGCTAAGAAAGATCGGAAGAAGCGCGATTTGAATTTTGACGTAGTACGCACCATCGACGACCGATTCGATATTCCGAGAGCATGGAGAAGATATCGTACGCACCATCGACCGATTCGATATCTCGAGGGCATGGAGAAGATGCTGTGGTTTATGTCAACGCAATGGTTGCATGGAGCTTTGACCGCAGCGTCTCACAAGGGGACGGAGGTCTCAACTGAGGAGTGGGAATTCTCGAGGGGATGTAATCCAAAGGTGATGACGTGTTTAGTATTTGTCGTATCTATATTTTGTATGCAACAACTAATTGACTATTTCAATGTACAATACAAAATATATAGTACAGCATGGTCGCGCGGACGACATTTCTGCATGGAGCATATCGATAAAATGTACTCCACAATAGATTGTGGTATCATGGCAAAGTTCGAGCTAGAGATCTGAAAATGAGCAACGGATCCAAACACCATTATAGATGAGATTGAGTATTTTGGAAACTTGTAAAGTATTATCACGGTGGATTACCATAGCTTCTCCATGCTCTTATTCGATGTGCAATGGTTCAAAGTGATACTTGAAGGAGCTGAAGCAACAGTTCCACGAGGACCATTTGGATTTTTTGAAATAGATTCCGAAAAAATTTGGACAGATTTGTGTGACACGTTTATATTGCCGGTCCATTGTGAACAGTAAGCTCATGTTTTTTTTATTTTATTACGACATGATACATGTCACAAAAGTTAAATCTCTCTTATACGTGATTTTGAACATGTAATTTTCTATCCAAAACCATGACAACCTCGATGATGGTGTATTATACCTTCAGCTCTCCAAAGTGTGAGAGTATATGATCAAAGCAATGTTTCCAATATAGATGAGGACAGTATGCAGATAGAGGGGTCGATATGGCAAGGGGTGGAGGCCATCAAAGACTTGAAGCATGTAGAGGAGCCAGAATCGGGTAACAATGATGAAAATACAAGAATCCAAGAATTCTTTGAGAATGAGATGGACTCATCCTTTTGTGGTAATCTATCTATCAACCTTCCAGTATATGCGGAGTTGAGTCAAGAGATTGACATGGAACCATAGGGTACTTCATACTTGGAGCATCCACCTACTCAATTAATATCAATTTTTGTTTGTGCAAGTGACCTTTGTGGATATTTAGATCAACACAATGAGTCAAGGGATGAGCGACGAGGAGCTATAGGAGATCTCCACACATATGTCTCCAGATCAGATTGATTGCTTCAGAGATATGGTGGACTAGGAGCTATCTCGGACACCATCAGGTCGTTCTGTTAGATCTACTTTGATGCGCTGTGATGCTTCAATTTCCAGTGGACGAGGTCGACGCTCTAGACTTGGGTCGGACAGAGGGAGTGGTTCTGGGGGATGTTTCGGAGACATGGATGGAGTGAGCCCACGGTCGGCTCGGGATACAAGTGCTACTCCTCGCTCTCATGCAGGTTCGAGAGAGCGTGGCTCATGTGGTTGTTGTGGAGATACTGACGCAGTGTCTCTGTCTCATTGTTCTGCTGGAGTTGCATCACCTATGGGATTTGTCATAACTGTGGGGACGTCTACTCCAGTCACTCGAGCTTTTGCTCAGCCGTTCGTAGGTGGCACCCCTATGGGTGCTACTCTGAGAGATACTACCCCCGTAGGTACACCAGATATACAAGGGTCTCCTAAATATGCCCATGAGTGTGGTCGCAGGTGGGAGAGGACACATCATAGGCATATCGTAGAGGGGTATGGAGACCTTGTAGATAGAACAGGAGCCATCATCATAAATGATGAGGAGAGGAGAGTCATGGCTCGTATGAGAGAGTTGTGCCAAGAAGTTTTTCAGCACGTCTTGATTCATTGGAAGAACATACCGAAGAGGAGCAAAGACTACATAGTAGCATCCTTGCATGAGGAGTTTTCGATACTCGCCACAGATATAGGTTTTCCATAGGCTGGATGATGGAAGGCATGTGTGCGTACATATCACATAGACGATCAAACGCACGCAAGACACTTAAGAGTGGGGCCTCAAAGCCAGAGTAGCTAGACGCGGATGATTGGCGCCGACTCAAGGAGGAGGCTACAGATTCTCGAGGATGTTGGAGACAGCAGCACACAAGGCGACAAGGGCACAACTGGAGGCAGGACTGGTCCATCATCTTAGGAGGAGTAGTGGCCACAAGACTTATCTGGAGAACTTTGTAAGTTTTTCTTTTATTCTGCTTGCTTTTTTTTTGCAATTGTGTTTCTAACAAGTGTTTTTTTTTTCTCTGCAGCACACCATTACAAACTGCGACTCGATATGCAGAGAGATATAGTCTCACTGCATTGATCGATTGATTGTATAGACGCAGCAGCCCTATAAAGTCACTTATCTTTCTTGTCCGTAATTACTAATTTTAATTAAAATGTATTATTGTATGGTGGATTGATGTGTAGTTGTTTCTCTTTTTGCAGAGTCCGTTTGATGCTCCTTTGTGGTGGGACGAGCTTTTGAATGGCGAGGATCTATAGCTCGCCCTTGGATCCGTGCAGCGCACATGCTCTTCTTTTTTTGTCATGTGATTTATGTAGGCATTTTCTATACACTATGTTATTATCATCATTTGTATCTTGCCATGATTGTACCATCACTTTCATTACGCAATCTTGTATTTATTTTATGTATCAGTCTTATGAATTCAAGTACACTTTGCCTTCATTCAAACGAGCATTGTACACATTACTGAAACTCTTTTGTACTGCCCTACCACAAAAAAACCCTGTTACCGTCGCTACTAGTGTTGCAAATTTACTACATACATCAATGACACAAATAGCGACGTTGATAGCAACTGTTCTATGACATCGCTAATACCGACATTTTTTGTGACGACGGGGCAAAATTTCTTTATGAACATTTTCGTCGCTTTGAACGTCAGTATAAGGCTTGTATCTTATAGTGTAGGTAAAATGATTGACATAAATTTGAACCTTTCTACTTTGAAAACAAGGTTTAATGATTTAAACTGATTATTGCTTATTGGGTTGTCACAACATATTCTTCTTATTCATAGGCCTTATTTTGTGGAATAGCAAGTGCCCCTAGCAACTTACAGTAGCCAAAGTATGGAGAAATCTCACTATCAAGCACATATGTATTTCTTTTAGAGCACTAGACATGGAGAAGGAGCAACAAAAACCAATGCCCTTCAGGAGTTATTCATTTGGTTTTTTTTAAAGACAACTTTAAAGGACACAATAAATACGGTGGAATCTAAAATGCCGATACTATTTTCAAAATGTTATACACATGGCTAGCTTTTAAGAGCCTTTACATCCTCTTCCTCCTCGGGCATTTTTCCTCTTTAACATAAAAATTTTCTTCTCTTGTATCCAGCTATGGATTTGATATCTGTTTTGTTTGCTGCTAAAACATAAGAGGAGTATGCAAGGAAGTATTCAACCTTGGAGACAAAGAAGCCGGGACCATAACCAAATATTTGGATAACTGTTATCGTTTTCAAAAACATAACTTTGTGCGCATTGTATTGCAAACCTGAGTATCCAAGAAGCCTTGTAAGTGCTTTAACATAGAAAATTGGCCATGAGGTCTCCTCTGAGAAAGTGCTATGTAAAACCAACAGAATATTGGGATGATCAATCCTCAATATGTAATGCCCAAGTGTAACATCCTTTAGGGAACTACCACCAACTCTCAATCCTTTGGCTCTTCCCAAGAAATTTATATCATCATCTGCAATCTCCTACTGTAAAAGTAATAGTCTGAATAACACAATATTCGTAAGTTTGGGAATCTCCCAATTCCCATTTTTTGAATACTAAAAAGGTGGCACTCAGATAACATGTCTATAAGTTTCTCAAAACTATATGATGTGACCTATCATTAAAAAGTGCTTGAAAAATGAAATCTATTGAGCTATAGAGCGCTTAATTCTGAGCTATAGTGTTCAAGTTATAAAAAATTCAAAGATTTGACCACGTGTCCCAAACTTATGGGAAACTCCCATATTCCCCGATATGGTGTTGAATGAAAAAAATGAAAATAAGTATGTGATTCCACAAAAACAAAAGAATGCATTACCATTTGATTTTCATCACTCTCAAGTTTGCTTGGATTCCATAAGCTAATTGATGTCTCCTTGATATCCTTGAGCTCATTTACATATTTTGACTCCTCCCTTCCAAAATTGGAGATTCCAAGCTTCTCTTGAAATTGGTCAAACTATTTATCAAAGGCGTGTAACTCTCTCTCATCATCTTTAACCTTGCTTAAACATAAGGAAAAATCATTTGATGCATCTATAAATATATCATTGGACATTTGAGTATCTAATTTAAGTAAGTCCTCCTTGGACTCATTTCAACATCCACTATGCCTTTTGCATCTACAGATACCTTTGCAATAACTGCCGAGCCATAATCTTCTCTCAAATTGAAAAGAGTTTGGAGATCAGATAATAATATGTATTCCTTGTCTTTAATTGGGAAAGTAGGCAAAGATGGAACGACTGCATATAAGTTCAAGGTAAATGGTGTTGTAATTGGAAAAAGAGCTGAGAGCTCTGTATCATGTATGAGCTATTTGCCTCCTAGTGTTGTGAGTTTCGGACCATCAATATGCATGTACAAATAATTTTGAATTTTTCTTTTGCTCACAAATATTGCTGCCACAAACATGGAATTATACACATTGAGAAGTACTATTAAAAAAATCTTAGTATAAGCTTTGCAATGATTCTGTAAATAACAAATCATCGTTTGTGGACTAAAATGATTTCACTGTATCATGAGTTACAAAATTGTAGTACAATTTAATACGAAATACTTGGTACAAGCTTTATAATTCTCTATAATTCTATGAACAAAAAATCGTCTTTCATGGGTAAGATCAATATGACATATCATTACATTTTGGGTCAGAATATTGCACTACAGATGTATATACAAGGGGAATGTTACTTCAGTACAAATAGAAAATTTGATCATTATAAGGCTATTATTTAGCTTCTCCATCCTTAAGACTTTTCTCCTTCATCCGTCATCACTAGTTTCCTCTTAGGTGTTTTCTTCCGTTGCTCGAAGAACTTAATTACCTCACGCACTCTTTTCTCCTTAGTCTTTAGAGGAGATGGACTGAATTTCAATGGGGAAAGCTTAGGCATGCCCTTCATTTTGTGCCCCTTTTGTTTAGACCTTGGAGACTTCTTTTTCTTGGTGGTTGCCATTTTCTTGCCTTTGCCCTTCGTTGTTGCCTATTCTTTGGAATTTTTAACTGCTGGGAGAGGAGAATCTAGGTCCACCGGTGTAATTGCCCTATCCAAATCTAGTTCAATACACATCTGCCGTATCCACCACATGTATACCTCAGGGTATCTCTACACTATAACAAAGCACACAAGTTATTTGAAGTAGCAAGAGACTTTCACTATAAAAAGGATAAAGCACAAGAGACTTACATTCACCCCCTCTACATTCAGTAACTTTGAATCTATTATCCTTGAACCATTTGAAACCACTCTGCAACCACAACTATATACCTCATTTTGCAATGGGACCTCTTGAAGCAGAAACTTGAAAGGTCTCTGAGAATCAGCAATGCTTTCAAAGTTAGTGTCCAAGTGGGTAGTAACAAGTCTAGCAGCAATACACATATTAACTTATTAGTGAATATTATAAACTTTATCCAATAAAGATAAAATAAAGAGTGTTTATTGACAATACATCTTTGATTGGCCATGGATTCCTAAAAGAGAATTAATAAAAATGACCTCTCTTGCAAGAATGTCGATATAGATTAGGCTCCACTGACCTCTGCAAACCAAAACACAAGTGAGCAATAATAACCCTAAAGAAAAATCATCAAGAGATAGAATGTTGAAGAAAGTACCTTTCAATATATGGAAAAAAATTATGATGGTTTGTGACACTATTGAAGTCCTTAAAAAACCTTGTAATATTTGAATTAGATTTTGAAAAAAAATCCACTAAGAGAAGTGGATCAATAACAAATATACTCTTAGCAATATTAATGCTAAGAGAAGTAACATATGCCATGTATACAAAGTCAGACTGAATAAAAAAATGAGTACAATATAAGGACCCTTGGAAAAATTCATTATAAATAAAGAGAAGCAAAAGACCTTACCTCAAACAACAATAAACTACTGAATCTATAAGTTGAGTATCCTTTTTCTCAAATAGAATCTTACCCTTTGGAGAAATGTTGAGGTAGTCTTCTTTCTCAAGACTAACAAAAACATTCACAACCATTTGGCCGTACACTTTCCCCATCCTCTCGTAGTTCACTGGGCCAAGAGTCAAAATCTTTCTCTGGCAGATCAAATCTTCATTTTCTATTACCTCTTTCCTTTTCTCCTCCATGACAAATTCTTGCTCACTTGCAACCCTTGTAGAATACAAATGGATAACCTCTTCAATCTTGGGGGTGCTGGTGGCTCTTTCTACTTTCTCTTGGGTGGAACATTGAGGATTTCAAATTTCTTTTGATCAGTCTCGATGGAAGAGGCTTCAAAAAATTTTCAAACCTATATCTAAGTCTGCTAACCATACTAAAATCTTTATTCATTAATGTAACTCGATATGCATGGGCAGCTGCAATAAAAGCATCATTCATAAAATCTATCAAAAAATCCTTTGCTGCCTCTTGCAAGCATAGGAGGTCAGACAGCTGCCATCTCTTGTTGAGGCCATCCACAGAAGCAACAAGGGACAACCTATCATATATCTCCTTGACCAGCCTAAAAAATGTAGCCTTAAGAACGAGGTGCCTAGTTGACTTTTGAGCTTTCCTGATCTCTGCAAAACACCTATGCATGTAAAACCATCTTGACTTTCTATTTTTCCTCATAGGGGCTTCCTTGGCAGGCTGAGATTTAGGAGAAGTTGAGGGCTCAAACTCACCAAATGACTTGTTCTCTGAGGGAAATTCACCTGAACTACCAACTGGTGTAACAGGGACAACAATTTCTTCAACTGACTCCTCAATAGTTAGCTCAGCACCTTCTTCAGAAAAATTTCTTCACCAATACCTTCCTTGCAGTTTGTTTTGTCCTTGCCATTGAAACCAACACGGCGCGATCAGGAAGTTGAATACCAAGGCGACTTGCTCCTCTCGCGCAATATGAAAGGTGACATAATGCTTGGCCCAATACAACGCGATAGCATTGAACTGAGGCCTAAACTTTGACCTTATCGCTTTGTATCAAAGCCGCAAGGATACTGTCCCTTGAACCCATTCTCCCTGCTTCTGATTTCCAATATAACGAGATTAAAAAAATTTGACACCCTGCATTGACATTATCGCTTCATATAAGGCATTGGACCTGTCTTCCTTCCTTCGCAAAAAATTGTCCAATACAATGCGATTTGGCAAATTTGATCTCCTTTTTTCTAATCGCTTCATATTGGGGGCTTCCAACAAACCAGGAGTGAATGAGCAGTGTAGACATACGGCAGTATTGTCGGTCATACAACAGTCGTGACGTAAGATTTGTCATACGAATGATAGTGATGACATAAGTTTTGAATTCGCGCTCCCGTCAAATGAGAAGTTCTTATATACTTGGGTTGCTGATGTCCACATGTCACGTTCTCATTCGCCCTGATATTAAGATTTTTCTGGAAAGTTCCTTCTTCCCCCTCACACCTATTTAAGCCCACTCAAAAAATTTCGTGCCTTTTTCCTCCCCATTTCCTCCTGTGCCAAATTTCTTCCCCTCTCCTTGGCTCCTTTCCCTTTCTAATCACAGACGCCCATCTCCATCTCCATCCCCTTAAGGCTTAATCACAAATGCCCATTCGTCCATAATCCCGTTCTCCCGACATCACCCACTCCATCACCCCCACATTCTATACTCCATCCATAATCCACGTCCAATATCGTTCCCAACGCGCACATCATTTCGTACACAATCTGCCATAGAACTTCCTCGTCCCCTGCCCCTGTCAAAGTAACCTTCCATGCACGCCTGAGCAGATTCCCAAAGTCCATCCCCAAGGCAAAGTCCATCCCCAGGTTTTTAACTTTCTCTTCTCGTATTCATATCTCCACTCTCGTCATCCACCACCAAAACAACGCGATAGGGTTAATAGCAAGGCTTTCATTTCATCCTCCACTCACGTCATCCTCCACCAAAACAACGCAATAGGGTTAATAGCAAGGCTTCCATTTCTCTCCACTCGCGTCATATCGAAAAGACCTTGTGCAAGGTTTTTATCACATTGTAATAACGTCTTATCACATTATATTCACATCTCCGCTCGCGTCGTCCACCACCAAAACAACGCAATAGGGTTAATAGCAAGGCTTTCATTTCGTCCTCCACTCACGTTGTCCTCCACCAAAACAATGCGATAGGGTTAATAGCAATGCTTTCATTTCTCTCCACTCACTTCATTTTGGAAAGACTGTGTGCAAGGTTTTTATTCTTCTCGAAAGTTTTTCTCACACATGTGTCTGTTTTGCATTGTGTGTGTAGAATCCCAACCGACTTCTAAACCGGAACGACGTGATGGTGGAGTTTTGAGGCTCATAAATGCTTCTACTAGCATCGTAAAAATTGATCTTCCAACACAGATTAAGGGTTGCACTTCAAGAGCTCTATACGTTTATATTCGCTTTATATAGGCAAGTAGTGTTTAGAGCTATTGATTCAATATGTCAAGAACAAAAATGTCACACATATCTATCTCCACATCTGTAAAGGGGAAAAGAGTCCTTGAGCCCACAATGACAAAGAAGTCAGTTGCTTCAGATGTTTCAATAGCATCTCATATGTCAGTGAGACAGGTGAAGGTTCAAGGAAGGCTTCAAAGAAGGGAAAGGCTTCAAAGTCTCCTATGAGGGTCCCACGGCTTTCTCAAATTATAGATGTTACAGCCTCTAAGAAGCTCTTGGATTTTCTCATAGAAAATAATAATGACCTTACATTCTATCCAATAGCTAGCGATATTTTCAATCCAGAGTGGGATCTTGATCAAGTTCTTAATTTCTCAAAGGACTTTTGCAATGAAGATTTTGCAGAGTTTGAAGAGTTGGCATATCATGTTGTTCAGTTGGATTCCAAGGAGTATGTTCACACCCCTATCGGAAGGTCAGGCACTAAGAAGTCCTTGTTTACCAAGAAATGTGGTTATCATTCTCTTGATAGATTTTATGTAGCTGAGTTATGCTCTTTACACCCAAAAAATTCAAGCTTATGCTTAAGTCTACTGCATTCATTGTATTTGCCCTTGTGAAATACCCTCTTAAATCTGGTGAAAAGCATAAAGAAACCTCAAAATTATCTAGTTGTTGCCTTCTTAAAGAGATAGTAGATGAAGTTGATGTTGAGGAGCAAATAGACACCCAGATGGAAGCACTAGTTTCAAAGGACCTAGATGTTGTTGAATTTAAAGCAAAGACTATAATTGAAGAAACCACTATAGAGGTTGATGAGCCATCTGACATTCTTTCAAGCCTTATTGTTCCATCTTTGCCTACTTTCCCAATTAAAGACAAGGTATACATACTATTGTCTAATCTTCAAACTCTTTTTAATTTGAGAGAAGATTATTGCTTGGCAGTTATTGCAGATGCATTTGTAGATGTAAAAGGCATAGTGGATGTTGAAAATGAGGCCAAGGAGGACTTACTTAAATTAGATACTCAAATGTAAGATGATATGTTTATAGATGCATCAAATGCTTTATCCTTATGTTTAAGCAAGGTTAAAGATGCTGAGAGAGAGTTACTAGCTGCTGACAAAGAGTTTGACTAATTTCAAGAGAAGCTTGGAATCTCCAATTTTGGAAGGGATGAGTCAGAATATGTTAAGGAGCTCAAGGATATCAAGGAGACATCAATCAGCTTATGGAATCCAAGCAAACTTGAGAGTGATGAAAATCAAATGGTAATGTATTCTTTTGTTTTTGTGGAATCACATACATATTTTCCTTTTTTTAATTCTGACTGTTGCTTTTACAATTGGAGATTGCAGATGAGGATAATTTCTTGGGAAGAGCCAAAGGATCGAGAGTTGGTGGTAGTTCCCTAAAGGATGTTGCACTTGGGCATTACATATCGAGGATTGATCCCAATATTCTGTTAGTTTTGCATAGCACTTTCTCAGAGGAGGCCTCATGGACAATTGTCTATGTTAAAGCAATTACAAGGCTTCTTGGATACTCATGCTTGCAATACAATGCGCACAAAGTTATGTTTTAGGAAAAGACAACAGCCATCCAAATATTTGGTTATGGTCTCGGCTTCTCTACCTCCATGGCTAGATACTTCCTTGCATACTCATCTTATGTTTTGGCAGCAAACAAAACAAATATCAAATCCATAGATGGATACAAGAGAAGAAAGTTTTTACATTATAGAGGACAAATTCCCAAGGAGGAAGAGGATGTAAAGGCTCTTAAAAGCTAGCCATGTATATAACATTTTAAAAATAGTATCGGTATTTTAGATTCCACCATATTTATTGTGTTCTTTGAAGTTGTCTTCGAAAAAACCAATTGGATAACTCCTGAAGGGCATTGGTTTTTGTTGCTCCTCCTCCATGTCTAGTGCTCCAAAAGAAACACATGCATGCTTGGTAGTGAGATTTCTCCATACCTTGGCTACTATAAGTTGCTAGGGGCCCTTGCTCTTCCACAAAAAAAGATCCATGAATAAGAAGAATATGTTGTGACAACCCAACAAGAAATAATCAGTTTGAATCATTAAACCTTATTTTCAAAACAGAAAGGTTCAAATTTATGCCCATCTTACCAAGTAGAAAGTAAAATCCTTTTCTCCCCAAGCTTCCTTGATTACTTGAACAAGATTCACAATTGAACGTTGTTATGCGAGCGGTGATCGAGAGCAAGGCTCACTCACAACCCGATAACGAGATGATAATGAGTGCCGGTTAGGGTAATTGACTTTGTCGGATGCACAACACAACACAAAAATTTAAATATTTTGACAGACACCACACGAACCACACATGAAAAACAAAACAATAAATGCCTCTTATAGCTCAAGACAATTCAAACCCAAATTTGGGTAGAGCATCACAACACCACAACACAACAAAAAAACCAACAACTTGAAAATAAACAAAGTGAAATATATTCTCGTACCTTGAGCTGACACTCGGCGCCTTGACATCCAACATCTGCGACTTTCAAATTTGTATGACAAGAGCTCACTCTAACATGCGACCCTCCTCTCTCCTCTCTCACAAAATACAATTGTACAAGAGGGGGAAGGCCCCTAACTCTTCAATCTCCTCTCCTTATATAGTTTTGTATCCACACTCACATACATTAGGCTTTTTGCTTTCAACTTTTGGCTTTTTCTTTTTTACTGCTTTTCACTATTTTCTCTTTTTCTACTCTATGCATGTTTGCAACTTGTTTGGATCATAACTTCGTCATTTGAACTCCGAATATAGTTGTTCGGGTACTCAAAACGATTGGAATCCATCAAGTCGACGAGCCAATTTGGGCAGAATTATGAAAATCCATCACAAATGGGTAAAAATACTGATATTCGTAAATCACATCATTTTTCTTCATCTTTTATCTTGGACGACTTATTTCCTTCCTTGGCCTATTGTTATTGTACTTGCACACACTTTCACCACACATGTCCTCTTTTTCTTCAAGAAATACTCACTGACAATGTAAAACGTACGATCTTTTCCTTTGATCCTTGAGTTTTCAAAATAAATATTCTCTGGATATGAACCTGTTTTTTTTTTAATACAGTGTGTCCTAGCAAAAATATACTGTGAAAGATAACTCCATGCACAACCATACATGATTTGAGAAAATATGCAATCGATCGAATCCATGACATGCTACCATTCAAACAATGCTCACACAAAAAATATGGATGCACTAGAAGAATTGTGCCTAGCCTATCTAGATGTGATCGTGCGTCATGAAAAATGCAAACACAATTCCATGATTATTTAAATCCTTATCCTCTCCTCTCAACTCTCTTCAAAAAAATATCAATCTCCCCTCCACCCATCCAAAATCTCACAACCACTCAAGAATTGATGGTCCTCAAAATGTTGACCAGATAAGAACAACCCATCTCACAATTGACGGCGTCCTTCACGACCCTCTAACTCACCCAACCTCCTTACACACTCAACCAGAGGTTCCTAACTTTGTAATGAGCATCCCAAATATCATGCGTGCAAAAATGTGTGTGCTCAATGATAGGTGCTCTCTCATGTGCACGTGCATCTAAGATTTACTGTATATAGCTGCAACGGACCTCATATCATGCTAGTGCTCAATGATTGTGCAAAATCTGCATAATCCCAACCCATGCCATGGAAGTATTTGAAAAGAACAGGAGACGACCCCCGAGTGCAATGCATCAATAAGTGCAACGTGAAGTGCTCGTGAACCCATAATCCCTGTGATGTGCAAGAGTCTCGACAAGAAAACATACATTGTTCCACAATGTTCGGTAGCTACTAGCAAACTCCAGCTTCAACCTATCAAAAAAAAAGAAAAAAAACAAGCTCGACCAAGGCTAACAAGTTTTAACACTCAACAAATCAAACAAAATGACAGAAGCAAATCCTAAGCTAGACAAACACAATAAATCCAACTACAAAATAACAAAACAAACTGTCACGCAAACAACTAAGCTAGCAAAAATCAAATCTAACTACAACTTGACTAGGGGTTTTCAGTTTTCACAAAAACGCTTGACACATTTAGCCCTTCCCCTAGTCTGCAAACATTCATGTGCAGCAGTTTCTCTCATATAATGATGCAACATTTATGAGCCAATCAAAAATTAAATCCAATGATCTATCTCTGAGTTCTTCAAACTCATAAATTAAATAAGACCATGACATACCATTCTCAAACCACTTTTGAACGGGCACACAAAAATCATCAACAAATTTCTCTTTGAAATCCTCAAAAGTTTCAAATCCAAATTTCTCAAAACAACTCACATCGTCAAAGCAAAACATCTCATCACCCACAATGACAATCCACATACCCTTCCCATCCTCCCATAAGAAAAACATGACAAAGCTAGGGTTTTGAAACAAGGTTTGAACCCTTTCTATGTTGCCAAAATCAAACTCATCCACAAAAATTGCAAACATGTCAAGAAAAACTAAAAAATCATCTCCCATCATCACAAAATATCCAAAGACACCATTGTCCACATCAAACAAAACCTCCTCAAGACATTCATTCAAACAACGAGACTTTATCTCTTCAAAAAAACAAACACAAAAAAAAAATCTTTCCCACATCATTCTCACTAACAATGTGATAAAACTTTCCACAAAAATCACATACATACACCTTAGGCAACATATTAAAATCATGATCCTCATTCAAACACCTAATTGTCAAATTTTCTTCAACTGTAACTTCCCAATTTTCTTCACACTCTTTACCCTTAGCGTTAGATTTCTCTTCCCTCAATTTTTCAATCATTTCCAAAGCCTTATTCAAATTTCCTCTCACATCCTCTTCAATGTCACTCTCAAGGTCATCAAATCCCCAATCAAAATCATCACAAACTTCATCAAAACTACTGGAGAATTCAAAGAAACTACAAGACTATCAAATGAAGTTTTCTCTTTGACATTGTTGCCTAAAACAACCAAACAATCATCATCACAACTATCAAGGAGTAAGAAATTAGGTCTACTCAAAACCACATCATCAACACCACAAACAAAAGCCTCTCCAGGGCTACTCAAAACATCACCAAATAACTCACAAGACTCAACTGAGTCAACAACACCAACACCAAAATCACAACATGAGTCACAACCTAAAACCTCCATACTCTCTTGATCAACAAACTCACAACGAATCTTCACAAACTCATTAGGCAACAAATTCGAACCCTCAACTTCATCTTGAAAACTTTTAGTTTCTAAGCCCTCCCCCTCATGGTCTTCTAACAAATTCAAAAATTCATCCTCAATTCTCTCTTCCTCTCTCTCTCAAAACCCACTAACTTAACCGCAACAGATGACACCTTCCTATTAGAATCACTCTTTGAACTCTCATCCTCACTATCATCTTTCTCAAAAGAGCTATCACTCTCTTCCTCATTTTCTTCTTCAGAATCTTCTTCATTCACAAGTTCCTTTCTTGAAGACATGTCAATCTTCTTTGGTACTCCCCTTCGATCATAAATTGTTATTATCCCTTTTCCCCAGTCTTGAATTGCTCTTGCTTTCCTAAGCCAAGATCTACCCAATATGAGTAGAAAAGCTCCCAACCCTACTGGCATAACATGACAATCAATTTTCATAGAGACTCCATAAACCTTCACTTCTAAATTCTGAATCATATCTAAGCACCTCACTTTAGCATGATTAGCAAGCCTGATTCGAAATTTAGACCCTTCAATGATTCGAATTCCAAACTGCTCAATACAAGCTTGAGTAATCACACTAATTTGTGCTCCTCCATCAATATATGCTTCTCCTATGTTCTGATTCTTATACCAAGCATCAACAATAGAACAAATATTAAGCAATTCTTCTACACTCAAAACTCTCACTATTCCTTTCTTTTTTTCCTTGTACTTCAGATTCACTAATTTCTTCCACTGTCCTCTCATCTTAGGGCACAATTCCATCAACTGGGAAAAAGATATATCAGCTTTCTCACCCATCATACCTTTTTTTAGGTCATAATCACTCTCTCCTTCTCCCAAAGGAATATCAGTAGCATGATAATGTTTCCTAGGCGCTCTTGATCTTTTTTCTTTTTTCTTCATGCTTAAGGGTTTTATGTAGGAAGTTGTTGGATTTGGTTACCAAAACCACCCTCAAAGCCACCTCCAGTGACCACAAACCAAGTCCCATCGAAATCCAAGAGAAAGTGAAAGAGATCCACACATAGATCTAGGTCATGGACCAAGATACTTAAGGAGGCACCACTAGATAAGTTAGTGATTGATGAGCTAGTTCCTGTGACACTTGAGCCCACAATTCCAAAAGAGAAACAACTTGAAGTTGCTACTATTCCACAAGAGGAACTAGTAGTGTCCAAAAATTCATCGAGTAAGGAGGAAAAGCTAGAGTCAAAGCAGTCACTTCCATGTGAGGCTGCTCAAAAGCTAAAATGGAAAGTCCAATGATAGATGAGATGAAGCCCTCAAGTGTTGATAAGCAACAACCCCAAGTTGTTGCTAGTTCTTCAAAACAACCAAAGTCTTCTCAAAACCAAGAACCTTTGTCGCCCAAACTCTTCAAAAAAATATCAATCTCCGCTCCACCCATCTAAATTCTCACAATCACTCAAGAAATGATGGTCCTTAAGATGTTGACCAGATAAGAACAACCCATCTCACAATTGACGGCATCCTTTACGACCCTCTAACTCACCAAACCTCCTTACACACTCAACCAGAGGTTCCTAACTTTGTGATTAGCATCCCAAATATCGTGCGTGCAAAAATGTGTGTGCTCAATGACAGGTTCTCTCTCATGTGTGCATGTATTTAAGATTTACTGCATATAGCTGCAACGGACCTCATGTCGTGCTAGTGCTCAATGATGGTGCAAAACGTGCATAATCCCAACCCATGGCATAGAAGTATTTAATAAGAACAGGAGACGACCCTCGAGTGTAGTGCATCAACAAGTGCAACGTGAAGTACTCGTGAATCCATAATCCCTGTGATGTGCAAGAGTCTCGACAAGAAAACATACCTTGTTCCACAATGTTCAATAGCTACTAGCAAACTCCAGCTTCAACTTGTTAAAAATATATATATACCAAGCTCGACCAAGGCTATCAAGTTTCACACTCAACAAATCAAACAAAATGACAGAAGCAAATCCTAAGCTAGACAAACACAAGAAATTCAACTACAAAATAATAAAACAAACCGTCACACAAACAACTAAGCTAGCAAAAATCAAACCTAACTACAACTTGACTAGGGGTTTTCAATTTTTCCAAAAATGCTTGACAATGTTTGTACTCTTCCGAATAGTTAAATGTTATCTTTTGTTCCTTGAGAATTTTTAAAAATATGTCAATGTGTCTCCAAACCTCCATTCGTAGGAATGCATTTCGTGGTGTGCTAGCCGCATTTGTTGTGATTGCACACAACTCTCTCCAACACTCCCACAATGCATTCATTTGTTTACCAGTATGATTTCTTAGAAATCATCTAACTTTTGCACCCCCCATAGAGACATCTGCTAAGACCTCTCTTTTTTTCCTTGAGGCTTTTGGATCCTTTCGCAGGTGAACTTGACCTCCATGAAAACCCATTTTTGACAGTAAAGCCTCACATTTATCAATACAATCATCTGACAAAGATACTAGTTTTATTAAATATGCATAGTCCAGATGCAATCTAAGCAACTTATCAATTATTCTGATCTCTGTATGTAATGTATAAATATGAATGTTCCTTAGAGAGATTGAGAGAATAGGACCCCATAAGCCATCCATGTTTTTTAACTTACTCAAATCTACAGAGTTTCAAGTGGGGGCTCTTCTTGTTGGCCGCAAAGTACTCCATTCTTTGGATCCCAAACTCTTCATGCAATAAATACAAGGATATTTTTCATTGGCCCCATTACTTACTCCAAGCATACATTTGATAGTTTTTAAGTCATCACGCATATGCCATTCAATATTAAAACTACCAACACCATCAACTATCAACATTTCACCTTCAATTTTGAGACTTTATAATATCAAGAATACATGTATGAGAGAATAACCATTTCAAGATTTCATGACTTTCAATTGATACTTGGGCCACACCAATCCACCAAAGCTCCATCTCGATTTGTATCTTAAATTGTTGTTATGGCTCCCTACCGGTACTGTAATCCAGTGCCCTGTTCATAATACAGATGCTGACTCTTTCCATCTTTTGTCCCTTTTAAATCTATGCTTCATCCAATTTTAGTACAAACTTCAAAATACCACAACATTATTGGACAGTAAATTTATGCATATAGACCATTGCAATCTGGACTCTTTTAAGATCAATCCAAATATTATTAAATGTCTTGTATTCAAAAAATGTCTTTGTTTTATATTTTTCATAGGGCATGGATCCTTTTATATGAATATACACCCCAAAAAACATGTGGAATCCTATGATTCATAGTTGTCCTAGCAATTGAAACTACAAGAGGTCGAGGCAAACCAAATGCACTTATTATATGACATTTAAGATTTGTAAACCACAATTTAGAGAGAGCACGATAACCTCTACGATTGATATCCATACTATCACATGTCTCCACTATTTCATCTGATTTAACTATTCCTTTTAAATCTTTCACTAACTCTTTCAGAGTTTGGCTTCTCAAGTCTACATTTTCAGATGATTTAAGAATCCTTATAATGTCCTTTGTCATTGTTTCTTTAATAAGCTTAATCCTCTCATCGTTCTCTCGAATATTAATACCTAAAATATTAGAGACACATCTCTTTGCAAGATTTAGTCTCCTTTTCTTCACCCGACTACACAAGTCCATTATATTTTTAAGTGGTCTTTTTCTCTATCTAAACCCTATTGGAGTTTCTTTCAAGCACAGTAATTTTTCTTACAATGACTGATTAGAGTTTTCTAGATTATCAACCTTGTCCGTTAGCTCAGAAATAGTTCTTTGTGCCAATGCTAATGCTTCCTTCATTCCGTGCATTTGTTCTGTAAATGTAAAAGATGCAGAATATAACCTCATGCAATAGCCAAGCATCCCATCACAACCATCTCCAACATACCTTATGAAGTTGTGAATATTGTAAAAAGGAGGATGCTTACCTGTAGAAGGGTACGGAGGATAAATATTTCCATCCATCCATAAGTCTACATGCTTCTTTCCTTGTAATCGCAACCTATTAGCTTCATCCTTGTCCAAAAATGCTCGATGGTGTATACTCCTCCAAGATGAATAGACATGATCTAACTGAATTGTAAGTTTATACTTGCATGGTGGGGCTACGCTTGTATTGCTAGAAGAGGTATTGGTAAACATTTTGGTAGGGAACCCTAAACGGGACAACAATATCACAGAGAAGGAAATAAAAACCATAGGAAAGAGAGGTGCAAAAAATGAATGTCGAGGAACACAAACGAGCGACGTCTTTTAGTGCAAAAATTCAAAAAAACAAGATTTTGTAGTTTTCAAGAGAATAAGACTGAAAAGGTGATACTTAACGTCCATTAAAGATTGAAGTTATTTAATATCCGACCTCTTAAATGAATCATATATTCTCTCATTAATAATATCCAGGCAGTCAAATTTAGAGGGTTTTTCTTTTCTAAACCTTCTAATTAGCAACTTAATCATTTTCTTACGAGTGCCTTTTTGAAACGTTTTTTGCTCGAATGGATACATATAAATCTGCTCACATTTGTAATAATCCTTCTGTTGAGAAGTAAGCATGGAAACTCTCCTTATACTGGAGAGGATAAGGATAGCTAGGTGTAAATGGACTAGAGGACAAGGGAGCAAGGGAAAAGCCTAACCCTAACCTCTCCACAAGCTATATAAATAGCCTAAAGTAACACACTCACAGTTGAGAAGAGTGTACTATTTGTACCTTGAACAACTGACTAGGCAAGATCTTATTCTTGTACTTGAGCTCTCTCTATCCCTCTTGTGCATACTCTCTCATTCCTCTAACTCTAATTTGCCACATGGTATCATAGCCATCTATGATCCCTTTAGGTTTCCTAAACCTCAGCTCAAACTAAGTGCACAAGAAAAGCTTTATTTTCTCATCTAGGACCTTCAACCTCCATAGCCAACCAGTACCTCCATTGGAGGAGCTCGTGTGAGAAAAAGAGGGCATATCAGCCTCCAATTTCTTCTAAGGAACTCCTCCCCAGCTCGAGTGCAGTAGGCTAGCACCACAAAACCCCACATTGGCCACGCAACACGACGACATTGCAAAAAAACACAAGCATGTGCAAATCTCGACAACGTGCAAATTTGTACAGCTGAGGGCAAATCAACGGCGACCATCTGAGGGCTTTGATAGCCCCCTAGTGGGCCATCTCTCTCTAAGAGGGTTTGGAGAAATTCCTCATATGTTGGTTACTATGAGCCAAACCCTAACTGTGGGTTTCTTGCAGCTATAGCCAGGAAGCTTCAAGCTTACTCATTTTCATCTTTTTTCAATCTAGGCATTATCAACAGTGATTTTAATCACTGAAAAACCCTTGTCAAGATTTTTTACTGCCCTGTGGAGCTTAAACTACAGAGTGCTTCTCATTCCATGTGCAATATTAAGCTCATAAACATCAACCTACATTATGAGTACTAAAATGAAAGTTGGTAAGAGTGTTTCTTAGCACTACTAATGCATTCAACTGATGCTTCTTATTGGTTGCTACTGGTAAATCAGAGAAATGAGTGTTATTATACTCTCCTCTGATTCATTCCATAGCATAGATTTGATTGATAAGCAGTGCTCCACCAAGAACTCCTCTAATAGGCCACATTATCAGGAGGAGCCTGAAGTCCAGTCAAAGCTCACCTCATTGAAACCTAGGAAAACAATAAAACTTAAATCAAGGGTTGTTCGAAGAACAAGACCTCCAAAATCCTATCTTGAAATATTACATATGTATGATTTTCAACCTTTTTCATCTCTACGGCTTTAAAGTTGGTTATCATTTGTAGGGCTATTAGTTCTACTATTTGGTTTGTACTTGGCCACCTGTAAAGGACTAGACACTGCCATTGCTTAAGGCAATAGGTAAGACCTTCCTAGTCGCAAGTTCAATGGAAAAGATTTCCATCCCTAGCAAGTCCTGGTAAAATATAAAATGATGGAATGAGGCTATTAGCTCTTCATAAAAGGGACCAAAGTTATTGACCCATCCAATCCCCCTGATGTAGAAAATGATAAAAAAGCTCATACCATCATCATGCTTCATTTAGATAAATCTTTAATCCATCATATTGACCAACTCTCCACTGCCAAGGAGAAGTGGGATGAACTTGAAAGACTCTATGCCGCTACAAGGAATAACTCCAAGATCTTTCCAAAGATTGAGTTTTTTAGCTTGGAGTATAAATAGGGAGAAGATCTAAGCAAGTTTATTTCACATATGAAGGGGCTTATGACACAGCTGGCCTCCGTTCAAGCATCAATTCATGATGAAGATGCCATTGCCATCCTTTTGAATTCTGTGAAGAAGGTATTTCCAACCCTTGTGACTACTCTAACTAATATCCCAAACCCAACCTTGGCAAGTACCATCCAGTCATGCCTAGATGAAGAGAAGAGGAACCATAATGAAGGAACTTCAGTATTTACTTCTCGTGAGCAAGTGTTAGTCCATACAGCTTCTACAAAGTGCTCCTTTTGTCATAAAAAATTGCATATTGTAAGCAATTGCTGGAAGAAATATCTTGACAAAATGAAGTTAATAAATACAAAAAGATTGGACATATCACCATTAAGTGTCCTAGTGTTCCCAAAGTACCTAAGGAATTGGAAGCCAACTTTGCCTCCAAATCCATAGATGATCGACTCTTTTGAGTCTTGTAACACTCTCTACCTATAACCTTCTTTTGTAGCCTGATTTATAAAGGCATCTCATTGAGGATTAAGGGGGGGCATCCTATCATGCTTTATCCAATGCCACCTGGCATTGAGGGGGGGTGTTGAGAAGCAAGCATGGGAACTCTCCTTATACTAGAGAGGATAAGGGTAGCTAGGTGTAAATGGACTGGAGGATAGGGGAGCAAGGGGAAACCCTAACCCTAACATCTCCACAAGCTATATAAACAGCTTAAAGTACACACTCATAGTTGAGAAGAGTGTACTAGTTGTACCTTGAACAACTGACTAAGCAAGATCTTATTCTTGTACTTGAGCTCTCTCTCTGCCTCTTGTGCACACTCTCTCATGCTTCCAACTCTAATTTACCACACCTCCTATATCATAGGAGCAACTAATCATGAGAGCAAATTCCACCCCTTAATCAAGAATTTTTTTTCTTTATTAATGATTCCAAAAATCCTTATAGGGAATTTGTGAAGGGAGACTTGAATTCACATGATAAACCTTAAAAGTGACCATGCTAGTGATAGGATACAACTTCACATTTTACTATTTTTACGTATTTTTTCCAACTAACAAAAATTGATAATGGAATGCATTGGTTTCATTCTATTAAGTTACATAAAAATCATATCAATTCTTATGAAACCATATTGTTAACTTTTGAGTATCAAACCTTAATAAAGATGGTTAAATAGTGTAAACGATACTTTTAGGTCCATTTTATGGTGTGACCACACAAAATTTAGCACTAGACTTACACTCAACATATATTATACTTGATCTTCCCAAAATTTATCACATTGCTACACTTGAATGGCCCATAATATCCAAATCTTTGAAATTCCATGACTTTTTTAAAAAAATCTTTATACATGAGGATTATCTCCTTGTTTGTAATGGACTAGATAAGATTTTGCTTGAAGAAAATTGTATTATGCAGAATATGATTGAGATACATGCACTTCGATGTTCTAGATAGGAAGGTTCAAATTCACTACAAGATACATGCCACATACCAATGTTTAAAGCAATGCAAATATTTGTCAAGAAATTTACCCCCATTGTCACTACGAAAAGTATTAGTATAGACGTCTCTCTATAGATCCATCACTATTTGCGTCGCTTTTGCAACACAAATAGCATGCTTTTTGCAAAGCATATACCAACTCAGATAGCGACACATGCAGTAAATTAGCAATGCAAATAGCAATGATTACATAGAAAAAAAATTGATAATAGAGAAGCAATTACATATTGAGTACACAATTGTCATTAAGATTGATGCAAAAACTACATAAAACCACAAGACTGATAACTCATAAAATAAGTACAAGATTGATGATGACAACTCATAAAACTACATATAACCATGGAGAGGAGAGTTCAAGACAAACATAGAAATCTATTTGTAAATATCATAAAATGTAATTTTATACAAAGGATGATAAATATATCTAAGGAATGTTACTACATAAAAGTGGCCTACATGGATCACAGGATCAAAAAAGAAAACGATGTGCACTCCACGAATCCAAGCACATGTTACAGCTCCTCACATCTAAAAGCTCATCCCAATGCAACGGAGCATGGAATGGACTCTGCAAAATAAAAAATCAGACATTAGTCCACCATACATAATGTATCACAAAAAAACTAATTACTACAAACAAAAAAGAGGATTGACTTACCAAGCCGCCATGCATATATAATCTATTAATAAGTGCAATGAGATCGTGTCTCTCTGCATATCGAGTCTCCTGTAGGATCGCAGTTTATGATAAAGTGATGTAAAGAAAATAGAATAGCATTGTTAGAAATAAGGTTTTTAGCACAAGTGATATGTCAAATAAAAAATCGATAAGAACAAAAAAAAACTTACAAAGTCCTCTAAATAAGTCCTATGGATGCCACTCCCCAGATGATGCATGACCCCTGCCTTCAATCGTACCCTCGCTGCCTCCCACTACTACCGTCATTGTCCAGGACAGTTTGTGGCCTCCTTTTTGAGTCTCTATCAATCCTCTACATCCAACTACTCAGGCTTTATGCACCACTCTTGATTGCCTTGCATGCTTCTAATCATCTATGTGACATATATGCATGCATATACTCCATCCACCCAGTGGAAAACCTCTCTACTGCCATAGATACTAAAAACTCTTCATGCAAAGATGTCACCCATAAGGGTGCCATATATAAACGACTGAGCAAAAGCTGGAGTGATTGGAGTAGACGTCTCCACAGGTATGACAAATCCCACAGGTGATGCAACTCTTGCAAAACAACAAGACAGAGACTCCAGCAAAACGACGAGACGGAGACACATCGGTACCTCCACAACCACCTAATCCACCCTCTCTCAGACCTACACGAGAGTGAGGAGTAGCACATGTATCTCAAGTCAACAGTGGGCTCACCGCATCAACATCTCCACAGCATCCCCCAAAAGCACTCTCTCCATTCGGCCCAAGTCTGGAGCGTCGACCTCATCTACTAGAAATCGAAGCATCAGAGCATGCCAAAGTAGACCTAACAGAACGGCCTAATGATGTCCAAGACAGCTCTTGGTCTGCCATATCTTTGAATTTAGCCATCTGATCTGAAGACATACGTGTAAAGATCTCCTGTAGCTCCTCGTCGCTCATCCTTCAACTCATCGTGCTATCCAAATATCAACCAAGGTCACCTGCACATACAAAAAGTGATGTTAGCATAATCAATATAAAGATTTAAGTAAAGTACGGTAATATAACTCTAAAAATTTTTATCTTACTTAAAATGCATATTCTAGAGTACCCTTATAAGCGATTCATCAACAAATTGAGTAGGTGGATGCTCTAAGTATGACATAGCCTATGGTCCCATGTCAATCTCCTAACATAACTCCGCAACTCCACATACACTAGAAGGTCAATAGAAATATCACCACAAAGGATGAGTCCACCTCTTTCTCAAAGAATTCTTGGCCTCTTGTCTTTCCATCATTGTTACTCAATTCTACCTCCTCTACATGCTCCAAGCTTTGGGCGGCCTCCACCCCTTACAATATCAATCCCTCTATCTACATATTGTCCTCATCTATGCTAGAAACATTGCTTTCACATACTCTTGCACTTCAGGGAGGAGCTGAAGGTACAACATACCACCATCAAAGTTGTCAAGGCTTTTGATAGAAAATTATATATTGAAAATTACATATAATAGAGGTTTAATGTTTGTAACATATACCATATCGTAATAAAATTTAAAAAAACATGAGTTCATGCATATATTCACAATGGGCAGGCAATACAAATGTGTCACGCAAATCTGTCTATCTTTTTTCAGAATCTATTTTGAGAAATTCAAATGGACCTCGTCAAACAGTTGCCCCTCTCCCTTTCAATACCACTTTAAATCACTATACATCAAATAGGATCATGGAGAAGCTACGATAATCCACTGTGATAATACTTTACAAGTTTTCAAAATACTCCATCTCTTCTATAACGGTGTTTAGATCTATGGCTCACTATCGGCTCTCTTACTCGAACTTTACCATGGTACCACAATCCATTGTGAAGTACATTTTGTCGATACGCTCCATGTGAAAATATCGTCCGCGCGACCACATCATACTGTATATTTTGTATTGTACATTAAAATGATTAATTAGTTGTCACATATAAAATCATGATACGACAGCTTATAAAATATGTGATCACCTTTGGACTACATCCCCCTCAAGAATTTTCACTTCTTAGTTGAGATCTCCACCCCTTTGTAAGATGCTGCGATAAAAGCTCCATGCAACCATTGCATTAACATTAATCACGGAATCTCCTCCATACCCTCAGGATATTAAATTGATTGATAGTGTGTAGCACATTCCAATATGACAACTCGTAGAAAACTGAGAACCATTGCATTCAATTTGGATGCGACTCCGTGTGGACCATTTTCAGCTTGTACGAGCTTTGGACATTCATTTGTGTTGGAGGTCATCCAAGAAAACCTTCCCTCAATTCATGACTCTCCCGTAAGAAAGTGGCTTGTCCTTGATATACCATCTTTTTCATGGTTTGTGACCTTCAAGAATCTAAGTGTGGCCCACACAATGGACGTGCATGATAATCTGAGGTAACCAAATCTGCCCCAATACCTCTATCCTGTGAATACAAACTTGAACAAGCTATGATAGATATTACCAATGAGAATGAAAGCCTACTTACCTGAGTACTCTCCAAATCTTCAAAATTCATGCATGGTCCACATGAGAATGGCTCGTATATTGGCAGACCATCGACCATCATGCATGCTCATATCTTCCACAGTGACCCCCTCCCATAAAATCTTAAGCTCATCGACTAATGGACAGAGATAGATGTCCATATTCTTGACTTTGTAGCGGCCAAGAACGAGCAAGCTAAGGATCAGGTGTCCTTTCTTCGTGTAGAAAGCCATGGTGGGATGTTGTAGTTAACAAGGACTACATGCACAAACTATAAGAAGTTGAGCAGAGACCAAATGGGTTCACTCCATCCATAGCAAGACCGAGCCGAAGATTCATTGGCTCTCATGAAAAGCTTGGAAAGATAGAGTCAATGTGGCTCCATGCGCGTGAATCCGCTAATATTCGTTGGACTTCATGTGTAGATATATTCTGCTCATGCCATGTTGTCAAGCTCGCCATGCCTGACGTACGAAACATGTAATGTATACGAGGGATAAGCGAAAAGTGTCTAAGAACTTTTTGAGGGATGGTTTGCCCTTGCAAGTCATATCGATACCTATGAGCACCACACTTTGGACATGTCTCCATAATCTCGTACTCTCCTCGAAATAGCACGCAATCGTTGACACATGCATGGATCTTATTGTAGTCCATACCAAGCTTTCGTAAAACATGTCGCACATCATCACGAGACTCAAGCATGGTATTTGCAAGTAGTAATATATGATACTCTAGCAACTTGAAAAGAAATCATAAAACATCTTGAAAAAGCACAATTATTTTTTATAATGGTGCCAAAAAGAAATCAAGGAAGCGTAGATAGAAGGTACCTGAACAACTCAGTCACACTCATATCACTCCACCCGTATTTTGCCTGCACAATTAGAAGTGCAAGCAACGTCTTCATGTGAGATACTCGACACCCATTCTATAGTGATATGGATGCTACTTTCTCTCTGAGCAGATCAGATGTCTTAACATCCATGGGCATCAATGCATCGATCATTGTCTCCATCTCAGCTCCAAGATTGTAGAAAAGTCTGAAAAGCCACCTATCTCCTCTGGGATTGACGGTATAGACTAGGTAGTGCCTTCCAAGTGGTGGATTGGCCCATGCACTCTATCCATCGCATGCCCACAAACTCTTCTAACTGACCACAATAAGTGCACTCCTCCTTGGGATGAGACATCACCTCCCTGTAATAAATTTTACGATCACATCCAATGTTTTTGTATATGATATTCAATTAGTTTGCGTATACAATGCATGATTGATATACACTTTTCTTTCAATTCCCTCAAAGTCTGAGATCGCCTAATCAATGATCTCTAATTGAAACTCACCGAAGCGTCGTACGTGTTCTATAGACAATAGATATTTTCATCCAATTGCCAGCTTACATTGAGAGCAATGACACATGACATGCTGATTAAGATACGCCTCATGATCTTGAATATCACGGCCTTCATCGTTTTTCATTTGGTCTATGTTACGACAAATAATTTGTTTTTGTTATCATTCTCTTTTTTTTCTTAAATTGTTTGAGAAGGGATTTCTTCTCTTGTTTATGTTCTCTCTCCTTTCTCTTTCATGTTTTCTTTGTCTTTCATGTTTATTCTCTCTTTCTTGTTCTCTCTTCCTCTTCCTTTCTTTTTCTCTCTCTCTTATTTTCTATCTTTCTTTCTCTCTCTCTCTTTCTTTGTTGCCTCTCTCTTTGTTTCTCTCCAACCCCCTACGGGTGGGTCTACAGTATGTAAAGTCTAATATGCTATGCATGGGGGTGAGGAACTAGCTACCCTACATCAGAGTGTTCCCCATCCCGTAGTATTGCATGGGACCTCACCACATTTTTTCATTTATGTGTGACTCAATATATGCATAGCGTAGGAGAAGGTAGCGCAAAGCATGTCAAGAAAACCATCCATTCACCTCCAAGTCCAATCTCTCTTTCGTATTACCAAGTCTGGAGACACAAGCCTTTTACATCTTCCCAAAGTGTCGAACACACCCAAGGTGCACCTCTAATAAAATCTCTCTCTCTCTCTTCTACTACTACTACTACTAGTACAAACAAGAAAAGAAAATTTTAAAGAACAAGAACAAACCCTCTCTTTGTTTTTCTCTACCCCCTCGTGTTTTCTCATTCATTCTCCTCTCTCCCTCCCTCTCTCTCTCTATTTCTCTCTTTCTTTTCATGTTTATTCCCTCTCTCATTCTTTCTTCATTTTTCTTTATTCTTCTCCATCTCTCAGTTCCTCTCTTTCTTCCTCAATGCACCTTATTCTTAACAAAAACAAACAAAAGAAAATGAGAAAGAACAAGAACAAACCAAGAGGGAGCAATGCACTCACCACAAAGGTCCGAGGATGGATTCTTTGTCTCTTCTTCACGATAGCGGCTCCTCTTCGCCCTTCGTGCACTTTCTCCTCTTCTTCTCAAATGGCAACAGTGGCGGTGAGAAACTCTCATTTTCTCTCTTTCTCTCTTTTTCTCCCTCTCCCTCCCAAACGCACGATATAGTTTGCTCAACGTGAAATAATGTTGCACTTGGGTTTCAGTCCATTTTTTTCGTATAAGTAATGACGCTATTTGTGTCGCTCTTGTGATGCTAATAGAAACTCCGCTAATTTTTGTCGGAACTGTCCGTTGCTATTCTCCTATATCCTTGTAGTGACGGTTTGCCCTTGCAAGTCCTATTGATACCTGTGAGTACCACACTTCGAACATGTCTCCATAGTCCCATAGTCTTCTCAAAATAGCATGCGATCATTGACGCATGCATGGATGTTGTTGTAGTCCACGCCAAGCTTTCATAACACTTCTCACGTATCATTACGAGACTCGAGTATCATATTCCAAGTGATAATACGTAATTATTTAGTAACTTGAAAAAAAAAACACCTTTAAAGAGCATAAAAAGTTTTTTTATAATGGAGTCCAAAACAAGGAAGTGTACTATGTACCTAAACAACTCAGTCACACTCGTATCGCTCCATCCATACTTTGCTTGTATACTTAGAAGCTTAAGCAGCACCTTTAAGCGAGATACTCATTATTCATCATACAATGATATGGATGCTTTCTCTCTCAATGGATTAGATGATTCGGCATCTATGGGTAGCAATGTATCGATCATTGCTTTCATCTCAAGCTCCAAGTTTGGAGGGAGATCTAAAAGGCCCACCATCTTCTCTTGTATCGAGGGTATAGTCTACACAGCATGCCCTCCAATGGGTTTATCGACTCAAGTGCTCCATCCATTGCATGCCTACAAACTGTTCTGAACGGGTCGTAATAGATGCATTCCTTGGAATGGAGCATTATTTCCTCATTATCTCTCTGTAGATAGTTCTAGAACATATCTAATAGTATTATATATATTCAATTACTTTGTGAATGTAAAGCATGATTGATATATACTTTTCTTACCATTCTTTCAAAGTTTGAGATTTCCTAGTCAATGGTATTTGGTGATTGAAACTTGTCGAAGCGTCACATGTGGTCTATAGACAAATGATGCTTTTATCTAATTGCCAGCTTACACTAGGTGCAAGGACATAGGACACGCTAATTAAGATACACCTTGTGATCTTGGGTGTCACAACCATCATCATTATCCATTTGGTCTAAACAATATGTTTTGTTTTTCCTCATTGATGATCTTTCTCCATTTTAGTCTCTACTTATCTTTCTCACTCTCTATTCTTACATTTTCCTCCATTCCTTTTCTCTCACCCTCTTTATTTCTCTCCCCATCCCTATTTCTCTCTCTCTTTTCCTTTCTTTGTTTGCCTCCGTTATCTCTTTTTGTTTCTCTCTCTCCCTTCTATCTCTCTCTCACTGTTTCTCTCTCTTTCCCATCTCTCTACTCTCCATTCCTTTTCTATCCCCCTCTCTTTACATTTATCTATTTTTATCTATTCCCCTCTCTATTTCTCTCCCTACTTCTCTTTCTCTCTCTCTTTCCCTTTCTTTGTTTGCCTCCCTCCATCTCTCTTTGCCCATTCCTTTTCTCTTCCCCTCTCTTTATCTTTATCTATCCCCCTCTCTATTTCTATCCCCACCTCTCTTTCCCTTTTCCTTTCTTTGTTTCTCTCTCATTGTTTCTCTCTCTCCATCTGTCTACTTCTCTCCAAACCTTTTCTCTCCCCTTCTCTTTACCTTTATTTATCTTTATATATCCCTCTCTCTATTTCTCTCCCCACCCCTCTTTCTCTCTTTTTATTTTTATCCATCTTTATATATCTCCCTCTCTATTTCTCTCCTACCCCTCTTTCTCTCTCTCTTTGTTTGTCCCCTTCTCTCCCCTTTTTTATTTCTCCCCATCTCTCCTTTCCTTCCCCTTTCTTATTCTCTCTATTTCTCTCTCTCCTTCCCTCCCCACTCTAACTCAACACATTAAAATCAAAGATAGAAAATAAAAAACTTAAAAAACAAAGATATTGAAAGTAATGTCTTCCTACCTCTCTTTATCTCTCTTTTCCCCCTCTCCCTTTACTTTTTTCTCTTTCCCTTCTCTCTCATTCTTCCATTGTTTCCCTATTTCTCTCTCCCTCTCTTTTGCTCCATTTTTTTCTCTCTCTCTCTTTTCATCTCTCTTTCTCCCTCTCTCTCTTCTTTTCACTCTCCTTTCTCTCTTTACCTCACCCTTCTTTTCTATCGTCTCCTTCTCTCTCCCTCCCTATTTCTCTCCCCCCTCTTTTGATCATTGCCTTATCATTATGGGTGATATTGAGACAAAGATTGACTATGTAAAGGGTCTCCAAATTGAATTTGAGATTAAGGATTTGAAATAGCAGTGCTATTTTCTCACCATAAAGATAATGAAGACTCCATATCGTATATGGTTGTCTCATAGAGACCGTATGCGTTCGATATGTTAAAGAAGTATGATATAGCTAATTGCAACCCTATTTCTATACCTTTGGATATTAATATTAAGCTTAGTATACATGAGGGTAAAATTATTAAGGATGTCACTACATATTAGAAGATTGTGCGCAGCCTTATCTATTTGATTATCACTATAACAAACCTAAACTACACAATTGGTTTGGAAAGTTTGTTATGCAACTTCTATGGAAGCCACATTTGGATGCAATGTGATACACATTACATAATATCAACTTCACACTAGACTATATCTTATTCTATGGTGCAAATATACCATTGAAATTGCATGGTTACACAAATGCAAATTGGGCTAGCAGTATTTCAAATAGGAGATTTACCTGTGGTTTTTTGTTTTTCTTTGGAGATGTTACTATTACTTGGAGCGATAAAAATTTGAAAATGAAGGTGAACAAAAATGTTATCATCTATTGTGGTAACCTTAGTAACATTCAATTGGTTAGAAACCCAGTGTATCATATGTAGACCAAACACATAGAGGTTCAGTACCATTTCATTTGGGAGTGGGTTGTTCTGACAAGTGATATTGACTTAGTTTATATCAGCATAAAGGATCAAGTTGTTGACATTTTTACCAAGGCCTTAAAAGTTGAGAAGCTTCAACACTTCACGACTATGCTTAGAGTTCACAAACTCATGCTGAGCTTGAGGGGGAGTGTCAAGATGTCAAGCTCTACATGAGCTAGCATCCACTATGCATCTTGATGATGTGGCAGGATATTAGTTACTAGTATGTCCCTTAGAGCGATCCGCATGATGTGCACCCAAAGAATATGTGAGAGTTATCTCATAGCCTTCATTTGAAATCTCTTCTTGAGATAACTTTTCAAGGTATCTAGCTCATTTTGAGCTCTCCAATAACAACATATCATCCACATAGAGAACCAAAATCATAAGACTGTCATCAAGGGTCTTCTTTGTGTATAAACATAAATCCATATCACTATGAGTATATCCTTGTGAATGCATGAAAGCATCAAACTTGTGGTACCATTCCCTAAGTGCCTACAGCCAAGTGTCTATGGGGCCAAAGGCTCTTTCTCAACTTACACACTAGATGTTCCCTTCCTTTTTCCTAAAAGCCCATAGGCTACTGTATACAAATCTCATCATACAAGTCCCCATGTGATAAGGCTACCTTTATATCCATCTAATAAAGATTCGAATCTAACTAAGTAACCAAAGCTAGTACCAAGCATAGGATAGTCATCTTGACTACAAAAGAGAAAAGACCTCATCAAACTCAACACCATGCTCCTTAAAATTCTTAGCAAGTAAGCAAGAAATCTAGCCTTATATGCCGGTAGCTTAAGATATCTAGGGGTACTTTTCAACCTATATATCTACTTGCATAGCAAAGCACGTTTTCCTAATAGGCAAAGAAACCAAGTCCCACATATAATTTTTGTATAGTGAGTCATACTTCACGATTATATGACCCTCTCCCAAGAGTGACCATCACCTCTGTGCATTGCCTCATTATAAGTAAGGGACTCACCAGTATCTTTCACCATAGCATTGTCCATGAAGGGCTCAAATTGCTCAGGAGGACATCTATCTCTAGTAGAACATCTCAAAACAAGCTATGGGGCCTATAGATTATGTCTAATTGCATGGTCATGAGCCATTGGAGCATCAGTTTGTTGCAAGCTATCTAATGGTTTGTACATGAGCAAGAGGCTCCTCTCTTGAAATATCACACTGCTGTGTACATCAACTACTTGCTTAAGCTTCTTATGCATTTTCTCCTCATGGAAAATAACATCATGGCTATGGATTACCTTTTGAGTTTGTAGATCCCATAGCTATAGCCCATCTCACATGTATCCCCATAACCAAGAAATATGCATTTCACTAACTTAGGATATAGCTTATTCCACTTGTCCTTGGAAACATGGCAAAAAGCCTCACAAACAAAAGATACATAAATGAGTATATACTAGAGGTTTTCTAGAACATACCTCCTCTATAACTTGATAGCCAATAGTAGTACATGGAGATCTCTTAATCAAATATATAGCAGTAGTAACTATTTCAATTCAAACATGCTGTAGTAAGTCTGCTAGTTAAGCATACTGTGGACTCTCTCTTCTAAATTGTCTTATTTATGTGCTCAACTACACCATTTTGGGGCGGGTTATACAAGGAAATTAGCTAACAATTAATACCCTTTTCATCACAAAACTACTCAAAGACTTCAAATACATACTCACTCCCTTTGTCAAATTATAGGCATTTCATCCATATCCACAAGAGCAAGCCAACATTGAAACATAGCCAATAGTTCTAATTTCTGCTTTATGGGGTATGCCTAGAACTTATGTGAGTAATCATTAATAACAGTAATAAAATACTTTGGGCCACCTAATTGATTGACAGGGCATAGATCCCCAAATATCAAAATGAATAAGAGTCAAAGACTCAAATATGTGTATAATGCTAGACTTCTTATGTGAACTACATGTCTGTGCCATAAAGACAATGATTAAAAGAATCAAAACATTTATAGTCAAGGGGTGAAAGATACTGTAAACAGTAAGCATTTTTATTCTCTTTAATCTGCCCAAGGTTACGATGCCATAATGATACATGTAATATTGCAACCATAAGCAAAACATGGTCGATAGATCTAGATACAAGTAAGGGATAATTTGTGCTAGACTTAGCACCTCATGCAAGGACAACATTCACATGGGTCATCTTCCATAAGGAATCATCAATAGATATAAAGTAATGTGTATCATCCAACTGTCCAATATGCTTTTGATCAAAGCCGAAACATGGTATACATCATGCAAAATAAATATGCTACTTGAAGCAAACTGCAGTCATACATCTCCAATACAAATAATATCTGATACCAATCCATTACCCAATCTGATAGATCTTGTCGATAGGAATGGAATCACTCTCAATGAGAGATAACATGAAATGAAGGCCCTAAATCAATGAGACAACATTGAGCATAAGTAGATGAGACACAAGCCATATAAAACAAAGCTACAAGTATGTAATCATCATCTGAATCGTTGAATACTACATTAATCTCTTCAATCGTGACACTAGATTTACTGGGGACAATGCTGTAATCATTATTCCTTCATCATTATTTTATTGTACTTTGCACTTTATCTTTCCCTTACACTTGTCTCATCATGCATTTTATAGCATTATGGCTAAATATGACCTACTTTCTACAATAATGAAAAGTCAATGCAAAATTACAACCATAGAACTTACCGTGAGACTGTCCATGTGACTAAGATGAGACTTCTCAGAGTCCCTCCCATGGTGGTCATTACCACTCTTAACATCCTTACCGCCTTTGAATATCAAAGCATGAGAGATGTGGGAAGCATCAACATTCTTTTCTATAACTTCTTCATTTATTAACGTACCCTCTACATCTTGTAATTTTAGTCCATCAATAGACATATTTACATATATAGCATTACAAAATGTATCCAGTGATTCAAGCAATGTAGCCAACAAGAACAATGGTGGAAGATTCTCTTAAAGTCAATCCCATGCAAAGACAAGTGGCTGAAAATAGAATGAAACTCATTTAAGAAGGTAGACCTACAAGTCCCCTCCTTCATATGAAGGTCCATGAGTTGCTTCAACCAATACATCTAAGAGATAGGGCTCTATTTATCACAAACGTAATGGATCTTCTTCCATAACTGCCTTGCAGTCTGTCTTTCAAAGACAACATTGTAGAATACCTACTCGGATTAACAAAATAATGGTAGACTTACATAAGTCATCCAATTCAGCCCAATCCTCCTCATCAAAGTTTTTGGGCTTTACATCCTTGTCTCTCCACAGCTTAATCTACAATTTCTACACTAAAATTTTCCATATTTGTACTATTGCAATCGCCAATATATGCAAAATGCATAATAGGACTATGGTGTCTCATACAAAAACATAGCACATTGCTATAGATAGTGCAATCAACATCATACTATATCATGCAACTAATAGAAAAATCCAAAAATAATGGCATAAAAGCATAAGAATACATCCTACAATACTCATAGTAGCAAATCAAAGACATAAATCAATGAATATGCTAGAAATAGATTAAAAACACATAGAAATACCTTAGAAAGACATAGCATTAATTGTTAAATCTCATAGATGATCAAAAATATCTATCATACATCCAGTTATAATTCATAAACAATGACCAAAATGTGAAAGATAGTAATGATATCTCTTCAAGTAACACATGAAAGTTGCCTACATAATTACACTTTATGAGACATCTCACTTCATGAGGCATCTAAAGACTACTTACATAGGTAATAGACCATGCTAAGGATAAAGATCATGCATCAAGACATGGCTAACACTTGACATAGCCTAATGGATGGTTGGAATAGCCATGACTTGAACCCTTACATGCCACAGTATCAAATGCCTTATCAAAAGTAGATATACCTAATTAGATAAATCATGTCGTACTGAAAGCCTTATGCTATGAAGTAACCCACACAAAGAAACAATGAGTAGAGCCTCTCTAGTAGGACACCCATAGCCCTTTATTGTGTTGCATGATCCACTTAGAAGACTATCACAAAACATAGACATATATATCATAAATATAATGGAAAATACAAAGTCTATGTAATGCAAAAGGTAGAACAGCAACCTCATGAAGCTTATTAAATGTGTGTTCTCTTATCTTAACCTACTTACTAATATCTTGCAGTACTTCAATAATATCAAACTTCAAAGCATTATGATCAGAGGATTCATTTCCATCTTTATCATGTTGCTTAACACTTTGTACCTTAGAAAACATAACCAAAATTCGATCATATTTAGCCTGCAATCCATCAAGCTTTTCCTTAAGAGTATCCTTCTCTTGTATTAAGGCTTTAGGGTTTTTGGAAACAAAAAGCTTGCTACAAATTTGCATATGGCCAAGATATTAGACATTCTCCCTAAAATGACAACCCATTGGCCAAAGCATTCTTCATAGCACTTAATTCTTTCTGTATAAACACTAATATATCAAGATCTACATCTCAATTCTGTAATATCTAAATCTCTTTATCAATATCTTGATGTAACGAGCAAGAAACATAGAAACTAGAGGTTAGACACCCAATTACACTAACTAGGGTATATAAGGTGTGTAAGAGTCCCAGATTAGGAAAACCGGTTATTATCAAGAACATACTCTTCACCTTCTTCTCCAGCTTCCATGGCTTCCTCCTTTTTTCTCCCCTCTTTTCTGTCTTTCTCTCTCCTCTTCTAGTCTTCATTTCTCTTCTTCTTGCTCTTTTCTCTCTCTTTAGCTCCTTCTCCTCTCTCCTCTCAGCTTCATTCATTACAAGTGGTATCAAAGCTTCAGGCTTTGGTCCTTTTCTTCTTTCCCCTTTCTCCCTTTTCAAATCCCAAAACCTTAGTTACTCAGGTTACATGTACAGGTACAGCAAGGAGGACTATAGTTAGTCTCGACTTTTTGAAGCAAGCAAGAGCTATGGCTGGAGACACAAATATATCTGGAGGTAAAATGGCCAAACTAGTAGGTCGCCACTTCTTTTCATGCAAATTTTAGGGGTTCCATGCCAAGATTAGAGACCCAAGAGTTAGAAGAGGGCAAAGATCCTAATCTCTCTCCTCCTACAAAGCTACCATGGTTGCCTACCACAAAAACCACCAAGAACTTGCTTGAGGCTACTCCATAGCATTATCCATCCTTGTTTCTAATCCCACCAGCTTGAGATCAAGTAGTGGAGTGGGGGGTTGCTTGTTAGAAGGCCTACAAGGTGCCCCCGCAATTTTTGGTGCATTTTGTGTTGGCTGCCCTGCCTGCTTCAACCCTCGCGTTCCCCTCCTCCTGCTGCCCTCTCGCACTCTTGCCACTCCATGGCACTTGTTCAGCACTCCTCCCTCTCCCCTCTTGGCACTCTTGGCCCTAGAACAAACTTGCAAAGATGGATAGCAGCTGGACAGTTTGGGCAACCATGGATTCTTCACCTGAAGCTATCTCAGACCATTGAACCTCAACCCAAATCCCTCCTGTCTTTGAGCAACCATGGATTCTTCACCTGAAGCTATCTCAGACCTGAACCTCAGCCCAAATCCCTCCTATCTTTGAGGGCTCAGCCCCCACAAGCACCTTTAGTCCCCCTCTTTTGCCTCTTTTACCAGGATTGAAGACATGGAGCTCAACATGCAAAGAGTTTTGTGGGCACCCATGAAAGCTCCATTTGAAGCTTTCCATCTTTGAAGCTCAAGAGAACAAACACATGAGCCCTCATCATCAGTGGAAGCATTTGATTCCTTGAAGTCTTCATCCATTGGAGTGCTCCAACCAACTGGGCTTATTTGATGGAGCAAATAGGCATCATGATGGGCTATTCTTCAACCATCTTCCCCAAACACTGAAGAGGTATGTCAATCTAATCTTAATCTCTCATATTTATCCAATTGTTGAGCCTATTGCATTTGTTGGAGAGATTAAAAGATTGCATAAGCTTTATTAGTTCAATCCCTCTTTGTATGCATGTGTCTACTGAAAGCCAATACCCTGTTTGCCTCTTAATGCATCATAACTAATCTCGAATCATTTGTAATTTCTGACCCCTCTTTATCTTGTGTGCCTTGGATAAATCTCAAGTGAGTCATAGATCTTTATAAATGGCTAAGTAGCAGCCAGTAAGTCACTGGACTGCCAAGATAACCCCTATCCAAGCTTTTTATTCATCCTTGCATCTCATGAAATGACCCAATGTTTCCTTTCCAATGCATCTCATGTTGATTGCTTAATAAAAAAAATTGCTATGTATACTTTGACTTAGGAAAAAACTGATGCCAGGCGAGGTGATAAGACAAAAGAGAGGTGACCCTCCCTTACCACTTAAGACCCTGAAGGGGTACACAACCCGGCCCGAGGGGGAACTTTTTCCACCTCCCAATGATCTGGAGCCCAATACTTGTATGCAGATGTAGGTACTCTCCCATTATCACCACCTCTCCTGATGCAATGATCCCCCTTGGACACCCTTTCAATGCTAATGGCACCCATGTATGACACTTGAAGTGCATACAGTTAGAAGAGATGTATGGCAATAAACTTTACTTATGCAATAATGACAAAGAGGATGGACATGCAATGATTCTTGGGATAGTAATCAATATGTTCAAGATGCTATTCATGTTTTTGGTCAAGCCCCTCATTATATGAATCATTCATATAGTGCCCTTGCATTAAGGGATAGATAATGTTGAGACAGACACAAAAATACCATTGCATAATATTTTGATCATTTTTTGTCACAAAGATTAATAGCTCATCTCAAATAGGGCTTTGTCCCCTCCAAATTTGAATCAAAAATCTCACCAATCAGAGTTTCCGACCAAAAGTTACACCCCATTTACTGACAATAGGTCGTGTGGACTACATCCAAATGACTGGCTAGAAAGGTAAAAGTAAGGCCCATGAAGAACTCCAAAAGGAGATTCGAGACTCCATGACCTCCATGAATGATGAACTAAGCTTGACACAAGATTACCATGGTGATATACAATAGGAAATGCCCAATACAGATCCCTACAACCTGCTCAACCACACCTTATGTCAACATGAGCTTCGTCGCATGGACCGGCATAATGACATGGTCACCAACCACCGCCAAAAGATGTCCAAGTTGGATGAAGCAATTGAGAAAATGACACTTTCAAACTCCAAAACTCAACAAAACTTGGACCAGCTCACCACCCTTGTTGCTCAACTAGCTACAGCTTCATCCCAAGAGAAGGCAAATGACTCTAAGCATGAATCTAGATGCCCACCACCTCAAGAGCCATTACATGGTCCACAAGGCATCCTTGGAGCTAAGGGAATTTCCCCTTCTACTTATGAGGTTGGAAAACCCTCTCATGTGCATGATGAGCTCCTATTGAGATCCCCCATCAACCATGTAGCCAACACCCAATAAGGCCCTCTCCCACCCTTGGTAGAAGCTCCCCCACAGTCCCTAGGAGATGCCATGCAACCTATATGAATCAGCCCCATCATGGACAATATCGTACTAATGACCAGCATGGCAATCATGGGCAGCATGGCTATGATAGGAAACATGAGATAAATGCACCACACGGTAAGTATGGGCAGCAAGGTATGTATGGATATCATGGGATGTATGGACAGCCATGGTTTCATGGCGGCAGCAAGGCCCTCGCAATCTATGTGACAAGATTATCCTCACTAAGTACAATGGGCAATCTCCCTCACCATCAAACTTGGAGGAATGGACGTCCAAGTTGAAGTCCTACTTCAATATCTACCCCCGCATTGATAATCACAAAATTATATTTGCTTCTCTCCACTTAGAAGGATTTTCCCACACATGGTGGCGCTATATCAATCAAGAGAATCATCAATTCATTAACTTGAAAGACTTTAAAATGCATATGGTCCAAGTATTTGTGACTCCTGTGGAAAAAGTGTGGTTAACAAGACGATGGTACACTCTTAACCAACGTAATCTCACTGTACGTGAGTACACAAATCAGTTTATGAACTTGACCATGTATGTGGAGAGCATTGGCGATGATGCTAAATTGCATAAGTATATCTATGGGTTGGAACCAAGCATGTCGGAAGATGTCATGGCCCAAAAGCCTACTACACTATTTGAAGCAATTGGATTGGCTAAGAGATATGCAAGGAAGTACCGTAAGAATAAACATTTTCAGCAAGCTTCTAGACAGCCTCGTACTCCTTCAAGATCATCCCCATATGGAGGTGTTTTTCTAGGCACTTGTATCTCTAATAACAGCCCCAAAATACCCACTTACCCCACCTTCCATGCTAAAAGAAAACCAAACACTTTTGGGACAACATTTGGATCTAATGCTGAGAGTAAGAATGCTGAAAATAAATAGTCAACTACATCACTTTCCCATGGAAGGAATAGAAGAAAAAGTCCATATGCTGTTGGGATACATGGATCCACTTGGCTAAGTTTGCCTATAATAACTCCACCCACTCTAGCATTGGAGTTTCCCCTTTTGAGACCTTATATGGATATAAGGTCCCCTTCCCTACCGTCTTATTCAATGATAAGATCAACCCTCAGAGTCAAGCCAAGTTGGATCGCATGTATGCCCTACTTTAGCAATGCAAAGTGAATCTTCAAAAGCCACAAACTCACACGAAACTCTATGCTAATGAGAAAAGAAGGCATTTAGAATTCCAAGAAGGGGAAGTAGTCCTCTTGAAAGTGCCTAAGTCCCGCTACTCCACTCTCAAAGAGGGCAGCTGTAACAAGCTGGCCCATCGCTTCTATGACCCCTACCAAATCCTAAAGGACTTGGCCTACCGATTAGAGCTTCCCCCTACCACCAAAATCCACAATGTATTTCATGTCAACCAGCTGATACCCTTCGTAAGCACCTCAATGGACTATGTGGAATAACTTCCCTCCATAGATGAAGAAGGTATCATTTAGTATATCCTAGGGGCAATCATCGGGCACCAAGATAAGCCCTTAAGATCTCGATGCATCAAGGAGTACATCATCAAATGACAAGGCCTACCCATGGAAGAAGCCTCTTGGGCACCCAACCACCATTATCAATGAATTTTCTCACCTCCAAGAGACCCAATGGACTGAAGACTAGCCATTATGCCCCCATCCTGCCTCCAGACTGCACACTATTTTAGAACAATTTTATACTTGGCCAAATCTCAAGAGAGAGCATCATACATGCCTGAAAGTACTCATCATAAGCTCCGTTTTGACATGTGGCACGTCCCATTTGGAGCAACCTATCAAAAGTTATGACAATTTTTACCTCAATAGGCATGTCATGGACAACATGATGTCCCTAGTCTTTATCCACCCATTTTCATTGTAATGTGGCTCAAAGTAGTATCCCTCCCTAAGCCCATCCATTACTCCCCTCAAGTTCTCTTTATTTTTTAGGACAAAAACCTTCTGGGTTGGGATGGATTGTAACGAGCAGGAAACATAGAAACAAGGGGTTAGACATACAACCACATTGTTTGAGGTATATAAGGTATAAGAGTCCCAAATTAGGGCAACCAGTTATTATCAAGAACATACTCTTCACCTTCTTCTCCAACTTTTCACCTTCTTCTCTAGCTTCCATGGCTTGCTCCTTCTTTCTCCCCTCTCTCTGTTTCTCTCTCCTCTTCTAGTCTTCCTTTCTCTTCTTATTGCTCTTTTCTCTCTCTTTAGCTCCTTCTCCTCTCTCCTCTCAGCTTCATTCATTACACTTGACTTCGTTGCATGGTATTAATGGTTACTTACTCAAAATTGCTACTTTCATACATCAACTCACCACTTTTCTATATCAGATTACTACTTTTATGTATCAACTCACCACTTTCCTATAACATATCATTGTTCTCAAGTATCAATGAACTTACTACCTGCAGTTATAAACTTATTTTCTAGAACAGTAATGGCATCTGTTTTTTCGATTCAACACAAATAAATGCTATTACTAGTACTAAAATGTTACCAACGTAAGTGCAATGAAATGTTATCAAAGTTTGAAAGCTATTTATCCCATAAAACTAGCAAATGACCATAACATCCATAGAATTCCGCATTGTTAGTTCAAGCATTGCAACTTTGACTTATGTAAAATTAATTGCCATTACTTGTTGAACATGTGAATCCTTCTATGGATTGTTTAATCAAGTTAAATTAGTACCTAAATTCATTAATTGTTAGTTTAATAATGTCTCCTTACATTATAGCTAGAATGAAGTGCCTTGAATTGCTAATAGGTAATGAGCCATAGTTTTATAGTACAGCCATTTCAATGCAATATGCCAAGGCTAAGAAATCATCATATACAATGATATCCATAATATATCATAGAGAATGAAGATATAAAATCATAAAAAAATTAGTAAATCATTGCTCCACAACTGCAAAGAATAGCTGCATTAACTTGAAAATATGTCAACGATGTTCTAGCATTTTTAGCATAATAAATGTATAGCAATGTACCAAACAATTTAGATCTCGAATAAGACATTGCATCCTGAAAGAAATATATAAAATAATCCACAACAACTTGTATCTATTGACTTTCAAGTCCTTGGAACCAATTATCTTCATGTTGTTGTCATATTTGTTGTTTTTGAGGTTGTTGTAGCACTTCTTGCTAGTTTTCAACTTGCTATAGTACTTTTTGTTGCTGTAGGGAGGGACTGCAAGAATTCATCTTACTGCTATAGGGACTACAAAAATTCAATTTGCTGTTATCGCAAGGATGTAGACTGGTGGTGCAAAAAATTTTGCTACGACTATAGGAATTGCTAAAATTTAGGTTCTTGCAAATCTTCCTGCAAAAATCTAGATTCTAGCAGTCCTTTCTGTAATCATCATTACATTTTCAGAAGACCTAAATACTTGTGATTTGCTAAAATATCTTGAAAACTTGAAAAATCACTTTGCAAGTAAAAGAATGGAGCAATTCTTAATATAAAAATTTGTAACATATTCTTACTATAAGCATCTACTTCATACAAAATCATCACTTTCATACTCAAAACCCAATCAACATGAATAACATCAACCATTCCTACTGTAACATGAACAATATAAAGATCCAATGTAGGTACTTGCATGATTCAATTTGCTTCAACTTCATGGATAAACCGATTAGAGTCATGAAAGACTTTGGAAATATCAATCTAAACTGAAACATCAACAACCTAATCATTCAATGCAAAGGGATCCTCAAGAATAACATCTTGACTTGCAGCATGAAAAAATGCCAATTGAGCATGCAAATCAACAATTTCATTATCTTCTATAAAACAACTTCCTCAAGAGCTTTAATGACTTCAAATTAATGAGAAACTTGGAAATCCATTGCATTCTTCACTTGAGAAACCTCATGCTATAGTAATGCTCTCTCTTCTTAAAGCCGATTGATAAATGGACAAAGCTTCAATTGCTGCAATTTTTGCCACATTTCTCTCCTTTTCAAGCTCAACAAAAAGCCAATGAATCATCTCAATTGGAGATTGAATCATAGAGTGTACCTCATCTGAAAATTTAGAAAAACCATATAAATTAACTACATTCTGCAATTCTTGATATTCAACAAACTTCTACAAAGGAAATATAGTGTTAATCTTGCAATCTTGCTCTTCCTATAAAGGAATGATTATAGTGCTAATCTTCCAACTCCACGATTCCTATAGTGGAACATTGACTCATTCTTTAGATTGAGCAATGCAATGACCTGAAATATTTTCTTGCGTGCTAGAAACATGGGTATCCTAAATAAATGTATCCAAAGATGGTGCAATTTGCACTACAACTAGTTGCACTTCAAGTTTTTGCAAAGTTTCTTCACTGAAATCCAACTTAGTAGCTGCACTATCATCCTTAACATCAATAAGAGGACTAAGAAAATCATCCATAATGATATCCTCATTGCAATAACCATAATTCTCAAACTCATCATCCATAACAACATCATCTTCTTGAATACATAATTGATCTTCTTAATCACCAATTTAATCATCTTCATTATTGTTTGATAACTTCTTGCTTGTTTTTTTCTTGATTAGAATTGATTTAAGATTGATTATGGTGGCTTGCAAAATACCAAAATATGAAAAATGCCTTGAGATTATTGATGCAAAGTGTGTGATGATCCACTCTCCCATTGGTAAGATGCTCTATTGGGTTTGGGGCACTTGAGGATTCTTGGCTTCTTTGGCTCTTGTCCTCTCTCACTCCCTTTGCCTCGACCTTTGGCAAGACCATGAATAAAGAGCACCAATCATCTCATCATCATTTAAACTTTCCAAATCTGAGTCTAAATCCAAAACATCGTAATACTTCTTGAGTGTTTCAACTGCACTAAGTAATTTGCCAATGCACTTCAAATTTGAGCAAGATTTGAGTTTCTTGCCTTCACAGTCATCATTCCATCCATAAGCATCATGAAGAGTATTTTCAAAAGAATCCAACTTCTCCCATGCTTTATCCATCTTTGAACTTAAGCCATTCTTTGTTACTATACTGATGAAAACTTCTTGCGAATATCATCAAACTCATTACATAAATCAAACATGCAAAAATATCTGTAGGATTTCCCTTCTTCATAGGACCCATGAACATAAGAACAACTCTTTGAAGTATGTCCTGACTCAAAACAGACTTTTCACCTCTTTTTCTTCTTTGATTTACCCATTGCAATTAATCAAATTGAAACTTTGAACTTAAAAACTAGAAATGAAACATGAATGCTCTCTCATTAATCTAGCATAGGCTTCCTTTAGCAAGAAAAAGATATTACTTCCTCATTCTCACTAGATTTAGCTAAAGTTTATTACAGAAAGGGTATTCCTGCAATAATTCTTGCATTTTGAAAGTTCTTTGTGAACAATCTATCTCTATTTCATCAACAATTAAACATATTCATGCTTCTCCTCCTACATTCTTCTGAAACTCCTATTGTTGTTGTTTAGCTAATGGTTTCTTCAATTCCTACGACTTGCTTCTAGACAAAATAACAGAGTAATTATCTGTCATACAAGTAGAAAGGCGAAGCTAACCCAACAAACTGCATCATCCAGCTTCAAGTAATATGTCACTACTTCAAAGCAATTGTCACTACTTTAGGTTTTGACAAATAATTGCATATTTGTAGCATCAAATAAATGTATTTTTTGGTTAGGCTATAAAATCGAAGATGTAGAAGGGTAACAATGATAGAATTACATCATCTTGCTTTAGGAAATATATTGCTGCTTTATACAGGAAACTCAGATTTCTGCCATTCAACACTCATTTTTACAGGTGTTTAAAACTAGAGATATAAGGAAGAAATGGAAAGATTGCCAAAGTGTTGCAAACCTTAATCTATGAAAAATGCATAATAGGATTGCAATGCCTCATACAAGAATATAGCACATTGTTATAGATAGTTCAGTAAATAACATCATATAGTATCAAGTAACTAATAGGAAAACCCAAAAATAATGATATAGGATCATGAGAATGCATCCTACAATACTCATAACAGCAAATCAGCCCTAGAAGACTCTGAAGGGGAGGTTGAAGGGGTGGAAGTATGCAACAAAGAAGTAGTAGTCGCATCCATCAAAGGTGGTAGAAAAGCCAAAGTACCGAGTGGAGAAGGAGAGGGAGGAGTTGAAGATAAGGCAGGGTAGAGACAATGTAGAGGGAAGGAGAGGAATTGAAGGTGGGGGGAGTCAGTCGATGATGAAAATTCACCTGAAATAAAACCATCAATAGGATCCTCGAAGGCTGAAGCCAAGGAATAGTTCCCACTCCTCAAACAGGAACTCTAGATTTGTCACCAATGGTGACTATTCCCCCTCTAGCACTCAGATCCTGGAGCCAATCCTATCTATAGATCGTGTGAGAAAAGGCCCCACTGTCAATGAGCCAAAGCTTATCCTAAGCAAAAAAAGTAAGAGCTATATCCTCCTTGGAAAATACATGCGTAAAGATAGACTCTATTGTTACCGACATAGCCTTCGAATCCTTTTCCTTTGGCTTCAAATGAAGGTACTTTTGCCATCACTTCTTTTTGAGGTAGTGCCCTTCCCACGTTGTGGGCACTTGGGCGGCTTCTCCCTCTTCTCACTGTTCTTGTCCTCTTACTTCTTATCTTGGCTTGTGCCTCCTTCTTTCCTCCACCTGTACCTGTAGTAAATGCCTTGGTGGAGTCAAAACCACTGGCCTCAACCTCTCTAAGTCACTCATCATACTCCAAGACAAGCGATGAAAGCTCTCCCCATAACAGTGACTCACATGTCCTCAATGTGATAAGGCTAGTGTAGAAGACATTGAACCAAGGAGATGGCAGTTGAGTCAAAAGAATCATAGCCATGTCTTCAAAGGATCTCATCCAATCAAGAGAGGCAAGCTCACCTCTTATGTCCTTCATCTTTGTGATGTGGTTCGTCATAGAGAAGGAATCATCGACTGAGCATTTGCAACTTCTCAATGAAAATCTTGTGGAAAAAATGTATTGTGGTAATACAAAGATGCAAGCTTCTTCCACACTTCTGTCGTGGTCTTCAACATTTAAATATACACAAGGATAGAATCCTACAAACTCATAAAGAGAAAGGATCAGGCTTAAGAGTTAAACCAAACTCACAAGGTTACATGGTCCATAAAAGTCCCATCTATTGGATCCTTCTTAGAAAGAGAAATGGAATCTGAAACAAGAGCCCAAAGATCAAAGGTGCCAAGTAAGCACTCCACCTTACACGACCACAAAAAAAGTTCAAAACATCAAGTTTGTCTTCTTTGCATAATGAAGGTAAGATAGGCACCTGCACCAATGGAATCAAGGATGGCATCTTCACTTAGGACGAATCCTTCTATAAAAGATGAATAGAATGGAGACATGTGCAAATGGGAGACTTCTCTCTCCGACTATACTCACAATAATTGCATCTCCACTCAAAAGAGTATTTGGAAAGAAGCTCCTCCTTTGAGTCATCAAAACTCTGAACTGGTAAGATATCTTTGATCCTGCAATCACCCAGAAATCTACATTTATCAAAGAAATAGTTGTCGTCTATCACAATGAAGTTATCACATGCACAGAAAGCTATCATCTACAGCAAAACGCTATTGCATATGCCCAAGAAGCTATCGCCATAGCAAGACGCTATTACCTGCACCAAGGAGAGGTCACCTACAAAAATTACAAGGTCACCAAGGATAGGGCCACCTGGACAAGGTCTCCTAGTCTTGGAGCACCTATAGAGGGAGTAAATGCAAGCTAAAAATCTATGTTTTGAATATCATGACTGCTCCTTTGCAATGAAAACCTTTTCTTTTGCATGAAATTTGCAGACTGTGTCCTCACTTAAGCGATGATACCATATGAGAATGCACAACAAAAGAGAAATACAAATACGAAGAGAAGCCCAGAGAGAGAAGGAGAGAAAGTAGAGGATGAAGAATAGAAGAATGCTGATACAATGGTGATGGATTGTTCAGTCCCTAGACACAGCCCAAAGCATCAATGTGGGCACCAAATCAAGACTGATGATGATGGCAATACCAAAAGCATGGAGAGTCGGAGTATCGAAGTGTGCATGTGTAAAGGGAAGACTAAAGATTGAAATGTCTATGTCTATGCCAAGTTTGGGAGGGGGGGGGGGGGGGAGGAGCATAAATGTTGTCTGACTAGCATAAATGTTTCCATAAAAAATAAGAGTTACCTCGAAAAAATCCTAGATGGCAATGACAATGTTTGGCAAGTATAGGCTGACTATGGAAAGGAGTAACTAGTCTAAGAATGCACACAAGTGGACAAATAAAGAAAATGCACCTAAATTACTAGAGCTCCTATGTCTCCATCAAACTCTAACCGGAGCTCCTCACAACCAAGAGATGACAAACTAACATATGCAAGCTAATAAATCTATCACGACCTCAATGTGACACTAAACCATATATCTAGTAGGCATAGACATCATGCATATAGGTCTCAAGAGTAATAAAAGATAACTATCAAATGCATAATTGACTTAGCAAGGGTAACAAAGCTCAATACATAGCCAAGAAATGTGTATACATCACTCTGACAGAAATAGGTGCATGATCCAAAGCATGAATCAAGTCAGCCCATAAAGATTAACTACATCCAATAAGTATCAAGAGAGCATGTATAGAACTCAATGAGTCCCACTTTCTCAATAAAGACAATCTCAATCTCAACTATGTAAATCAAAATCTCTTTGCAAATATCTAAGTAACATATAGCTCCCACTCAATAAATCTTCAAGAATGTAAGTGAATGATACTATAGCAAAACTGGCCAAAGCTCCAATACATGTAACCAAGCTCAAATGTAAAGCTCAAAGCATTCGATAAGCATATCCAAGTGCATATATGAAGATTAAGCATCAATGCACCCAAATAGTATACCTAGATAGCATCAAATAGCAATAGGCATAAACTATCCTAGAAAAGTGCTTGTTGCCTTGTGTATTACATTAGTAAAAAATATTGCATGAGCTGAGCTATGTAAGCTCAAACCAATTCAATACCATTTCCAAGCATTAAACAATCATCAAGGGCATCAAGGCCAAGCATAAAAGCAATCACACATACACCATGAAGCTCTATGTATGTTTCCCACCACAGATCTTACTTGGCCATTCATTCAAATTTATCTTACACCATGAATCTCAATGGAACAGCCAAATCACACATAATCTCAATAATCTCAATGGAACAGCCAAATCTTACTTGGCCATTCATTCAAATTTCTCACAGATTGCCACATCAACAACATTGACAATTGCATTCACTTAAAGTTCATTGGTGCAAGGATTATCTCAGCCTTCAATGCTAGGGACCTAACTCTAGAACCCAGTTTAATTAGTATTTCCACCCCCTCACCCCAAAACAAACTACTCCTTCAATCAATACAACTCTCCTCTCGCAACTTCTAACCACACAAACTCAAAATCAACGACCTTTGAGCACCAATGCCTCTCTACCTCACATGCACCGGAAGCCCTTATTCCACTCTCATGCAGGATCCAAATCTTCTATCACTTCCATTTCTCAATGGACATGCCATAAATGCCTCCTTAACCAACACATGCCACATAGGACATCTTGATGGGTGCCCAAAGCTACCCTATGTGCCAAAGGGTACTAGCAAGGCTACAAATACCTCTGATTACCTAAGCAAACCACACACGAATACTCGTATCCTTAGGAGCCATTGCTTTGTCCTATGATGGCTCCCACAAATGCTCAAAGCTAAGAACCATAGTAGTAACAGTCCCATGTTGTTGCTTCATCTAAAGGCCCATCACAAGAAGATCAAGTCATGCCAATCTTGCCTTCTACAACATAGAACTCATCATAATTGTTAATCCCCACAAGGACTTTAGGTGCATTATGGTTTATCAACCTAAGCACACCACCATTAATCCCTTCATTCTTTCAAAGGCAACTATATCACTTGAACCTATCAGCCTATATGACCACTCAACACTTCATGAATACCTTACTGCTACATTATTGACCTCCATTATTCTCTCTACCAAGCAAGAACTTATTGCATCTCCCTTTAGGATCAATGAGACCATAGACCACTTCCCCATATCCATTTAAAGAAGATACCTAAAAAACGACCACTCAAATCTATGAAACGGTAGAAGGAGTAGCCCAATAAAACAAGTGAACTCCCATATAATGCTTCTATGAAATGGCAAAAGGATTAGCCCAATAAACCAAGTGAACTCCCATATAAATCTTCTTATATCTAGAATCCACTTTTGGCACCTTTGCAAAAGCTCTCTCCATGATAGATTTAGTCTAGCCTATGACAATATGATTATGCTTGCATCCAAGTGGCATCCCACATGGGAAGAGTACAAGCACCTATACCATAGAAGAATTCATGTTCAATAGACTCTCATGTGAACTTCCCAAACATCAATTGCAAAAATTGCCATATTCTTCCTATCCACGCAATTGTTATAAAGCTTACAGAGCCATCCAAGGTTAAAGCACTCAAATGGAAATGTACCTCCTCTAATCATTTTGCATGGAGTTGATACCAATTGCACCATGATGTGGCAACTAAAGATAGCCCCCTTTTCACCTTGGCTAAATAGTGACATGCAATGAGTTTGGTATGTAACGACTCCACATATTGTGACCCTATATCATTAAGTCCATCCTTGGATCCCGCAAACTAGGTGCATAAAAGAGTTGCTACATCACGCAATGTTAGACAAGCACATGACCAAAGAGAAACTTTGCATCACAAGTTGCTTTAATTCTCCTCATTGTTTAATAACATTACATCCTACTTCTCTATCCTCATGGAGACTTGGACACCCTCGCCGCAAACTAGGTGCATAAAAGAGTTGCTACATCACACAATGTTAGATAACCACATGACCAAAGAGAAACTTTGCATCACAAGTTGCTTTAATTCTCCTCATTGTTTAGCAACTTTACATCCTATTTCTCTATCCTCATGGAGACTTGGACACCCTCGCCGATGAGTTTAATTATAATCCAATTTTCTACAATTGCCCACATGTGTAGTATAGATATGGAGGCTCAAGGAAGATTAATGGGACTCTAAGCTTATAAATTCCTATGATCATAGGAGTGTGATCACATACAACCCAACTTTGAGGGGTTGGAAGGTCCTATCCTAGGTGGGACAATTTTCACTACTCTTGTGGGAGTGATAGTTTTGTATAAAGTTTTCAAAGTAATATAAATATCTTCTGAAGTGTTTGTTATCTACTTAAAGGATGTGATTAGAAAATATATAAAAGAAGAATAAATGAAAGCTATTTTTATATGTCCAAATATCATGGTGGCATATCTTGGTTAAAACATACCTACCAAGAAAAGTGGTCTTTAATCCCAATGATCAATCGCCTATGGCTAAGTGAACTTGATAAGTCAAGTAACTTTTCTAAACACTAGATAAAGCTGTTAGAAAGTGACTGCCATAATTTTTGGTAGGGTAAAATCGGCTTAACATTGCTCTAGGGGACCAGAGTGTGGTTTGAGTATTGGTCCTAAGGGCTATGGAACTTTAAAAGACAATTCTACTCTCTTTGAATTAAGTATAGTGTTATCTTTAAACCAAGTATAGTGTTAGCCCAATCTCACCTTTACTTGGTTGTGAAGTGACCCTTCTTAAGTGGGTCTTATAGTTCTATTAGGGTTTATCATCCTACATTTTTACCTATAAAGAGGCAACTCTTTCACAATAAGTAGAAGAATTAGCTAAGAGAGGGAGAGTATCGCCAATAAGAGTAATGAGAAGATGGCTAAAAACCTACCACTTGTTAATCAACAGATATATTAACATCTGGTTGCAACCATCCAAATCATGTAGGTAAAGGTCACTAAGCTAGAAAAAGTGAAAGCCACAAAGGTGGTCACCATCACTTCATACGGAGACAAAAAATATCCGATTGAGTTACCACATGCCCACCTTCTTGAGTTTTCTTCAAATTTAGTTTGCATTGCTAAAGTAAGGCCTGCATTCGATCCAATTCTTCTTTACTTTGAGGATTGATCTTGTCATTGAAAATGACCGTCGGAATAAGGATCTTGTATCCATATAAAGCCTCAAAAGGAAAAACTCCAATGCTGGAATGAGTGGAGTTATTATAGGCAAACTCAACCAAGTGTAGCCATGAGTCCCATACATACTAAACATCATCGCAAAAATGCCTCAAGTAAGTTTCCAGTCACTTATCAACCCTCTTTGTTTGGCCATCCATATGTGGGTGATAGGCTAGAGAGGGAGCCAATTGAGTGCCCATTGAGCTGAATACCGTCTAACAAAAGTTGCTCATGAATTTGGCATCCCTATCATGTATAATAACTTGCAATAATCCATGTAATTTAAACACAGATTCCATGAACTGGCTGGCTACTTGTGATATAGTATATTGGACTTTTGTAGGAATAAAATGAGCTGCCTTAGTAAGTCTCTCCACTACTACATAAATGTTATTCCACCCTTTCTTGGTGAGAGGCAAGCCCGTGATAATGTCCATTGTGATGTGTGTCAATTTGCCTTCAAGAATGGGTAGTGGTTGTAGCAACCCACTTGGCTTTAATGTGTTTTCCTTGTTTTGCTGACATTCTTAATAGGGAATCAACCACTACATTGTCCTTCCCACGCGTATGTGTAATACCAAAATCATAGTTCTGCAAAGTGGCTACCCACCTACGTTGCTTGGGAGTGAGATTAGACTGGGATAAGAAATACTTGAGTACCTTGTGGTCACTTTTGACTCTAAATCGACTACCATATAAATAATGGTGCCACTTTTTAATAGCATGGAGGATTGCCAGTATTTCCTAGTCATAAACATTCATCACCCTCTCATCTTCAGCAAGTTTACGGCTTTCAAATGTGATTATCCCATGTTCATGTAAAATTACTGCACCTATACCCCTCCCACTAGCATTACACTGTATGGTGAACTCCTTGGAAAAGTCAGGGCAGACTAGAATTGGGACCGAAGTGAGTAAGTCCTTTAACTGGTTGAAGCTCCTATCTGCAACAACATCCCAATGTATCCCATACATAAATACATCAATGGCATACTACTTTCTTGCTATCCAAAGGGGGTACCTACACCTGCACCTAAACTTGAATATACATGGACTCCAAGACGCAAGGAGGTGTGCAGAGTTCCTCCCCAACCAGGTTGTGCACCCCTTCAGGATCTTTGATGTGAGGGAGAGTCACCTCTCTTTTGTCCCACATTTCACCGGGCATCTGCTTTTCCTCGCGGGAATATATACATGCAATGGCATGCCAAGTTTAAAAATCAACATGAAGTGCAATGCAAGAAAATTGAGAATGGAATGAAATGGGACTGGTGAAGGCTTACCATGTAGTGACTCACTGCTTGCTTACCTTTATTATAATGGATTTCTCAATAATGTATTATGCTTAGTCAATCAACAACAGTCCAATGGTTAAGGTCAGGAAAGAGTATCAACACCAAAAAAAATTCAGCATTAAACAACTCATTCCAATGCAAGGGAAGCATAACAACATGACTGAGATAAAATGGGCAACATTTAAGCAATCAAGCCTTCACCTAATGCATCAATTAGCTCCTGAATCTCTCCGACAAGTGGCATAGGCTCAACAAGAGGATGAAATGAGAGAGAGATAAAGAACTACCTCTTCGTGCTCGATGAAGATATATAGTTCAATCAAGAGCCAAAGCCTCCAAGATTAGGGGAAGCGCAAGCACTGGCGTAGACAAGGCAAAAGTAGCATTTCCAGAAAAAGTTGTGGGATAATGTCTTTGTATTGCTTCTATGAAGTTAAAGCTCTTTCCAATGCTGTTGCATGCTCCAGAATGAATAATTGCCACGGGCTGTCCTCCATCTTCTACTAGAAGACAGATTGAATGCACATCTAAAGACCCTGAATCATGTATTCTTGCTCCAATTCCTTTGTCTGTTCTTGGTTATGCAATCACAACCCCATGCTCGATTTCCTTCTTTGAAATTATGATCGGACTGGCCAAGCCAAGGCAATGGATTACGATAGCTTTGTAGAATGTGGCCTTATTGTCAAGGGATTAACTGAAAAGTTCAAGGAACAAGATACACAGCTGAAAGGATCTGCAACTATGGACTATCAAACCTTCATGCTTATGGTTCTCCCCTTCGTAGTTGCATGATGTTTGTGACAATCTTCTTTACACAGCATGAGTGTTAATGTAATAGGATCAGAAAAACAACTGCCAGTGCAACATTTGCAAAAGCACGTTTGTGCTAGCACATCATCTGTGTGGTGTGGCCATGGGCATAGACACCATTTGTCCTGAGTTGTACATGAATGTCAAATGAGCAGCACTTCATGCTCTGGGAAATTCCCTTTCTTGTTGTTCATTTCATTAAACAGAGGGACAGAGGCTGCGACTAAGGGCCACTGCAAGCAGCCGGATCATTAAAGGGAGGGATATATGCTAGACTTTTCTTTCTAATCACGCAATCCGAACCAATACGCTGCCTAGTGAAACGTCGAGAGTTGACCGGCCGATGAAGGTATTTAATAAAAGATTATGTTTCGATGGAGACTTACCTTGACTGCAGTAGAAGCACGAAAACCTCAATTAACAATTCTGTATCTACGTTAGTGAAACGCCTCCACTCCCAAGGACGATCCACCTTCCCTGCTGTAACGTGGCCGTCGTGTCCAACTCCCCGGCTAGCTGGCCCGACGAAGCGGACAATCAATTCTACAGCAAGCCCCCGCGATGGAGGCTCTTCTTCAGAAAGCTCAGGGCTGAGACGTGGAAGATGAACTGCTCCAAGCCTGCGCGTTTGGGTTTTCACTATGACGCCCTTAGCTATGCCATGAATTTCGACGACAGATACTGGCAGCAAGGCATCTACCCTTCTAGGTTCTCAAGCCCGATCCTTATGGAAAGCTATAAGGGAAAAACCCTTTCTTTAGTGGATTGCTCATTCTAGCAAACTTTACTTGATCAAATTTACTTGATCATCACAAGTGACTCAATTGGAGTGAAGTTTGAGAAAGTTAAAGACACACAAAATGGCAAGGTCTTCTGCTTGCTCCAAGCCTGCTATCCGATCTTTAGTGATACATGTCTTCAATGATGCCTACCATGTCTGTACATGTGTACCTGAAGTTCTTGGATTTGTGTGGTTGAAAAGGAAAAACTAAACAAAATATGACTAACTAAATCAAGAACCTAAGAAGCTCTGATACCACTTGTCAGGGAGTGGACTAGAGAGGAAGAAAGAGAAGAGAGAGACTATAGAAGAGAGAGAAGATGAGGTGCATAAGAGAGAGAAAGAGAGTGACGAGGAGAGAGACAGAAAGAGAGAGAAGGCAGCCATGAAAGCTCAGAAAGAGAGAAGATGAAGGAGACTTGTATTATAATAGTGATGATCCAAAAATCAAGTCCCTTACACCTATTATACTAGCCAATGAAATCTAAGGAACGGGAAGCTCCAAAAACTACATGAGGAAACTAAATTCTAACTAGCTCCAAAAAATTAATCAATTCGAGGACAATTGAAAGCAACATGCATTGGTTTACAGCGGACCATTGAAACAAGCCTAACAAGAGCTACCAGCTATTGAAGCTAAGAGAGCTTATGGAGAAACATTAGTGAAACTAGCCAATGATTTGATAGCAACATTGTATTGAGAGCGTCAACTTGAAGCTCATGTAGATATTTGTAAATATATCATTTCAATATAATAAGATATCTATCAGCAAGACATCATAACAGCCTCCACAGCTAGTACTAAGGATACAACTGAACTAAAGGCTTAATTAGGTTTCATCACCACTACATTAAAAATCCTAGACCACGGCAAAGAATTCAATCTCTTGACCCTCAAGACAACAAAAGAAGTGTTGATACACCAGTGACTAGGTGTTAACTATGGTAACCATGAGTTGGAAGCAATGGGACTCTGGTAAGAAAAGCCTCCTAAGTAAGTGTAGCCTACATTAATGGCAACGGAGCCACCAAAAATCATGGGAACAATTGTAGACTATGCAAATCCTATAGAATTTGATGAGCCCAGAGAAGGCCCATGAGAGGTGCCTTAGAGGTCCCAATGGATAGTAGAGTTGCCATCAAAGATCCAAGAGTGCTATGATCTAGGCAATGTGGGTCCCTACGTAAAAATTACTTGATCACCCTCTTGAATTTTAAGGATATGAAGAATAATGGAAAGGCATAAAGGAACTGGTGCAAAAATACCAAGAGAGAATAGCCAATTTAGCCATTTTCTTTGATTTTAACATCTCTTAGAAAGATAGATTTCAAAATTATCTATCCTTGAGTATAGTACAAACACTAATCAAGTTACGCAAGAGCATAGCTAGAAGACTAAGGGACCAAAAAATTGAAGATAGACTATAGGAAGCTTGTTCGCTTTAAAAGGACAAACCCAAAAGTGACTATATGACAATGAGACCCCGAGGCCCTTGGAAGTGCCAACCCAAATTATGATATGCTATCTTAAGGGGAGAGAGTTTGCATGTTCCACATTCTGCTATTCATAACCTCAAAAATGGGCCGATGTATACATTATTTATACCCTAAGAGACACATTAACTAACTCCATGGTCGATATAATTTCAAGGGTCCCTAATGTAAATATGCCATAAAATGAAAAACTCGACCTATTCTAGCCAAGGGATCTTAGGCCTTCTATCAATATGTTCCTCAAGATTCATTAGTAGCCCCAACCATGCTTTCATCACCACCCATAATCATTTTTCACATTCTAGTGAAGTTATTGCATCAAGTGCTAATGCCATATAAGGGTGGTCTTCCACCACTGTTCTTGACATAAACATTAGGATAGATAGAGTCACCGTAGTTTTTAACATAAATACTAGGATAAATAGAGTCACCATGGTTTGGTTGCACTTGCATGTAATACATTTTCCCATCATACTGCATAACACTACACTGGGAGGCAAGGTGGACAATGGCTTTGCTTATCTCCTACATCCATTCTAACCAAATTCATCCATCCAGTTGTGAGAATAAATATGAAGCACTCAAACAAGATCTAACAACCACACCTATTTTATGAGCCCTAGAGTGGATGGTAACATTCCATGTACACATTGATGTATAACAAGGTTGCTATCAAACAACACTTTATGAACCTAGTAAGAATAGCATGGATTTTCTAGAGAGCTTATATACATAAATGAACTATTCAACTACCAAAAGAGAAGGGTTATGAATGGTGTATGTAGTTAATTTGTTTTGTCACTATCTGCTTGCTACCCATTTACCTTCTTCGTGAACCATCAAGCATTGTTATATATTGTGAACAAGCCACATGCCACTTTGCCATATAGCTAGACAGCTTCTCCTATTGCTCAAATTTAATTTTGCAATGATCATGCAAAAAGATAAGTGGCACTATATGGCCAATCACATGTCTTGAGTGTTGAGTGTGGCGAGAATGCAACAGATAACCTTCTTAACTCCCACTTGTTAAAATTATAGTAGGAGGTCCACTTATTCAAGGCTAACCTAACACCCTATATGTAGGCAATGTCATGCAAATTCTTGAGCAAGGGCTAGTAGAATGCCAAATAGAAAAGGCAAGACTCACACATCTCCTCATCAAGACACCAGACCCTACTAACCTAGCATCCTATTAGGCAGATAACATCATGCAAATTCTTGAGCAAGGGCTATTGGGTAAAGGCATGGCTAGATGGTACCAAAAGCAATGTCATTGATAGCACTTCTCTAAGAAAATTTATTCATGAAATAGGTGAGATGACTTAATGCTATAAGTAAAGTAAAGTACTTTTCAATTATATCAATAAATATAAGCAGTTCTAACATTTGTAGGCATGTGCTTCAAATCATACACTATCCTAAGAATATTCTAAAAGTGGTTTGATTAAAACATCTAAAATAATGGAAAAATAGTACCATCTAACTATGTTTTTACCCTACTAGAATGGAAAATAGAAAAGGCAAGACCCACATATCTCCTCATCAAGACTAGACCCTACTAAATGATAGCAATAGAACTCTACCATTTTAGGGCAAGATGTTATGCTCAAGAGAGGCATTCTTGAAGCATGAAATGGAGAATGTGTTGCAACAATCAGATGAAGGGTAGTAGGAGGCTGTTTTGATGCCAATACCATAGCTCAAAAAGTGTTGTAATCCCAAATTTTGTGGACTACCTTGTTAAAGGACATGGCTTGGTTTGTGAATCATTATGATGAATGTCAATGCACCAAGGTGCCATCAAAAGAAAAAATGAAACTAACATGATGGTCAACTCTTCAAAAAATGATGCATTGACTTCATGGAACCGATTAGCGCTATAACACAATGCTCATAGGCTCAATATATTATGCCGAAAGAAAGAATCATACACTTCTCAATGATGTAAGAGCATTGCTATCACTAGCTTGTCTGGGAAAAGACTGCTGGGAGGAAGCAATTGCTACTACAACATATCTCCAAAACAGGTTGTATTCCCACTCCCTACAAAATAACACTCCTTACGGGTTGTGGTTTGGTCACTCTCCTGACTTATCACATCTTAAAGTCTTTGGATGCATTGCATTTCTAGTCAATCAAGATTATAAATCCAAGTTTTCTCCTAAAGCCACACAACTAATCTTTAGAGGATATGGAGAGCCACATGTTCACAAGGTCTATCACTTCTATGATCCAAAAGATAAAGTCTTTATTTATGGGCCCAATTCCATTCAAACTAACCTATTAAATTGATGCTATCATGTAGATGGAGTTTCTAATCCCTAGCCTACACATAGTAATGCAAGAATGATGGGAAGGAAACAAAGCTTGGACTAATCATTAGACAAATCTAGAGCAACTCTAATTGACCTCTAAGCCACCAATGTGCTCATCATCGTTGTTGAAAAGGCCCAACAAAAGGCTTGTTTAGAGAAACATGTGTGACATAGGACATTCAAGACACAAGATTTAGTTCTCCTATGTTTGCTTAAGGGCCATAAGCAAAAGATGAAGTTTAGAGGCCTAGGATCCTACTATTTTATTACAATTAAGAAAATGAGAAATGTAGAACTTGGGACCCTAGAGAGAGAAGGAATCAAACACTACAATGGCAACATAATAAAAAAAGTACTAAAGAGAGAAGGAATCAAACACTTGGGACCCTAGAGAGAAAAGGAATCAAATGCTTCAATGGTAGCATTATTTTTAGAAATTTATTATCCTCCTTTGTATGCACAAATGCTTATGAATGAGATTATCCTCATTAGCTCCATCATCATACTAGAGCAAACTTAATGAGCAATAAGTCGAACTCATGTGGCAAGCTCATCCAACTCACTCAAGCCATGCACCCCAACCTAGCTTTGTAAACTTCCTTGTTAGGGTCATAATGAGCAATAATCTAGACATTGACGAGGATCTTATCATCCCTCTAGCCTTCCTTTGGGTCGGGTTAACTGCATCAAAGGAAGTTAAGGCCAATGTTCCGGTAAACAAATGCTCCAAACTACTCAACACCTTGCCATATCACTTCTAGAGTCAAGTGGATCAACCACAATAAGTAAACACACACAAAAATCCACCGCTAGGGTAGAAAAGCCTACATTTTCCTAGGAAAATACAGCTCATGCTCATGATCAAAGCAACTCTTTGCTCTTCTATATCTTTTATATTGTGAAGAGGCGTTGAGAGAGATTCTTCTAGGCCATTTAAGTATCAAGTTTAGGGCCACTTTTAGGTCATGCAATTTTGTTGAGGGACACTCAAAAACTATGAAGCCTATTCCACTACCTATGACTAACTAGGAGAGCAATACCTTGCCATGAAAGTTGTTAGATCCATAAGCTTAAAAACTTTCAAACCATTAGTTAGAAAAATCCCACTTCACAAGCTAAAGAAAATGGAAAGTATCAATGGCAACCCAAGATGGAATCTAAGCAACCCAAGACTACCATAATTATGTGTAGAATGCCAATTTAGTGGAATAAGAATGGAAGATGGTCCCATGCCTCACGAAAATGGGTGCCCAAAGTGTTTCTTGAAACATAAATTTATTGCCAATGCAACCAAAGATTATGGGTTCCCAAATGGGCCAATGCTACCCAAAAACTATTTAAGGTTGATACTGACATTATTTATTAAGCATTGCAACCACTCTGAAGTCATAAATCTCCAAAAAAAGAAGACAAGAAAAATAGAGCATGCATAATCACTGCACCTAGGAGTTCTCACAATTAGAGATGTCTAGTGGCTTGACAACTGGCTCCATCTCTAACCCTAGCCTTTTCCCCCACTGCACTACTCTCAAGGCACATCAAGGGCATGGCCCCTAAGTTCAATTGGTCGATTAGTATCAATGAAATAAAGATCTTTGCTTTCATTAGATCCTTGCTTGATGATTCATAATTTCCTTACTACAATTTATCATTTTTCGTAAAATCATTTTCTAACATTACATATAATTTAAAAATATCTTTATTTTCAACATTAAAGACATCAATCGTTATCATCATTTTGTCTTTAATAACATTCATTCTTATCTCTATAGCTCCTCTTCCATTTGTATTGCTTGTTCTCTTTCCTTGCGATTAAAATCAAACTTATTATTTATTATGTTGGTGTCCACCAAAATGACTTTTTGCAACACAGCCTTTATATGATGGAATCATCTGTCTTTACTAGAATCTGAGTAGAAGGCTTGTGCTTATTGTTTATTGTTATGTAGTTGTGGACAACCACCTATATATTTGATCTTGTCTATGGGCATTCATAAGATTTGATCTTGAAGCTTGGAGAATGTCTCCCTTACAAAAGTTGATATACATATAGGAATCCATATCATCTCCCTCAAACCATTAAAAGTGACCTAATATGAGGTCATCATTATCATGTGGTGCACTAATATATGCAAGCATGTATGCACTACCCTTTACCTTCAATATACAAGCATAACTATCATGTCACTCTCTTCTTATTCAACTCCTACTTTAGCTAAATCCTTTCTATTATTGTATTTTTTCTAAATAACTTCACTATGCTCTTCCAAGCCTCCTTGAGTAAGCTTTCATCCTAAATGCAGTCAATCATAGTGTTAGCATTATATAGATAACAAATGCATAACCTTTTTTTCCAAGCCTCCCACTTCATCATTTCTTTTGTTGTTAGATCTTTTTCAAAGGATAGATGTTATTCTTTCCCTTCTCTTGTTATATATTTTCCATGCATCTTTATCCATAAGAAAACTTGTGATTATTAACCTTTAATCTTGGTAGTTATTCTCATCAAGCTTCTTGCTCCAAACTAGACTACCAATACATTGTAGTAAGAAGCAACAACTAAAGGAAAATTAAGTATGCCTATCTCTTTACATGCTTTATTAAAGATGAAAGGTTTTGCATATGATTCATATGTATCTATTTTGAGTGAAGATGGTAGTTCTCATAATTTTACTTCAAAATTTTTTATTAGGACATTGCTACTAGAAACTAGTCCTTCATTGTACAAGGTTAGATTTGCATTTCAAGGCACTAAATACAATGGAACATGGAAAATCAAGGGATTAGAAATTTTTATGGATACGTATAAAGAAGAATATGATTTCTTAGTTGCACCTCTTCAATCATCAAACATTATCCTTAGTATACCTTTCAAACATTAATTTAATCCTGTTATACTCACACAATAACCTTTGAATTCCAAGGATAAATAATTTCTCTAGTTAGGTGACCTTGGAATTGAATTGTTTCCATTAATAAGTCATGCACATGCTAAGCAAGCACTATGGAAATCTTTTTAATAAAGCTTGGTAGTTGTTTTCATCAAGCTTCTTAATAAATAGCTTCGATAAGTTCTTAACCATATTTTGGCAAGCACAACAATAAGTGCAAGTTTTCAATTTGCTATTAGAAGCAAGCTTGGCAAGCTTTTTAATAAATAGCTTGGATGAGTTCTTAACCATGTTTGGCAAGCACAACCATAATTTCAAGTTTTCAATTTGCTATTAGAAGCCATTACATGCAATGTGACAACTAGAAATATTATCAAATCAATATAAGCATTACGATACTTAAACCTTGCAAGATATCCTCTTGAAAATAACTAATAGGTGTCTAAAATTCTTGAATATATGCATTACAAGCTCAATACTAAAAAATTGTTGAAATAGCCAACCCTGTATATATCTAAAATTTGTATATTGAAACTTTGGAGTGCCAAAATGGAGACCAAGTTGAGTTAAGATAGCCAAAATAAAGCTAAAGAGAAGAGAAAGAAATCTTATCCAAACAATGGTTCTTACCTTCTTCTAGTGTTGCATGCTATTATTTGAGCCTCGTCCAGCAATGGAAGCTTTGATACCATAACAAGAAAGTGGGAATTAAAAAACATGGAAAAGAGAAGAGATGATACACTAATCAATGAAGATGGAGAGCAAACTTTTTTCTTCCTTTTATTTTTCTTCACACAATCCAATTTAACACCAAGGTCTATACCACTAATACATATCAACCATGACGAGCATCACACATGGCAATGTCTTAAGAATGGAATGAGTACCTAGAGGGTCCTTAGCATAGATTGAGCACAAGTTAGCAATATTTTTCTTCACACAATCCAATTTGATAACAAGGTTTATATCACTAACACATATCAATTATGAGAAACACCACACATGCCAATCTCTTTAAATGGGGAATGATTACCTAGTGGGTCCTTACCATAGATTGAGCAAAAGTTAGCACATTTTATAAGGAATAAAAGTACATTTGCAAAAACTCAAGAAGCAAGTCTAGAATCAGCATTATATTGAGAGCAAGATGATGGTAAATGAAGATATGGGGCATGCACAAGAAGATGTTAAGATGTTGGATGCTACATCATAGGATCTTAGCAAAATGAAGTAAAGCAAGTGAAGTGAAAGACTGCCTTAGTTCAAATAGAGTGTAGATCAATAAGGGGAAGAAAAAAATGAATTTTGGATCTTTCAATAGCACAAATGACTATACCGTGTCCACAAATAGTTTTAAGTCAAAAGCAAGTGCATGACATGATTGAGGTGTATCAAAGAAGGTTACAATTGTTGGTGTGACAGATCGCCATATTGGTGCATATAGTACCAACAAATGTGGTATTATTTGCCCAATCAAGAGTTCCTATTCAACAACCCAATGTATATCATATCCAATTATCCCACGGGATCTGATTCTTCTCTACCCAAGTCACGGGTATGTTGCTATATTTCAAGTACCCTTTCTTTCATGATTATCTTCTTACTATCAAAATGGACATTGCATGTGTCATTATATGGACCAAATGACAAAATATTATATTTCCTTTCTATTGGTTTCTCTTTGTGCTATGGCCCCCTAAACTACATTGTATCTATCGCTTTGTCCTATATGCCTTTGAGTGGTCCAAAAGAATCTAGCACGCGCACACACGCACACACACATATCGCTCTATGAGGGAAGGGAGTATGAGGCTCGAGGAACCCCATGTCTCCCCCCCCCCCCCCCCCCCCTCCATAACCATCATTTTTTCCTCCTGGCATGTAGGGTTCTCTATTTGGTTGAAGCAATCAGGCCCCCTCCTCTGAGCTCAAGTCAACATGACTCTTAAGAGTTGCGACTCATGAGGAGAGGTGGGATTGACCTGTGTCACCCTTATGGCCTCCTTGTCCAAGATGGTTGAAAGTGAATCCTTGTGAGCTCGAAACTCTTCCGTGGCGCGATCCGACGACTCCAAGCGGCAAGTTATTCAAGTACAAGTTAGATCAACACGATACGCATGCTGTGAGCGAGCCGTGACGCAAGAAGGATATCAAGGTGTGATGGCCTATAACGCGACACGACACTGAGGGTGCATGTTGTGACACGATGGCATCTTCTTGGCATATCTTTCGAGTTGGCTTCTACTACATGTTCAAGACGCAACGCAATGCCGCGTGCCTGTGGACCGTGTTACTTGTGCGGGTTTCCACGGTGGACCCGTGGGACCAAGGAGCCATCATCACACACACACACACACACACTCTCTCTCTCTCTCTCTCTCTCTCTCTCTCTCTCTCTCTCTCTCTCTCTCTCTCAGGAGATGGCTCGAGCGGGGGATACCACATCATGGTATGCACAGACTAGAGCTTGATTTGACAGAGATGGGCTGGACATTGATAGACTCCCACCTCTTCTATATGATACTCAGGCTCCCACTTACACCCTCTCTCTCTCTGAGAGGAACAGAGTCATCAGACAGGAGATATGGCATATTTATATACAGAGGACATGGGTCAACCCTGCACAGCCACTGCCATCGAAGATGGCACATTATTATACACAATTCTTGAGCATATCAGAGCAGGGATTCATAGAGATTCCGAGATATATGCAGATCTATATGCCATTCGATTGAGAGTTCTTATTGGACAGCTCAGGGTATCATCATATCAGCTTATGATTGAGAGTGGCAGAGCCAGTGGCATCCCACGGGAGGAGAGGATATGCCCCCTTTGCAGATCAAAGGTGGAGAGTGAGAAGCATTTTATTCTCAGATGCCCGGCATACTCAGAGTTGAGATCTAGATACACATTGAGCAGCTCACTTTAGGGATGTATGACTGATATGGATCAGAGATCATTTGGCCGTTTTCTGGGAGAGGCATGGTACATCAGAGAGCAGAGCACACAGCGGGTCCCAGTCAAAGAGGGGCCCACCCAGACGACTATTACACAGTTCTTTCAGACAGACAGAGTGAGAGCTACTGTACCAGCCTCCAGCCAGACCTCCGGGCTCATTGTATCACAGTTTGTCTCATAGGCCAGTTTTGGTCTTTAGAAGACGTTAATATAACTTTCTTTCTTTCTTTCTTTCTCAGAGTACAATCTACAAGAAAAGAACGTGAAAAGTTTTGAAAAACCTAGCATTATGGTAAATTTGAAGTCTAAAAACAAACCTCTACATGACTTTGATCAAAATATTCCCAAAAAAATGGGAGCATAATATAAATTTTGCAAATGAACTCCAAATTTATCAAAATTTTTACTTTCAAAACCTACTCATCAAGAGCTTTTCATTTATTAAGGTTTGGAAACGGGATAATAAAATTAAGCCAAAGATTCTTTTTTACCAAATAATATTATCATATGGGTTTTGGGGAAAGAGAAACTTCATTGTCCCACTTCCAAACCTTAACAAGCCATATATTAACAAAAATCTTTATCAAGATGTGAATACATGGTTGCAATGTGGTTGAGATTGACAATCAAATGGAAACTTGGTCATAGACTTGTCCAAAGTTTTGTTCATGGCTTCTCTAAACTTGATACAAATGATTGCATTAGAACCCTTGATGTAATAGTGATTGGGAACTTCATTCTTTAGGGATTTCTCCCATAAATGAAGCATGCAAATTGGAGAAGCCTTTTGAAAGAGTTTGATCTCTTCACCCTACAAGGCAAAGGTACACATCACCCTATAGCTTGAAAATGATAGATTTCTAATGAATCTCAATATTGGAAGGAGAATTTGTTATTGTGTAGATCCATAAAACCATCTCAAATGAAAATGTTCAACATAATCATTTTGGAAAGGGCTCTCACTATACATGAACAAATAGGTCGCATGTCCTTGAATTGTTAGATGTGCATTCTAAAACTTTGGGAGTACTAACATGCAAAGCTTCCAACCACAGATATTCAAAGCTTTAGCACAATCCACCACACAATAGGATATCTCAATCTAAGAAGAGGGCACTACTTTAAAGGAGCAAGAACAAAGGCACAAAACACAAAGCCAACTCGTCCTAAACCTACAATCTTTCATGCAAAAGAAATCTCGACAAAAGATATACCACATAGGTGAAAACCCATGTAATGCATCTAGAAAAGCAAGCCTCTAGCTAATCCTTATTGCATCTTATCAACCACATTGCCTTATTGCACACAATACAATCCCTTGATCCAATCTTTACGTCCTTTTATAACTTCAATATTCATGTAGCCCCAAGATTTTTTCAAAAGTAAAATTCATGAGAGAAAAAATAGTAAAGATTTGCCTTTGCTCAAGCAACTACTCACACGCTTGTGTAGGAAGGAGAGTAAATATTTTACATATCTAAGCTCAAGCAACCGATGACAAGTGACTCTGAGTGAATCATCTATAGATTATCTTTCAATGCACACTAACAAAAGTTAAGGTAATCATTTATAGAGTAGCCTTTCAACATACTCCAACAAACAGCTACTCAATTTTTGTTAGAGATGTAGATATCATGGATGTAAAGACTACTTTAAGAACTTTGACTAGGTAGCTTTTATCTTCAAGCATGTGCAAACAAACAAATCAACTCATCCAATCCATCATGTCCACCAGTACATGTCCAATGGCTTCCAATGGAAAGTATCCAACACTTTAAAGTGCATGTTTCTTATCATTTGGGGTTACTTTTTCGGGGTAAGTTGTAGGTGTTGTTTAGGCTTCCTCTCCCACAATACGTGTACACACATACCTACCTCTCTCTCTCTCTCTCTCTCTCTCTCTCTCTCTCTCTCTCGATCTCTCTCTCTCACACACACAATGGGCGATATATATTCTCCCTCTTCTTTCTCTAATTTCAAAATCAAATTTCAAGTATGAACTCTCTCCCCTAAAGCTCTCTCTGCCCCCACTGCCTAAAGCTCTCCTTCACCCTATCTGCCCTACCTCCACTCTCAAGCTCTCCATCCTCTATCCTCAAGATCTTAATATGTAGACTCTTCGTATAAAGTCTCTAAATATGTGAAGTGTATTATTCTGAGTCCCAACATTAAGTATAGACATTAAAATTGTATGTACAATTTTTCCATCAACCATAGCACCCAACATGGGTCCAAGATTGATTAGTCCAATTAGCATAGTACAAGTATCAAATGATATTGATCTGACGCCATCAGATACCACCACCATGGGCTTGTGTACAATCCACTATGTTGCATCCCTGCATCATTATGCATTATTGGCCATCCTGTCGATATTTGATGGTATCATACTTTTCATCTCATGCTTCAATTTATGGATTCCATTTCCCCATCCATTCTGAGTTCCTGTGTTCAATTTCTTTGACATTGTTTATGCTTGAACACTTTTCGCACTTCCGCTCATTTGTGCATTATCACATAGCAGTCAGATGGCTAGAACCTACAATTTGGTCTCCTCTTTGCTATGTAAATTCCTCCGTTCATCTCTTTGACTGTTTATGCTTTATTCTTTTGACACTTCCACTCATTTGTGCATTCTCACATGCTAATCAGATGGCTAGAACCCATGATTTTAGATTCCTCTTTGCTGTGTACTAACTACTTTCAGGTTTGCAGTACCTACCCATTACATCGTTAAAACTATTAACCTTGTATCTTTCATCATCAACCCTTTGTCCTGTACATGAAACCAGTCTATACGTGCTGGTTGACTTATTTTTTGTGCTGGGGCAGAAGTCCTCCTTGCTCATGAACGTCCAACTAGTGTTTTGCACTGCTGCTACTCGTGGAGGTCGGTTCTGCTTTCACCAAGGCTGTTCCTTCTGTCACCCACTGTTCTAGCATCTCCTAAACCTTTTGCTGTTTTGAGTTGGACGGACTGCTGACTACTTGTAAACCTGCATTTTTGAAGGTCTAATCATTCACTTTCATGTTCTGCTTTTTCAGCTTCAAGAGGGTTTCGACCCTCGTGTTGGTGGTGATCAATCATTACATTCACTTCACTACTATGCCTTCCTCTATACTTTCTTGAATGCTTGTGCACGAAAAGTGTGAACTATAGTCACTTGATTGGGCCATCCGATCATAACTGCAGCCCAAGAATGTCTCTCAAAATTCACTCCTACAGAACATGTGTGCTAAAACAGATGATAATCTTGAAAGGCCTGAACTCTCAGATTGAAGTGCTGTTATGCAGGCATGAGATGTGCAGAAGCGATTTGGTACATTGTCTCATCCTCAATACATCTCCATTACCCTCTGGTTGGATCGAGGAAGAATTCAAGGACTCGAATGCTTTATCAAGATCAAATGATGCTGCTTCACTCCCAACTCTTCTCTCGTGCGTCTCTAAGAAAGTCCTACCAGCGCTCTCATGGGATGATCTAAGGTGTGACCCAAGCTTCGCAAGCTGCACAAGGCTCTATTACCCCTGTGGGCCATTATCCTATTTGGCCAACTTCAGGCCATCAAGGTCAAATCAACGAACTCTTTCCGGTCCTTCCTTCACAATTTCTGGTGCCCCAAGATTGTCTGCAGCCCCAGGCTTCTGATGATATCCAAAGTGGCAAAAGACTCCCAAGATAACTGAAGTACCCATGTACAAAACTGTCAGGCAGTAATTCTACAGTGTCAACACATGTTTCCTTGATTCATGAAAGGATGTGTACTTTACTGCAGGATGCTTGCCACAAAGTCTGTTAAGGATGCTTAGCAAATTGCTCTTCTAGTCTGACACTACGTCAAGCTGGGTTGGATGAACATCATGACAACAGTTGAAACAAAGGTTTTGGAAAAACACATCACTTAACCAAACAGACCTTGTCACAGAATCAGCCATATTGTTGTCAAACAGATCCAAGCCTCTACAGTCCGTTTATCATGCAAGAACTCTATCCCCGGTACATCCTGCAATTATATAAATTACATGTTGCAAACATCTCAAATGTTTGAGCATCTAACTCCATTTATTACTTACTGCCTAATTTGCAATGAGTGATTCCAAAAGGATTACATGTTGCAAACTTCTCAGAACCAGAAGTTATTACAAAGCTGCCTGTTTTGACACAAGTGATGCCCAAAAAATACCTTAGATACTGATTCATTCTAAACATAACAGGGTCTATCAATGGAAAGCATATACATAGTTCACAAGTGAAATACAAGAGGCCTCTTTGCTTCCAGAACTCACTAACTTTTTATTCTCAAAGAATTTCTATGCGCCACATACACTACAAAAATTTGCAGCTGACACTTAACCGGACTTGCAACCATAATGCAAGTCACAATTTGCAGCCTTCCCGTCCCAATTCAGAAGTTGGCACAAATACCACTTCCACTTCTCAAGTGCAAATTGATAGCTCTTGCAAAGCAGGCAGGTCACCATTTGCAACTTGCTTGGTCTTCCCATGATTGGACACACTAGGTAAGTCCCCATTCTGAGTCTTTTGGCATGAAGCCTTTGTTCCACTTCCAGTGTTGAATGAGCTTTTTGCACCTTCAAAATAAGTTGAGTAGGGAAATAGCTCTGCACATCGTGCATTCCATCCTGCAAAAGTTACCAGAGCAAATAAGAAAGGAAGAAACCATGCATCACTATCGCAATCTAAAAGCAGCACTACACCTTTAGAAGTTTGGGCAGTTCTGTTGTTAGCCACATTCTTTAGAAAATATACGAAAGACACAATAGGCATTAACAGGTGGTTTTCGTATAATCAGGCAGGAAGATGCTGAAGTTCATTTCACATGTTTGAGCAGTGGTTCTTCAAATGATGCAGTTTCAATTTAACTACAGTAGTGATTAAAATTGAACTTAGCCATGAATTCATTCTACATTAATATGTCATGTTGAATTATCCTGTCAGAAGTTCCATCATGGGCCATGAACTGACAGATACTCTAATGGAAATATTCTGTTAACAATAGAAAACATCTAATTCCTCCAGTCTCTTTCCATGTTCCTACAACTATATTCGTCTTCTTGGCCTGTAACCCAACCTTGCTTTATTCCAGATTAAGCTCTGAAAGGAGTGGACCATTAACAAGAAAGGAGTGCCGGGACCTCTACTACATGCACAGCCAAGCATAGGAACAGGCACAGCTGCAGGGTAAAAGGATGTATAGGAACAGGCACAGCTGCGGGGTAAAAGGACACAGTTTTATATAAATATTATAGCAGAATAAACAGAATACAGAAGATGTGGTAGAGAATAATAACTAGCACAGCTGCAGGATAAAAATTGGGGATTCTGAGGAGAAGCTTTGTTAGATTATCACACCAGACAGATGAGAAAATACAAAACCCTTCTTATTGCCAGATGTTATATTATGAAGAGTAAGTGTTCCAACTGGCCATTGTGGGATAACATCTGTGAGCCGCTCCGTACAAAAGGAGATAACAGATAGACTAGAGATAGCTAAGTCATGAGTGAACTCAATCAAATCAGTAAAAGAAATTAACGCCTTACTTGCAGCTGCTGCTGAATCATTGAGTGTTGTACTCAAAAGTTCATGAACAGAAATACAATCTTTGAGCTCCCATTCTCCAGGTCCAGAAGCAAGCGTCACACCACTAAACACACAGATGGGCTTATCAAATGTTTCTAACGTATTGAAAGGAACACTCTGATATGTATATAAATATGGACTGGATGAAAATAAGCAATTTGAAGCTGTAGATCATTCATTTGCGCTATGGCATTACTACCTTGATACTAACTTAGGCTCTGAAGACTCAATTATCTGCACTGAAACATCTTTCTTATCTGGATCAAGAAGATACAAAACCTCTGCAGCAGCAGCTCTGTGAGAGAGAGAATCTGCAATTTTACAGAAACAAATGCATTCATGTTACAAAATAGCAATTGCTATACTAAACAAAAATGCAGCCTCAAAGGATTGAACTCACACCTTTGTGAAGGTCAAGAAAAGCTTGATTGACCTTCAAGAGATTTGGTGAGTCCAACGACCTACAAGTAAATGGTACAAATCATTAAGAAATGTGTAGCAATAATACATGGAAATTCAAAATGATGCAGAAGATTGAATGGAAGTTCCAAAGAGATATCACTCGAAACATACTTGAATGCAGCTCTTTCCAGGTTTATAACACTCTGAACCAATTTTTCAGACTGTGTTTCAGGAGGAGGTAGCCCATCCACCACATGAAAAAACCGCACCTGAGAAATTGAGCTTGTGAGCCACAAGACACTTTCACCTAGCACTGGCCTTACAAGACTCTTAAGGACAGTAAGCTCAGCTGCCCTGGCTTTACAACTTTGTGTAGTTCCAACGGACTTTAGCACAGTATACCTTGGGTAAGCAGGATAGACAACCATCAACCCAACATGAGATCTTATGAGCATAAAGATTGAGAGCAGTCGTTTCATGACAAACCTATAATTTTAAAATCTCTACCACACCTGACTAAGATCTGACTTGTGCTTGAATTAACAGATCAAAAAGTTGACCATTTCACTTCAAATCACATTCCACAACAAAAGACAACCTTCAAACATCAATTCTATGATGATCCAAAACTTGCAGCTCAAAATGAACATACCATGCAACGATGAGCATCTGGATTTCCTGCATCCAGTTTGAATATCCTTTTAAGTGCCTGGTGTCAGCACACAAGGAACTGTCAGTTCTAAATGCGGTACAAACAATGTTTTGAGTTAAGCTACATACAAAATGTGAGAAGAGTCCAAGTAAGCTGGAAACTATAAAAGGTGAGTGTGTCCAAAGTCAGTTGGAAACTAGATGATTAAACCAGTGCACCCCATGTGAAACTCTCCTCTAATATCAAATTCAAGAAGACTATGAGTGCCCCATCTGCATTCTACACAATGAAACCACAAAATGTGAGAAGAGTCCAAGTAAGCTGGAAACTATAAAAGGTGAGTGTCTCCAAAGTCAGTTGGAAACTAGATGATTAAACCAGTGCACCCCATGTGAAACTCTCCTCTAAAATCAAATTCAAGAAGACTGAGTGCCCCATATGCATTTTACACAATGAAACCACAGCATGTGTGATCGTAGAGCATCCTGTGCATCCAGTGCACCACACACTTCAACCAACATGTTAGGACTTTTTTGACAAGAATATTATACCTGAAGTGCTAAAAGAAGCTTTTTCTTCCGAATATAGATCTCAAAAGCAAGTTTGTGTGTGTCTAGCCACTCCACACAATGTTCTTGTAGAAGTCTCAAATACTTCGTCGCCTCTCCTAATGGATCCTCAACCTGAAAAAGAACCACTGTAAGGAAAGGCTATGATAGCATTGCAAACATAGTGCACAATTGCTTGGAAATGACTCGTTATGTGACATCGCATACATATAAACTGCTGAAACCAATCCTATTTAGAAAGAATAAATCCAATCTACATAGGTCAAGCATTGGAGATACCTGTATAAGTTTCTCACCATCAGGATCAGAGTCCACAGGCTTAGGCAAAGCGCCCTTCTTTCCTCCTTTTGATGAAGCTATATTTGCAGCCTCCTCCTCTTTCGCTCTCTCTTCCGCTTCCTGTTAAGTGAACATAGGGATCAGCAGATGATATTATCTCCCCAGAGCTAGTAAAGCTTGCTGTACTTTTCAAGAAGAAATGCCTTTTTTGCCCTTGCAGCCTCTTTTCGCTGCTTTTGTCGAAGCCTCTTCCTTTCTGCTGCTGGTAGCCCTGCCACAGCTGCCTCTTCTTCTTCAATGGCATTTTTAGGGGGAGAGTCATGTAGGCTCAGATAGCATCTACAAGGACAACAAAATAGATCAAATGACTAAACTTGTACAACTCCAAAAATTCCCATTCCAAGCTGGCAGTAAAAGTCACCTGATTGCCGCTGCTGCAGCTCGATAGAAAAACCTATGGGAATGTAAATGGTCTTGAAACCGTAGCATATGGATATATGCACGAAGAGTCATCTTTCGTATACAATATGTATGAAAATCAAACTGATCTTCAACCATGTCTGCGTAATGTTTTTCCACAGCAAGATATTTTTTCAATGCACGTCCGAGTGATCCTTGGCGAAAATGGCTGTCACCTGCTGCAAGTTCATACCTGCAAGACCCTCAACTAAGTCAAGGGATTCTGACAGAAGGGAAATCAATAGGCACTCAAGAAGAATGCATTACCACATGCACTGCATATCATACAAATTGTTGTGTTGATCACCATCCTTAGTGAACAGTAAAGCAGTCTTTTCAGCCTGTTCCACCTGCAAATGGTAAAGGCCATCACCAATTAGCATCACATCCTCCAGCACTTTTATGAGCTGCAGACGTAACTGCCACTACAAGACTTGAAAATACCTGATCAGCTTGCAGCATGCGCTTGACACATTCGCTGTTTAAGAACCTGTCAGCTAGGTCCATCATTCGAGCAGTATCAGCCATAGCTGCTGCTGCTACCATATCTCCAGCATGCTTATATATTCTCCCCTGAAACAGTGAAGTAGTGCCTGATACTAATGGGACTTTTGCACATTCACAACACTATGACCTTTCAGATAAGGAAGACACCTGATAAACAAGACAATCGGATTTTCAAAAACTACCTTAACCAGATAAAGATCAATAACAGTGGGAGTATGAGATATGGCATCATCAATTTTCTGAATTGCTTTCTCATAATTTTGCCTTCGATCATAATGCTGCAAAGGTGAAGTAGATAGTGTCAAAATTGAATGTTGCCACATAGTAACTTCAACCTTCAGGTAAGAATACACACCTGAGCCAATAAAAAGAGCGTCCACAACAAAGTGGATGGTGCTTCTTGTTCAGAACTGCACCAATTTATAACACAGTAAGCCTGAGCTGTCAGCATACTTTAATCACACAGTAGGGAAATTAAGAGACTTTAACAGATTAACAGAAGAGAGACAAAGTTTCATGTTACCATCCAGGAAAAGTCCCATTAGCATGCAATGACCCCTCGTACTCAGTTAAAATGTCCTCTATGACATCTCCCTGTTGAACATGCAAATGCTGCAAATGTTTACATATACGTGTGTATGTGTGATGTGTGTGCGTGCATGTGCAAAGCACTAACACATCATTTCATTTCTTGATAGCCTGGAAGCACTACCATGCCAAAACTTTAAGCACCATTATGTTAACTCTATATTCGAATGCTAAAAAGGAAAGAAACCTTTGGAGGCCATTCTTATTCTTTTTGAGAGCTGTGTTTCAAATTTTGTGTTTTTAACTACCAAATCAGTATCATTGATTATGAAAAAGGTCATACCTTGCCAGGGTGATTATACAAAGATCGGAGATCAGAAAAGAGTGAAGGAACACCCTGCATCAAGAAGAACATTTCAGTCAGAAAAGCACAAGTCAATCCAATTCCATTGAATCAAAGCTAAATAATTAATCTTGACATCCACTCACTTTTCTTAACAAAGGTCTGACATATGAGTCCACAGCCTGCCGAAAACTGCCAATCTCCATAAAATCAAGAGGAATCCGCTGAAGACAAGAGATTCCCAGAACAAGAAACCAACCTGTCATTAAGGTCGTGCATTTAGATAGCCAAACCTCACAGTATTCTACCAAACAGATGCAGGTATTACCTTCCGTGAGCACTCAAAAATGTGAAGAATGCTCATAGTAAAATTATGAAATGCAGATGCTTATTGCGAAGAAAACAAGAAAATAAGACCATAATGCATCATACAAAAATGTAGGCTAGTTTCACTTTAACACTCAAAACAGCTTTTGCATCAATAATTGGTCCCAGGGTCCTTTCGAGGACAGAAAATCTGTTGTAGAATGGCAAAAAAACAGAGAGACAACTTTACAACTCAATTCGTATTGACTTAAGCAGAGGTATGAAGAAACATAGAAGTCTAGTTAATCCCCCTTCACACAACTTGAACAAAGGGCGCCACAAAAGGGATCCCTCTGCAGATTGCAGAAATTTAGGCCATCCTCAATCCCTAAAAGGCTTGAATTCTTGAAAGCTATAAACCAGCAAACATGGTAAATCTGCATTGGAAAGATAATACTTGTTACATTAATAAATGTAACTTATGGGGAGACAAGCGCAAGGGATGACCGTCCGGGGGCCTTGGGCACCCAAACGGGGTCAAGGGGAGCCTAGAGAGTAAGAGTGTCTAATGATAGTATGACTCACCTGAAGCTGACGGCTGGCAGTCTGATGAGGATGTGGAAGCCAGCAACCTTCTAGGCGAGGCTGGGTGGTGAATCGAACAGGATCTCTTGTGCTGTTGGGACTGTCGAGCAGAGGGGGCACTTAGCTGAATCCCCAACATTTTCACAAGCGATCAACACAGGCGTTATCTAACACTGGTATCAGAGCAATTGGGTGACATTACCTTGGAAAGAGTCAAAAGGGCTTTACGCCCTTGTCGCAGCGGAAGCGTGGCGGGCTTTTTCGGAAAAGAACCATTGGGTTCCGTCCCTACATGGAGCCGCCACGTCCCATTCCTACCTAGCGAAAAGAGCCGTCTGGTTTCGTCCCTACTTGGAGCCATCGGGTCCCGTCCCTATCTGGCGCGCCAATCTGGAGCTATCACATTGCCAGTCGGCATCAGTGCTCATCAATCCTGCAGCTGTCCACATCAACACGAAGCAGTCGCACTAGGCTAACGCGGGCGTTGCTAGTAGGGACGGTCGACGGCAGGATTCGAACCTGCATGAGCATCGTCAGCAGGGAAGGGGGACGGTGTAAGACGTATCGGGCGAAATTCCACCTTAAAGTGACAATAGTGGTCCCACCTAGTTCATACATGACCTGGCAGGGGGGTTGTTTAATCCCATCTTCATCCTGTGTTTCTACTCGACAAGTCTTATTCTCACGCGAGCGCCACAATCTAGAAGAAAGTCTGGAGGAAAGTCAATTGTTCCTCACATCTTTTGTTAGCACTAAACTATCAAAGCCATCGATCGTTGCCCCCTCACTATAATCAAGGAAGTACCTCATCTTGTATGCAAATTTCTTATATTTGCTTTCTAATACCAGTGTATTAATGGAGGGCAAAGAGAAAAAGGGGGTAACCGAAGACTCTAGTTCCGAGGACCATCCTATGGTGGATCCCCATGAAACGGAAATTCAAGAAGAACAATGGGAAGAATTTTTTGCTACACGGGAACAATTTAATGATTTAACTGCTCGTGTGCAAGCACAAGGGGGCTCAAATGGAGTTGCTAACTCAAGCACTCACAGAAAAAAAAATCTCAATTAGAATTGTTATTAGAAAGGGATAAAAATAAGGTAGAAACGTCAGACAATTCATCTTCATTGAAAGATCTAGATGTGACTATGCGAGATCCCAGGGAACCCCACCAAAAGCTAAGGGATAACCCAATGTTAAAATATATGAAACTCCTTCAAATTCACGGGAAGGAAAAAGACAGAAATAAAGACACTATCTTTAATTTTCTCCAAAAATGGGAGGATTTGCATAAACTTAAGAATACTCCACCACATCTCCAAGCGCTGGAGGCCAGTATAACCTTGGGGCCAAAGGCATATAAATAGTGGAGAACTTTAAAGGAGACAAATAAAATACCTGAAACTTGGGCTCAATTTGAATCAATCTTTTTGAAAGAATTCCTTCCTAAAAATAAAATAGAAAGAAATTGGAAAGATTGGGATTATGTCAGACAAAAGGGCAGACCTTTGCTGACATATCTTGAGGAGTATCCTGAGATAATCCTCAAATTGGAAGGAATAGATGAATTTCAAAAGACAAGAGGATTCATAAGGGGACTCGATAAGGCCAATAAAAAAGAAGTGAAAAGGAGTTCACCCAAGATGCTTGAAGAAGCAATTAAATTTGCATTAATCAATGAAGATAATACGCGTCCAGGTGCACTCACTAGTCTCACTGATACAAAGCCCAAGACTAAGGAATTTGAAGCCTCAAAATTTGTAGGCAAATCAAAAAGGAAAATGCCATTTCTTAAGGGCAAGAAACAACCCTTTGAAAGGAAACAATATGTAAGGCCAAAGTTAAGCCAAGATGACTTTGATAAGGCTAAAAAAAAAAAGTTGTGTTTCAATTGTCTATCCCCTAACCATGCTGCTTGGAATTGCCCCAAAGGAAAAAGGGGAAAATAAAGGAAAGGATAAGGAAAAGGGCAAGCGAAAAGAGAAACAAATCGTGCAAACCCTGGAATTAAAGGGACATGAAAAGTATAAATCTTTAGAGGTCTTGCACAAGGATGTAACACAGGTGTTAAATGTCAACTTCTATGTAGCAGCCTACTTTTGCGCCACATGATTTAGTTAGAGTGCATGGATTGATAGCTGGAAAGAGGGTTAGAGTCATGATTGATGACTCTGCCATCCACAACTTCATAAACTTATGCACTTGTTAAAAAATTGAAACTTCCCCAACAAAAGAGTAGGCATCGATATGCTGTTCGTATGATGCAAGGTCAAGATAATAAAATATGGGATACAATGGTATCCATTTTGGAAATTGAGATCCAAGGATATAAAGATAAACTTGATTTTCAAATTATGAATATGGGAAGAGCCGATATTGCTTTAGGAAGTGTGGCTACGGGGATTGGAACCATCCTTAACACGTAGTTATCATCATAATACACTGGAATTTGAAAGGGATGGTAAAACTTTTGTGATTCAAGGCGAACATGGAGTATTTGATAACCCTTTGTTGTGTTCCATTGAAGTTCAGAAGCTGATAAAGAAGGAAGCTTGTGAGATATATATGTTATGGACCCTTCCTGTACAGAACACTTTTACTTTCTGTAATATAAAGCAACAATTTTCTTATGTTTGTGAGTTGAATGTAAATAATGAATTAAGTGGTTTATTAGATGAATTTAAAGATGTGTTTCCTTCTGATTTACCAAGTGGCCTTCTACCGAATAGGGATGATGTAAATCACCCAATTGACATAGATACGGATACACACCCTATTTCTAAACCACCTTATAAGCTAAGTGAAACACAGCACCACGAAGCCGAAAGACAAATTAAGGATTACCTTGATAAAGGGTTTATACAACCCAGCAATTCACCTTGGGCTTCGCTAATTTTATTGGTGAAGAAAAAAGATGGTTCTATGCGACTTTGTGTTGATTATAGAGCACTTAATAAAATAACAGTGAAGAATAAATTTCCTATGCCCAGAATTGAGGATCTTTTTGATCAATTACAAGGGGCAAAATTCTTTACAAAGATAGACTTAAGATCAGGCTATCACCAAGTAAGAATTAAGGCCTAGGATGTTCCTAAGACGGCATTTCGTACTAGATATGGGCATTATGATTTTTTGGTGATGCCTTTTGGCCTCACTAATGCACCGGCTACTTTTATGAAGCTGATGAATAGTGTGTTAAGGCTCTATCTAGAACACTTTGTAGTAGTCTTCTTCGATGATATATTAATCTTTAGTAAATCAAGAGAAGAACATTTGGAACACTTACGATTAGTATTCCAATTGTTAAGAACGCATTCCCTTTATGCGAAGAAAACTAAATGTGAATTTTTTGCAGAAGAGGTCAAATACTTAGGGCATATTATCTCGAAAGAGGAAATCAGGATGGATCCAGAAAAAGTATAGGCAATTATTGAATGGCCATCTCCAAGGAACCTGGAAGAACTGCAGATCTTCCTAGATTTATCTGGATTTTATCGTAGATTCATTCGAGATTATGCCAAGATAGTTGTTTCAATGACGGACCAACTTAAAGGAAAAGGAAAGAGCTTTAATTGGGAAACAGATCCAAAATGAAAGTTTTCAAAAACTTAAGGTAGCTATTGCTACAGCTCCAGTACTATTAATTGTGGTTCCCAATAAACCATTCGTGGTTGAAGCTAATGCCAGTGATAGGACTGTAGACGCCGTCTTATTACAAGAGAGTCGACCAGTTGCTTTTGAAAGCAAGAAATTAGACCGTGCAAAACAGAATTATTCCGTTCATGAGAGGGAGTTGTATACAATAGTACATGCAATGAAGAAATGGAGACACTATTTGTACGGTGCCAAACTTTAAATCTTGTCTGATCATGAAAGCATTAAGTGGCTTAATGACCAACCGGATCTACAAGGGCGTAAAGCTAGATGGACCGAACTCCTCCAAGAGTTCGACTAAGAAATAAGATATAGAAAGGGAAAGTACAATATAGTGGCTCATGCACTCAACAAAAATGCCCATCATAAATGAATTGAGTTTTACTCAGTTCACTTCCGATTTACTTGAATCCTTAAAAGAGAAATGCCAGGTTGATCCAGCATATTCCAACATATGGGAAGCAATAAAAAATGGAGATCCAAATGGAAGAGCCTCCACTGAGGAAGAAATATCTAAGGATGTTCAACAAGGAAATGGAGTATCAGGGGTTGCTCAAATGGGATTCAAGTGGAAAAACTTTACCATTGGTAATGGTTATTTACTCTACAAGGGTAGAGTATGTGTCCCGAAAGATGAAGAAATAAGGCACTAGATACTCTTTGAGTGTCATGATAGCCCTAGTGCGGGACATCCAAGAGTTAATAAGACTTATAGTCTTATTAAAAGGCAATTCTATTGGCCTGGAATGAATAAGGACGTCCTTGGCTATGTGGTCAAATGTAATAAATGCCAGGTTAATAAAGCTGAAAGATTAAAAATGGGAGGACTTCTCCATCCATTAGAGATTCCTTCAAGAAAATGGGAGAGTATCTCGATGGACATTATTGTCGCGTTACCCAAAACACAGAGGGGGCACGACTCTGTGTGGGTGATTGTGAATAGGTTAACCAAAATGGCTAGGTTTATTCCAACTTCAACTAATGTTAAAACACCAGAATTTGCTAGATTGTTCATAGAGAACATATACTAATTGTATGGCCTTCTAGCAAATATAGTTTCTAATCGGGATAGAAATTTTGATAGTCAATTTTGGCAGCTGTATTTAGGAAGTTGGATACTAAACTTAGCATGAGTACAGCAGAGCACCCGGAAATTGATGGGCAAACTGAAAGGATTAATCAAATCCTTGAAGATATGCTTAGGGCATATCTAAGTAAAAGGTAAACTAATTGGAAAGAGTATCTACTGATATTAGAGTTTGCATATAATAGTGCCAAGCACTTTTCCACTGGATATAGTCCATTTATGCTAATGTATGGGTTTCAGCCCAGAGCTCCTCATGCAATAGGACTGCATAAGGAAAAGGTTCAGGTAGCAAAGGACTTTTTGGAGAATATGAATAATGTGTTAAAATTTGCTCAAGAGAATATTAAGCAAGCTCAAAATCGAGCAAGAGCTTATACAAATCCTCATCGAAGAGACATCTCCTTTGAGGAAGGAGAATTGGTCTATCTTAAGGTGCCTGAAGAAACTAAAACCATGAAAATGGGACGATGTCCAAAGCTATCACCCAAGTATTGTGGTCCTTTCACAATACTTAAAAGGGTGCGAGAACAGGCTTACAAGCTCCAACTACCTGCTGGTAGTAAAACACATCCAGTTTTTCATGTAAGTAAGCCTAGAAAGAAGTTGGGTGATATGGATAATCTAATCTTAAATGATAATACTGAGGAGCTATTAGACTACCAATCTAATCCACATGAACCAGAAAGAATTTTAAATGTTCCTAACAGACGAACAAGAAACGCTATTTATCAAGAATATCTGGTCAAATGAAAAGATTGTTCAGAAGAAAGCTCAACATGGGAGCGAGTAAGTACTTTAAGGAAAAGGTTTCTCAATTACAATTGAACCTTCGAAGTATCGTTTTCGAGGACAAACCCGATTCTTAAGGGGAAGGAAATGTCACATTAATAAATGTAACTTACGGGGAGACAAGCGCAAGGGATGACCATCCGAGGGCCTTGGGCACCCAAACGGGGTCAAGGGGAGCCTAGAGAGTAAGAGAGTCTAATGATAGTATGACTCACCTGAAGCTAAAGCTGGCAGTCGGATGAGGATGTGGAAGCCAGCAACCTTCTAGGCGACGCTGGGTGGTGAATCGAACAGGATCTCTCGTGCTGTTGGGACTGTCGAGCAGAGGGGGCACTTAGCTAAATCTCCGACATTAACACAGGCGATCAACAAAGACATCATCTAACAATACTTTTCATTGCAGATCTAGAATATTTATATCTTTCACAACCTAATGCACCCTTCACTTCCAAGAACATTGCTCAAACTCAATAATGAGGATCATACAATGACCAGACAACAACCAAGTGTCTAAGTTTGGCTAAATTGACTGGTAGTTGGGCATTGAAGTGCTATTCTCGACGTAAGTTTCAAAATCAGTCTGTCAATCGATACCCATACAGTTGTCCACCCGACAAATGTTTCAATACACATCATCAACGCTAGGTGAGCTATACACCTCTGGCCAACCACCATGGTCTAAAGGCTATGCACAAACTCAAAGACCTTCAATAGACAGGTGGATCCAATCAGCAAGCCCAAGCTATTCACACAGAACAAGACCACTTGCTTGTTGTATAATCTATAAACCAAACCCATGAAGTCCTATACCTAGCTTGAGGATCAAGATCTTTGACAACTACGTGCTACTCTGCCCAATTTGCATATACCAAAAGGGTTCCGAGTCTGGTTTCAAACAAGGATAGTATCACTTCTACCTGAATGACTCAATTGGGTGCCTGTGACCCAAACTCAAGTATATCACTGGCCAAACTCGCAAGTTTGGGATATATGCCATGGTTGTACAACAGTGGCTAATGTTGTGACTATGATGCCTTATGAAAATTCCAGTGCATTATGCTTTTTCTTTGGGACAATGCTGTACAATCAAGGACGATTGCAAAAATTTCAAGGGAATGATCAATCACAAGGACGTGAAATTTTATTGCTTGCTTAGCATTTGATTAAAAGTTAATCAAAGGTGCTCATGTGACTTACACATGTGAGGTGCGAATCAATTATTTCACAATGTGGAACCTTGGACCCTAAGATATAAATTGGTGCCAAAGAAAAAAGTTGTAATAAGTTATGTCTGACAGGTACTTGGTGGTACTTGGTGTCAAATTTAGTCCTAGACCAATTTATTGGCCACTAATGTCAGCGGTGACAATAGAGACTAGGTATTGATTAATTAATTAATGCTAATCTAAGGACTAATAATTGCTCAAGGATACTTAGAAGACAAATTGGCCATGCCAATTTAATTTTTAGCTAGTAAAATTAACTTTTTGGGCACTAGAATAATTATTATATTAATTTTCAGACCTAATATTCTGAATATTTAATTTAATACACTTGATAATACTGAAAAATGAAATTAGAAGGCTACCACTTGGCAAAACTTGCCTATGCAAGTGGGAAAAATGTTCTTAGGGGCTCGCGAAAGTCTATTACAACCATTGTGAGAGAGGAGGCTGTTAGAGAGCAAGGAGAGACTACAAATGTGATTTGCAACCACTAGGGATCAATCCTATAGCATGAGACAGCAGTTTGGAGCCCTCTAGGAGCACGTGACAGCAAGCCAAGGTCCTTTTGGTGCAAATGACAACATACAGGAGGAGGCAACAGTCTTTTTGGTGGTTCTCAACTATAGGTGACAACCTCCATGGTTGTAGTTATCTCAGTATTCTCTAGTAGTTTGAGCCATCAAAGGAAGAGATTTAAATCAATCTCCCCTATAAACCCTAATTTACACTAGAAATTAGCGCTTTGACACATGCCTCGAGATGCATGCTCAAAATTGAAAACCTAGGACTTGAATTCCAACAGCTGAAATTGAGAAATTTCATGGAGATTCAAGAGACCAACCATCCGATATCAAATTGAGGGCTAAATTTGTCCTTCAAAGAGCAGGGTGAAGGCTAATCCCCAAACAAAAGAATGGGAAAATATTTAAGGAGGCTTGCTGGTTAATTTTCATAGTAAGAGGCACTTGGATTAGTGGAGGAGATCAGAGGATCTCAATTGTATTCCTTCCGTTAGCAATATAAGATAAAGGAATATTGCAAGGGACACCAGTTTTGGGACCAATCGGATATCCATTGTCAAATATTAAAGTGGTAAATTGTGCATTTTCAGTTTATGTGAATTTTATCCTAGTTGTAATTAGTGCTTAATCAGGTTATTTACCACCATACCCGAGCAAGAAGGTTGGTTTCACATAGATAGGTACATTGCAAGTCTTGGAGGCTACTCAATCTCCCTCGCAATAAGATGAGCCTATTCGGTTCCCTCTTTGATACAAGCAACTCACGTAAGATTTGGGTGTTTCTTACTTTCCTACGACTCCAAGTCCACGTAGATCAGCTCGCTTACAAGCCCAACGGGATAGCTCATTATGTGTGAACTATGCTTGTATGTCTCAGATTCTACATGACAAAGAGCCCACTACAATTGACAAGGCTCTTGCACAAATTTTCGGTGTCAAGCTATGCAAAAGAAGGTTAATTCTATCGAGTGAAACCAAACTTGAAAGTTGGTTCCGCATCCATGAAAGTGAAGGTGATAAGTGTGAAGTGGGCCTATAAAACCAAGTACCTTGTAGATGATTCATTGAACAAGTACAAAGCTAGACTTGTTGCCAAGGGTTTTGCTCAAAGGGTCGGTTTGGACTAGTTCAAGACTTTTGCACACACAACTTGAATGTCTATTATTCAAACTATCTTGGCTCTTGTAGAGCACCACCGCTGGTCTATTTATCAAATGGACATCAAGTCTACCTTCTTGAATGGCATCCTTGAGGAGGAGATTTATGTTTTGGTCTCCAAGCTTTCTTATGCAAGGAAAGGAGGATCTACATATTGCAAAAGATGCTCTATGGCCTAAAGCAAGACCCTAGAGCTTGGTGCCATAGGATTGATCAATTCTTTCTACAAAGTAGCTTCCATCGCTCAACTCACGACCCCAAACTATACTACAAGGTTAAGTGTGACCGGTGGGTCTTAATCATATTGTATCTAAATGATCTTATCATCACAGAGAGCTATACTCAAGAGGTTGATCAAACTCCAAAGATTTTGAGACAAGAGTTTGACACGACAAATCTTGGGATCCTACACTTCTTCCTCGAATTAAAGATCCATCTGATGACAAAGGGCATTTTTATTTCCCAACACAAGTAGATACTTGAGTTTCTCTCAAAGTTTAATATGACCAAGTATCAACCTATTTCCTGCCCCATGGACCCAGATCCCAAGTTTTTGGCAACAGGAGATCCCCTTACAGATGCCACCCGTTACAAGTGTCTTGTTGGCTGCCTCATCTAGCTTATTCACACTCAGCCGAATATTTCTTTTGTCGTGGCTTCATTGTCTTCTTTCATGAAAACTCTCGCTTGGGAGAATTGGAAAGCAACTTTGCCCATTCTTCGTTATTTACAGAAAACTTGATCTTACAAGATCATGTATGGAGAGGGGTTACTCTTTCCGGTTGGAGCTGTGAGAGTATGCAACGGAAGAAGGAACACGAACACAGAGAGAGAAAGCAGAGAATGAAGAAAGAAATACTGCACTCACTGAAATGTATGCTGAATACAAAGATGTGGACTGATCAATCTTTGCACACAGCCCGAAGCATCAGTGAGAGGATGAGATCACGCTGAAATGAGTGGCAACACCAATGTCGGAGAGGAATGGGAGTAAGGTATGTTGTGACCTACAGAAGAGAGTAAGAAAAGAATGATTGGGGGTCGGCTATATATAGCCCCATCTCCCCAAAGCTGGCTGACCTGTTGGCAGCCAGCAAAACTGGCCAACTTGGGTTCCAAAAATGGGCCGACCTGCACAAAAACGCCCTAAAAGGGCTACTGGCTACCCAAGAAAGAAATGCAGCCAGACACACATCCTAAATGATAAGATCCACCTCCTGAGTGTTGCTCCCAATAATGATAAGATCATCAACATACAAAATCACCAAAACACATCAGCTACCCTCAACCTTGAAGTATAGGTTGGGGTCATGATCGGAGCGATGGAAACCACTCTATACAAAGAAGGGGTCAATCCTCTGGTACCAAGACTGAGGAGCCTACTTCAGACTGTAAAGGGCCTTCTACAATCAGTAGACATGGTCCTCCTTCCACTACACAACAAAATCGGGAGGCTGTAAAACATAGATCTCCTCCGCAAAGACACCATTCAAGAAGGGCACACTTGACGTCCATCTGATAAACAAGGCAGCAATAATGGGCTGTAAGAGCCAGAATAACCTGAATAGTAGACATCCAAGCCGTAGGTGCAGAAGTCTCAAAATAATCCAACCCTACCCTCTGTACAAAACCCTTAGCAGCAAGCCTAGCTTTGTGCTTGTCCAAGGAACCATCTCCAAGGTCCTTGGTCTTATAGACCCACTTCACACCAATCAGCTTCCGTCACTTGGGACGCGGTACAAGCTCCCAAAACTGATTTTGATCGATGGAATCGAGCTCATCTTGCATAGCTTGTCTCCAAACATCTTGTGCAAAAGCCTCCTCAACCGTAGAAGGCTCTGAATCCTGAAGAATCTGTGACATAAGAGCACAGTTCACACAGAGAGAACTATCTTGCTAGGCCTGTAAGCAGACTGATCTACGTGGACCAAAAGGAGTAGCAAAAAGTGAGTGACACCTGAATCATGCATAAGCTGCCTGTACCACCGAGGAATCTAAACAGACTCCTCCTGCTATGAGGGAAACTGAGTAGCCTCTAGAACCTACAAAGCACCTATCTATGTAAAAGACTCCCCCTCACCAAGGAAAGGGAGATCCTCCTCATCCGTAGAAGGCTTGCCCTTTGTTGACTAAGTGTCCCTTGAAAACTCTTGAAGAGAGGCAGAAGGGATAGAAAAACTCCACAAAGACGTAGTCGCATTCGCAAAGGTGAAAGGAAAGCCTGAGTAGAGGGTAGAGAAGGAGGAGAAAGCGGAGGAAGGGGAGGAGCCGAAGACGAGGAAGGGGTGCTAAGAGGCAACCTAGAAGGAAGAAGAACAGAAAATAGGGGAGGTTCAACCGATGACAAAGTCATCACCTGTAAGAGAACCATCAATCGAATCCTCGAAAGCCGCAGCCTCATCGAAGATCACATCCCTGCTCACCTCCATCTTCCATGTCGCTGAGTTGTAGAGCTGATATCCCTTCACAATCGTACTGTAGCACAGGAAGATAGGCTTTCTCGACTTCGAGTCGAGCTTTGTCTTCCTATTCTTCTTGCCCACATGGACAAATGCATCACATCCGAAGATGTGAAAATGAGACACAAGAGGCTTCATCCTAAAGAAAACCTCATAGAGAGTCATGTCCTATAACGCCGAAGTTAGAGAGCGGTTGCGGATGTGAACCACAATAGCCACCGCCTCACCCCAAAGGGAATGAGAAAGTCTCCTATGATCTAGCATCAAACGGGCCATCTCCAACATGGTTCAATTCGCATGCTCCACCACACCATTCCTTGATGGTGTGTTCGGATGGATATACTCCACCCAAATGCCATGATCCCTACAAAACTAAGAAAAGAGGTGAGAAGTAAACTCGCCGCCGTGGTCCACTCATGTACCACAGACTTTGGAAATAGTTTGCGTTTCCGCAAACACCTTCCACTCACAAAATCTAAAGTAGGCCTCGCTCTTGTACTCCAAAAAGTAAGACCACACATAGCAACTAAAGTCGCCCACAACCAGCATCAAATACTTGGCCTTCCCAAGGGAGGCCATGCCCATAGGCCCGCAAAGATCGGTCTGTACCAACTCCAGCAACGTAGAAGCCCTCCTAGTGGCAACCTAGGGATGAGGCTGCCCATGTTGCTTGCCCCACAAGCAACTAGGGCACAAAGTGTGAAAATGAGAAAAATCTGGAAGTCCCTCCACCACCTTCTTCCAAGAAGCTCGCCATATAGCATCAAGGTTCAGATGCCCATAATGAGTATGCCAAAGCAGCCCAAGCTCATGAGAAGACCGCGCAACTAAGGCTATGAGCGTATGAAGCCCACCCTCCTATGTACCTATCCAAAAAGTCGCACGTGAGGAAGCATCCTCCACAATAACTGCATCCTGTGTAAAGACAATGCAGGTATCTAGCTTGGTTAAACCATAAACAGACAAGAGGTTAAAACCCAAATCCGATACATAGACGACCCTTGCAAAAGAAGACTATCAATCTGGCAATAAGGGAATAGTCTCCACTCCCCGAACAAGGACAGTAGAGTTGTCACCAATGGTGACTGTGCCCCCTCGAGAACACGTCTTGAAGCCAATCCTATCACTAGGTCATGTGAGAAGAAGCCCCACTAACCACAAGCCAAGGCTTCGATAATGTAGAAGAAGCAAGAGTTGTATCCTCAACTTAAACAAATGTACAAAGACGAATTCTGTGGTAGCGGGGGTAGCCTTCCAATCCTTCGAATCCTTCTCCTTCGGCTTGAAATGGGGGTACTTCTGCCAAGACTTCTCCTCAAGGTGAGTGCCCTTCCCACAGAGTGGGCACTTAAGCTTCTTCTCCTTCGAATCCTTCTTGTCCTTGACCTTCTCCTACTACTACTACTTCTTCTTCTTCTTCTTCTCACCACCTATACATGCAATAAAATCCTTGGCAAAGCCAAAACCACTAGCCCCCACCTCTCCGAGGTGCTCATCATGCTCCAAGACAAGCAGTGAAAGCTCCTCGCATAAGAGTTTCTCGCGGGTCCTCAAGGTGATAAAGCTGGTGTAGAAGACATCGAAACGAGGAGATGGCAACTAAGTCAAAAGAATCATAGCCATGTCTTCTAAGGAGATCTTCCGTCCAAGAGAGGCAAGCTCACCCCTCATATCCTCCATCTTCATGATGTGCTCCTTCATAGAAGGAGAATCATCAAGACTAAGCATCCGCAACTTCTTCTCAAGGGAGATCTTGTGGGCAAATGTCTTGTGTTGATACAAAGACGCAAGCTTCTTCCACATTTCCGCCGCAGCCTGCAACCTGCAACCTGCGAACATGCACAAGAACAGAATCTTGTAGACTCATAAAGAGAAAGGAGCGGGCTCGAGAGTTGAGCCGATCCCATAAGGCTGCAGGGTCCATGGAGACCCCATCATCAGGGTCCTCCTTGGGAGGAGCAATGGGTGAAGTAACAAGCGCCCATAGGTCAAAAGTGTTAAGGATACACTCCACCTTGCATAACCATAAGGAATAGTTTGAACTATCCAATTTATCTTCCTTGGGTAAAGAAGGGACGATGGACACCTGAATAGAGGGTATCAAAGCAGGCATATGAACATTTGAGAGAGGCTTCTCCGATGAAGCCTTCACTAAAGATGGAACCCTCTGTGATACATGGACAGAAGGATGGGTTCGAGGAGACAACTCCTATCGTCAATCACGAAACTCTCAATAGCCATGTCTCCGCTCAGAGGAGTGTTGAGAAAGAAGCTCCTCCTGTGAGTCATCAAAGCCTCGAAACTCATAAGACATCCTACACACACCCAAGAAATCTTGCATTTGCAGAGGAAAAGGACTGTGAAGTTGACGACTGGTCCACAGGAGAGGACGATCTGAGCAAAGGAGCAAGCCTCAAGAAAAAGGGATAGGCGCCTGATGAAGATGCCAACAAAGCCCCAAATGATGACAATTGCCATCTTAATGGGGCCGCCAAGCCTCAGAATGAGATTGCCTAGCTATAGATGTTGTCGCCTTGCCTCGAGAGAGGGTTGCCTCTGCACAGGAAAGGTGTGAATGCAAAAAACGCAAGTGATTTTGGCTGCGTTTATGGGTAGCCTGGGCAGTCTCTACAAAAGATCTCACATCTGTGTTCTCACTTAGGTGATGATACCATGTGAGAGTGCGCAACGAAAGAAGAAACACGAACACAAAGAGAGAAAGCAAAGAATGAATAAAGAAATACTGCACTGACTGAAATGTATACTGAATACAAAGATGTGGACTCATCACTCTCTACACGCAACCCGAAGTGTCAGTGAGAGCACCAGATCAGGCTGAAATGAGTGGCAGCACCAATGTCGGAGAGGAATAGGAGCAAGGTGTGCTATGACCTGTAGAAGAGAGGGAGAAAAGGATGACTTAGGGTCAGCTATATATAGCCCCATCTCCCCAAAGCTGGCCGACCTGCTAGCAGCTAGCAAAATTGGCCGATTGGGCCCCAAAAATGGGCTGACCTGCACAAAAAAGCCCTAAAAGGGCTGCTAGTCACTCGAGAAAGAAATGCAGCCAAGGTTCGTCTCTCTCTTTCATTGTGCACTCTCACAGAGGCTCCTCGAAGAAGATATTGCCATTGATATTAATCATACTCGAGCCCAATTCCTAGAAAGTAGAAATAGCCGAATTTTGTGGTCTATCACAAATAGCCCTACAAAAGCACATCATCACTATCGATTTCCCACCTTCAATCATCTTACCAAAGGGTCCCTCCACATGAACCCACAAGAAACAAAGCCAAATCTAAGCTCATTGTTGAGTACTTTTTTCATAGTCTTGAAACACCAACTACAAGGTTTGAAAACCACCATGATGCATATAAAAAGCCACGCCCAAGGAACCATCACATCATATAAATGAGGAAGACATAGATGCCCCATTGCCATCACCCTCTCACCGTTCCTCTTCAACTCAAAAACATGCAAGTGACTATATTACTAGGGCTAGAAAATGGATTCCATAGTCACACAACTTTGGCTGCCCAAGTGAAATCAAGTGGGAATGAAGATTTGAAGAATTTACATCACCCTTGCCCTTATTCTCCTCCAATGAGCCCACAAACTTCTTGCATTACTTCCAAAGATGCCTCTTCTTGCCATAGAAGTAACACTTTTCCCTCTTCATCTAGAAAAACCAAGAACGCATAACCAAACGTAGTATTGATAACACATAACATACCAATAATATGAGTTGGATCCTAGGAGGATGTTTCAAGAGTCTTGCTCTGGCAACATGGAGGTTGTATAAGGAAAACCTAGACCTTGGAGCTTCCTCAATGATACATAGGGGCATCTTAAGAGAGAAAACAGAAGAAAAACATGAGGAAAGTAGAGAAAGATATCTAGGGCAATTGAGTGGCCAAAGAACATGAATCAAGAAGACCAAAATCAAAAATTGGAAACATATAGTTCAATCACACAAAAAGTAAAACACAAATGCACTACTAAGACTAGAATTAAAAGTGAGTAGAGTTTGGGACATAGGTACTAAAGCAAACATGGAAGAATCTCTCTCAAGTACACGACAAGGATATTAGTATCAAAGAGTATAAATGTAGATTGTCAGATCATTAGAAGCAACAATCATGAACAATTCCAGCCAAAACATCAATCATAATAGCGTGAAATGTTGGTACATGCAGCCAAAATGCAAAGATTAATAAGATACAAGTGGATGGTAAGAATGAGCATGAGTGAAGATAAGAAAATGTTGGTACATGCAGCCAAAATGCAAAGATTAATAGGAAACAAGTGGATGGTAAGAATGAGCATGAGTGAAGATAAGAAAATGTTGGTACATGCAGCCAAAATGCAAAGATTAATAGGAAACAAGTGGATGGTAAGAATGAGCATGAGTGAAGATAACAAAATCAAAAGGCATAAAGACAAGGTGACAATGAACACAAGAACTAATAAACATAATGTGACAATGAGCATAAAAACAAATGAATTGCCAAGGCAATCCAAGAGCACAATACACAAAATGTTACAACAATGTGACAACATGTAACATTATGGACATCAACATTTCCAACTCTCTCCCTCAATCTCCATTAATGAGATGTGAAATATATAAGTGATATAAGAAAGGAATGCTATATGTAGCACATGACAAAAGCAAGGCATTGACTATTAAGAGATCTTTGCTCCTGCGCGGTTGATATCATATCATATGATGATGGTTGTGCTCGCCGCTCACTACAGTTGCCTGATCTATTATATTTCATGGAGGTTAAAAGTGCCTTCCTAAACAATTATTTGGAGGAAAAAGTCTATGTGGAGTAGACACTCAGATTTTCTTTTGCTGACCAAAAAGATAAGGTCTTTCGCTTGCAAAAAGCTATTTATGCGCTAAAGCAAGCATCGCACTCTTGGTTCCAAAGAGTGAGTAAGTTCCTTACAACTCACAGATACCATTTTGCCCCTTATGACCTAAATTTACATATATGTATCACTTCAAAGGGGGTCAGCTATATCATGCTATACGTAGATGATTTACTTATCACTCGCTCAAATTTTGTTGCCATGGCAAAAATTAAGGCTCAACTTTATACTATTCTTGAGATGACAAACCTTGGTTTGACATCTTACTTTTTAAGGATGGAGGTAGTTCAATCTCGGAGAAGTATTTTTGTGTCACAACAAAAGTACGCTCTTCAATTAGTGGACCAGTATTGCACGGATCAAACATGGCATGTGGCCACACCTCTTGATCACACCGTCCATCTTTCTAAGGATACCCTCAATCAACCCTTCGCAAGCACACCTATAGATTTGTAGTAGGAAAACTCCTTTGGTTGATTCACACTAGGCCAGATTTAGCTTACTCAATAAGTTTGCTTAGTCAATATTTCATTGCGCCTAGGATGTCACATTGGATTGCATGTCTTCATGTTTTGAGATATTTACAGTGCACCTATTATCATGGCCTAACTTATGGATCTAGTTTATGTTTACAGGGGTCCGCTAACTTTGATTAGGCAAGAGATCTTGATACCCAACATTCCCATGGCAACTGCCTCTTTAACTTGGGCACGGCACCCCAATCGAATGGGGTGTGGCCAAGACTAAGTATAGGGCTCTCTTTGATGGTACCACAGAGGCTATCTTCTTGAGGAGCTTACTAGCAACACTTTAGTTTCCATGCAACTCTCCTACCATTGTCTATTGCGACAACCAAAGTGCCATTGCCCTTGCAAGCAATCCCATCAATATCCCAAGACACGGCACATAGGGGTCCACTTCCACTTCACTAGAGAGTAGGTTGAGCTAGACACCATCTGCCTTGAGTTTGTATCTACATTACATAAATTTGCAGGCATATTGACCAAGGTGGTCAGTCGGCTAAAACTTCAGTACTTGCTACCCATGATCAACTTGGGTACTCTCTCCCCTACTTTTTCAGATTAACAAGGAGATGGTGATTCCCTCCAACTTTTCCTTCTAATTTAAGAGAAGGCAACTTTCTTCTTTTGGTGGTGACAGGATGTTATTTACAGTTTTTTTCCATACATTATGTATTTTGTATTTTGTATTTTGTATCATCTTCTTTATCATCAAGACGACATGATTGTAAAAGGATGCTCAGGCAAGTGAACAATTCTTCTACGAGGGTACTATCCAAGTGATGTTGTTACATAGTATTTTGAATTAGTATGATTACATCCACATTGCCTCTTACATAGCTCCAGTGCATTGGCATTACGTTCTTGTAAACATGCATCTATGTGCAATTATCCCTCTTCGATCCTTAGAGTGATCAATTTTGGATGTGCAATTATCCCTCTTCGGTCCTTAGAGTGATCAATTTTGGATCAAATATATTTGTGTCATTGCACATGGAAGTCTCCAAGGCAGTCTCCCTTGCTCGCTTAGCTTTACTAGCTTGCTTTCCGTACGCTTTCTTGCATCTCCACATATCCTTCATATTTGCTTTACACGCCCTTAGCCTATTCCTTCGTTGTTACATTACTACATGCAACTTATCGGGAAAACAAGCACGAGAGATTTCTCGTGCTTCCTCAAAAGGATTCACAGAGCTCAGTGGGGCATCGGCAGAAGACAGAAGACAGTCTCGTATTACTGTCAAACACGTAACACTAGTATCAGAGCCACTTCGATCACGTCCTGTGTTGGCGACTGCAATCGGGCCCACCAATCACAACTTCCTGTGCTGGTGACTGTAGTCGGGCCACGTCCTAAAACGATCACGTCCCGCCGAAACGATCACACCCCGTCTCTAGTCGTTTCGGCCACGTCCTGCGTCAATACAAGCCACATTAATCAAATTCCGACTGCGGCCTTGTTCCCACACGACCTGGTTGTGGTGTTTAGTCACACGCTAATCCAACGCTCCTGCCAACAGGCTTTGTTCCCACGCGACCTACACACAACCACTACAGATCACAGGAAAGCCACACTGTTCCTCACGTTCTTTCTACCACTAAGCTATAAAGGCCGTCGACATCTGTCCTACCTTTGTAATCAAGGAAGTACCCCACCTTTGTCTACAAATTTCTTATATTTCTTTCCAATTCCAATGTATAGATGGGGGAGAAAGAGAGAGGGGGGGCAACGGAAGGCTCTAGTTTCGAGGACCACCCTATGGTGGATCCCCATGAAACTGAAATGCAAGAAGAGCACTCGAAAGAATTCTTTGCTACACGAGAACAATTTGATGATTTAACTACTCATGTGCAAGCAGAGCGGGTTCAAATGGAGTCGCTAACTCAAGCACTCACCGAAATAAAATCCCAATTAGCCTTATTACTAGAAAGGGATAAAAATAAGGTAGAAACCTCAAACATTCCATCTTCATCGAAAGATCTAGATGTGACTATGCGAGATCCTAGGAAACCCCACCAAAAGCTGAGGAATAACCCAGTGTTAAAATATATGAAACCCCCTCGGTTTCACGGGGAGAAAAAAGACAGAAATAAAGACACTATCTTTAATTTTCTCCAAAAATGGGAGGATTTGCACAAACTTAAGAATACTCCATCACATCTCCAAGCATTCGAGGCCAGTCTAACCTTTGGGGCCAAAGGCATATAAATGGTGGAGAACTTTAAAGGAGGCAAATAAAATACCTGAAACTTCGGCTCAATTTGAATCAGTCTTTTTGAAAGAATTCCTTCCTGAAAATGCAATGGAAAGAAATTGGGAAGATTGGGATTTTGTCAAACAAAAGGGAAGACCTTTGCTGACATATCTCGAGGAGTATCGTGAGATAATCCTCGAATTGGAAGGAATAGATGAATTTCAAAAGACAAGAGGATTCATAAGGGGACTAGATAAGGCCTGTAAAAAGGAAGTGAAAAGAAGTTCACCCAAGACGCTTGAAGAAGCAATTAAATTTGCATTAATCAATGAAGATAATACGCGTCCAACTGCACTCACTAGTCTCACTGATACAAAGCCCAAGACTAAGGAATTTGAAGCCTCAAAATTTGTAGACAAATCCAAAAGGAAAATGCCATTTCTTAAGGGCAAGAAACAACCCTTTGAAAGGAAACAATATGTAAGGCCAAAGTTAAGCCAAGATGACTTTGATAAAAATAAAAAACAAAGGTTGTGTTTCAATTGCCTATCCCCTAACCATGCTGCCTAGAATTGCCCTCAAAGGAAAAAGGAAAAAGATAAAGGAAAGGATAAGGACAAGGGCAAGGGAAAAAAGAAACAAATCCATCCAGTGCAAACCCTGGAATTAAAGGGACATGAAAAGTATAAATCTTTAGAGGTCTTTCACAAGGATGTAACACAGGTGTTAAATGTCAACTTCTATGTAGCAACCTACTTTTGGGCCACATGATTTAGTTAGAGTGCATGGATTGATAGCTGGAAAGAGGATTAGAGTCATGATTGATGACTCTGCCACCCACAACTTCATAAACTTATGCACTTGTCAAAAAATTGAAACTTCCCCAACAAAAGAGTGGGCATCGATATGTTGTTTGTATGATGCAAGGTCAAGATAATAAAATATGGAATACAATGGTATCCAATTTGGAAATTGAGATCCAAGGATATAAAGATAAACTTGATTTCCAAATTATGAATATGGGAAGAGCCGATATTGCTTTAGGAAGTGTGGCTATGGAGATTGGAACCATCCTTAAAACGTAGTTATCATCATAATACACTGGAATTTGAAAGGGATAGTAAGACTTTTGTGATTCAAAGTGAACATGAAGTATCTAATAACCCTTTGTTGTGTTCCATTGAAGTTCAAAAGCTGATAAAGAAGGAAGCTTGTGAGATATATATGTTATGGACCCTTCCTGTACAGAACACTTTTACTTTCTGTAATATAAAGCAACAATTTTCTTATGTTTGTGAGTTGAATGTAAATAATGAATTAAGTGGTTTATTAGATGAATTTAAAGATGTGTTTCCTTCTGATTTACCAAGTGGCCTTCCACCGAATAGGGATGATGTAAATCACCCAATTGACATAGATACGGATACACACCCTATTTCTAAACCACCTTATAAGCTAAGTGAAACACAGCACCAAGAAGTCGAAAGACAAATTAAGGATTACCTTGATAAAGGGTTTATACAACCCAGCAATTCACCTGGGCTTCGCTAATTTTATTGGTGAAGAAAAAAGATGGTTCTATGCGACTTTGTGTTGATTATAGAGCACTTAATAAAATAACAGTGAAGAATAAATTTCCTATGCCCAGAATTGAGGATCTTTTTGATCAATTACAAGGGGCAAAATTCTTTACAAAGATAGACTTAAGATGAAGCTATCACCAAGTAAGAATTAAGGCCTAGGATGTTCCTAAGACGGCATTTCGTACTAGATATGGGCATTATGATTTTTTGGTGATGCCTTTTGGCCTCACTAATGCACCAGCTACTTTTATGAAGCTGATGAATAGTGTGTTACGGCCCTATCTAGAACACTTTGTAGTAGTCTTCTTGGATGATATATTGATCTTTAGTAAATCAAGAGAAGAACATTTTGAACACTTACGATTAGTATTCCAATTGTTAAGAACGCATTCCCTTTATGCGAAGAAAACTAAATGTGAATTTTTTGCAGAAGAGGTCAAATACTTAGGGCATATTATCTCGAAAGAGGAAATCAGGATGAATCCAGAAAAAGTATAGGCAATTATTGAATGGCCATCTCCAAGGAACCTAGAAGAGTTGCAGATCTTCCTAGATTTATCTGGATTTTATCGTAGATTCATTCGAGATTATGCCAAGATAGTTGTTTCAATGACGGACCAACGTAAAGGGAAAGGAAAGAGCTTTAATTGGGAAACAGATCCAAAATGAAAGTTTTCAAAAACTTAAGGTAGCTATTGCTACAGCTCCAGTACTATTAATTGTGGTTCCCAATAAACCATTCGTGGTTGAAGCTGATGCCAGTGATAGGACCGTAGACGCTGTCTTATTACAAGAGAGTTGACCAGTTGCTTTTGAAAGCAAGAAATTAGACCGTGCAAAACAGAATTATTCCGTTCATGAGAGGGAGTTGTATACAATAGTACATGCAATGAAGAAATGGAGACACTATTTGTACGGTGCCAAACTTTAAATCTTGTCTGATCATGAAAGCATTAAGTGGCTTAATGACCAACCGGATCTACAAGGGCGTAAAGCTAGATGGGCCAAACTCCTTTAAGAGTTTAACTATGAGATAAGGTATAGAAAAGGAAAGTACAATATAGTGGTTGATGCACTCAGCAAAATGCCCATCATAAATGAATTGAGTTTTACTCAGTTCACTTCCGATTTGCTTGAATCCTTAAACAAGAGAGTTGACCAGTTGCTTTTGAAAGCAAGAAATTAGACCGTGCAAAACAGAATTATTCCGTTCATGAGAGGGAGTTGTATACAATAGTACATGCAATGAAGAAATGGAGACACTATTTGTACAGTGCCAAACTTTAAATCTTGTCTGATCATGAAAGCATTAAGTGGCTTAATGACCAACCGGATCTACAAGGGCGTAAAGCTAGATGGGCCAAAAGTCCTTTAAGAGTTTAACTATGAGATAAGGTATAGAAAAGGAAAGTACAATATAGTGGTTGATGCACTTAGCAAAATGCCCATCATAAATGAATTGAGTTTTACTCACTTCACTTCCGATTTGCTTGAATCGTTAAAAGGGAAATGCTAGGTTGATCCGGCATATTCCAACATATGGAAAGCAATAGAAAATGGAGATCCAAATGGAAGGGTCTTCACTGAGGAAGGAACATCCGAGGATGTTCAACAAGGAAATGGAGCATCAAGGGTTGCTTAAATGGGATTCAAGTGGAAGAACTTTACCATTGATAATGGTTATCTACTCTACAAGGGTAGAGTATGTGTCCCGAAAGATGAAGAAATAAGGTGCCAGATACTCTTTGAGTATCATGATACCCCTAGTGCAGGATGTCCAGGAGTTATTAAGACTTATAGTCTTATTAAAAAGCAATTCTATTGGCCTGGAATGAATAAGGACGTCTTTGGCTATGTGGTCAAATGTAGTAAATGCCAGGTTAATAAAGCTAAAAGATTGAAAATGGGAGGACTTCTCCATCTATTAGAGATTCCTTCGGAAAAATGGGAGAGTATCGCCATGGACTTTATTGTTGCATTACCCAGAACACAGAGGGGGCACGACTCTGTGTGGATGATTGTGGATAGGTTTGTGAGAGTGCGCAACGGAAGAAGAACACGAACACAGAGGAGGGGAGAGAGAAAGCAGGGTATGAAGGAAGAAAGTCTGCACTGACTGAGATGAATGCTGAATACACTGAAATGGACGGAGCAGTCCCTGCACGCAGCCCAGAGCGTCAGTGAGGGCACCAGAACAGACTGAAAGCAATGGCAGCACCAATGCCGGAGTGGGAGAGGACGGAGAGTGTGCTGAACCTGCAGAAGACAATGCTGGGAATGACTAGGGGGCTGCTATATATAGCCCCAGGCCAGAAAACTGGCCGACCTGCCAAATCTGGCCGACTTGGCCAGATCTGGACGACCTGCCCAGAAATCTGGGCCAACTGCACACTAAAAAAGCCCAGTGTGGGCTGTGTGACTCCCGAAGGCTGAATGCAGACAAGAACAGCAACTACTAAGCTGACAGAGCTCCTCTGTCTCCTGTCAGAATCTGACAGGAGCTCACAACCAGGAGATGACAGACCGAGAATGATAAAAGAGCAGGCTAACACCCCCTCTCAGATCCTGGGAGGGTCTGAAGACCTAAGAACCGTATGTGATGAAGCAAAGAAGCCTGAGGCAAAGGCTTCGTGAAGAGATCAGCCGCATTGGCTGCCGTAGGACAGTAGACCACCACCAGCTCCGAATCCACGATCCGCTCTCGAACATGGTGATACTGAACCTCAATGTGCTTCGTGCGAGCATGAAACACCGGGTTCTTCGCCAGAGCAAGAGCACTCTGGTTGTCCACGCGCAGCTCCGTAGGTCCGGTCTGGGAAAAGCCAATCTCCGCCAGTAAGCGACGGAGCCAAACTGCCTCCATAGTGGTCGAACATAGGGCCCGATACTCGGCCTCTGTAGAAGAAAGTGCCACAGTAGGCTGCTTCTTGCTGCTTCAAGAGACAGCACCGGATCCAAGGGTGAAAGCATAACCTGTAGTGGATCGTCTCGAATCCACATCACCTGCCCAATCAGAATCACTCCATCCAGAAAGGGTAATCCCATCTCCATACATGATCCCGAAGGATCGAGTCCCCTGTAAATAGCGAAGAACACGCAAGGCTGCCTGCCAATGATCCTGGGTAGGAGTCTTCATAAAGAAGACAACAAAGCCACCACAAAAGAGATATCCGGCCGAGTGTGAAGCAGCCAGATGAGAGAGCCGACAAGGCACCTGTAACGAGTGGCATCTGTAAGGGGGACTCCATCTGCCAAAAGCTTGGACTCAGGGTCCATGGGGCATGAAATAGGCCGACACGCGACCATATCAAACTCCGAAAGAAGCTCGAAGATGTACCTGTGCTGCGAGATAAAAATGCCCGGTGCCATCTGATAGATCTCCAGTCCTAGAAAGAAGTGAAGGATCCCTAGATCCGTCATGTCAAACTCCTGCTGAAGAATGGACCGAGTATGCTCCACCTGCTGAGTGTCGCTCCCTGTAATGATAAGATCATCGACATACAAAATAAGGAAAACAGAAAGGGAATCCACAACCCGTAAGTAGAGATTGGGATCATGAGCGGAGCGCGCAAAGCCACTCTGTAGAAAGAAGCGGTCAATCCTCTGGTACCAAGCACAAGGAGCCTGCTTCAGGCCATAAAGAGCCTTCCACAGCCTGTAGACATGATCCTCCTTCCCCTGCACAAGAAAACCAGGAGGCTGTGTAACATAAATCTCCTCCTCAAGGACGCCATTCAAAAAAGCGGACTTGACGTCCATCTGATAAACAGGCCAACGGTGGTGAGCGGAAAGAGCCAAAAGAACTCGAATGGTGGACATCCTAACTGTAGGAGCAAAAGTCTCAAAGTAGTCCAAGCCTGCGCACTGTGCAAAACCCTTGGCAACAAGCCTAGCCTTATGCTTGTCCAAGGAGCCATCTGCAAGATACTTGGTCTTAAAGACCCATTTCACACCTATCACCTTCCGTTTCTCGAGACGCGGAACAAGCTCCCAAGTATGGTTTCGCTCGATGGAATCGAGCTCGGCCTGCATAGCCTGTCTCCAAATATCCTGTGCAAGAGCCTCCTCCACAGTGGAAGGCTCGGAATCCTGAAGAATCTGAGACATAAGAGCATAGTTCACACATAGTGTACTATCCCGCTGTGCCTGTAATCGGGCTGATCGACGTGGACCTGTAGAATAAGCAGAAAAGTGAGTAACACCTGAATCCTGCATGAGCCGGGGATACCATAAGGGAATCCTAAGAGACTCCTGCTGCTACGAGGGAGACCGTGTAGTCTCCGGAACCTGCAAAGCACCCATATCGGAGAGGGACTCCCCCTCACCAAATGAAGGTAGATCCTCCGCATCGGAAGAAGGCTGTGTATCCCGTGAAGATCCCGAAGGGGAGGTGGAAGAGCTCGTAGAAGACGGAGGCACATCCACCAAAGGGGAAAGGGAAGCCGAAGGAGGAGGAAACCATCAATCGGATCCTCAGAGGCCGAAGCCTCATCAAAGATCACATCCCTGCTCACCTCAACCTTCCGTGTCGTCAGGTCGTAGAGCCGATATCCCTTCATGGTCGTGTATAACCCACGAAGATAAGCTTTCTCGACTTAGAGTCGAACTTCGTCTTCCTCTTCTTCTTGTCCACATGGACAAAAGCATCGCACCCAAAGATGCGAAAATGGGACACGGAAGGCTTCTTCCCAAAGAAAGCCTCATAAGGAGTCATGTCCTGTAAAGCCGAAGTCGGAGAGCGGTTGCGAATATGCAGCGCTGTAGCCACCGCCTCACCCCAAAGGAAATGAGGAAGACTCCTATGCTCCAGCATAGATCGGGCCATCTCCACCATGGTCCGATTCGCACGCTCCACCACACCATTCTCAGATGGTGTGTTCGGATGTGAATGCTCCAACCGAATACCATGATCCCTGCAAAACTGAGAGAAAAGGTGAGAAGTGAACTCGCCACCGTGATCAGCTCGAACGCCACGAACCTTGGAAGTTGTTTGGGTCTCCACAAACACCTGCCACTCACAGAAGCGGGAGTACGCCTCGCTCTTGTACTCCAAGAAATAAGGCCACACATAACGACTAAAGTCGTCCACAATCAGCATCAAATACCTTGCCTTCCCAAGGGAGGCCGTGCCCATAGGTCCGCAAAGGTCGGTGTGAACCAACTCAAGCGGAGAAGTAGCCCTCCTAGAAGCAACCTGAGGGTGAGGCTACCTATGCTGCTTGCCCCTCAAGCAGCTAGGGCACAAAGTGTGAAGAGGAGGGAAATCTGGAAGTCCCTCCACCATCTTCCTCCGAGAAGCCCGCCGAAGAGAATCGAGGTTGAGCGTATAGAGCCCACCCTCCTGTGTACCTGTCCAAAGAGCATCACCTGTAGAAGCATCCTCCACTGTGACTGCATCCTGAGTAAAAATGACTCGCGTACCTAGCTGAGTAAGGCCATGCACAGACAATAGGTTAAAACCCAAATCAAGGACATAGAGAACTTTGGCGGAGGAAGACCGCCTGTCAGAAAACATAGGTAGAGTCCCCACGCCTCGAACAGGGACTATAGAATTGTCACCAATGGTGACTGTACCCCCTCGGGAACGAAGATCCTGAAGCCAATCCTGGCGGAAGGTCATATGTGAAGATGCTCCACTGTCTACGAGCCAAGGCTTCTCCAGAGTGGTAGAAGCTAGGGCTGTATCCTCCTCAACAAAGACATCCACAAACGCAGATTCTGTCGTGGCTGGGGCCGCCTTCGAGTCCTTCTCCTTGGGCTTCAAATGGGGATACTTCTGCCAACACTTCTCCTCGGGATGAGTGCCCTTCCCACAGTGGGGACATTTGGGCTTCTTCTCCTTCGCATCCTTCTTGTCCTCCTCCTTCTTGTCCTTGGCCCTCTCCTTCTTTTGTTTCTTCTTCTTGCCGCCACCTGTACCTGCCGTAAAAACCTTGGTGGAGCCACTGGCTCCCACCTCTTTGAGTCGCTCGTCATGCTCCAAGACAAGCGGGGAAAGCTCCTCCCATAGGAGTGTCTCACGGGTCCTCGAGGTGATGAGGCTGGTATAGAAGACATCATAACAGGGTGATGGCAGCTGAGTCAACAGAATCATTGCCAAATCCTTAGACGATATCATACGACCAAGAGAGGCTAACTCGCCTCGCATGTCCTCCATCTTCGTGATGTGCTCCTTCATGGAAGGAGAATCATCAAGACTGAGCATCCGCAACTTCTTCTCGAAGGAAATCTTGTGGGCAAACGTCTTGTGCTGATACAAAGATGCAAGCTTCTTCCACACTTCCGCCGCGGTCTGTAACCTGTGAACATGTACAAGAACAGAATCATGTAGACTCATAAAAAGAAAGGAACGGGCTCGAGAGTTGAGCCTATCCCACAAGGCTGCACGGTCCATAGAGGTGCCATCGGACGAATCCACGGGGGGACGGTCGATGGGCGAAGAAACAAGCTCCCAAAGGTCAAACGTATCGAGGATGCATGCCACCTTGCACGACCAGAGGGAGAAGTTGGAACCATCCAACTTATCTTCCTTCGGAAAGGAAGGGAGAATCGGCACCTGAATGGAGGGAATCAAGGAAGGCATCCGCACATCTGAAGCAGTCTTCACGGAAGATACCTTCACGGTAGATGGAACCCTTTGAGATGCATGGACTGAAGAAGGACGAGTGCGAGGAGGTTCCTCCCGACGTCGAAACTCCTGATAATCCCGCCTCCGCTCAGAGGAATGATGAGAACGGAGCTCATCCTCTGAGTCGTCAAAGCCTGAAAACTGGTAAGACATCTTCCAATCTGCAAAATACCAAAGAAAATTGTGCCGATGTCGAAGTATGACCAGCAGTTTGGTCACCAACCACCAAGACGCAGACTGTGATAGCCTACAAACACCTAGATCTTCAAAACACAAAGCTAACTGATGACGATCACCAAAAAAGAGACCACCAGCACCAGGACACAGCCAGAAAATGAGTCGCTAGCAGGAAATGTGCCGCCAAGAGTGGTAGCGACCATCAGATCTGCAAAACGCAGGCTGATGATGTGTCGCCCAGCAGGAGGGACAGCCTAATGGAAAACGCAGGGAAGAAGGGTCGTTGGATGACGTGGCAGCCTCGGAAGACAGCGTCTACAGCAAACGCAAGAAGAAGAGCCTCCTACAGGGGCCGCCTGGGCAGTTGTAGATGAGATGACAGCAGCAGTGAGGTATCTCTCCACGTGGTTATGTCCTCCGTGCTCTCAGTCAGGCAATGATACCATGTGAGAGTGCGCAACGGAAGAAGAACACGAACACAGAGGAGGGGAGAGAGAAAGCAGGGTATGAAGGAAGAAAGTCTGCACTGACTGAGATGAATGCTGAATACACTGAAATGGACGGAGCAGTCCCTGCAGCAGCCCGGAGCGTCAGTGAGGGCACCAGAACAGACTGAAAGCAATGACAGCACCAATGCCGAAGTGGGAGAGGACAGAGAGTGTGCTGAACCTGCAGAAGACAATGCTGGGAATGACTGGGGGGCTGCTATATATAGCCCCAGGCCAGAAAACTGACCGACCTGCCAAATCTGGCCGACCTGCCCAGAAATCTGAGCCGACTGCACACTAAAAAAGCCCAGTGTGGGCTGTGTGACTCCTGAAGGCTGAATGCAGACAAGAACAGAAACTACTAAGCTGATAGAGCTCCTCTGTCTCCTGTCAGACTCTAACAGGAGCTCACAACCAGGAGATGACAGACTGAGATAATAAAAGAGCAGGCTAACAAGGTTAACCAAAATGGCTAGGTTTATTCCAACTTCAACTGATGTTAAAACACCAAAATTGGCTAGATTATTCATAGAGAACATATACCAATTGTATGGCCATCTCCAAGGAACCTAGAAGAGCTGCAGATCTTCCTAGATTTATCTGGATTTTATCGTAGATTCATTCGAGATTATGCCAAGATAGTTGTTTCAATGACGGACCAACGTAAAGGGAAGGGGAAGAGCTTTAATTGGGAAACAGATCCAAAATGAAAGTTTTCAAAAACTTAAGGTAGCTATTGCTACAGCTCCAGTACTATTAATTGTGGTTCCCAATAAACCATTCGTGGTTGAAGCTGATGTCAGTGATAGGATTGTAGACGCCGTCTTATTACAAGAGAGTCGACCAGTTGCTTTTGAAAGCAAGAAATTAGACCGTGCAAAACAGAATTATTCCGTTCATGAGAGGGAGTCGTATACAATAGTACATGCAATGAAGAAATGGAGACACTATTTGTACGGTGCCAAACTTTAAATCTTGTCTGATCATGAAAGCATTAAGTGGCTTAATGACCAACCGGATCTACAAGGGCGTAAAGCTAGAAGGGCCAAACTCCTTTAAGAGTCTAACTATGAGATAAGGTATAGAAAAGGAAAGTACAATATAGTGGTTGATGCACTCAGCAAAATGCCCATCATAAATGAATTGAGTTTTACTCAATTCACTTCCGATTTGCTTGAATCCTTAAAAGGGAAATGCTAGGTTGATCCGGCATATTCCAACATATGGGAAGCAATAGAAAATGGAGATCCAAATGGAAGGGTCTTCACTGAGGAAGGAACATCCAAGGATGTTCAACAAGGAAATGGAGTATCAAGGGTTGCTCAAATGGGATTGAAGTGGAAGAACTTTACCATTGATACTGGTTATTTACTCTACAAGGGTAGAGTATGTGTCCCGAAAGATGAAGAAATAAGGTGCCAGATACTCTTTGAGTATCATGATACCCCTAGTGCGGGACGTCCAAGAGTTATTAAGACTTATAGTCTTATTAAAAAGCAGTTCTATTGGCCTAGAATGAATAAGGACGTCTTTGGCTATGTGGTCAAATGTAGTAAATGCCAAGTTAATAAAGCTAAAAGATTGAAAATGGGAGGACTTCTCCATCTATTAGAGATTCCTTCAGGAAAATGGGAGCGTATCGCCATGGACTTTATTGTTGCATTACCCAGAACACAGAGGGGGCACGACTCTGTGTGGATGATTGTGGATAGGTTAACCAAAATGGCTAGGTTTATTCCAACCTCAACTGATGTTAAAACACCAAAATTGGCTAGATTATTCATAGAGAACATATACCAATTGTATGGCCTTCCGACAAATATAGTTTCTGATCGCCATAGAAAATTTGATAGTCAATTTTGACGCGCTATATTTAGGAAGTTGGATACTAAACTTAGCATGAGCACGGCGGAGTACCCACAAACTGATGGGCAAATTGAAAGGGTTAACCAAATCCTTGAAGATATGTTGAGAGCATATGTAAGTAAAAGGCAAACTAATTGGGAAGAGTATTTACCGATAGCAGAGTTTGCATATAATAGTGCCAAGCACTCTTCCACTGGATATAGTCCATTTATGCTAATGTATGGGTTTCAACCCAGAGCTCCTTATGCAATAGGACTGCACAAGGAAAAGGTTCAAGCACCAAAGGATTTTGGAGAGGATATGAATAGTATGTTTAAATTTGCTCAAGAAAATATTAAGAAAGCTCAAGACCGAGCTAGAGCTTATGCAAATCCTCACCGAAGAGACATCTCCTTTGAGGAAGGGGAATTGGTCTATCTTAAGGTGCCTGAACAAACTAAAACCATGAAAACGGAACAATGTCCAAAGCTTTCACCCAAGTATTATGGTCCTTTCACAATACTTAAGAGGGTGGGGAAACAAGCTTACAAGCTCCAACTGCCTGCTGGTAGTAAAACCCATCCAGTTTTCCACGTAAGCAAGCTAAGAAAGAAGCTAGGTGATATGGATAATCTAATCTTAAATGATAACATTGAGGAGCTATTAGGTGACCAATCTATTCCACATGAACTAGAAAGAATTTTAAATGTTCATAACACACGAACAAGGAATACTATTTACCAAGAATATCTAGTGAAATGGAAAGATTGTTCAGAAGAAAGCTCAACATGCGAGCAAGTAAGTACTTTAAGGAAACGGTTTCCCAATTTACAGTTGGACCTTCCAAGTATCGTTTTCGAGGACAAAACCGATTCTTGAGGAGGAGGAAATGTTACATTAACAAATGTAACTTATTGGAAAACAAGCACAAGAGATTTCTTGTGCTTCCTCAAAAGGATTGACAGAGCTCAGTGGGGCATGGACAAAAGACAGAAAACAGTCTCGTATTACTGTCAAACACGTAATATTCATCATCAACACCTAGTAGTTATAGGGATAGCTTGCTTCTTTTGTGAAGGCTTTGGAACTAACCATTAGTCTCCCATCTATTATCTATTATTTAATCAATCGCAATCCATCTTTTACACAAACAATTCAATTTTTTTAATTAAAATTTTATTGTGATTCCATCTGCCTTTGCAAGACTTGATAGGCCACTCGACACCCGATGTGCACACTTTGTCTGATACCCTAGCCTCTCTAGAGACGACTACTTAGAATCCCCTGGTAAGATAACCATCACCTCTGTAGTCTTGGTAGGCCATTGGGCAGCCCTCGTGTAACTTTGTCTAATGCCCTGGTTACTTTGGGATTGGACACCCTGGAAAATTTTTTAAAAAAAAATTAAAAACGCACAAAACTTTGGATTGGCCTTCATTTCTAACTCAATTTTTGGGCCTAAGAGGGAGAGTCCAACTAAAATAAGCATTATAAACTAAATTTTCCTCTTGAAAAATCCTAAATTTCTTGATTAATTAAAAAAACTAAAACAAGACCGGTTTGAGAGAGTTTAAAACAAGGAAAGATTCGAGGTCCAAAAACTTTCTATAAATAGGCAGGCTGCCCTCCATTCAGCCCAATCTCATTCTTGCACCTCTCAAACTCTCTAGCTTCGCTGTCTACACCCACTTCAAAGAGGATATATCAATCGAGACTGCCCAACCTCGTCTCCATCCATGCAATTCATATTTCCAACCTCTACCTCACAATCCATGCCTTCTATTATTGCTCCTTGTTATCATCAGCCCTTCAAAGGCTGCATTTGCAGCTAGTGGTAGTTTTCAAATTGCATTCACATCACAGTAACTGTATTCTCTTGAGGTCATACTTTATTATACACTTTTATTTATGTTTCTACATCAGGGTATTCCTTTACACAACTATCTAGACTGTTGTAAGTTACTCCAAGTCAATAATCAACTATTGTCTCCTCTCCCAAAATTGTCTGAAATTACTCTTCCTAGCCTTACCTGGATCTATTGATGACTGCTTGCCATGTGATAAACCTACCCATATGAACTCAATCTCTAAAAATGCATTTCCACTCAATTGTAATCGTCATAAGTAACATTTGTTTATTACATTTGTTTTCTTTGCCCTTACTATATATAAAGAAAAGTGAATTAAAGTTGGCTACTAATGAGCAGCCACAAGTCATGGTAAACCCATACTATGGATTAAAGAAAAAATTATACACACTTCCACCTACATGACCTGATTGGGTGCCTGTGACCAAAACTTAAGCATATCAAGGCCCATCTTGCAAACAAAAAGAATTAATGCCCTAAAGTATGTGTCGAATCCACAATATAGACCGTTATAATCAGCAAGATGGCACAACCATAAAATGTTTGTACAATGTGTATACGTAGACTGAAAGCTTAAAATGCACATATCTTTACATAGATAACTTACATGAAGATTTCAACATTGTTTTTGTAATATACTCGTAAAGAGCTTTCACGACACCCATATTCAGGGGATCCCTAAAGTTAGGAACCTTGGATTAGCCTAAAATTGCTAGTCCTAAAAAGTAGGAATGACGTTTTAAAAATAACAAGTTTTATTTTCTAGCTACTACTTACTAAATTCGGATATTTCTATTCTTAACAATACTCAACTCAAAAAGAAAGGCTATAGAGAATACACAAGTATCAAGACACTTGCTATACAAGCTTCCAAGTATCCTACCACTTGAAACACCTCATAACATGTTATTGGACACTTGTTTTGTGACACTTCACTTTTCATTTTTCCACTAGCTCTCTCCTTCTTCTATAAAGAGAGCTTATTTTTCCTAATTCTACATCAATTTTCTTAAAGTAAACTCTTACACCACAACTAAGAATAGCCTATAGTTGGCCCTATGCATCTACATCATCATTCTTCACTTCTCCATCATCAAATGCCTTTATATTCTCTCTTCTTTCACTATTGTTTTACAAGATCAAAACCTATAGATTCATTGCAACACTTTCTTCTCTAGCTCTTCTTTCATTTCAAAAACAAAAAATAAGCATCTATCAATGTATTATTCTTCATCAACAGAGAAAGATCAATTTCTCTCTTTTACTCATTTATTTAAAAAATCGATTATTTTTAGTACATAGTAATTGATACATGTGCATGTATGTCTTTACATGATCTTCTAAGAGTCAAAACGATTTCTCACTCTCAAGTTAATTGCAACTAAGCTCTTTTCCAAAAGACTTGGGTTGAGTAAAAATACACTTTTTCATAAAGGAGACACAAGGGGAGAGGAGGTGAGGAGGGATAATGAAGCCTATCTTCAATCCTCAATCTTATCTCCATTACTTTTACACTTCCATGGCTATTAGTTTCTAGATAATTGTCATACTCACCTTTAAGTATTTGTTTTCTCCATTTCTTAAAATATTAAGTCTCAAGAACAAACGAATATATATTATAATTATTGAGCACACGAAGTTGTTTAGGACATTGACAATAATCCAATAAATTGATAAATACTTGGTCTTGTCCAAGTTTTGAGCACTACCCAGTCTCAAGCTTAGATTCTTAATCTCTTTGATCTTGAAAGCATCGAAAACTTTCATAAACCTTAGTCCAAGACATTAAATGACTTAATTTTCTAATCCCCATAGCCCCCGACATCATTACCAAAAAGTATGCCGCATTGGTACCATAGTAGCATTTGCAACCCTTATAGCAGGGTTTCCAAAAGTAACTCCAATTTCAGTCTACTTAATGTCTCTAACCACGATATATACCAAGCATGCACAAGCACCTAACCCCAGCAACTTTTGTCGATGTTCCCACTATCCAAGTTGGGCTTTTCCGTCACCATGACTCACATTCAACTTAATCTAGCATATACACAACTGAATTATCCCAATAGTAATAAGTTAGAAATTCACAAACCCATGACCAACCTTTGCAAAATTTTGTAACCTTTCATCAAACAGAAACTCCCTTAATTGATGCCTTTCATGTTTGGACTTGGGCAAGTAGATTATGCTAGGCTTTGCCATCCAAACATTATAAGAAGTGTTTAAATGGTCTCTCCCTAAAGCTACTTTCAAGAGTGGATAGAAATCCTTGAATTTGAACGGTACTTGAATGTCAAGTTCTTGAGTTGCAAAATTAAGGCTCAAGTCATCTTACCAAGTATGAAAAGAAAAGAGTCAACACTTTTGACTTTGAAAGAATCAAGTGTACATTAGTGCTTACATTCCTTATGTTTATTTTATACCACTTTCTTTTTGGTTTTTTGCTACTCACTTTTGTGATGGGATCTTTTTTAGAGTATCATGGAGAGACCTTGGGATAGATACTTTCAATACTATCAATACAATCGCATACAAGTTAAGAATATGATTCATTCAATAAAAACAATAATTTTATGGAAATTTTTGAAGCTTCTTGAGTGGATAATAGCATAGGTTCACATAGAGCGCTATCATAAATAAGACATACTTTTTTAAAAGAAAAGCAAGCACTCAAATAAAAGAAAGAAACTCTCATGTACATAAGAACTTGAAGCACGTGAGAAAAAAACAATTCTGATCTCTCGTTACCTTAGCAGCAACAGAGTTTGGATATTTCTTCTGCAAGTCAGCATACAATTCATCCAGCTTCTGCAGCCCCTCAATATTATCTAGTTTTCCTTCCTCAAAATCCAATCCTAATGCCTTCTGTAGGCCTTCATAGTATCTGCCAAAAAATGCAAAAGAAAGATCTCACAAATCCTTGCTTGCGATGCACGCACATATACTCAGGAAACAAAAGCAAGTGCATGCCTTCTCATGACAATACCAGAAATTCATCATGATAAACAGCACTGGACATTGAATATCAAAGACTTTGTGCTTCCAAAAAAAATGGCATGTTAATGTACAGTAAAAAATGACAAAATATAAGCAGTAAACTTGAAGAAAGTGAACAAGTCGAAGAGATTCTGTAATGCTATACAGTTCTGATATAGATATGGTTGACATACAGTTGACAAAAGATATATTTTATGTGACAATGAATATGAAAAAACTCTCTACACAAAAGCCACATGCAGAAGCACAAAACAAACAATGCACGGCTATTTGAATGTCTATTCATAGAACAATATACTTTAACCTCAGTTAAGGAGCCCCAGTTGTAAGATCAATTAACCTTCATTCAAACACCAAGGCGTGTAATCGTTAAAATGTGATATCAGAATAAGAAAGATGTTGGACCCAGAATGTGCACTGTATTAATCCAATGCCATATTGCATGGCTTTACAACTGTCACAGGCCACCTAATCTATGAGACATCAATTTGTACACACACTCCAGTTACACTGAACAGTGTCTATGACAGAAAATCGGAAGAGGAAAGATGACCTCAGGGATCCAGTTACACTGAACAGTGTCTATGACAGAAAATCGGAAGAGGAAAGATGACCTCAGGGAAAAACCACAAACCACTATGGAACAACTTTTATACAAGCTTCAGCTTTATAATTCTAAGGCGTACCAAAAAAGCAGTTGTATGTGTGAGTTAATCCACGTGCAGTTGTCATGTAACTTTAGCAACCACTTGCAAAAAACACCCTTTCCTGATTAATGACACAATCTTCACAGTTTCTTTCACAATTTTCATCACTGACCTGTAATTCTCTGAGTTTAGGTTCAGAAGTGAGTAATATGTTTCCTTAGCTTCATTGAAACGTTCAAGCTTAACTAGCAGTGAAGCCCTAATTTCCATTACTCCTAGTTTATCAACCTGCAAAGTTAAAGCTATCATGTTACAAGCATGCAACTGTTCAGCTGACTCGAAAACTCATACCATCCTCATAACATCCATTGAAATGAGAAGCTGAACTCTTTTATGCTGGAAGTAAGTCCCTTGACTATCATAGCAATACAAAAAGACTCTTACAATTTTTATTTGTTTGTTATTAAGCTCTTCCAATGCTTTTTCCAGAGCTCCAGCCTCTTCAAGAAGAGATACCTGATAGTACAGTACAAGCAACCAACAATTGACGGAAATATGATCAATAGCTGATAATTTACACAACGAACTAAATCCTCCTGTAAGATTTAATAATAATAATAATAATAATCACTCTTCGAGCAGCAATGCCTAATCAAATCAGGGGAATTTTTCAACAGAGCTAACCTTATACAAAAGCATTTCACTGTGCTCATATCTCTCATTGTCAGGAGGATAATCTTCCTCTAGAGTGCCTTCATAAGCATTCAATATATCAACTGCCTTCCCTGGGCTGTACAGGAAGAATTAAGACTTCAGTAACAAAGCTATTTAGATAGTGATAGCTTTAACTTCCAAAGTTAATGACGTTACTAGGTTCTTCAAACAAACAAACAAGCGCATGCCACATTGCACTCACTATTGAATAAATGAGTCTGCTGCAGACAACAATTCGCTCATTCTATTCACATCATAGCTCATTCATAATTCATTATCTGCCTCGTTCCCGACACATCATGCCAGCCAAATGTACAACTAGAAACTTGCACAATTAATTTCGAATCTCTTTGAAAAATTTAATACTTGAAACGGTTCAAATGGCAGTGTCAAATCTCAGAGAATATGTTCAAGCTTGGTGGAGGCATGGTAAGTCATTACTGTACAACACTAAGTCATAGACATGGAAACAAATGGAATTGACATGGTTCTGATCGTGTAGCCTTATGGCCCTAAGGGACCCACAACTACAAAGCAAGTAATGAATCACTTCATAAATCCACATAACTCAAAAGACTTCAGTTTCCTACACGCATAATGAGCTCTATGTCTTGCATTTGACACTCCACCCAAATATGCTGCTCACACACTATATAAAGCACTGAGCCTTGTACTTGACAACCCAAATAGTGTTGTAAATATTAAGGTAAATGAGGAAGCCACAGCAAAGCAGCATTGACAACAAATTCCCAAATCAATTCAGAGTTCACGAAGATCCTACCTACTCTACTTTAGAAATGACCTATTCATGTCAAAAGCAAGCACTGACGATGAATACATGACCTGGAGCTACAAATTACAAACATTTAATCAATATGATTGAGTCTGCACTACGAGAACAGCAGCACTAAAGATTGAGGGTCGCCAAACACACACCAAAATTGATAGCCACAACAATAAGCATGTTATACTTATGCACTAGATATATCTAGGCTAAGACTCCACGTGGCAATACAGTTTAGACTTTATGACAGCCAAAAGACAGCTTAAAATAGCAGAGCTTTCCAATAATTAGGTCTCTAGTGACTTATTGTGGAATTGCAGCTCCAGACAAAGACAAGTAGTGGAGAAAACTATTCCATACATGAGGGATCTTCAAAGAACAAGAAAAACTCTAAAAGCAGCTGCACTATCACCAAGAATTACTGGATACCACGAGGAAAAAAACAGGATCAGGAAAACAAAAAATAATCATTGGCATGACAAGTTGTCAACAGTTTGAGGGGGGGTATGAACATACTTGGAGTTTAAATGATGGGCTATTGCAAAACCAATCCAATAATTGCGATGATTTGGCTTCAAACTTAAAAGGACTCTGCATGTATCTACATATCCTCCCAAATCACGCATTTGGGCCTGCATTGCACTTATTTTCAGTGACATGAGTAACTTTATAAAAATCTATAGAGAAGTTGAAAGTGAGCACATATACATAACACTGCTACTGCCTCAAATGTTAGAGCCTAAAACACCAGCCTTCTGGTACAGAAAATCCAATAGCAAAACACCATTCAAATTTTCATAAGCATTCACAATTCCCATAGACTTCCAGCACACACAGGTAAATAAAACAAGTTTCATTTTGGTAAAACAGTCTAGAATGTGCAACCTAGTCTCACTGAGTGAGTAGAAAATGCATACAGAGCACTGGTTAAACAGTGCACTCCTCTGCACCCATAAACTACATCACGATTCTGCAATAACAACTGTTAATTTCTGCGCCACAATATAAAAACTGCATAACAAAATTTCAACAAAACAAACACGTATGATAAGGTCAAGCAACAGACCGCATTGCAGATGAACCTTGATAGTTTTAGAAGCCACTACTACATTCTGCTTTAAAATTTGAAATGCACCTGCAGAAGGGAAAGATCCCGTAAAATTTGTATGTTCTCCGGGTCAATTTTCAAGGCATTTCGATAGCATTTAATTGCTTCCCTGTATTCTCGGTCCGACCGATATAAAAGACCATACACATGCCAACACACATGACTCTTCAAGTCATTCTGTTCAAAGGGAAAAGAGTAAACAGAATTCAATGCTAATCCAAAACATGTCAAAGTATCACAGATTGAAGGAAGAATGTAAAACCTTCAAGCCTTTTCGCACAAGTTCATAAGCCTCAGCCTTGCAGTCCATACAATTCAAAGTCAATCCTTTCATTGCCAATGTTTCTGTACAAATGGCAGGCAGGACAGGTTTCATGTGTTCACGTGCATAGAATTACATAAGGAATCCTAACAAAACCTTAATCATCAAAGCGAGCTGGCAAAACAATAGATGTGCAACTGTATGAAGAACTACATAATATGATAAACCAAACAATGTACCTCCATGTTCAGGAAACTTCTTAAGGATCTGATCAGCAGCCTTTAAACCTTTTTTGTACTGCTTCGTTTCATAAGATTTCTGTTGGACAGTAAGACAACAAGTAAAATGTAAAGTTATTGCAACTTCAAAACATTCATAAGCATATTTGGATTGTCTTGTTTGAAACTCCATCATGCCTCGATAACTCAGGCAACTCACTTTTCAAACTCCTAACAGCCTGAGTAAATTTTGGTAGTGCTCATTCACTGTTAGCAATAGAAAATAAAATTCTATTGTAAGATCTCCTCATCCTCACGCACTTGGATTGGATCTTCAGTCATTCAGTTAAAACTGCATGGAAGCTCAAAGGGGTGAGGGAGAGCAAGATGCCTTTCTCCAATGTTGGAGCCAGATCCCTTTCTCCACCCTGTAGAAGATGTTGTGTGGTGATGCCAGCCACCAATAATGATCACTCCCAACCTTATGTGTGAGGATGCTAGCCTTTGAACAGAGTCTAGCAGCACATATTTACCCATTGATATACAACCTTCTTGTGCAGTTTTAGAGCCCGAAGAGCCTGACTGATAGATGGATCTAATTCTCAGGGAAAAAAGAGAGAGCTTGGGATACTTGCTTTTATGTCTAACTTTGTCAAACTTAAGTAAGGCCTCCTGCAGGTCTGTGTGTCTTATACACAAAACTTCCTATTTCAAGAGGCAAAAATATTTCACCCCTAAAACATTTTGTTTCAACAGCAAAAACACAGACAGATGTGCAGCAAAATACCATTTCTAAAAACCATTTATAGAGGTAATATTTAAGAGTAGTGGCAGTATAGTCAACTGAAATACAGCGTTTCAGTAACTACTGAGACATTTCAGTAATAAAGCATGTAATGCTACTCGATGGCAGGCTCAAAGATAACTTTTCCAAATTTTTCAATTCATGCAACCGGAAAACTGTGTCAAAGGCAGACCAAAAAAAATCCACATGGGACAATAAACAGCAGGCTCAAGCTATGAGGGAGAAGGTCAACCTTTACAAATGTGGAATCCAAAAAACAGAAGAAAGACACACCCCTATGAGCAGAAAATCTGAGAAAGTAGAAGAAAAAGAGATTGGACAATCACATGGTGCAAGTGTTCAACCCTTATACAATTCCTGTATTCATTAACATATCCCCAACGTGAGTGGTGATATTTTGGAGTGGGGAAAAGTGAAAGATGATACAAAAAGTTTGCACTTTTAAAGCATGAAAACAATTATTTGACTTTAGCAGATTAAAACTATAGTTGGCTTCCAGCAAACATAATTGCACTTTGTGATAAGCTTCAAATCATATGCACTCTCATTACCCGGGCACAAAGACAGAACAGACACATCTTAGGCATGCAAGCAATCAATGCAGCATTAAGTTCAAGCAGTTTCCCTACACCAGGCTTTGGTTACAGCAAATAACAACTCGTACTGGACTGCATTACTATCATACACCTCTTAAGGCATCAATTACCGTTATCAAGCAGGGATATATGCCAACATTAAGGAGATAAGTGCCATGCCCACTCACATACGCTCAAAAGACACATGATTGTGGAAAGAATAAAAATGACACACAGGCATGTTGGCCATCTGAAAGGTTAGCAGCAGCCAAAAGCGTGATCAAGTAGTACTTAATCAACGGGAATGGACAGATCAAACGAAATCTGCCTCTTGCCAGACAGTGAATAGATTATCCGTGTAGGTAAAATAGAGCAGTCCATGATAATGACAATTCCAAACGCCGGGAAAAAGTCGACCAACAGTTCTGGATTGGGCACATCCATGCAACGATGTAAAACGATTTTCCCCCTTTCTGTGCGCTCATCGAGGAAAATCCTGGTTTTATTCCTGCGGAAAAGAAATTCAACAGCGAACCAGAAAGAAGCTTACCGCGATGAGCTTGAAGAGATTGGCTTCCTTGGGAGGTAAGGAGCTGCCCATGGCCGCCTGCCGCAACGTTACGTGAGAAGACGATGACGACGTTGGCGAGGGAGGGCGAGAGGGGAAAGTCGCAGTGTGTGTGGATGTGTGCGAGTGTGTGGGAGCGCCTTCTCTGCTTTGCTTATACGCAAAAACCCTCCATTTGTATCTTCACCTTTCGCATATCCCCAATCCCTATTACTGACTCTCTCTCCCCAAAAGCTTAAATTGCGAAATGTAGCCTAGAACCTCGCCTAACGTCTTTGGTCTGTTAACTATGTCTTCTTTATTGTCAATATCGCTCACCAAAAGCTTAAATTGTTTAATCTAGCCTACCACTTAGTCTTACTGTTCTATGCAAATCTGACTTGTCTTGTTAACCTTGTTGTACTGTTGAGGTCAGGGGCATAATTGAGCTAATTGGAGCTCATATTTACTAGCATGAGTATGCACGTTCATTTCTAGCCTCCAACAATGGATTGACCTCATTGAAAATTATGTTGCATTTTTTTAAACAAGGGCACATTGTCATGTGTGAGAGCATTGCCCTTTGTTTGCATGGGAGAGAGGGAGAGAGAGTGAGATGTGAAATACGCGGGATCTAGAGCATGGCAGATGATGCGGAAGCTATGGAGGTTGAAAGAGGAAAAAGAAACTCATGAAGACCCTGACTAGGACAAATTGTTACACAAGTGAATTAGGTTCCAAGATTGAGACTCGCAAGGGGAACATTAAGTATCAAATTACTGTAGATGATATAGCACAACATGGGTGTGTGAATGCTATGTTGGGAAGATTGGGTGAGCAAAATGACCCATTAAAGTATGAGATTGGTGTGAACACTATGTTGGGAAGATTGGGTGAGTAAAATGACCCATGAAAGGATGAGATTGGTCCATAGATGCTTATTGATCTGGGTTGGGTTTAGGGATGCCTTAGCTTTATGACACAAATAAGCTGAGGAATTAGATGAAACAAGACCATGCATTTGTATACACTGTAATAAATGTGCATAAAATACAAGTGGAAGGTTTAAAGGGCCAATGCACCTACATGCTAATGCTAATTATAATGAAGTTGAGGAGACAAATTTATAAAAGATAATCTATCTATAATATCTATTATTTAAAGGTTTGCCTCAGTAACTCCCAAAGCAAGGAGAAAGTCCCTGAACCTACGTGGCACAAGAGAAGAGGTTCAATGAGTAATGATGGGTATACATGGTGTGTCTCTCTATCACTCTTTTTCCCATTCCTAGGATCATTCATCTTAATACCAAATCTTGCTAGTGAAAAGCAAAAACCTCTCTCTCTCTTTGTGCACTTGTGTTGTGAAGGGCACACACACACTCTCTCTCTCTCTCTCCCCCCTCCCAAACATGCTTAGCATTAGCTAGATTTGCCTAGCCCATTTAGGCTTGCAATTTCATAGAGAGAGAGAGAGAGAAACAATAGACGCATTGGCAAGATGGATAGTAGGGCAATGAAGAGACTCTTCTCTCTCTAGGAACTACAAATGCACTGGCAAGATGGACGGTAGGGGAATGAAGAGACTCTCTCTCTCTCTCTCTCTCTCTCTCTCTCTCTCTCTCTCTCTCTCTCTCTCTCTCTCTCTCTCTCTCTCTCTCTCTCTCTCTCTCTCTCTCTCTCTCTCTCTCTCTCTCTCTCTCTCTCTCTCTCTTTGTGCCTCTCGACCCATGGCAGCATGTTGCAAGTGAGAGAGGAGCATGGATGATCCGCAAAGCTAAAAGGAAGTTATTGGAGGTCATAATGTGAGGGGAGCAAGCATAGCTACAAATCGATGTAGGAAGTGCTAGAGAGAGGGGAGCAATCTAGTGGTCCTTTTCTTTTTTCTCTTCTCTTCCATCATCATCATCATCATCCTCTCTCTCTCCCTCTCCCTCTCCCTCTCCCTCTCCCTCTCCCTGTGTGTGTGTGTGTGTGTGTGTGTGTGTGTGTGTGTGTGTGTGTGTGTGTGCACATGTGGTCGTGATTCAAAATGAACTTGAAGGAACGAATAATAAAAGAAACAAAATCAAAGGAATGGACGAGGAAAAGAGGAAGTCTTTTTCTCGCATCCTTTTGCCATGTCTTTTCTCTTCCTCCCCCTCCCCATCAATTAATTGTGGACAAATATTTTGGTATACATGTTTTGTTATATGACAAACAGAGGCAGCTTGGCTTAGAATAGAAAGTAGTTATTTATAGCATAGGCTATGTATAATAAGAGTTTGAGAAGGATAATTAATCTATTGTGGAGTAGGTGACCGATGGCAGGGCATAAGGTGTATGCATATATTTACAATGGATAGTGGTAAAACTATTACCACTATTCGTTTTTTATAAGGTTGGCTTTCAAGTTTCATAAGACATGCAAAGAGCGAAGAAACAAATTTCTCACATTACTAACGCATTCTCTCTCGTGATTTCGTTCGCTTGAGGCGAGGAACATTTGGCAAAATGTGCAAGCAAGTTGACCTATCTTTGGATGATGATGAAGGGTTGCTAGCTTTGTTGGCTTCCTAAGGCAAGGCATTGGCCACTAAGAATCGAACCTGAGTTGATAGACACAATGTTGAATGCCCACTACTGCACTTTGCACGGTCTCAATCATTATGAAGTGAGCAAGGCTACGCCTTGCTCACTCCATATTTTTTCTTCAACATAATTATTTTTAAAAGGCACGCTACACACACGAATATATGAATTCCAAGGTTTAATATTTCCAAAGAAAAGCAAGGCTAGGTACCCTTTGCATGACCCAATTGTAAGGCTTCTTTCAATTAGTAGTTTGCATGCTCAAAACATTGTAGATGTTCTCTCAAAACACATTGCAAAGTACACATTGTAGACCAATGTCATAGATGGTCTCACGTGTCACTTTGGCCTTTTGTATATGTTAATCATCTCTCTTTCTCTCTCCCTCTCTCTCTCTCTAAGATTTCTTTCTCTCTCTAAGAACAATCAAGTATCCATTTACCACAGGTTGACGGCTAGGTTATCCTAAACCATGTTTCATAGATCACCTCACCCTCCTTTGCTTAGCAAGGTTGCCAAGATATACGTATATGGTGACCATGTCCATGTTGCAAGTTAGAAGGAGGCCAAGGAGACCACATGCTCCAATTTCTTTGACCACATCAAGCACAAGCTATGCCAAAGATTGTTGAGATATCGAGCTCCACTCGTGATATGCCAGGGTGACCGTTGTGCATTTATGTCATCGACTTGTTAGTTGCAGATGCGGTTGGTACACCGCCCATGAATAATAGCTAGATGACAGCTATCCTTATCTACTCTAGTTCGTGGCTCAGTTAGTATGCCACCTTAGTTAGTTGCGTTTGGTTTGAGACCCATATATAGGGTTCTTCTATTTCTTTGTATAAGAGTTCTTTTGGCTTACACAACTAAGAAGAGGAAAACTGTTTTCAGCCTCCACCTCTGTGTGTATTCCCCCATTGTGCAAGCAAGAAAGCTACAAGTGAGACTCCTTCCTTCTGTCCCACAATCTTGACATGGTATCAGAGCCTTGTTCGTGGTAAGGAGCTCAAGAAAGCAAGCCAAGTTCGCGGTGTTCTGGTAAGAAGACCAGTGTTGCTTTCATTTTTCTGGTGTGGGAGCAAGTCTCTGCAGGTAGCACAGCCGGAAAGTGCAGGAGTGCATTGTCTCAGGTTGAGACACCCTTCGCGGTGAAGCAAGAGGATAGTATATGCTGTGGGAGAGGGCTTTAGCCTTGGTGACCCTGTTTTTTTGATTTGAGGCCATTTTGGGGCTTGTTTTGGAGGCGGAAGTTTTCTGCACGCACTCAAGAAAAGGCTATGTTTTATGCTGTGCGACCACTGTTCTACAGGTCGGTGAAAAGTTAGCACAGAAATTGCATCGTATGCTTGTGTGCAGAGACATTGGGAGTTACAAAATCATCCTTGGTTCCTGTTTATGCAAAATCGTCACTAGGAAGTGACTGTGTGGTTAAATACCACTTTCGCCAGTTTTGTAGATTTGCCCTTGCGAGGGTGAAGCTGTGTTTTTTGCAGTGACAGAATTTTTTGCAGTGTTCTGTAATGGCGTCTAATTCTCTTTCACAGATTGTCACTCAAAAGCTTGACAAGAACAACTTCCAAGCATGGAAGTTTAGAATGACGAATTTCCTTATGGAAAAATGATATTGGGAATTTGTTCCAGGAAATGAAGAAGAATCAGTTCTTCCTGATGTTCCCAATCAACAGCAAATGCAGGCATTTAAAGCATGGCATGAGAGAGCCAGGAAAGTTATGTATTGGCTGTCTATCAGCATTTCAGACTCTATGATTGTGCATATTCAGGATGCAAGTACGCCAAAGGAGGCATCGGATACTTCGTCAAAAATGTATAGCACAAATATGCAAGCCAGGAAAATGCAGCTCAAGCAAGAGTTGCACAATGTGCAAAGAGAAAGTATGAGCATCAATGACTACCACATGAAGGTGAAGAAGATTGCAGATACACTTGCTTCCATTGGGTCGCCAGTGGAAGATGATGATTTAGTTTCTGTGACCTTAAATGGTCTAAGGAAGGATTATGCACAGTTCCGAACATCCATTTCCATCCGTGAAAGATTTCCTGATTTTGAGGAGTTGATTGCTCTTCTAATTTCTGAGGAGCAGAGAAATGGTGGTGCATCTTCTTCAGGAGGAACTTCAAAAAAAGCTGTCTTCTACTCAAATGCTGGAAGAGGTAGAGGCAGAGGTAGAGGAGACCGATTTGGAGGCCGTGGTAGAAATCAAAATATGCAGCAAACTCAAGAAAACCAGTCCTATGGAGGAGGACGTGGTAACTCTAGAGGTAGGGGGAGCCAAAGAGGTCGTGGTGGATGGCAAAGAGGCCAAAATGCAAACAGTAATGTTGAATGCTACTACTGTGGTAAAATGGGTCATATGGCTAAAGACTGTTATAAAAAGCAGAATGACATCATGAATGGAAAACTGCAACAAGGAAATTATGCATCTTCTAGTAGACAGGGTGATGATAGAAATGAGCATTTGTTTATGGTGCAACACATGAATAATTATGTGACAAGTGCAGAAGAAAGCAACGGAGTGTGGTATATTGACTCAGGTGCATCAAACCACATGACAAGTCATGCAGAATGGATGGAGGATGCAAGGAAAATGGAAAAACCAGGATTTGTGGAGACTGGTGATGACATTGCACATCCTATTGTACAGATTTGAAAAATTCCTTTGTCTATGCAGGATGGGAAAAAGAAATACCTGTCCGATATATTTCATGTTCCGAATATCACCAAGAATCTGGTTTCTGTTGGTCAAATGGTTGAGCAGGGCTTGCAGGTCAGATTTAATCCTCATGGATGCTTTGTTGAGGATATGAAAAATAAAGGTCGCTTGATAGCAAAAGGAAAGAAGAAGGACAGAATGTTTACGTTGGATGCAGACATGCCTGAATTGAGTGCAGCAATGTTTGCACATGGGACAGGTGTTGTTGCAGATATTGATATCTGGCATAAACGCATTGGTCATGTTAATGTACAGCGACTTTGGTGCGCAGATCGGATGCAGGTAGCTCACGTAGTGAATTCCCAAAGGTCCCCAAGAACAAAGCACTCTACTTTTTAGCACAAAGACCAATGTAAAAGCAAGCACGACATGAGACAAGAGACAAATTGGGTTGAATCTCCCCCATGCCTTGTGTGAGCGCTTCACAAAGCATGTATTTAATATATATTTCCAATCTTTTTGCTCAAAAATAGCCCAATTACAAAAATATGACAAGCTTTTAGCTTTTGAGTTTGCTTTCTACCAAAAATAGGAAAATAAAGCTAATGGACGGTGCCCAAAGAGTCTGGCACGCCCAATCTCAATGTCCAAATAAAAATAACATATCCAGGCGCATAAGCGCATACAAAATAATAATAAATAATCGATGTCTCTATAGACATAATCAAAATATAGGCGTGGCGCCTATCAAAATATAGTCGAAAGGTCGAAAACCCGCTAGACTCCAATGCTTTCCTCCGCCACTGCTGCTATCTCTACACATCAACTGAAGCATTCACAATCGTTAGTAAAATAACACAATTAAACCGACAAAAGTGAATACCTAGCAGTCTTCAGCTACATAAATAAATCAACTGGTTAGAAATAAATCCTAACCTTAATTTATTACGAGTGCGCACTCTAAACTCATAAACGTTTATTAATTTAATATGCATTTTGCGGAATCACCCGCTATGGAATCACCCATGTACACACTAAATTAATGAAACGCCCGAAAAGGACAGGCGTCCCCATCAACTTCTCGCACAAAGAATCCTCTTTGTGTATGAGCCCCGGTCATCTAAGTTTACGGAATCCACCGTAAAACCTCACGGAATCCACCGTGGAATATGCCTCCTGGCAGCATACCCCCGGGGTGGGATAGCAATTGACCTCAATTGCTATTAGCTCAATGTGGAGCTAACAGAGTGGGGAAAGCATTTAGGTCTCTAGCGTGCATCCATTGTGCTTCTTCTACAGGATGGTTCTTAAATTTCACTAGATATCTAGAATACCTTCGGCCAGTTCTAGTGGTCATGTAGTCAGTGTCTATGATGGCTTCTGGTTCAAGTATTTCAGTCTCTTCCTCTAGTAAAGGTGGGTTTTCATAGACAGGGTGGATAGGTAATTGTCCTCTAAATGGTCTCAATAAACTAATATGGAAGGTATTATGAATTTTCCAATGTGATGGCAGTTCTAACTTGAATGCATTGTCATTAATCTTATGAATGATTCTAAATGGTCCGTAGAATCTAGGGGCTAATTTGACAACTGGATGTCTATCTACACTTTGCAGTCTACGCTTTTCTATTCTAAGCCAAACATAATCATCAACTTTGAAATTCATGGCTTGTCTTTTCTTGTTGGCTTGTTTGGTATATGATTGTTGGGCTTTAGCAATCATATCCTTGACCTCATCAAAAATAGTGTTATGCATAACAGCAATATCATCGGCACTTTGTATTCTATTAGACAAAGATGCAACAGGTGTAGATAATCTATGTCCATAAATAACTTCAAAAGGTGCTTTCTTTGTAGATGTGTGCGGTGTATTGTTGTATGCAAACTGTAATAAATGTAAGTGAGTATCCCATGTCTGAGGTTTAGAGATAGTGTATGCACGTAAAAGATCTAGAATAGTGCTATTTGTGGCTTCTGTTTGTCCATTTGTTTCTGGATGAAATGCAGATGAAAAATCAATCTTTGTGCCTAGATTTGCAAACAGTGTAATCCAGAAATTATTACAAAATCTAGAATCTCTATCTGAAATAATCACTTTCGGCAATCCATGGTTAGTAAAAATAGTTTTCAAAAATAACTGTGCTGCTTGTGATGCTGTTAAAGTTTTCTTACATGCAATGAAATATGCTTGCTTACTAAATCTATCTACAATTGTCCAAATCATGTCATGGTTAGATTTAGTATTTGGTAAGCCAGTAATGAAATCCATAGATATATGTTCCCAAGGTTTAGATGGAATAGATAAAGGCATTAATAACCCATACTGTTTACCATGATGTCTTTTTATTCTTTGACAAATCAGACATTCAGAAACAAAATTAGACACATCTGCATCCATATGCGGCCAATAAAAATCTTCAGTTAACATGCGTAATGTAGAAATGATACCTCTATGACCTTGATATGGGGGACAATGAATTTCATTTAAAACAAAAGATCGGAATGGAATAGTAACACACAGTCTCTTTTCAAAGAACATAAATCCATCATTATATGACAATGAATCAACAGGAATGAAATTATTTTGAACTAATTTTTGCCAATCAGAATGAAAAGTAATATCCTGGTGATATGTGTCTTTCATAGCAATCAAAGAATCAAAAGATATGATAGAAATGTTATGAATTGTAGGTCTTCTACTCAATGCATCAGCAACTACATTTTCTTTTCCAGGTTGGTATTGAATGAGAGAATGGAAACTTTGAATGAATGAAGCCCATTTGATATGGCGGTCAGAAATTTGGGGTTGGCTAAGTAGATGTCTAATGCTTTGCTGATCGGTCTTTATCATGAATTCTGAACCCATTAAATAATGCTTCCATTGTTTCAATGCTTGGACAACTGCTAAGAGTTCCTTGTCATAAGTGGAATATTTGAGCTCAGAGGGTTTCAGCTTAGAACTAGAATATGCTATTGGATGGTTGTCTTGCATAAGCACAGCTCCTATTCCTGATCCGCTAGCATCAGTCACAACTAAAAATAATGGTCTGTTAAAGTCAGGCAATTGTAGGACAGGGGCATTGGTCAATGCACGTTTAAGTAAATCAAAGGATTTCTGCTGGTTTTCAGTCCATTGATAAACAATGCCTTTCTTAAGAAGTTTGGTCAGTGGTAAAGCAAGTAATGAAAAATTACGTACAAACTTCCTATAGAAACTAGCAAGACCAAGGAATGAGCGTAATTCATGTACATTTTTAGGAATAGGCCAATGCAATATTGCGTCAATTTTCTTAGGATCAACTTTTATTCCTTCTTCTGATACAATATGACCTAGATATTCTATTTCTGTCTTAAAGAATTCACTCTTGTCAGGATTTGCAAATAATTGATTTTCTTTCAGTAATTGAAAAACTAATGATAAATGCTCATAATGCTCTTTTTCACTTTGACTGAACACTAAAATATCATCAAAGAAAACAATCACACAATATTGATATTTTAGAAAAATACGGTTCATCATTCTACTGAAAGTAGCAGGTGCATTAGTTAATCCGAATGGCATAACTAAGAATTCGTAATGGCCAAACTGTGTCCTGAATGCAGTCTTAAATATGTCGGATCTATCTAGCCTCACCTGATGATATCCAGATTTAAGGTCAATTTTACTAAATATAGAAGATCCTTGCAGTTTGTCCATAAGGTCATCAACTCTAGGTATAGGATACCTATTCTTTACAGTGATCTTGTTTAATGCTCGGTAGTCAATACACATCCGATAAGTATTATTCTTTTTCTTGACTAAGAGCACAGGTGCACCGAATGGAGAACTGCTAGGTCGAATTAAACCTCTATTTAGTAATTCTTCTACTTGACTCTGGATTTCTTTTTGCTCTATTTGATTGTGCCTATAAGGGGCTTTGCAAGGTGGTTGTGTGCCAGGTATTAAGTCAATCTTATGGTCTTCTGGACGTGATGGAGGTAATCCTGGTGGTAGGTCTTCTGCAAAACAGTCCTTAAAATATGCAAGAAATTCCTTATGCCTAGGGTGCATATGAGTTTCTTTTGCGTGCAATTCATTCACCCAAATGAGATATGATTTAGTATTCTTGCGTAGTGCACGTTTTGCTTGAGTATGCGAAAGCAGTGGAAACATATGAGATGCATGCATACCAAATAATGTAATAGATTTTCCTTGAAAATTTATATTCATTGTGTGTATGGAATAATCTATATTAGGATTATGTTGGTGTCTCCATGGCATTCCTAGAATAATGTCGCTAGACTGTAATGGGACAACTAAGAAATTTCTTCTTTCAATATATGGACCAATTTGAATTTCTAAATCTTGAACTTCTTGTGTGCCATTGTACCTAGTGCCTAAAAATGCAGCTTTTATGCGATAGTGCGTAGGTACTGTATGCAATTTCAATTCCTTTACCAATTTTGCTGAAATAAAGTCATGCGTACTACCGTCATCATGCAATACAGTTCTTTCTTTTCCATGCACCATACATTTCATAGTCAACAATGAATGTAAAGTAGGCATACCTGGTAAAGTGTCAGAAGTAGTAGTAGGATCATCTTCTTCTTCAGTGAAATCCGGCATATCCTCATGCTCGTCCTCGTCCATAGCTCCAAGGTAGTTGATGTGTGCTGATGGCTTCTTTGAATGACAATTTGCTGCGAGATGGCCTGGCTGGTGACACTTGTAGCATACGATGGGCTTGGCTTTGGTCACATTATTTGCAATGGCTGGAAGTCTGGGTATATTTGGATTTGCTTGTTGGATAGGCTTAGGATTTGGATTGACAGTGGATGGTAATGCAGGTGGTTTAGGCCAATTCTTGCGGAAAGATGGTGATGAGAAACGACCTGGATTAAACCTTCTGAAATTTGAATTGAATTGTTTAGATCCATAATTACCGTTTGCTTGGAATGGCTGTGGTCGTCAATCTCTTCCACGTAACTTATCTTCAGTGTCGTGAGCTAAGGAGACGGCATCTTCAAGGGTAGCAGGCTTGAACATATTCACCTCAGCGTAGTAATGTCCAAGAAGTCCAGACATGTACTTTCGCTTATGTGTCGTCTCTGGTACGTCTTCAAGCATGCGTAGCTGTAAGAGTGCATTCCAAAAACGCTCTGTATACTGTGGTATAGGCTCACGGTCGCGCTGTTGGAGTAAATCCCATTGCTTGATAGCCTTTTCATGAAATTGCGGTAGAAGAAAATTTTGCATGAACTTCTTCTTGAAATCTTCCCATGTAGTAGGACATTCTATGCTCTTGCGGACGACAGTCCACCAAAGTGATGCTCTATCTATCAGATGATTAGTAACACACTTGATTTTATCTTTCTCAGGATAAGTTTCCTCATGGAAATAGTCATCAAACTGGCTAATGAATGATAAAACAGTCTTTCCTTCTCTTATGCCATTGAAAGTGCGAAACTTGAAACTTCGTTTACTTATCTTGGATTCCTTGCGAATGGTTTGTGCTTCAAGAGTGGCGTCGATGGTACGGCGTATCAAATCTTCAGCTTGAGGTTCTTCTTTATTAGTGGACGCTCCTTGTAGCTTTGTCAATTGCGCTTGCAAGGCTTGCCTAGCTCTTCGCTCTTCGTCCAATTGCAACATGATAAGATCCAGCTTTTGTTCCATGGTAGGCTCGGGTAGATCGTCTTCAGCCATAGGATCATCCATATGTGGGGTAGTCATCCTGTAAAACTCAACAAACCTTTCTCACTCAAAATCAGTTAGCGGGATGAGCGTAGCTCAAATTTGGGGTTACAAGGCTATGTATTTTTGGGTATTTTCTTCTTCAATTTTCAGAAATTCTGAAATATTTCTGTCTCCGTTTGCTGAAAGTACTTCAACGAACTTGCAGATAGGTAAAACAGCTTGCTGCGAACAACTTTCCAGTTCTGAGTTTTTGCAAACGAACAAGTCTTCTAAGAGTTTCGAGCGTTAGTCAGTTCTGATTTAGTCTGACTTGCAGAGTTGCAGACTTAGCAGACTTGCAGGGTTGTAGACTTGCTGGACTTAGTCGACTTGCAAGACTTGCAGTACTTGATTAGTGTCGACTTGCGAAACTTGTCTTCTGGAGTGCGTGACCGAGAGTTTGCAGACTTGTCTGCCCAGTAGAACTTGCAGAGTATAGTATGGCTTAAGCTTAATTAGTTAAGCTTAAAGCTTAATAAGCTTAAGAAGGTGGACAGAGGCCGCCGTTTTTTCAATCGTGGGGGGGGGGGGGGCGTTTTCACTGCGCGCAATTTTCGGACCTCCCAGGATGCATCGATTTGTTGATTTGAAGCTAATTAAGCTTCTTAAGCTTTGTAATTAAGCTTTTTAATGAAGGAGATTAGAGCTTTCTCACTGTTTTATCACGACTTGATGATGGAGTTGAGGGAGTGGTCCTCCGCCGACAGAGAGTGGTCCTTCGCGATCTGAGAGTGAAAACAGGGGTTCTTGATCGCCAGAAGTCTGCCTGTATCGACGGTTCGCGACGAGATTGACTGTAGAGGCCGTTTGTTCCTGGAGCTCCGCCTTCGCTAGACTCCAATGCTTTCCTCCGCCACTGCTGCTATCTCTACACATCAACTGAAGCATTCACAATCGTTAGTAAAATAACACAATTAAACCGACAAAAGTGAATACCTAGCAGTCTTCAGCTACATAAATAAATCAATTGGTTAGAAATAAATCCTAACCTTAATTTATTACGAGTGCGCACTCTAAACTCATAAACGTTTATTAATTTAATATGCATTTTGCGGAATCACCCGCTATGGAATCACCCATGTACACACTAAATTAATGAAACGCCCGAAAAGGACAGGCGTCCCCATCAACTTCTCGCACAAAGAATCCTCTTTGTGTATGAGCCCCGGTCATCTAAGTTTACGGAATCCACCGTAAAACCTCACGGAATCCACCGTGGAATATGCCTCCTAGCATCAGACTTAAATCAATGCAGGCCCAAAATATTGTTGCAGGATTGCTTAAATTCAAGGTTGCAGAAATGCATAAGGTATGTGAAGCTTGCCAATTTGGAAAACAGGCAAGGAAACCATTTCCTAGACATGTTCAAGAGAGTAAGAAGCCATTGGAATTAATCCACTCTGATGTGTGGACTACTAAAGCTGCATCTCTTGGAGGCTGTCATTATTTTGTCACTTTTATTGATGACTATAGCAGAAAAGTTTGGGTGTATTTTATGAAAAAGAAAAGTGAAGTTTTTGGGCATTTCAAAACTCTTAAAGCTATGGTTGAAAAAGAAACGGGCCTGCAAATAAAATGCCTAAGGTCAGATAGAGGGGGAGAGTACCTCTCAAATGAGTTTGCAAGGTTCCTGCAGGAGCATGGCATAAAGCAGCAATATTCATGCAGTCATACCCCACAACAAAATGGAATTGCAGAAAGGAAAAACAGGCATATTGGAGAGGTATCTCGTGCCATGCTCAACGAATAAGACTTGCCAGATTTTTACTGGGCTGAAGCAGTTGCTACAGTAGTCTACATAATGAACAGGACTCCCACTGCAGCAATACATGGGATGACTCCAGAGGAGAGGCATACTGGTAGGAAACCAGATATTTCTCATTTGAAAAATTTTTGTTGCATTGCCTATGTTCATGTGCCAGATGAGTTGAGATCCAAGTTGGATCCAAAAGCTGAGAAGTGCATCTTTATTGGTTACTCTTTGCAGCAGAAAGGGTATAGATGCTATAACCCTTCTACTCGTAAGTTTACAGTGAGTAGAGATGTTGTTTTTGATGAGATGAGTAGCTGGTATAAACCAGTAAATGTGATTGATGATGTAGATGCACAAAATGGTAATACTGCATGGAGAATCTTCTCAAAGCAATGTAGATAGTGGTATGCAGGTATCACGAAAAGGAAAAGAGAAGGTAGATCAGCCCATGTTTGATGTGAATGCAGGTCACTCTTATGTGGATGGTGAATCCAGTGGCTCAAAACAGAGCATTGATGATGAGTTGGGTATTCCTTCTATTGTTACACCTGGAGTAAGGAAGACCAGGGATGTTTTGAGAGCACCTGGGAGTGAATCTACTTTGCGCAGGTCTACCAGAGCTAGGTATCATGTGGATAGACTGAAATATGATGGATTTACAGTCATTCACTATGCCTATATGGTCAAAGTGATATAGAAACTAGAACCCACTTCTTTTGAGCGAGCCATGGAAAAAGAAAAATGGGAGAAAGCCATGGATGAAGAAATGGATGCCTTGGAAGCAAATGCTACATGGGAATTGGTACCTTTGCCTAAAGGTAATAATGCAATTGGTTGTAAGTGGGTTTATAAGGTGAAGCACAATGCAGATGGTTCTGTGAACAGATACAAGGCAAGATTAGTAGTCAAGGGATATGCACAAACATATGGCATTGATTATGAAGAAACATTCAGTCCGGTTGCAAGGATGGCAACCGTAAGAGCAGTCATTGCTATGGCTGCATCAAAGGGATGGTCTTTACATCATGATGGATGTAAAGGAAGAAAGCCTTGTATGGCTTGAAGCAAGCACTTAGAGCATGGTCTGACAAGATAGGACAGTATCTTGTCACTATTGGCTTTCAGATTTTCAAGGCAGATTTCTCACTTTATGTGAGAAAAACAGAGAAAGGTATTATGCTACTTGTCATTTATGTTGATGATTTGATTATGACAGGTGACAGTGATGAAGATATCCTTCATGTGAAAATGCTATTGAAGCAGAAGTTTGAGATGAAGGATTTGGGAGAGCTGTGTTATTTCTTGGGCATTGAGGTGATTAGATCACCAAGTGGGATACAGCTCTTGCAGAGGCAGTATGGATTGTACATGCTGTCCAAATATGTGATGACAGGCTGTAAGCCTATTTCAGTTCCTTTAGAGTAGAATGTGAAGCTGAGCGCAGATGCAAGTGAGCTTCTGGAAGACCCTACTATGTATAGACGCATAGTAGGAAGTTTGATCTATATGACTATTACCAGGCCAGATTTGAGCTATGTTGTTGGATTGGTAAGTCAGTTTATGTAGGCTCCAAGGAAACCACATTTGGATGCGGCTAGACGCATACTCAGATATGTGAAGTCCACATTGTCGTATGGACTATTTTATGAGACTGGGGTTCAGATACAGTTGCATGGATACACTGATGCTGATTGGGCTGGTAGTATTTCTGATAGACGATCTACCAGTGGATATGTGTTCTCTTTTGGGACTGCTGCAGTCACTTGGAGCAGCAAGAAACAACCTACAGTTGCCTTGTCGAGCACAGAGGCTAAGTACAGGGGTGCAGCAATGGCTGCATGTGAGGTAGCTTGGTTGCATAAGCTACTTTATGATATGCATCAGCCTATAGATGGGCCAGTTGTCATTTATTGTGACAACATGAGTAGTATACACTTGGCAAATAACCCAATCTATCATGCTAGAACAAAGCACATTGAGGTGCATTATCAGAGGGTTTTACTAGGTCTTATTGATCTAGTTTATGTCAGCACAGAGGATCAGGTAGCTGACATATTTACGAAGGAATTGGGCGTAGAGAAGCTGCGCAAGTTCAGTGACATGCTTGGTGTGCAGGAATTGGGATTGAGCTCGAGGGGGAGTGTTGAGATATCGAGCTCCACTCGTGATATGCCAGGGTGACCGTTGTGCATTTATATCACCGACTTGTTAGTTGCAGATGCGGTTGGTACACCGCCCATGAATAATAGCTAGATGACAACTATCCTTATCTACTCTAGTTCGTGGCTCAGTTAGTATGCCACCTTAGTTAGTTGCGTTTGGTTTGAGACCCATATATAGGGTTCTTCTATTTCTTTGTATAAGAGTTCTTTTGGCTTACACAACTAAGAAGAGGAAAACTGTTTTCAGCCTCCACCTCTGTGTGTATTCCCCCATTGTGCAAGCAAGAAAGCTACAAGTGAGACTCCTTCCTTCTCTCCCACAATCTTGACAAAGATGACCTCACCATCTTACTGTCTAAGATTGTGTTACTCCATTTCTTGCTTTCCAACAAAGTTTGAAACTTTCCTCCTTTTTTGAAGTGTGCATCATTTTATTAGTCTAATGTACCTTCTTTCTCAAAAATTTGAACTACACTACAATTTGCATCTTTTAGTACCCAATAGAGAAACTATCACCTAATATTGCAACCTCAAAGCATCACTATACTCAGTGTTTATGAATGGGAAACTAATGTTATTTACCCAAGAGTGGAACCAATGAAACGACTCTCTCTAAAACACGACCATATTAGTGTAGCAACATATATTGGAGGTCATAGTCACCAAAGAAGTAGAGATCCTTTACTATTATTAAGAGAAGGTTGGGGGAGGGGGACAAGTGTTCATTTGAGGGCCTTCCTACCAATGCATTCTCGATTGCCACATAGTGGCCTACGTGCCCTGCCCACTGACAATGGGCACTTCCATAGAGAGCTAGAGAGGAAGAGGCCATTTGTCCCATAGGCACAGTTGCACAATAAACAGAGCTAGATCAATTGTAAAGGAAAGGGTAGGGTGGGGAATCCAATTGAGCTTCAACCATGAAATTTTGGACAAGTAGTTTAGGTAAAGTAGTCGAAGCATATAAATGTATAAATTCATAAGTGTATAAACATTTAAATTGGAAGTATATTTTGGAAGTGTATAAGCGTATAAATGCATAGATAATAGTATTATTAATATGTATGTTTATATCATGAGAGATTTATATATTTTTTATATAAAAACATATATATACACGTATATAAATACACACACACGTGTGCTTGTTTATTTATCAATATATATGTTAATATGATGTATTATATTAATACATGTAATATCATATAATATATTATATATTATATATAAATATAAAATACACATTATTATTATTATTATTATTACTAGTACTACTACTATATTATAAATATGTTAATTTTTTTTGTGTGTGTGTGTGTGTGTGAAATGTAAAATATTCCCAATGTCACATAGTAATTAATTAATTATTTATTTATTTAACATTGTATATATATTATGACTTTAGTTCCTTGACTAGATCATTATTTTTATCATTTTGGTGTATGGTGCTTTGTTTTACATTATGTGTGTATTACCACAATGTTCTAGATAGATATAGAACATCAAGCGTGATTACGATAGTTATAGAGGAGATAACCTATTTGTGTGTAATATATTACAAATAATATCTTAACTATACTTAAATTATTAATTATACTATTCTTACATCCACATGTGAGAAACAATGAAGTGGCAACAACATGTAGTGTAGGGAGAGCACAAATGATTCAATGGAGATTCACCTTAGCATTTTGTAGCAAGAATATATGTAAAGTTATAAAAGCATTTTGTAGTAAGAGTATATGTAAAGAGATAAAAGCATAGTAATGTGGACCTCTAGCTTGGATCTATATGCATTTACAATCGCCTTGGGTATGCATAGAAATGTTTCATGCATGTCTTTTCAGACATACAAGCAATTTGCAACCATGCATTTAAGTTAATAATAAGTGTTTCAATTGACATGAAACACTATGTTAACATGATCACTGAACAATATAGACAAATATGTTGATGTCAATTTCCTTAAAAAGCAGTAGAATTTGACAGGGAGTCGATGCTCTGAAGAGGGTGCCCCCTTAGGATTCAATTGTAACTAGTGTGGCGGCCAACATTTCCCTATGAATTGTTTGAATGTCACATGTGACATATGCAGGAAGTCCGGCCACTTATCTAGTACCTCTATTGGAGCAAGATTAGCTCTCTACAACAACAAGGAAGTAGATAGGCAAGTCCAATCAACCATCGGGTAGTACAAGGGAATAATCTCCAGCAAGATGAGGGACCAAAACAAATACTGCTAAGAGGGAAAGCTATGGTAAAGGAGCTGCCTAATGGTAGTGGAGTCTGTCTTATTGAAGCTATCTGTGTTAATGGCACTGAAGCTTCTAATTTGCATATTGTTACAAGAGGTCAAAAGGGTAAATAAGATTACAAAGATAAGGTAAAACCTGTATAGGGAAATCCTAAGCAAGATGATAAGGGGACGCAAGTCCTTAACCCTGACATGGAAGGCGAACCTCTCAAAGCTGTAGATGGTAAAACTGACCCCAAGAAGGATAAGGAATTTCCAAAGAAGAAGGCAAAATCCAAGAAAGAGGTACCAAAGCCTATTCAAAGACCAAAGGAGAGAATGGTTTGGTGGGAAAAGAGAACTCTTGCTAGCTATCATGAATTCGATTTAGCGAGTTCTCTTTGTGAAGTTAAGCCAAATGTAAACCTCCTGCAATTGATTAAGTTATCTCTAGGAGTACGTAAAGAGTTTAAGAAGATTCTTCACACGAATAACTAAAGATAGTTTAAGACAACCTGAAGGGTGCATTACTAAAGTCCACATGACTATCATTAATGTGGAATGCATTCTGGACTTTAGGGTTATCAAGTTTGCAGGGTGCCCTAGCTATCAAGTACTACTAGGCCATGGATCTTACAAGAAACAGATTGTCAGGTTGATATACATGTTGGTCGGTTGATCTTTGGAAGAGGTGCTAGACATGTAGTAGTGGATGCCTACCCTAGATCTCCTCAAAGTGAGAGGTTTTCCTTTATCCTCCTAAGAGTATGCATTGTTGTTGCTGAAAATATATAGAAAACTTCACCTCTTCTAGGTGCTTTTAGGATTGGCACTTTTGCTAATTTGTACTTCACATCCTCGAAGGATACTTGACAAGCTTCATGTCGGGAGCTAAAATGGGCCCGACACTGGCTTTAAGGACTAGCCGGGACTCTCTATACTCAAAGAACACACCCTCTCAGCCTCGCAGCCAGGAGCGTTTAACTAATGGAACAAATTGCCCTAACTTCTATCGTAAATTTCACGTTTGTTTTGGATTGTAGTCCAACGATTAAGCCTTCCCCACACTTCTCAAAGGGAGTCCCTACACATATATCAGATTCAAACACCTCAAAAGCACAAACAGAAGGAGGCACCCCTCGGTTGAATATCATGGCCCCATTGCAGCTCTACTACACCTCGGGGATTCACCCCTCGATGCGCTGTTGTCATAAATAACACGTACCTCACAAACTCCACTCTTGTTTTCAAACATTCCAAGAGATAAGATATTTCCTCGCTTAACACTTCCACAAGGAAATCGATCGTCTAAACCTATAGCTTATTATCTTAGAGAAAGGTATGGCTATTGACTTGAGGAAAATTCAAGTTATTCAGAATGTTTCTATACCTACAACAATTCAAGAAGTTATGTGCTTCATGGAGCAAGGAAATGGCACAGTAGGTATTTGCAATATTTAGCTCATATATGTGCTCCGCTTACATTGCTTACTAAGAAAGGAGTTCAGTTTGTCTGGAGGCATGACTAGGATAAAGCTTTTGATATATTGAAGAAGATGTTGGTAGTAGCACCAATTTTACAACCTCCGTAGTGGGATATTCCATTCCATGTCTTTGTTGATGCATCTGACATCGTGGTGGGTGTAGTTATGATGCAAGAAAGAGTTGCAAGCTGGTTTAGACCTGTCTACTATGCAAGTAGAAGGCTTACAATAGATGAGAAGAATTGTACAGTAACTGAAAGGGATGCTCTTGGAATGATATTTACATTGCAGAAGTTTCAACATTACCTATCGGGGAATCAAGTAAATTTTCATGTGGATCATCAAGCTTTATTATATCACATCAATAAACTGTAGCTTATAGGAAGATTGGCAAGGTAGATGCTTCTTTTGCAAGATTTTGACTACAAAATAGTGCATACACTAGGTAAAGAGTATGTGGTAGCTGATTTTTTGAGTAGACTTGAGTCGGTGGACCTTGTACCAGGGGTAAATGATCAATTGCCTAATGGAGAGCTGTTCAATGTTCAGGTGAATCAATTCAATTCCTTCTATGATCAAATGTTGCATTTTTTGCTTCATGGAGTGATGCCTACAGATTTGTCAAGAGATCACAGTCAAAGGTTGGCATTGCAAAGCAGATACTTTTAGGTTATTATGTGGGAGTGCTCTATAGGAGGGGCATTGACAATGTGTTAAGGAGATGCGCCCTTATTAAAGAATAGCCCACTATTCTACATGAGGCACATGCGGGACTGACAAGAGGTTATTTTTTCAGTGAGATTACCGACAATAAGATTCTGGAGGCTGGTTTGTGGTGGTAAACTATACTTAAAGATGCTCAACAATATGCAAAAGAGTGCATTGTTTGTATGAAGGAAGGTCAACCTCAATTTAGGGACAGGATATGCAGGATCATCCCATTTTGCCTCTAGAGCCTTTTCAAATGTGGGGTATTGATTTCGTGGGCCCTATCAAGCCAGTTGCCCATTGTTAGAAGATATGCATAGGAACCCACTATAAACAAGGGTCTATGAGGGTAGATGGGTGTGAATAGCCTTAGAGGCACGGGAAACCCTATTGGTAGAGTCTATATAAACAGCATATGAGTCACTATCATGTGTGGGAGAGTGTACCCAAGTTGTACTTGTAAGCAACTTAGTAAACAAGATATTGTTCTTGTACTTTGAGTTCTCTTCTCCCTCTTGTGCACACATTCCAATGTTGCAACATTGCTTCTCCACATGGTACCAGAGCCTCCTCTGATCCCTTCAGCTTCCTCAAACCTCACCTTCGTAGCCTATTTTTTTAACCCCTTGACCTTGGTGGACTTGTTGCATGCAAAGGAGGACATTTCAACCCTTGCCATCTTCTACAAACCTTCTCTCCACCTCAGGGCACAGCTGCATGGCACTTCAAAACACAACATTGGGTAGCAACGAGCATGGCATTGCATTCTGTGTCGACACAGCCCCCCTAGTGGGCCATCTCCCCTTAAGAGGGCTCTGAGGAATTTGACCTCTATTGGCTGCTAAAAGCCAAACCCTAACGAACAGTTTCCTGGCAGCTATATCCACGAAGCTTCAAGCTTCGTCAACTTTCAGATTTCTCAATATCTGGTCATTAACAATGATTTTAATCACTGAGTTAACTCCTTCTGAGTTAGTTACTAATTTGGAAACTTAATCTCAGAGGTTAATGCACTTGAAAAGTCATCATCAAGCTTATGAGCTATAGATGAGTGCTTGTAAGCACTAAGGCACATTGCTTAATCATCATTGCTACTAATACTTACACAATTTGAATGTTTTCATCATGAAATTAAAACAACTATGTACCTTGCTTCAAGTTGTAAGGCTATGTGTACAGTTATAAACACATAGACCATCATACACTAGAATTGTATTGCATATCTTGAAGTGATTTTTCCTTAAGTACATTGATCAATGAAATTAGAGGGATGAGTGTCATTATACTCTCCTCGGAATCATCAACAACAAGCATTGAAATCATAGACCGTCCTTGTCCAACACAAGGGTCATCCATGGAGCCATACCACAAGGAGGAGCCCGAAGTCCAGTCTAGGTCCAGATCATTGAAGCCTAAAAAGACCATTAAACCTCAGAAGAAGATTGCTCATAAGAAAGGACCACCAAAGTCATATTTTGAAATATGTAAGGGACTAGACACTGCCCTTTTTCTAGCAAGTAGTAAGACTTCCCAATGGCCACAACATATGCTGATGTCCGTCCTCAAATTCGAAAATTTGGTGGCAAATATTTCCACCCATGGCAGGTACTTATCAAGTACAAGATGATGGAGAGAGGGTATTGACCTCTCATTCAAGGCACTAGAGTTATAAACTCGGCAAATCTAGTTGATATAGAGGATGACCAATGTGCATAGGCAATCATCATGTTACACTTAGATGAGTCATTGATTCATCATGTTGATCAACTAAAGTCTGCTAAAGAAAAATGGGATGAGCTTGAAAAGCTCTATGGAGCCACTGGTAAAAATACTAAAATCTTCCTTAAAATTTAATTCTTTAGCTTGGAATATAGATCAGGAGAAGACTTGGGAAAATTCATCTCTCACATGAAGGGACTTATGGTACAGCTTGCCTTAGTACAAGCTCCAATACATGAAGAATATGCTATTGCTATTCTTCTAAAAGCTGTAAAAAAGGTGTTTCCTACCCTTGTAACCACTCTTACCAACATTCCAGATCCTACATTGGCAAGTACCATCCAATCCTGTTTGGATGAAAAAAAGAGGAACCATAAAGAAGGCAGCACCAATTAAGCATCTTCAACTTTCCATGATCAAGTATTGGTACATACAGTTCTCACTAGATGTTCTTTTTGTAAGAAAAAAGAAAATCTCGTAAACAACTGTTGGAAGAAGTATCCCAAGAAAATGAAATGTAACAAATGCAAGAAGACATGGCGTATCACTAGTAAATTCCCCAACACTCCTAATGTACCCAAAGAACTGGTGGCCAATTATGCCTCCAATCCATCTGAAGATTGACTTTTTTGAGTCTTTAAACCAACTACCTAAAACCACTCTTGTAGCTTGATTTATAAAGGCATCCCGGTTGTTTGGGGGGGGGGGGGGGGGACATCTTACATGCTTTGTAATCCAATGCCACCCTAGCATTGAGGGGGGGTGTTAGACATAGGAACCCACTGTAACCAAGGGTGTATAAGGGAAGATGGGTATGAATAGCCTTAGGGGTGGGGGAAGCCCTAACCCTAGCTTGGTAGAGGCTATATAAACAGCCTATGGGTCACTATCATGTGTGGGAGAGTGTACCCAAGTTGTACTTGTAAGCAACTTAGTAAACAAGATATTGTTCTTGTACTTTGAGCTCTCTTCTCCCTCTTCTGCACACATTCCAATGCTGCAACTTTGCTTCTCCACACGTGTTAGAGCCAAAAGCAGCATATTTTGGTATGTATGGATTATTGTACTAAGTGGTTGAATCTAAAGCTTTATGGGATAATAAGGCAGCAAGTGTGGCATAGTTTCTCTATTCTAATATAATGACTCGATTTGGTTGCCCCAATAATCGAAGCCCTTCCGCCTTCGTATAAAAAACCACCCTCTCATAAAGAATGTAGTGCCTGAGCTTCTTGGTTGCAAATACCATCGCAAGGCATAACTTCTCCATATAAGTATAGTTATTTTCTGATATGCCCAACTTTCGACTAGCAAAAGCTATCGGATAGTACTTTTCCTCCCAAATTTAGGCCAAACAATAGGTGATACTATACATAGTTGCTGCTGAAAATATATAGAACATTTCACCCCTTTAGGTGCTTTTAAAACATGTGCTTTGGCAAGCTCCTAGTTTACATAGTCAAAAGATACTTTGCAAGCATCACTCCATAAAAACTGACAATTAAAGGACAATAGGTCCATCAATGGCAATGTTGTTTTGCAGAAGTTATGGTGTTGGGGGTAAAGGCGCCTCTGCCTAGCCACCCGTGTCTTACTACACTGACAGTACCCGCCACTGCACATTGCAGGTGGCAGGTGCCCATCACACTCACTTATTCTTTATTCTTTTAGTGACAGTTTGAATAAAGGAAGGCCCATCCACACATTGTGGTTGTTGGAGTTTCCATTTGTGTGTCTCTCTCTTCTTGCTCTTGCTCTGCAGAGACTTGCTCCCAAAACAGAAAAATGAAAGCAACACTGGTCCTCTTACCAGAACACCGCGAACTTGGTTTGCTTTCTTGAGCTCCTTACCACGAACAAGGCTCTGATACCATGTCAAGATTGTGGGAGAGAAGGAAGGAGTCTCACTTGTAGCTTTCTCACTTACACAATGGGGGAATACACACAAAGATGGAGGCTGAAAACAGTTTTCCTCTTCTTAGTTGTGTAAGCCAAAAGAACTCTAGTACATAGAAATAGAAGAACCCTATATATGGGTCTCAAACCAAACTCAACTAACTAAGGTGGCATACTAACTGAGCCACAAACTAGAGTAGATAAGGATAGCTGTCATCTAGCTATTATTCATGAGCGGTGTACCAACCACATCTGCAACTAACAAGTAGGTGACATAAATGCACAACGGCCACCCTGGCATATCATGAGTGGAGCTCGATATCTCAACAAACATGTGCCTTGCATCCCCCAAACAATTGGGCATCAATAGGTACCAAACCGGTTAAGTAGAAGTGCCTAAACAAGCATAGCATTAGATGCCAATGTTACTTCTGCATAACATGACTATGGGACTGCTGTAAACAATCCTGGGAATGTATAGATCAGACCCAAAACTGATGCCAATGATCAAGGAGGCTTCAACCAAAGTTAGAGACCATTGCCAAGTGCATTGCCAAGCCAGAAGAAGCATGACATAGCCATCAATGAGGAGTAGGTGAGCTGTTGTAGTGTGATGTCCAGAACAGCCAAAAAAATGGCATAAATTTGTTGATCCCTTCTTCTACTCCTGTGTATCCATGTGGTCTCAATGGTAGTGGTTGAGGCTCCGGGGGGTGCCCAAGGAGACCTACAACAAACCTCAAGTGCCCAAATGCAAGAGGGAGCAAGATCCAAGCTCCAAGGTTTTGAGCTATGGCTGCCATGTTTGACCGCAACCTTAGAACTGAAGAAAAACACTAAAAGAACACTTCAATACCTCTGTAGCAATGCCTTGAGGGTGCCTCAATAGACCGAGAAAGTGTTCGGGAAGCTGAGGAGTGACGGGAGCTTACGAAGGTCGGCTATGGTTGCTGGGAAGGAGACCTAATGCTGTAGATATTTGAATGGAAGCTAAGAATGCTACAAACCAAGCTCGGGAAGTTGGGAAGCCTCGCTCTGTCTCAGATTCAGACGCCCTTCGTGGTGTAGCAAGAGGGCAGTATATGCTGTGGGATAGGGCTTTAGCCCTAGGTTGCCCTGTTTTTTTGATCTGAGGCCATTTCGAGGCCTGTTTTGGAGGTGGAAGTTTTTTGCACGCACTTAGGAAAAGGCCCTGCTTTTTGCTGTCGACCACTGTTCTACAGATCAGTAAAAAGTTACCGTAGAAATTGCATTGTATGCCTATGCGCAGAGACATTGGGAGGTACAGAATCATCCTTGTTGCCTGTTGATGCAAAAATCGTCACTAGGAAGTGACTGTGTGGTCCAATACCACTTTTGTCAGTTTTGCAGATTTGCCCTTGTGAGACTGAAGCTGTGTTTTTTGCAGTGACAGAATTCTTTGCAGTATTCTGTAATGGCATCTGATTCTCTTTCACAGATTGTCACTGAAAAGCTTAACAAGAATAACTTCCAAGCATGGAAGTTTAGAATGATGAATTTCCTTATGGGAAAAGGATACTGGGAATTCGTTGCAGGAAATGAAGAAGAACCAGTTCTTCCTGATGTTCCCAATCAACAGCAAATGCAGGCATTTAAAGGATGGTATGAGAGAGCCAGAAAAGTTATGTACTGGCTGTCTATCAGTATTTCAGACTCTATGATTGTGCATATTCAGGATGCAAGTACGCCAAAGGAGGCATGGGATACTTTGTCAAAAATGTATAGCACAAATACGCAAGCCAAGAAAATGCAGCTCAAGCAAGAGTTGCACAATGTGCAAAGAGAAAGTACGAGCATCAATGACTACCACATGAAAGTGAAAAAGATTGCAGATGCACTTGCTTCCATTGGGTCGCCAGTGAAAGATGATGATTTAGTTTCTGTGACCTTGAATGGTCTAAGAAAGGATTATGCACAGTTCTGAACATCCATTTCCGTCCGTGAAAGATTTCCTGATTTTGAGGAGTTGATTGCTCTTCTAATTTCTCAGGAGCAGACAAATGGTGGTGCATCTTCTTCAGGAGGAACTTCAAAAGAAACTGTCTTCTACTCAAATGCTAGAATGAGTTTGCAAGGTTTTTGCATGAGCATGTCATAAAGCATCAATATTCATGGAGTCATATCCCACAACAAAATGGAATTGCAGAAAGAAAAAACAGGCATATTGGAGAGGTATCTCGTGCCATGCTCAATGAAAAAGGCCTGCCAGATTTTTACTGGGCTGAGGCAGTTGCTACAACAGTCTACATAATGAACAGGACTCCCACTGCAGCAATACATGGCATGACTCCAGAGGAGAGGTATACTGGTAGGAAACCAGATATTTCTCATTTGAAAATTTTTGGTTGCATTGCCTATGTTCATGTACCAGATGAGTTGAGATCCAAGTTGAATCCAAAAGCTGAGAAGTGCATCTTTATTGGCTACTCTCTGCAGAGCAGAAAGAGTATAGATGCCATAACCCTTCTACTCGTAAGTTTACAGTGAGCAAAGATGTTGTTTTTGATGAGATGAGTAGCTGGTATAAACCAGTAAATGTGACTGATGATGTAGATGCACAAAATGGTAATGCTGCACAGATTTTACAGCAGCAATCACAAAATATTAGTGGACCTGGAGTGTACTCTAGCAGTGGTTCGCATTCTTCGCCATGGACATGCAGATTGAGATCAGGAGAATCTCCTTAAAACAATGCAGTTAGTGGTATGCAGGTTTCACGAAAAGGAAAAGAGAAGGTAGATCAGTCCATGTTTGATGTGAATGCAGGTCACTCTTATGTGGATGGTGAATCTAGTGGCTCAGAACAGAGCATTGATAATGAGTTGGGTATTCCTTCTATTGTTACACCTAGAGTAAGGAAGACCAAGGATGTTTTGAGAGCACCTGGAAGTGAGCCTACTTTGCGCAGGTCTACTAGAGCTAGGTATCCTGTGGATAGGCTGAAATATGATGGATTTACAGCCATTCATTATGCCTATATAGTCAAAGTGATACACGAACCAGAACCCACTTCTTTTGAGCAAGCCATGGGAAAAGAAAAATGGGAGAAAGCAATGGATAAAGAAATGGATGCTTTGGAAGCAAATGCTACATGAGAATTGGTACCTTTGCCTAAAGATAAGAATGCAATTGGTTGTAAGTGGGTTTATAAGGTGAAGCACAATGCAGATGGTTCTGTGAACAGATATAAGGCAAGATTAGTAGTCAAGGGGTATGCACAAACATATAGCATTGATTATGAAGAAACATTCAGTCCGGTTGCAAGGATGGCAACCGTAAGAGCAGTCATTGCTATGGCTGCATCAAAGGAATGGTCTTTACATCAGATGGATGTAAAGAATGCCTTCTTGCATGGTGATTTGCAAGAAGAGGTCTATATGGAGCAGCCACTAGGTTATGTGCATGTTGTTCATCCTGAGTTCGTTTGCAAGTTGAAGAAAGCCTTGTATGGCTTGAAGCAAGCACCTAGAGCATGGTCTGACAAGATAGGACAGTATCTTGTCACTATTGGCTTTCAGATTTCCAAGGTAGATTTCTCACTTTATGTGAGAAAAACAGAGAAAGGTATTATGATGCTTGTCATTTATGTTGATGATTTGATTATCACACGTGATAGTGATGAAGATATCCTTCATGTGAAAATGCTATTGAAGCAGAAGTTTTAGATGAAGAATTTGGGAGAGCTGCGTTATTCCTTGGGCATTGAGGTGATTAGATCACCAAGTGGGATATGGCTCTTGCAGAGGCAGTATGGATTGGATATGATGTCCAAATATGGGAGCCTATTTCAGTTCTTTTGGAGCAGAATGTGAAGCTGAGCGCAGATGCAGGTGAGCTTCTGGAAGACCCTACTATGTACAGACACATAGTAGGAAATTTGATTTATATGACTATTACCATGCCAGATTTGAGCTATGCTGTTGGATTGGTAAGTCAGTTTATGCAGGCTCCAAGGAAACCGCATTTCGATGTGGCTAGACGCATACTCAGGTATGTGAAGTCCACATTGCAGTATGGACTATTTTATGAGACTGGGGTTCAGATACAGTTGCATGGATACACTGATGCTGATTGGGCTGGTAGTATTTCTGATAGACGATCTACCAGTGGATATGTGTTCTCTTTTGGGAGTGTTACAGTCACTTGGAGCAGCAAGAAACAGCCTACAGTTGCCTTGTCGAGCACAGAGGCTGAGTACAGGTGTGCATCAATGGCTGCATGTGAGGTAGCTTGGTTGCATAAGCTACTTTATGATATGCATCAGTCTACAGATGGGCCAGTTGTCATTTATTGTGACAACATGAGTAGTATACACTTGGCAAATAACCCAGTCTATCATGCTAGAACAAAGCACATTGAGGTGCATTATCACTATGTGCAAGAGAGAGTTTTACTAGGCCTTATTGATCTAGTTTAAGTTGGCACAGAGGATCAGGTAGCGGACATATTTACGAAGGCATTGGGCGCAGAGAAGCTACGCAAGTTCAGAGACCTGCTTGGTGTGCAGGAATTGGGATTGAGCTCGAGGGGGAGTGTTGAGATATCGAGCTCCACTCGTGATATGCCAGGGTGACCGTTGTGCACTTATGTCACCGACTTGTTAATTGCAGATGCGGTTGGTACACCGCTCATGAATAATAGCTAGATGACATCTATCCTTATCTACTCTAGTTCATGGCTGAGTTAGTATGCCACCTTAGTTAGTTGAGTTTGGTTTGAGACCCATATATAGAGTTCTTCTATTTCTATGTACTAGAGTTCTTTTGGCTTACACAACTAAGAAGAGGAAAACTGTTTTCAGCAGCCATCTTTGTGTGTATTCCCCCATTGTGTAAGTGAGAAAGCTACAAGTGAGACTCCTTCCTTCTCTCCCACAATCTTGACAATGTTATGCCATCATTTTGGACTGATTTTCTTGCTAAAAATACTCAAATTTGAATAGTAAATCACTAATGTACCACAGTGGACTGAAGCCTATTATCTCATATTTGGTTATACCTATTGGTTTTGGGCTATGTCTTTGGGATATGCAATGAAATATTGACCTTCGGGATACAACATCGAGCTTGTCTTTGGTTTCGAAATGCTTTTGAGCTTGTATTAAGCTCTGACTTGATTGTTATTCACTAGCATTTGGCTTCAGTTGGCATGCTTTGGACCAATCTATGCCTATTATCACTACTTGACATTTAGGCCTATTGCATTTATGCTTTGGTCAGATATGGATGCCACTTGGTTTGCCCATGCTTGACCGTTACTTGGAGCTTCATCTTTAGATGTATTTGAGCATTTTGGATCTACTGGGCATTACATTTGGTTGTCAGTTACATGCTCTTTGAATGATTTTAGGCTTATGCTTTAGGGGTCTAAGATAGCTTGGGATTTATGCTCCGGATGTACCCTACTAGGATTTGGTATGTCTAATGCTATGTATTTGATGTATTAGAGCATTGCTTGCTCTCTTTGCATCTCACTTCACTTCCAGTGGGAGCCTCTTAGTATATTCGGATGAACGAGTCTTATTTACAGATGAGCTTGAGCTTGTGGGGCAGTTACATGCATTTGCTATCTTGAGAGCTTTATGCTTGCAGTTATCTGTAGTGGGCTGATTTGATACGCCTATTGGGGCAGGCACCTATCTTTGTCACATGTTTGCCAGTTTTGTATGCATCTTGGATAGTTATGTATTGAGCTTCTTGCTCTATCATTTATGCTTGTGCTTGGCCTCTTCTCTTACTCCAAGACCCATTACATGCATGAGTTTTGGACCTATGAGATGTCTCTTGCTTAATAGGTTATTGGTTTGACAGTTCTTGGTACCTTCTTGCCCCTGGAAACTCACTATTGGATGTATCTTGTTACCTGGCAGTTGCAGTGACATATGTATTAGTGATTCCTTCATTTTGGGACATTTTTACATACTGTTGTTATTTATTACAACAAGCTGAAGTCTGCAGATTTTGAGCACTTCTATGAGGGTAATGCTTACTATTTGATGTTATCTTGGTCATATTTGGTGGATAGGTGCTTCTCTTGATGAAATCTACATTTTTTGCCAGTTTTAGCAATGGTTTTAGTGCATTTTCTGCTAATTACAACAACTTGCAATTTTACTTTTTTGCTTTGATTTGGGACACTATGGTTGGTCATTTGAAAGATACAACTCTCTTCAACATTACCAAGTTGGATGGTACCAACTATGGGTATTGAAAGTCCAAAATATGGTATGTTTTGGTGTAGAAGTTGTAGATTAAACCCTTACGTTTCAAAGGTGTCAAACTTGAGGATATGGATGATGATGTTTGGATGGAAGTTGATGAGCTATGCAAGTCTACCATTATTTTGTCACTCTCAGAAGAGGTCCATCATAATGTCGTTGAAGATGAGAATCAGAGTGCATGGGATTTATGGGAGAAGATTCAGGAGCTTTATGCGTAGCAGAGTCCTGCGTCACAGATGTATTGGCTAAAGTAGTTAATGGACCTTCGCATGAAGGAGGGGACCTCCCTTTCATCTCGTTTCAGTCAGTTTCATGCTATCATGAAGAGTCTATTGTCACATGGGTATTGAGTTCAAAGACAACTTGCACCCGTTGTTTCTGCTTGGCACCTTGCCTGAATCATGGGATATCTTCCGTACTGCCATATACACGAACAAGCTTGATGGGTTGAAAATCAAAGATGTTGAGAGTGCTTTATTGACTGAGAAAATCAACAGGAGAAACAATGATGCTTTTCGCTCTTCACATGCATTGACCGTTAGAGGTGGCAGAAATGGCAGGCATGATAATGATCATAAGGGCAGGGACTCTCAGAAGTCCAGGTCCAAGTCACATGGTCGCAGTAAGTCCCATGGACAGAAGTTTGATCTTAATTGTCATTATTGTGGGAAAGCAGGACATATTAGGCTGCAGTGCTATAAAATGCGCGATGATAAGCGTAAGGAAAAGGAAAAAGAAAAAGTGCATGAAAAGTCTTCTGAGCACATTATTGTACCTGCAAAGTCCAGTGTGAAGATAGAAGAGGTTAATGTCATGTAGGCCAGTGATTCAGATGATGATGACATACTTGCAGCTTCTTTATGCAATGCCTTACAGGCTTCTGAGATCCATTCTATGTATGCACAGTGCTGGCTCTTGGATTCGGGTGCGTCCTTTTATGTGACACCCTGTCAAGATTGATTTCATATCTATCGTACCATGTTTGGTTTTGTGCGTCTTGGTGATGACATGTCTCTTGACATTGTGGATTGGAGATGTTAGGCTGCAGTTTCCTTCTGGCAGTTCTTTTGTTTTGCATGATGTATGCCATGTACCTGCGTTGACTCACAGCCTTATGTCAATTGGACAGCTTGATGATGCAGGGTATTTTGTGTCTTTTGGAGACTCTGCATGGAAGATTACTCATGGCAGGCTTGTACTTGCAAGAGGTGCCAAGTCTGGCAGCCTCTATCCCGTACTTGTATTAGGAGCTACATTGGATCATGTTTTGTATGTGAGTTCTATTCCCCATGCATCCCTTTGGTATGCTCGTTTGGGGCATATGTCTCTTAAAGGAATGAAAATGCTCCGTGCTTTGCAGTATCTTTTGCCTTTTGACTCTTCACATTTTGATTCTTGTGATCATTGTTTGTATGGCAGGCAGACTAGAAATACGCATAAAAAGTTTGGTAAGAAATGCATGGGTGAGCCCTTGGCTCTTGTGCACTCAGATGTATGTGGGCCCATGCCCTATCAGTCATTTGGTGGGACAAAGTACTTTGTTACTTTCATAGATGATTACTCACGTAAGGTTTGGGCTTATTCCATAAAAAGAAAATCCAATGTCTTAGACACATTTCAGTGTTGGCTTGCATTGGCATAGAACCAGTCTAGGAAAAGGCTCAAATGCCTAAGGTCAGATAATGGGGATGAGTATGTATCACATGCTTTTGAGCAGTTTTGTGATGAGTGGAGTATTAAGCGTCAATTGACCGCCCATTACGCCCCATCCCAGAATGGTATGGTTGAATGCATGAATAGGACCATTCAGAAAAGGGTCTGTAGCATGCTTAGCCAGGCTAGCTTACCACAGCACTTTTGGGCTAAGACAGTTACTACTGCAGTGCATCTCATTAACAGAATTAGGTTGCAGAGGAGGTATGGGCAGGCAAGCCCCCCTCTTATGATCATTTGTGTGTCTTTGGATGTGAGGCATTCTGCCTTATGCCCAAGGACAAACGCAATAAGCTAGATCCTAAAAGTGTCAAATGCATTTTCATTGGCTATGGAGATGTAGGAGAGATGGGTTACTGTCTATGGGATCCGCAGGTGCGAAAAGTGATATGTAGTCATGATGTCATCTTTCATGAGGACAAAATGCATATACAGCCTAAGAAAGTGGTTGAAGTACACAGAGTTATCTCTTAGGAGGAGCCACCTGCTCCCGTTCAGCCCGCTCCAAGGCTAACTAGATAGCGCATAGCATCACCTGATGCTCATGGCCTAGATGCTAGACATGCTGATGTTAGACAGGATGTCGGTCAGGCAACAAAGCCTGGGTTGAGGCGTTCTACTAGAGATAGACGACCTCTTGACTGTTTTGTGCCGTCTATGGATTATATACTGGTTACAGATGCAGGAGACCCTCTTACTTATGATGAGGCTATGCGCAAGGGTAATTGTCACTCTTGGGAGAGGGCTATGCAGTCTGAGCTTGACTCATTACATAAGAATAAGACTTGGGATTTGGTTTCCTTGCCTCAGGGTAAGAAGGCTTTGCCATACAAGTGGGTGTACAAGCTGAAAAGTACCCCTGGACACCCCAAGTCGGCATACAAGGCTCAATTGGTTGCTAAGGGTTTTAAGTAGGAGCACGGTGTTGACTTTGATGAAGTCTTTTCTCATGTGGTCAAGATGGCCACCCTACACTTAGTCTTGGCCTTGGTTGCACAGCTTGACTTGGACTTGTACCAGATGGATGTCAAGACGGCTTTTCTACATGGGGACTTGCATGATGAGATTTACATGGAGTAGACTAAGGGTTTTGCAGAACCTGACGGGGAACACCTAGTGTAAAAGCTAAAGAAGAGTCTATATGGCTTGAAGCATGCACCTAGGGAATGGTACCATAAGTTTGATGCATTCATGTAGTCACAGGACTACAGCGGTAGTGCTATGGATCCGTGCTTGTATACACGAAGAAAGCCCGTGACAATTCTTTACTGATTTTGGTACTCTATGTGGATGACATGCTTTTAGCAGGGACAACTCATGAGGAGCTAGATGCTCTTAAGGCTGAGCTCAAGAAAAGCTTTGAGATGAAAGATTTGGGACATGCCTCTCATATACTTGGTATGCACATTACGCACGATCGATCTCAGGGAAGGACTACTCTATCTGTCACAGAGGGAGTACATTCATAAAGTCCTTGAGCGCTTCCACATGCAGGATGTTAAGCCTATTGGCTATCCATTACCTTCTCATGTGAAAATTTCACAGGCCGATTGTCCGTAGACAGATGAGCACAGGCCCGAGATGGCCAAGATTCCCTATGCATCAGCCGTGGGTAGTCTTATGTATGCCATGATAGCCACCCATCCAGATATAGCTTTTACAGTTGGGATTGTGGTATGTTATATGGCTACACCTGGCAAGAAACATTGGGATGTCGTGAAGGGTATCATGAGATACCTGAAGGGCATAACAGATATGTGTCTTTGTTATGGCAGTAAGGATACAAGAGTCATAGGGTACACTGACTCTGATTATGCAGGACATGCAGATAGTAGGAAGTCCACTTTTGGCTATGTGTTCACCTATGCTAGAGGGGCTATCTCTTGGATGTCCAGGGCGCAGAAGTGTACGGCCCTTTCTACTACAGAGGCTGAGTATGTTGCAACCACAAAGGCTTGCAAGGATGCTATTTGGTTAGGATGTTTGATTGCAGACCTTGGTATGACAGATACTATGCCTACGCTACATTCGGATTCTATGAGTGCCATTCAGTTGGCCAAGAATCCAGTCTTCCATGTGAAGAAAAAATATATTGAGGTGAGGTATCACTTCATTCGCGAGGTCATTGAGGACAGGTTTGTTGACCTTGTCAAGATTTTGACTAAGCAGAATCCTGCAGACTTGCTCACAAAAAGCCTCACTATCGAGCGCTTTGCATTCCTCAGGAGATTGATGGGCATTGGATGAGATGACGTCTTTTTCCTCATCCTATTGTACATGTATACATGTTGTCCTGTCTTTTCTTTTTGTTTACTGCAGCACAGAGGAGCGGGAAAATGGAGCAGAGGAGTAGGAAAATGGAAAAAGGAGATAACCGAAAGGGCACATGACAAAGGAAGGAAAAGGCGCCCCAGATGGAAGTTAGACCCTGAAAAATTTGAACGACGACCTCTCCAGAAGGCCTCAATGTCGCCTTGAGAAAAGAAAATAGTAAAAGCGCACCATTAATTGTGAAAGCGCTCCTGAATCCTTGTAAAAGAGTGCCGGGCTCACTCCTGTGCAAATTGTATGCACTAGTTAGGAATGGGATAAGTTAGAATGGTGGAAAATAGGAAAAGAGGGCCTAGTCTAATGGCTGGCCATGTAAAAAGTGGGGATGACCGCCCAAAAAGTAGGGCATGTATATAAAGTGCAAAAATGAATGAGAAGATCATTCTCGTGTGTGGCCAAAGCTTCTTCTTCTTCTTCTCTTGTTTCTTGCCTTCTTGCTTGTGCTTGAGTGAGGGATTGAGGGAGTGTGAGGGAGTGAGGGAGTGAGTGCGTGAGAGTGAGGGATTGTGGAGAAGAAGCTTCCCATCTTCTCTCTTCATCTTCTCTTCTTCTCTTCTCTTCTATTTTCTCGCACGGATATGGAGGATGGAGCTTGACGGAGAGGGCTTAAGCTTGCCCAAGGATCGTGGAGCTACCAGAGTGCAAGAGAGAGGAGGGAACTCGATCGAGCATCAAGGTAAGCTCACTACACCCGTAAGGTAGGCATTGCGCATCGGCTATGTGAGAGGTAGACATGGCTGCTCGACTTGAAACGCTTGATCAATAAGTAGTGCGTAGGTCTCGGGGTAGAGCTCCGTAGCTCCCCTTCATTTTGGTTCCGTTGCCGGGACACACGGAATCGAGCCTCGAGCGCCGCGTGCATCGAATTGAGCATAGAAGTAGGGTTTGCAACTCGAACCGGTGCTCGAGATAGTTAGGAGATTTAGGAGGTTTTAATCCTTGGAGCAAGTAAGTATTTTGATTTGTTGTTGAGTATTAGAGTAGGACCATCCATCTTCATCTCTATTCTTTATTTTTGTTGCATTAGGTTAAGATTAGGATAGGAAAAATAAGGACAACAAAAAGGGTTCTGCTGCTGGAAATAGGGAAACATGAAAAAATAAGGACAACATAAAGGGTTCTATTGCTCCTAGATCTAGGCCGTGCTCAAATTGCAGTAGGTTCGGTCATGACGCATTACATTGCAGACTGCCAAGGAGATTCCCATATGCGCAGCAATACAACCCTCCATACTTAGATAACAGGCCACCTAACCTCTTTGGCAGGGGAGCCCAGTTGGCGATTCCAACACCAAATGATGCAAGACCAGCCATTCCTAGGCTAGAGATGAACCCAACAGACATACCCAGACCACCAAGGCCCTATGTAACCTATCCACTGAGTGACGCCCCTGTTTACTATGCGGAAGAGCCTAGTGAAGAGGAAACCTACATGAACCCATACATATCCTATGATGAGGAAGGCAATCCAGCCTCGATGGACTACCGACCAGTACCGATGATGGCGCTAGGTAGAGGAAGAGGCAGAGGCTTTGGAGGACCAAGCCAAGATCCAATCTCATGCTGGACTTGCAGTCATCCAGGCCATATTTCATCATGCTGCCACAAAAGGGAACAAGCAAACAAGGACAAAGCTGACCTTCGATGCACCGAGTATAGAATCACACACCTATTACCTGATTGTCCTAGACAAAAGCCATCAACTAGTTCTACCAACGTGCCCTCAGTACCCTTGGGGTTGTTTGGTGTGGAGACCTTTGACATTGAGGTTACACCCATCCCACTACATGTCGTGACAAGGAAAGAGGGTCACTGATGCAGAGGCAGAGACCTCAGCTCCTAAGACAACAGAACTAGGGAGTGCCAAGATAGGGGAATATCCCCACCCCAAACGACAACTTGAGGCTATAGCCAAAGTCAAGGAGTGGGTTAAGGACACCCAGGAATACCTTAAGGACGTAGAGCCCATACTAAAAGACCAAATTAAAGACCTCTCTAGTGTGAGTACACCCGTTTCATCTTCGCGACCTCAATCGGGGAATGTGCCCACACCACATGAGATGCCACAGAGGCAAGACCATGAAGAACCATGTCAGCAAGCTAACCAAGACATATGGCCAAAGACTGCTGACCAAGGAGGAAGGCAACCCACCAGCAACCTCCTCACCACTTTAGTAACCACGGTAGTAACCTTGAGCCTAGGAGATCTACTTTGGCATCACCCTTTCTTATGGCAAGAATTAAAGCACTGGGTGGAGGGAAAAGAGGAGCACATTACTACTGACTTACAAGAGCAAGACGCAGTCACACAGATTCCAAGCCTAACGCTATACTTAGTTCCAAGGTCACTGCACGTCGATGCTTTCTGGGAAGGCACTGAGATGCATGCAGTCTTAACTATCTTAGCCTTGGGGGATGTAACACGAAAAGGAATCGTAGACACAGGCATTGGTGTCACTGTCTTGAGCCATGCAGGTCTACAAGCTTGGGGAAACCCACCCATGGAAACGGCTAGGTTCAATGTCACATTGGCCAACGTAATGAAGGTCAGACCATTCGGGGTCCTAAAGAACTGGCCAGTGAAGGTCGCAGGGGTGCAGCTTTCCATGAACTTCATTGTCACGAAGGGAGTGGACTACAACATACTGTTAGGCCGACCCTGGATGAGGAACGCTCGAGTTATTGAAGATTGGGGTAACAATCTCATCTTCTTGGGGAATAGAACAGAAGCGGTAAGGGTTGAGATGGATACCTGGAGGACTACCCCAGCTGACCTTGATGCTATCTCAACCATGCTAAAAGGTGATGCATAGGCAAGCAAACCCTATGGGTCATTGACCAAGTACATCCCTTGCCCTAAGGATGAGTGGGATTGGATGCACGTCTTGGCAACCATTGACCTACTGTTCTCAGATGAGGAAGAGCTATATAGGCAAGCTGCTAAATCCCCAAGCATGCCAGTAAGGGAGCCCATCGTGCCACTCTACATGATGGCAGGAAGCTCACATAACCCTGGGAAACCGGTCTTGTTCCATATCCCCACCACCAACAAGCTCGAGCTTCAGGAAATCATAGAGTCCCTGACTGATAAATTGAAGGGCAATATGGTTGCAAATCTAAAACCCCTAAGTGATCTTTTGGCTAAACCTGAGTGGAAATAGACCAAAATTCACGATCTGAACCTATTATACAATTGGGCTTCAGTCACTAACAAAAAGGAGATTGGAGAGGAAAGCCTGGGGGATGACAAGCAGTCAGAGGGGCAAGACTCTGATGATGAGGAGTACGAGGACTGCCGCTCTATTGGAAACAAGAGTGAAGAAGAGTTAGACATGATAGAATATGACACTAAAGGGAGAACAATCGAACAAATCAAGGCAGACTTTAGGCCTAGAAGGGAAAGGGCAGGCTGGAATGAAAGAGGAGTCATGCGGATGGAGTGCGATAGATCCTGCTTGGAGCACATAGGAGCCATGGATTACGAACAGGCAGGAGTGGCGCAACCATTGGTAGTGCTAGTGCTTAAGACGAATACACCTAGTAAATTACGACCCCCTGGCGAAACTCCTTCCTCAAGCGAGGGATGTGAGTTTAACTTGGAGTCAAAAGGCAGTACAGAGAGTGATCCTGAAATACCCCAACCCTCTAAGGTCAGATGTACCAAAGGGGACTTGTCAGTCCACCTAAGGCGCAGACGGCTAAAGGAGGAGGCCAGGAAGCGAACTAAGGACTCAGAAGCAGAGAGGCAAAAGAAGCCGCAGGATCTCCCCAAACACTTCACAAAGTTTAAGAAGGGTGATAAAGTGGTGATTCTGCTAGGATCAAAGAGACAAGGGCAAACCAGTGAGCCAATTGAGGAACCCGCCAAGGTCAAGGAAGTCAACTTGGCAAGGGAAGGTTAGAAGCCTTGACTTGTGTTCATTGCTGACGACTTGACCAAGTATGAGGAGGCTAAACTTATTGCTCTCCTACGAGAGTATGTCGACGTGTTTGCCTGGTCCTTGGAGGAACTTAAAGGAGTCAATCCTAGGGTTGTGACCCATAATATCCCAATGGTTCCATATGCGGTGCCAACAAAGCCACGACCTTACCCTATGAATCCCAAACACGCCCATGCAGTGAAGGAGGAAATCGATAAGCTCATGAAGGCGGGATTTATATATGAGATTAAGCACACGGATTGGGTATCGCCTATAGTAATCGTTATGAAAAAGAATGGTAAAATTCGAGTGTGCGTGAATTACAAGAAAGTTAATGCCGCTACGAAGAGGGACAACTATCCCTTACCGTATACCGAGCACATGCTGGAGAGGGTAGCAGGCAAAGACGCCTACAGCTTCCTGGATGGCTTCTTTGGCTATAATCAAGTGCAAGTGCATCCTGATGACATGCACAAGACTGCCTTCGTCACCGAGTGGGGTGTATTCGCCTACATCATTATGCCCTTTGGGCTAATGAATGCGCCTGCCACCTTTCAACGATTAATGTGCACCATCTTTAAGGATATATGCTTAGACGCGAGCTAGAGGTGTTCGTAGACGACTTATGTGTACACTCTAGTTGGGCCAAACACTTAGAAAAGTTGAGAGATGTCTTTGAACGGTGTCAATTATACAACCTCTCGTTGAACCCCTTAAAGTGCCAGTTCTGGGTGAAGCACGGATGTATCCTAGGGCACGTAGTGTCAAGGAACGGCATTGCCACTGACTTCTCAAAAGTCAGGGTCATTGTCGACCTACCACCACCCATTAACTACAAGGGTGCTCAGTGTTTCTTAGGCCATACGAGATACTATCGATGCTTTGTACTGAATTACGCACTGATTGCTAGACCATTGTACAAGCTGATGATCGTATTCAAGTGGACTGAAGAATGCCAGCGTGCATATGAAGAGTTGAAGAAGGCTCTCACCACTGCTCCAATCTTACGAGCCCCAGACTAGAGTATAACGTTTCATGTACACATAGATGCCTCTAAGTTTGCTATTGGAGCTGCTCTATGCCAGCCTGGTGAGTATAACCTAGATTACCCCGTGAGTTTTGCTAGCAGGTAGCTCACTGAATGGAGATGAACTATTCCACTACAGAAAGGGAAGGGTTAGCTGTAAAATATTACACGGCGCAGCGAACAGAATCTGAGAAAGAGATAGAGAGTACACAACAGATAAGAGGAGAATCAGTAAATTCTTTAACTTCAAACAACTGATACAAAGATGGCTCTGTCCACCCGTGCGCTTCCACTGAGTGAAGCTTAGATGGCGATCTAGACAGAAGATAGGTGAAGAGTTTAAGGCTAGCTGGAACAACAACTCTGACTGGGTGAAAGATTAGTGAATGATGGCCGCGAAGGGGTTTAGCTTTTATAGCCCGCGAAGGTCGTTAGGTCGGCCTGCTGACCGACCTACCATATGAGCCTCCACTAGTCGGCCAAGGAATATTCCAGGGAATATTCCCTTTACCATCGGGCCGGGGGCGCTGCCCCCGGACCCCCGCCAGGGGGGCCGCTGGCCCCCCTGGGACCCCCCAGCCAGGGGCCGCTTCCGCGGCCCCCGGACCCCACAATAGGGGCCCCTTTTAACTCCCTTACCACGCAACTCAATGCAATGTGCCTCGAGTTGCTACCAGCTTAACCACTCCGTCTAACCCAAAGATTAGACCCACAACAGTCACCTTTTTGCCATCCGGTCACATAGACCTCATCTGATATACAAGTCAGGACTCAACCAATGTCCGGGCTCACATTTGGCTTCTCCTCATAATGGGGGCCTTACAACTTTGAGCACCATGGATCATTGGTAGCACCTAATGAGGGTGGGGGCATTGATCATATCTAACACCCCCCCTCAATGTCCACCCATAGATGAACTATCTCCTCGGCCCAATGCCGAGTCTCTGAAGATGAACTTGAAGCAGATCCTTCGTAAGTGCTTTGGTGAAGATATCTGCTCCATTCTCCTCTGTTGGACAGTAGACCAATTCCACTATCCCATCCTCCATCAAATCACGCACATAGTGATACTGGATCTCTATATGTTTGGTGCGTGCATGAAACACTGGATTTTTGGCAATGGCGATGCAACTCTGATTGTCACATCTCAGCACAGTTGGTTCTTCATCCTGCACTCCCATATGCCATAGAATCCTTCTCAACCATACGGCCTCACATGCAGCAAAACAAGCTGCCTTGTACTCTGCTTCGGTAGAAGACAATGCCACTGTTGGTTGCTTCTTACTAATCCAAGAAAAAATTCCTGAACCCAAAGAGAAACAATAACCAGAAACTGACTTCCTGGAATCAATGTCTCCTGCCCAATCTGAGTCACAGTTCCCCACAAGAGAAGTTCCGAAACTGTATGTGATACCATAGTCAAGAGTTCTCTTCAAGTATCTGAGCACCCGCATCCCAGCCTTCCAATGACTCTCATGAGGTTTGTTTGAGAACCTGCTCAAAACACCAACAGCAAAACTGATATCTGGTCTGGTGTTACACAAGTAGATTAGACTGCCGACCAACCTCCTATACCTCCCAATGTCTGCTAGTGCTGATGTATCCTCAACGGATAACTTTACATTCACCTCCATAGGTGTAGCTATCTCCTTGCACTCGGTCATGCCAAATGCCTTCAAGATCTCCCATGCATACTTCTTCTGAGAGATGAAGATCTTTCCTGGCTCTTGCCAGACTTCAATCCCCAAACAATAGTGCAGCAAGCCCAAGTCTGTCATTTCAAACTCAGAACTCAAAGCCTTTCGAGTTTGGTTGATCATATCTTCATAGTCACCTGTAATAAGAAGGTCGTCCACATATAGGACAATCACTACAGACTTTTTACCATCCCTGTAAACATACAAGTTAGCATCTGAGGCACATCTTTTGAAGTTTAGGTTTAAAAAGAACCTATCTATCCGCTGGTACCATGCTCTGGGGGCTTGTTTCAGCCCATACAATGCCTTCTTCAGTTTACACACTTTGTTCTCAGAATGGGGGGCCTCAAACCCTGGTGGCTGAGCCACGTACACCTCCTCCTTGAGGTCACCATTTAAGAACGCTGACTTAACATCCATTTGGTACACTGGCCACTTCTTGTGGGCAGCCACTGCAAGTACCGTGCGAATAGTGGTCATTCTGGCAGTTGGGGCAAATGACTCTTGAAAATCAAACCCTTCAACTTGTGAAAATCCTTGGGCAACTAGTCTAGCTTTGTACTTTTCTAAGGTACCATCAGCCTTGTACTTTACCTTCCAGATCCACTTGGTGCCAATAATCTTCCGCTTTGCTGGCCGATCCACTAGCTCCCAAGTGTCATTCTTCATTATGCTGTCATACTCCGCCTGCATAGCAGCCTTCCATGATGGATCTGCAAGTGCTTCTTCTAAGTCAGTTGGCTCCTTTACTTGTCTCATAATCTCAACCATCAAGGCCATGTTGACTATGTGAGCAGAAGCCCTCCTTTGCTCCTCTATTCTTTGAGACCTCCTTGGTCCGTCTGCCTTCTCCTCAACAGATGCAGGCATAGGATTATTGTGGTCATAGAGCTGCTTCACCCAGCGCGGCAATGGCTTTTCCGGTGGGGTGATGTCAGGTTGGTGAACTTTTTCCTCATCATCTGAAGATGATGCTTCCTCCTCCTTAAGGATAGGGATAGCTCTCGGGACAGGTTCATAGTGGACTACTTCTTCGCTTGATGATAAAGTGGAAGACCTTGCCTTCTCCTCCTCCACTGTATGCGGCTCCTCCTTGAACACCACATCACGGCTCGCGATGATCTTCTTTGCCTCTTGGTCATATAACTTGTAAGCCTTCTGCTCATCACTATAACCCAAGAAGATACATTTTCTGCTTTTTGGTTGTAACTTGTTTCTCTTCTCATCTGGAACATGTGTATAACATTCACATCCAAAAATTCTGAAATGTGAAACAGATGGTTTCTTACCAGTGTAAGCCTCATGAGGTGTTTTTCCCTTGAGAGCCTTTGTGTAGCTCCGATTTAGAATGTAGACTGCAGTATTAACAGCTTCAGCCCAAAAATGGTTAGGCAATCCCTTGCCCTTTAGCATGCATCTTGCCATCTCCACAATGGTACGATTCCTGCGTTCCACAACACCATTCTGCTGAGGTGTGTGAGGCGTCGTCAATTGACGCTTGATCCCTTTGCTCTTGCAAAAGCCTTCAAACTCCTTTGAGTTGAACTCACCACCACCATCTGTTCTAAATTTCTTCACACTTTTCCCTATTTCATTCTCAACAAGTATTAGCCATTCTTTAAACTTACCAAAAGCTTGAGCCTTATCACGAAGGAAGTACACCCACATCTTCCTACTGTAGTCGTCGACAATCAACATAAAATAAGAAGATCCCCCCAAGGCCTGTGTAGGCATCTTACCACACAAGTCAGCATGCACCAACTCTAGAGGAGCATGTGCTCTATTCTTGCTTTCTTGTGGAAATGCCTTTCTCTGTTGCTTGCCCATCATACAAGCTTCACATGGTTCCTTCAATTCAGTTATTGTAGGTAGGTGAGCAACCATACCTTGCTTTTGCATCTCCTTCAATACTGCAAATCCGATGTGTCCAAACCTTTCATGCCAAAGCTTACTTGTGCCCACTCCAGCGGTGGCTGTAAGAGCACTTAGCTCATACAGGTTGTTCCTTCTTTCTCCTTTGCCAACAATTGTGCCAGCACTATCAATAATTTCTGCACCTGTCTTCTTGAACCTCACTTCATGACCAAGATCAGTTATGGCAGCAACTGATAAGAGATTTCTCCTGATTTCGGGAACATACAACACATTTGAAAGCTTTTTGACTTCACCATTTGCAGCAACAAAAGAAATAGTACCTGTGCCCGCAGCAGGGCATTTAGCATCATTTCCAACCGTCACAGTGATGGATTCTTGTAGAGGCTGCATAGAACTGTATAGACCTTTCTTGTTGGTCATGTGACGGGAGGCCCCACTATCCAACACCCAAGAGTCAGTGGTAGATTCTTCTTGCGCCGAGGAGCACACTTCCTCAACGGTCGCCATGAATAATTCCAACTCTGCTTCAGTCGTATTGGCTGTCTCTTTCCCTTTAGTTTTAAGGGTACCATTCTTTTCATCTGCCTTCTTGACACGACAATCTGCAATTGCATGTCCTTTCTTCTTACAGTAGAAGCACTCTCCTTGAAACTTCTTCTTGCCGCCCTTTTTCTTTTTGTCACCATCATTTTTGGTGGAGGAAACACCTTTGCCTTTTGCATTGGCAGAGAATGCAGCATCTCCATTGTTGCTTCCTTCTCGGGCTTTCAGCCTCAACTCCTCCTCCATTAATAATGCACAAAACTCCTCAAAAGTCAAAGCTTGAGGTCTCACCTGAGTATTAAGGGCAGTTACTAGTCCATCAAACTTTTGTGGACAAATCCGAAGACACCTCCGAGCTAGCTCTTCGCTAGTCTTTTGTATCCCAGCGCCAGCCATCTGGTCGCGCAGATTCTTAATCCGAGTGATGAATGCTTCAACCGTCTCTCCTTCAGCAAACTTCTCCGCTGCTAGTTGATTCTCCAAGTTTTGAATCCTTGTTTGGTTTCGTGTTTCATACTGACTCCTTAGTACATTCCAAGCCTCTGACGCTTTGGTTGTATGCTGAATCAGAGTCAAAACACTGTCAGAACAGCTTGTAACTAAGGCACACAATGCATCTGCATTCCTTCGTTTCCAAGCTCGTAGAAGATCTGCATTCGGAGGAATCATCACACTAGGATTTGATGGGTCGGGGGTAGGCTGTGGTTCTGCGTCAGTCCCCAGCACAGTCTCCAGAAGCTCATAAGAATCAAGGATAGTTGTAATTTTGAACTTCCACAAGGTGTAGTTTGTACCATCTAACTTGCCTTCGCTGAAGGTTGGTGGACGAATCCTCAGTGTTTGAATAGCCGGTACAGCAGCACCACCTCCTGCACCGCTTCCTGATGCGCCAGAACTGCTTCCCGGAGTCGACATCGTTTCTCTTTGCTGTTGAAGCCTTTGCCTCTTGCACGCTCTCCGATCTCTAGAGCCCCCTGGGCTCTGATACCATGTAAAATATTACACGGCGCAGCGAACAGAATCTGAGAAAGAGATAGAGAGTACACAACAGATAAGAGGAGAATCAGTAAATTCTTTAACTTCAAACAACTGATACAAAGATGGCTCTGTCCACCCGTGCGCTTCCACTGAGTGAAGCTTAGATGGCGATCTAGACAGAAGATAGGTGAAGAGTTTAAGGCTAGCTGGAACAACAACTCTGACTGGGTGAAAGATTAGTGAATGATGGCCGCGAAGGGGTTTAGCTTTTATAGCCCGCGAAGGTCGTTAGGTCGGCCTGCTGACCGACCTACCATATGAGCCTCCACTAGTCGGCCAAGGAATATTCCAGGGAATATTCCCTTTACCATCGGGCCGGGGGCGCTGCCCCCGGACCCCCGCCAGGGGGGCCGCTGGCCCCCCTGGGACCCCCCAGCCAGGGGCCGCTTCCGCGGCCCCCGGACCCCACAATAGGGGCCCCTTTTAACTCCCTTACCACGCAACTCAATGCAATGTGCCTCGAGTTGCTACCAGCTTAACCACTCCGTCTAACCCAAAGATTAGACCCACAACAGTCACCTTTTTGCCATCCGGTCACATAGACCTCATCTGATATACAAGTCAGGACTCAACCAATGTCCGGGCTCACATTTGGCTTCTCCTCATAATGGGGGCCTTACAACTTTGAGCACCATGGATCATTGGTAGCACCTAATGAGGGTGGGGGCATTGATCATATCTAACATTAGCCACGGTGTTTGCTGTAAAGAAATTTAGGCATTATCTATTGGCCACCCCCTTTGTCTTTTTCGTTGACCATTAAGCCTTGCTTTATCTCGTGAACAAGCCGTGCGCTACAAGTCGCATAGCTAGATGGTTACTTCTCTTGTTGGAATTCGATTTCTCTATGGTTGTACGTAAGGGAAAGTAGCACTGCATGGCTGATCACATGTCCTGCATACCCACAGGAGAAGCTGCTAGACAAGGCATACCTGATGACCTACCGGACGCTCATCTCTTTGGCTTGTCTAGCGAAAGAGACTTGTTTAGAGCTGATTTAACACCATATTGGGCCGATGATGTAGTTCAAGTGTTAGAGAACGGTCTACCTGAGAGACCTATTGAGAAAGCTAGGCTAAGGAGACTTATCTTAAAGATCTAGCCATACCAACTGATTGCCGGCCAACTCTATAGGCTAGGACAAGATAATTTGTTGCGTAGATGTGTATGTGAGCACAAGATGCACGATGTATTAAGAGAAGTGCATGGTGGAATAGCTGAAGGACACTTTAGTGGGGATACAACAGCCCGTAAGGTGCTACAATCCCAACTATGGTGGCCCACCCTATTCCATGATGCTGCTAAATTTGTAAAATACTGCGATGAGTGCTAGAGGATAAGGTGCCTGTGCGCAAGGATAAGATGGAATTGACCCCCGTAATAGCATGATAGCCCTTCGAAAAATGGGGCATTGACTTCATTGGACCTATTAGTCCTACAACACAGTACTCCCAGGCACGCTACATCATTGTGGCAAACTGATTACCTGACGAAGTGGGCAGAGGCAAGAGCCACTAGGAAGAACGATGCTAGAACCACTGCGAAGTTCTTATGGGAGCAGGTCCTTTCACATTTTGGTTGTCCAATTGAACTAGTAAGTGATCAGGACATGCACTTCATTAATGAAGTGATATCCCACCTGCTCTCAACCTTCCTAATCATTCATAGAAGGTCCTCGCCCTACTATCCTCAAGCAAATGGCCAAGCAGAATCCACGAATAAAATCCTAGTCAACGTGCTTACGAAGGTGGTATCCACATCACGAAGTGACTGGGATAACAAATTAATGGCGGCCTTGTGGGTCTATCGTACAACTTATAAGATGGCTGTAGGACAGATGCCCTTTAGGCTGACTTATGGAATGGAGGCCATTCTACCCTTATAGTTCTTTGTCCCTAGCTTAAGGATAGCAGCCCAGGAGCATTGAGAGGGAAGAGAGGCTTGGACCAACCACTTAGTGGAGTTAAAGCGTCTCACAGAGACTCGACTCTTAGTCACCCACGCTATGATTTGTGAGAAGGCACGAAGAAAGATGTGGTTTGACAAGCATGTCAAACAGCGCAACTTTGATCAGGGGGGCCTCATTCTACTATATTTGTAAAGGGTCACAAATAGAAAATGAAATTTTGAGGACTAGGACATTTCCGAGTACGTACAATTAGTAGAACAGGCAATGTTGAATTGGAGACGCTCGAAGGTGAAGGAATAGGCCACCTATTCTTGAAGCCCCTGTCAACGTCTGCGTGGCCACTATTACCGAACTGACAGATCAAGATGAAGAAGTAGTGGCACCTGCCTACCTACGAATCATGGTTACTGCAGAACGGACGTATTCTTTTGATGCCTTGATCGACAAAGGTGTCGACTATAATATCTTGACGCATGACCATTGGACACACATTGGTCAACCTAAATTATAGCCCACAAACGCTAAACTCAGCCTATTTGGGGGCAACACTTACTCACTCTTAGGAAAATGCAAAGTGATTGTCTCTATCGAGTCTAAAAGTATACCAGTCTTCTTTTATGTGTTGCCAAACACTAAAGGGGCCGGTAATAAGTCACTACTAGGTCGCACTTTTAAAAAGCAGACGAACTGCAATGTGCACTATAACCTAGATCGCATCCATCTTGCTATAGGCAATGTGCGCATAGTGACTACTTTCAGCAAGGGTTATCTTGATCCTTCTACAATTGCAAAGCCACCGATAGAGACCCCTACGACCATGCTTATAACCAAGCCTAGGGAGAAGGGCTGTGATATCTCACCCCACGCTCAAACTACTAGAACCAAGCCCACCAAGGCCAAGGATTCCACACTCATATGGACGCCAAAACGACAAGGGCCACCTCCTTATAAATCGCAGAAACGTGCTTCTAAAAGCAAAAACTATAAGTCACAGTCTAAGAGGCATCTCAAACGCTATCGATATAGGTGCACAACCATGCCGCGATGGATCCCCAAAGATCTCTTGCACAAGGATACTATGAGGGCAACCCCTGGATATGGGCACCTAAGAGTGGACATTCAAGAGGCTTAACTCTAAGCAACCTCACTCTAGCTAGAGAGGCTTGTACATACAGAGCCCAAGCTGCAAAGCAAGCTGGACCAGCACCGATTGTGATTAATGAATCCCAACTCATTTATCGTCCAAAGCTAGATGCCCTAGAATTATCCAAGTGAGAGGAGTTGAGCACCCCCATGCCGGCTCAGATAGAATGCAGCACACCTCCTATGCCACTGGAGCCTCTTGCAGCATCTCAAAGTGCTTCTGAGTGCAAAGTCCCATTTGTGACGTCATCAATGGAGTCACCACTGTCCAGCCCAATCGCACCATCACCACCAGCATGTCTTAGGCCTTCGTATGAAAGATGATCTTTCCTTTCAGTGGCCAAGGATCTTGCTAAGACCTCGGGAGATGACGTAGTGACATGCATCAAGGAGTTAGATAACACCTTCACCACATTCGCTAGGAGCTATGAGAGGCTTGACCTAGGACTTCTCGATGAACCCCTTGCTTCTGATGTTCGTGCATTGCCATGCACTTGGGAAGACTACGAATTTATGACCGTCAAATTTCCCAAAATTGCCGCCGAATTAATCGCTAATGGAGAAATCTCAAAGGAGCAAGCCATTCTCAGAAGACTAATTACTTCGTACCACAAGCCTGTTCGCTCTGCACACCTAAACAAGAACTGGAGGAGCTCACGCAGCTTGCCAGCTCTGATTCTTCATTCTTACAACTATGGTATGCCTTGCGACTCCAATGGGAGAAAAAAGACTACCGCATCATGACCAATGCCGAGCAAAGAAGGGCAATCAAAATAATTGAACACGACCCTACTTATGTGGCACCTCTTTCGTTTAGGTGAAGGGGAGCTACAAGCTCTACCCCGAGACCTACGGACCGCTTGTTGATCAAGCGTTTCAAGCCAAGCGGCCATGGCTACCTCTCACATAGCCGATGCGCCATGCCTACCTTATGAGTGTAGTGAGCTTACCTTGATGCTCGATTGAGTACCCCCCTCTCTCTTGCACACCAGTAGCTCCACGATCCTTGTGGCAAGCTCAAGTAACCTCAATCCCTCTCCCATGAGCTCCATCCTCCATAGCCACGCATGAGACAAGGGAAGAGAAGAGAAGAGAAGAAGATGGAGAGAGGAGATGGAGAGCTTCTTCTCCACAATCCCTCACTCTCACACACTCACTCCCTCACCCTCTCACACTCCCTCACTCCCTTTCTCAAGCACAAGCAAGAAGGCAAGAAACAAGAGAAGAAGAAGAAGAAGCTTTAGCCACACACAAGAATGAGCTTCTCATTCACTTTTGAACTTTATATACATGCCCTCCCTTCTTTGGGCGGTTATCCCCTTTTTTACATGGCCGGCCAATGGCCTAAGCCCATTTCTCATTTCCCACCATTCTAATTTATCCTATTCCCAACTAATGCATACAATTTGCATAGGAGCGAGCCTGGCACTCTTTTACAAGGATTCGGGAGCGCTTCCACATTTAGTGCTATGCTTTTTACTCTTTTGCTTTCTCGGGGCAACACTGAGACTTTCTGGGGGTCGTGCCCGAACATTTAAATTTTTTAGGGTCTGGTTACCGGTTAAGGTGCCTTTTCCTTCTTTTATCTTGCGCATTTTTGCTATTTCCTTTTTTCCATTTTCTCGTTCCTCTGCTCCATTTTTCCGCTCCTCTGTGCTGCAGTAAACATGGTAAATATTACCCCCCTCCTAGCCAAGTGCCAGTCCCATGGCACTGCGGTGGGAAGTAGTGGGATAGTTGGGTCTGCTGCTAAGCGGAACTAGTAGGTAGATGACACTGATTCAAAGGTGAGGGTGTGAATGAGAGGTGATGGAGTTTAATGACGATGATCAGGAGAGATTCCGACGTGCTTTAGGCTTCATGAAGATGCTCGGCATTTCTCACACAGTTGTGGCTTCCATTCTGTGATGGCTGATAGGGGTTCCAGTTGGTTGGTGAAAAATATGTAGCCGGTCATCCCTTGAGCATCAGAAATGCTTGATCAATAAGGAGAAGCCCCCTCGAACTCTGCCTTGACAAAGATATACTTTGTCTTCGCATTGAAGATCTGTGTCTTTGATTTGAAGATATTTGTCTTTTATTTGAAGAGCTTTGTCTGTGATTTCAAGATCTTCAGTGCTGCGTTGAAGATCTTCAACCTTGCATTGAAAATCTTCAGGCTTGTGGAATCAATAAGCGATCCGTAGATCTTGAGGCGTTAGGCATGCATATTTGGAAGATGAGGTTCCAAAATCTATGCCAATGGAAGATCTATTACTGAGTACTCCTTTTGCTTGATTTGGTTCAATCATGGTAGCCATCAGCAGGCAGATGGTTGGCAACATGAAGCATGTTGGTCCGTCCAATCCAATGCAGAAAAGCTCCTGAACAGCAGCAATGGTATCATGTCCGACACATGGAAAAAGTTTTGGTCATTAAAGGATACCGTGGATGATCTTCTTTAGTTGAGTAGCCAGTTCTTGAAACACGAACATAACCTGCAAGAAAAGTTGTGCACTCCCTAAGGGGTGTGTCTGCCTCACCGTGTAGTGCATGGTGCCCGTGGCAGTGGAACTGGGAGATGGGTCTAACCTTGGGCAAGCCCTTGGTAATGTCCCACACTTGAGGACCCAGTTTGTGTGTCATTGGAGGTGCGGTGCAAATCTTAGGGTGACAGGTCTGAGAGTACCGCCCTTGATGTGCCCTAAGTGTGAAGTGGGGAAGGGGCTAGGGAGAACCCTAGATGCAGTGACTGTGGTGCACAACAAGGCGAAGGGAAGTTGCAAGCTCATCATGTGAAATCTTCTCTCTCTTATCTTTGCTAAGTAGTAGATTCATCCCTTGGCTTTGCTATTCGTTGCTGTTGTCTCTTCTTTCCAGTTCACCTTTTCTTTTGTTGTCTTGTGGCTTAAAAAAAAAAAAAGAGAGGTTATACATAGATGCATGTGATACAAGGGCATGATGGGAATTTAATCCTCGTCATCCGAATGGCGGGTAGGGGATGGTGGAGGGCGAGGGGCTTTGTTAAGGAATCTACGACTCAGCATGTAGCCCTTGAGATTGAGGCGGGTCTTGAGAGTGGTGGTGGAAAGGAAAGGGTGGTTGCACTGTGTGAATTTACTATCGCTCATATCCTCAAGCAGTGCAATATAGAAGGACAACAAGAGAGTAGCGCGCATCATGAGGCGAGTCATGGTGTTGCTATCTATGGCATTGGGGTTGAAGTAAAGGGGTGGAAGGTGGCGTTCTTGAGGTGCAGGCTCTTGGTAGATTAGGACCCTAATTAGTCTAAGATAATTACAGGTTGTTATGAAGGTGGGGTCAGGACAGGATGTGAACTCACTAAGGAATCTATCTATGGAACTGTACAAATTAGGGAGGGTAAATACAAGGGCATCTTTATAGGAGGTACTATTGGCCTTATAGATGATAGGGAAGTCAAACCTGCCGTGGATGGACGGATTAAAATCCACGCCTACCCTTCGAGGATACGGCATGAATGTGGGGTCGTTTCTATCAGAAGGAAGGGTGTTACAAAACGCCATCCAAGCGTCAAGGTTGACATAAAAAATGCGTCTTCTCCATGTGGGTTGGCAATTGTAGCCCTCCATCGATCTAGGCACTTGAAAGACTTTATCATGCCAAAATTCGCGGTCCTCGGTTCCCCAAGCAATTGGGTTTGCCTCTCGCTCCGCTAGCCACTTGTTCTTGAGCCTTGCACCCATAGCGATTACATCGTTTACAACTTCAATGGGCATTACTTTATTTAGTTTAGTAGGAAGCTCGAAGCTCAAGTCGAAGGGGTTGCAGGCACATTCTTGCTGTTCCCAGATGATTAGCTCTGCATGGAATCTAGCGGGGAGGTCCTCAGGGCACGGTGGGAGAGGAGCAGGTTGCCTTGGGACAGGTCTAATGTTGAGCTTTTTCCTTGCCTTCTCCACCATTTCTCTTCTGCGCTTAGCCAGGGCTGCTTTTCCCTTAGCGGATGTGTCAGTGGGTTGCACTTCATCTTGTCGTGGAGGAGAGGGTGGTGGGACGTAGTCCTCCTCTTGAGGTCCCAGATCAAACTCTGGTCCACCCCCTTCTGCTTGCACTTCTTCTTGCACCTTCTTTTCTGGGAAACCAAGTTCGTCAATTTCTTACACCGTTAGGCCTACCTGTGTAAGGTATTTTCTTTGCTCCTCCAGGCTTTGCGGCGGGCCTCCTAGTTGCAGTGGTATGTGCAGGCCTATTGTTAGGGCTCTGCGTGTAATGGCTAGCTTCTTCTGCAGAGCTGATCAGAGGAAAGTGTGCTATTGGGCCATCATAGAGAGTTGAGCAGCCTCTGCCTGATTTTCAGCCAACACTCTATCTCCTTCTACTTTGGCCAATCGGCGTGCCAGGTCTCGTATCCTCCTTTTGTTGTGGTCAGCCCATTTCTTCTCTCTCTTCTCCATATCTTCCAGGCTCTCCCCCCAATTGAGGGTCATAGCCATGAGTCGTTGCTCTTGGTCTTCGAGCTCGTGGTGTAGGCGGGACTGCTCGTGGTCTTCATTGGCGATCTACGCACTAAGCTGATCCAACTGCACCTGCATTCTTTGCACCTGCTCTTCTCTTAGCTTTTCCAGTCTCCTGTTTGATCTTCTCAAGCTAGTTTTGTGCCTCCTGGTTGACTGCAGTGAGATGGTCGTTCTTACGCCGCAAGTGAGTAGTGGTCTCCCTCTCTCCATTGAGGTGATCCATTAGGATTTTTCTTCTTCCCTCCCAGGCAGCATCATGTTCCTTTAGGGTTTTTGCTTCTTCTGCATCTCTATTGCTGGCTTCCTCCTTTAACACAGCAATCTCCTTTTGGTACTTTGCTATCTGTTTAGTTTTCTCCAGTTGGAGAGTGACTCTTGATTCTCGCTCTGTTGGCAACTCTTCCATGGCAGTTCTCTTTCCTTCCTTGGCCTTTTCTAGCTGCGAGAGCAACTCTTTAACGTACTCATCATACTGGCCTGCTAGAGCTGGGGGATCGGACATGGTGGCGACGGTGGTAGTAGCTTCTGTTTTCTGTCTTTTAAGCTCTAGACTTGGCTCCACATCAGCCGTGGCTGCCCTCTTCACTCCTGACACTGGGATGGCTACGCCAGCTTCTCTTGCTAACTCCCTTTCCACCAAGAACTACAGCCATGTGACCATATTGCTCTCATCGACCTTTGGCGAAGTTCCTGGGGCGAGGATGGTTATTACGGAAGCAGCAGGGCTAGTTGGCACAAAACTGGTAGGGACAGACGTGATGGCCTCCTTGCCCTTGCGCTCTACGACTAGCGGTGGGATGGGATCTGGCACATTCAAGCTCGTGTCCGGGTTCTCATCCTCCTGGAGTGGGGTTTGCTTTCTTTGTTGTTGATGTTGTTTCACAGATAGGTGAGTTGCAAGTTCTATATCTTTTTGTTCCTTCTTCCTCGAGGCTTCTTCTACCTCCTCAGCCCTTCTTTTCCTCTCCTCTTATGCCTTTCTAGACTCCTCTTCCACTCTCTGTGCATCCTCTTTTTCTTTCCTTTTCCTCTTTGTTTCCTGGGCTCTTGACACTCTTTGCGCTTTTTGCAGTTCTTCTTTCTCTTTCTTCCTCCTTTCTTCTTCCCTTTGCTGTTGGAAATGCTTAGTGCGCTGCTCTCTTTACTGCTATTGGCGCTGTTCTTCTTGCTTTTCTTCTTCATCACTACTCTCGTCAGTTTATGTTTCCTTGTCAGAGCCAGAGGATTCTTCGTTGTTTGGTGAGGGTGGCGGTCTCTCCTGCTCCTCCTCTGCTGCTCCTGCCTCCTTTACTGCTTCTTCAATTAGGGCAGTTAGTACACCTCTATATCCAATGAATGATGCTTTGGAGGCGGCCTTCTTCCTGTCTTTTGTTGCTGGGGATTCACCTCCAGCAGGTTGGCTTCCTAGATCAAGCGCTACGGTAGCCTTCTCGATTGTGTGTCTTACATAATCATTCTAGTCGATCTCTTCTGGTGCATTGGCCGTGAGGCTTTCGAGCACATGCACATTTATTCTGCCCATATAGGCAGTGTATTGATGGTTGGAGAAGAAGGTGTGCATGACTTTAGCATGCATGTGGATTTTGTCATCAGGGATGTCGTGGATATTTACTTCGTCGTTGGACCGCACCTGGCCCCCGTCCATTTTTAACATGGCGAAGACATCCCTTTTTGGTCTCTTTACGGCCCTTGATTTCAGGCCCAGTGCCTTTTCTACTAGTTCCTTGCTTAAGGGTACCCTGACTTGCCTTGCAGCATCCCCCCTTCCCACAGTCACTGTGGCACTCTTGGAGGCAGAGTCGAAAGTTCGTAAGAACTCAACACACCTTGCAAGATCCACATTTTGCTCCGCCTTCTCCACATACTTGGTCATATTGCACTTTTCTATGACCTGCTTAACTACTTCCTCCGTTTCCACGACCCTGGATAGGTTGTGGACAGTTTGGAAATTCAGCCATCCGTAAGCTTGAATTTGCAGATTCAGCATATATTTTTGCTTTTCTTCTTCCGTGAAGGGAAGCTTATGAGCACGATCTTGATGAGCCATCTTGGGTTCCTGCCCAGCAAAAATACTTTTCATTAATCACAAGTGGAAAAGGAAAACATGGCTAAATGAAGCTAAGCATGAAAAATATGCAAAACAGGAATGCAAAGAACTTGAAAAATTTTGCTAACTAATATATATATATATATATATATATATATATATATATATATATATATTTCCGATCACTGAGCTCAACCTTTCAACAATTATTTATGCCTTCTTAGCCTTATTCCTCCCCCTCCGAAAGATGAAAATCCTTCCTAGGATTGAACGAAGTGGTGAGGATACCAAAGGTGATTGTGATGGGGTGTTTCGGCCAACAGCCACTCATAAAATGCAGGGTTGTACTCAAGTTGAGCATGACGATCGAGTTCACAGGGTTGTACAGAAACTTGGGAGATATAGGTCAAGACATCGTGAAAAATATCTCCGGTATTAAAGCGGCTTGCAATGTGCAGTTCTTCTTTCCTCTTTCTCTTCCTCTCACTGCTGCCACCACCTCAACCACCATGGCCGCCACCACCTCGCCCACCATTGCCGCCTGCTTTGCCACCGCCACCGCCTCCTTGGCCCTCCTCTCCTCCACCTTCCACCCCCCTCCTAAGCCCCCTCTTCCCACCCTTCCCCCCCCCGCCCCCCCCTTCTAAGCCCCCCTTCCCCCTATCACCCTTACCTTCTCCCCACACCCCCTTCCCTCCCATAGACCCACCTCCTCTTAAGCCCCCCCCTTTCCACCTTTCCCCCATTCACCCTCGTAGACACCCCACTCTCTCCGTACCACCATTCCAACCGTGCACATGTGTTCGTGTGGTTCATGTGGGATTGTGCGTGTGTTCGTGTGGTTCGTGCAGGATTGCCTGTGGTTTTTCGTGCGTGGTCGATGTAATCGTGGTCTTCGCGAGTGTTCACATGCGAGGACGCGTGTCAATCTCATTCGTGGGCGTGCGAGGTCATTGCTGTTCACATGCACATACCCGGATATTCATTTTTTAATCCTGAAAATCCTTTCAAAATCATTAAATCCATTTAAAAACATTTAAAATTTTAAAAAATTTCATTAAAATTTTCCAAAAAATTAAAGAAAATTTTTGAAACATTTTTCCACATTCTGAAAATTTTTATTGATGAAAAATGCCATTCAATAATTTTTGAAAATTTAAAATAGGTCAAAATCATTCAAAAAATGATGGAAATTTATAAAAATTCTAGAAAAATACATAAAAATCAAAACAAAATTTCCAAAAAATCCAAATAATAAAATTTATATTATTTAAATTTTGGAAAAAAATGGCATTGAAAATATCAACATAATTTTTGGGACATAATGCTTTCATGGGAAAATCTTCTAACAATGCACTTATCATGGAAAATCCTTTGAAAATTTCAACACATGATAAAAAAAGTTCTACAAATCTGAAATAAAATGGTGTTGAGCCTTCTTGTTGGGAAAAAATCATTTCTTGGGTTTTTTTTACACACAAAAAAACAACAAAAATAAAAAAATAAAAACAAAAAGCAAAACAAATCAAACAAAAACACACGACCATCCCATCATACTTCCTCAAATTCTTTGCTTTTTTTTTTTCAAAACAACAAATCAAAACATACAAAACCAAATACAACACATCCATCTTTTTATTTATTTTGGTCATGCGTATCATTTTTTTTGTGTGGTCAAGGTGTTAGTTGGTTTTCATTTTTTCTGTATGGCAGGACGACTATTGTTAGTCGACCTTCTCTCAATTATTTTTTTTGTGGATTTTCATGGATTGCGCATTCCATATTTGCGGATGTGGTATCAGACTTTGCAAATAGACCCAGACATCACTAGGTTTTTCTCTTTTTCCTTCTCTCACGTTGCACCAAAACACACATTTAATTGTAATAAAATCAATTGACCGTTGCACACACCAAATTAACAGAATGCACATCATAAAATTGTAAATAAAATAAATCGAATGTTAATTGTAAAAGGAACCCCGCTGTTGCATGTGCACCTTTGCACTGTAACCCACTAACTTTTGTAAATTAAAAACCATTCACTAGTACACACACACGCATTACAGACACATTAAAATTGTAATTAAAATGAACCCCCCGAAGTCACACATGCATGCACTCAAGTGCTACACATCATATAATTATAAAAATGAACTGCATCAGTAGAGACCTAGTGAAGTTAAGTCGTGTCCAGTCTGAGAGCGGATGGGCTACATTTTTGACTCACCATGCATTAACGGATTAAATTAATGTTGAACTATGCTTAATTGATCATCTTTAAAAAAATGAGTCGTTAGTTTCACCCACCCACTTCACCGTACTGTAGGATGCTGAACGTTACATGGGATTTGGGATTATTAGTTTGATCGGTGTTCTTTATATTTTTTGTGAGTGTTTTTTTTTAGTTCAGTCATGACTTTTTGTGTTTGTGTCTAGGTTACGGTATGCGTGACACATTTATTTTCTGTTGTGTGCTTGTCTACGAGGATCAAGGTGCTTGATTGTTTGCATATCACGAAGCTTTTGGTCACATATGTGCGTAGGTCATGTCGAATTTTCTGTAGGATGTGGTTTGCTTGGGATGGTCTGGTCTAGTCCAATCAGTCTTGTCATAAATCTTTTTCCTGTCGATGGTCTCAATGGTGGTCTTGTTTGTGGATTTTGTAGGTTTTCTCTTTTTATTCCTGGTTTTGGGTGTGTGTGGATTTTTTATATAGTCTGAATGGCATCTTCTTCTACCCCTCCGATTGTGGTACAGCATGCTCCCCTTGTAGTCCATGATTATTCCCTCCTTTTAGAGGCAGATTACATCTGACGTGTAGGCCTCCACCCATTTGTTGCCCTCACATTGCCACCTGTGGACAAGAAGCTTTGTTACTCCTTCTTGGCTTCTTATAAAAACCAGTCTGGTCTGGTTTATAATCGCGCCTCCTGTTTATCTACAGCTAATATCAATGAAGCACTGTGCTTGCCCATTTCTACTTCATTTGTGCCTAGTGGTAACCAGTTACTTACTACTGAAGAGATTGTCAAGCTCTTGAAGAAGGAAACTTCTACCCCCTTGCTTCTCAACCAGCTTATTAATAGTTCAGGGGTATCTGTTGCCCATATCTCTTCTCCCATATGGAAGCAACTATGCCAGTTCCTCTAGGACCAGTTTATGGCGGGCAAATCTGTATCTAAGTATCTATCCAATGAACTTTTCACAGCTTCTATGAAGATTCTAGAGGGTGCTAAGTTCAATTGGACAGGCTTTCTACTATCCAAAACGGATCAACATTTTCAACGAGTACGAAAGGGTCAACTCAGTAATGTCTCATATGGTACCTTCTTATAGCGCATTATCACTTTTGCACCTCCTCCTGGTGGTGTACCAATGCTTGATCCTGCTCCTTTACCGGTGCAGCCTCCACCTTCCGTCCCTTCTCTTCCATCCATGCAACCTAATTCAGAAGATGAAGAGTCCTCTGTTGTTTTTTTTTACAAAAGTGCCTTCGTACGAAGGGTCCTTCCAGTCCTCTTGTATTAGATTCCCCTGTAAAGTATTTGTTCCTGCTATTTCTGGTAGTGCCCTTCCTTCATTCCTCTCTTGTACCAAGTTATTTGCAGCACAAAGGGAAGGACAACTATATTCGCAGATCCCTTCATCTTTACAAACCATAGTATCTGGACCCATGCTTCCATAGAAGGTTTCAAGTGTCCATACTACTTTGGAAACATCTCTCATTTCTTGTCTTTAGAAATTGTACACAAGTGTTTACACTTCCATGCAAGACAAGGTGGATTCCTTAACCAGTCAGTTGAGTAAGGCACTGGAGGATCTATCTTCAAAAAGGGCTACACTTAGTGATATCCATAAACAAATGACTGTTGCCACAGCCTTAATGGATTTACATAAGGCAACCATTAAAGAGCTGGAATCTAAGGTCGCTAAACTGGGGGAGGAGAATGCATCTCTGACGCTTGAGAAAAATTCTACCCTTGAGGAAATGGTCACTTCAGCTAGTAAACTTGGTATTAGTGAGGATCAGTTTGCAGCACTCTAAGGAAACTGCCGAGTCCCAAAAGAAACTTATTGAAAAACTACACCAAAAGGTGGATGTTCTTTCTATTCCTCCTCTAGCTCCAGTATCTTCTATTTTGTCTTCCAAAGAGGAGCATGATCAGTTGCAACATAAGGCTAAACTGTGTGATGGGTTTTCTGCTAAAGTGGACCACCTTCAGAACCGTATGGATTGCATGCAACAAGATTTTATTCACTATACTAACTTGGTGTCACCTCCTCCATCCTTTTGGATCAAATATAATCAGTAGAGGTTTGCCTTGTATATTTCTTTAAGCAATGTGGATTTGGAACCTCCAGAGGATGGATGGTCAAATCTATGGTCTATGGATGGTTTGTGGATAAGCTGGTTTCCCATGAGGTCCAGTTGTTATCTTTCATGTATCTTACGAGCCATTTGCAAATCCTTGATGAGGAGGACTTGAATGTTTATGTGGGGGATGTGATCTTGCACATGTCATGTATGTGCATTCAGTTGAGCTTCTACTAGCAGAGAGTTTGAAGACTTATCATGAGAGCAGATGTCTTGGTGTAGAGGATATGCTTGGTACCCACCTTTGGAGGCTGATGCTTTGGAACCTCACCATCTTACGAGTGTATTTCATATATCCGATATCCAGCCCTTACAAACTCAGTTGTTGAGCTTTATTGTTGATCATTCGTTATTTATTGGGTCCTTTTTTCAGGATCTTAATTTTCATTGTTCTTTCTATCCGTTGGATCCTGCTGATCTCCTTTCTTATTCTCTTATGGCGTATCATTTCCCTTTTTATGTATCCATTCTTTCCTCATGTCCTGGCACCATTCCGCTTTTATCTTTTACCCCTTTTGGATCTCCTCATATCCCTGTGTTTACCATTTGTCCTTTTATTGCCGATCCCACATTATCTCCTACCCCTTCTGAACCTCCACCTATTGTTCCTCCTATTCCTTTTGTTTTCTCAGCGGATTCTCTTCGAACCTTTTTATTGCATTCTCCATCTTTTACATCATCCTTATCTCTTCATTTACTCTCATTTTATGATTTATCTTATCCTCCTTTACAATGCTCTCTTCTTATTCCATTACCCTCTCCCTTTGGTTACATTAACCTTCCTCCCTAGACAGTGCTGGATACTCCTGGATATGATCATGACATACTCTGTCGAAGACAATGGGTGCTACATGATTTTGTGATGACAGGACTGGCATTTAATTGCCTCTTATTCCAGGGTCCTGGGATACGTCTGTAGTATGTTCGAACTCTTACCTTCATTTTTCCAGAGTGCATATTACTTCTGAGGATACCACTGTCCGTCTTGCAGCTCATTTTTGTTGGTATCTTTCTTTTATGCATCAGCAGTCAAATATGCTTACTCGAAAGAGTATCCCCCCCTTGATCATCAATCCAAATGTGGATGTGATTGTTGCTCAAATGGATGTACTGTACTACTTTGCACATGCCTTCCCTACCAAGTTCATTATCTTACTAGAAAGGATGTGTTGTTTATAGTTCCTCCAGAATGTGCCTTAGCATTTTGTTGATGAGAGTAAAGCTATAGAGTGCCTCAAGCTTAATATGCAATTTAAGAAGAGATGCCTTCATCCTACTTAGCAATGGCTCTTTCATGATTGTATCATCTTTTTATTTAATGGAAACTTCTTTTTTCTCTCCAATTTTTGGGGATCCATGCCATTCAAACTATATTTGTATATGGGTATTTTTTGTGTTGGGTGATGTGTTGTTTTTTTTTGTTTTTGATCGTGTGGACACAATGAAGAAGAAGCTATGAAGATTGATGATATTAGTTATAACATGGTTGCAGTTGAAAACTTGGATGTCAAACTTTTATATCGTTTAATAGTTTGAGTTATTTTGGTTTTATGATGTTGGAATGGTTCTTGGTATTATTGGTTTTCCTTTCATATGTGTTTTAGATACAAGTTATATGAAGTTGATATGTTGGGGACGTGATATTAGTTGGTCACTAGTGATGGATTGAAGATTCTTTTTAGCAGATATTAGAGCTTTTATTCTCCTTTTCTTTCTGAGGTCGTGAGGATGCTTCCTTTCTAAGTGTGGGGATATGTTGAGTGTGGAAATGATTTGTTTTTTTGGGCTGTTTTTTGTTCTTTTTGTTGCTGAATGGTTGTTTTTGGTGATTGATTATTTGAATTTGAAGATGTTTTGAAGTGTTTGGAATGGTTTGAGTATGTTTGAAGGGTTTATGTTGGTTTTTGATGAGGATATGTTATTTTAAAGGGTTCTGTGATTCTCTCTGTTTGGTTCTGTAAGGTCTGATTTTCTTTTGTTTTATTCTGTTGTGTTTCTGTTTTCGTAGTTGAGATGATTGAATGGATGTTTTGAGACATGGTTGAGCTTATATTAAAATATTTATGAAATATTGAATTGGTTTTGGTTTGGTTTTTGTGATTTTTATGGTCTTTGTTAATCTTCTATAAGGCTCTGTAGCTTCTGTAGTTCTGCTCTTCTGTTGTCCTATTGTTCTGTGGTCTATTCTGTTTGTTTTTGTTGAGTGTTATGTTGGATATATGGATGTTTTAGAAAGTGTTCTTGACTTAGAAAAGGATGAATGGAATCTCTATTCAAGCTAATTGAAGTGAAGAAGTAGCTAATGAAGATTCATAGAAGGTTACAAAAGAACAGTGACAGAAGCCAGATCTCATAAAACACTATGTACATGGAGTGGACAGGCAAGAGAGATGAGGTTATGCAAGCTGTGTGGACTACATATTGTAGAATCAGAGGAGCACATGATTATGACATGCCTAGCATATGCACACATATGGACTGACTTTGATATCCCTTTAGAGGGGCCACTTCACCAGTTTTTGACCACTACTCCTATATCATCGAAGTTAGGGGCTCTCATTACCCACATGTTACACTTTCGGGAGAACCACACTGCATAGATCGCTCTTTCACCATAGCTACCCTTTCCTACCATGGGAGAGGAGAATCATTGTATATCTGAAAAGGTCCCATGGGTCATAATTTGGCCTTTCGTGGACAATAATAAACTACTCTCTCTCTCTCTCTCTCTCTCTCTCTTTGTGTGGCACTAGGGCTAGATAGGTCCATGATAGGTCATAGGTTCCAACATGTCACTCTAGTATATTATGAGCTTTGGTTTCTATGGTTCTTTGTCCCCTCATGTGTATAGGTACCTATAATGGTCTAGTTGTTCATCTCTATCAACTCTTAACAACATTCAAAATCTTGATATGATGTCTAGATATTCAACTTGGAATATAATCAAGCCCATCCTTGGCATTGTATCTTGAACTTCTTGTTTCAGGCATGGCCTCACTCACTGGTTCTCATTGTTCTTGCTTGTATCAACTCTTCCAACAAGTCCTTGCTCTCGTTAGTAGGCTTGACTGTTATGTCAGGACCTTCCTTGCCTTTCCCTGAGGTTCAATGAGGTCACCCTTGCTAAAGGTTGTGACTATCCTCACACCCGATAGTGTCAGGTGTATCCTCTGTGCTACATAGTCGGCCTCACACTTGGTCATCCTTTTGAAGGGTCTTCCTAGGAGGCTTTCCTTCCCGTAATTAGCACTATTTGGAGGAACATGAAATAGGATAGGCAAGCTTCCAGTTTCAATTGTCGCAAGGATTTTGCACTTCCCTATGAGTGCTTGTGGGTGTCCCCCATAAGGGCTAAGAGTTGCATTAGTCGGTGTGAGTGCTGGTTGGCCTAGTAGGGTCCATGCTTCATAGGTCAAGATATTAAAATCTACTCCTTCATCAATCAAGGCATCGATAGTGTCCTCTCTTTTCGCGGTGAGTTTGATCCTAAGATAAGCAGGCGATACTATGTCTTCGTCTTCCGAGTCTTGGCTTGTAAATTTAAGCCTTCTGACAAATGCCCTTGAGTCCCCAACTGCACAACCAAATGTGGATTCTCCACTGATGTCTTGGATCATCAGTGCAGTGCTATTAGAGGAGCATCTATCATCAGGACTATCATATCTAGTCATTCTCACTGTTGTAGCTTGATGTTGTTGCTTTTCGCTTTGACTAGATGCAGTCCGAATGCAACACGTATGTGTTTTTACAGTGTGGCCTTTTTGCCCTTGTTGGCTAGATTGGCCTATTGAGGTTCTAGGGTCTCTGTTTGTCTTTGTTTGGGTATGCGCTTTTGGTTTCTCTTCTGCAAGTGAGAATCCATGCTCGTGTAGAGCCATTACTACACTAGGGTCCAATTTGGAGGACCTATCACAGCGCACGTTTTCTCTCCAACCTACTTGGGGGAGGTGCGGAGGGGGCAGAGCCCCCTTTGAGGGGGTCTGGAGGGGCAGTCCCCCCGGCCCGCAGGGCCATTATGGTAAATGCCATACGTGATTTGAAAGACCGTTTATAGCCAAATTTTGAACTACTTGCTCTAAGTTTTAGCCCAGTGATCGATCTATGATATGGTTTCAGCTATATATGGTCTCTCAGTCAATTTCACTGTCTTCAGGTTAAAATTTGAAAAAAATCTAAAGTCGGCCCAACACGTCCGAATTACAGGGGCCGAGTGCCCGATTCGGCCCGGTTCGAGGGCCGAGTAGGGTGGGTTTGCTATCGTGGAAAAATAAAATCCCATGATAGTGGTGGTCGTCCAAACTACGGAAGAGTTATTCTTATCGTACATGAGGTAGTTGATAATGGTTTCTACAAGGAAATCAAAGGAGTGAGATAATGAGAATAGGAGGGACCCTAAGTAAACCCTAGAATGATCACCAGAAATGGGACTTTACCCTATGGGTAGAGAGGTCGAGCGATGCATCCCTCTCGTTTCCCATTCTCTTTACGATATGAGTTTGCTTCGGTTCAGATGCTTTGCACAAAGAATAGACGAGTTACTCAATCGATTGCAGGGAGCAAAACTCTTCTCCAAATTTGATTTGAGGTCAGGGTACTACCTGATCCATGTCACGGATGAGGATATTCCTAAGATGGCATTCAATACCAGATATGGTCATTTTGAATTCACAGTGTGCCCCTGCCACATTTAAAAGGCTAATGCATGGCATTTTTAGACCATATCTCGATGATTTTGTACTTGTCTTCTTTGATGACACCTTGGTTTATTCCAGGAAAGAGGAGGATCATGAACCCCAAGTTCGCGTCGTCCTTGAAACCATGAGAACACATAAGCTCTATGCTAAGAGGAAAACGTGTGCCTTCCTCAAGAGACAGATGGAATATCTTGGGTTTATTGTGTCAAAAGAAGGAATCTATGTAACCATAAAAAGGTTAAGGATGTCCAAGAGTGGCCTCCACACCAACCACTGTCAAAGAAGTGCATAGTTTTCTTGGCATAAAAGGATGGTACATTATCTTCATTAAGGACTATGCCTTAATTGCAGCACCCCTCACAAATCTTCTAAAAAAGCAAGTTACCATAATTTGTACGCCTACCAAACAATCAAGTTTTGATTAACTCAATCATAGCTTAGTGACAGCACCAATCCTGAAACTCCCTGACTTGAGCAAGGATTTCGAAGTTGTCACAAATTCTAGCTCACTTGCACTAGGTTGTGTACTAATGCAAGAAGGTCATCCTACAGCATATTCTTCGAGGAAGCTAAAAACCCATGAGAAGAATTATGCTACTCATGACCTTGAGTTGCTAGCAGTTATTCATGCTCTTTGGTGACACTATTTGCTTGGCAACAAGTTCTCTTTGGTCATGGACCACAAGAGCCTCAAATGGATCTTCACCCAAGCTGACCTCAATATGAGGCAATGTCATTGGATTGAGATTCTGCAAGAATATGACTTGGAGATCAAGTATAGACGTGGTAAAGAGAATGTGGCCATTGATGCCTTAAGTCGCATTATGGAGGAACCTTCAATGGCAGAATCATTAGCAACTATGGTGTCAATGCCTAGTAACCCTATCCTTGAATTAGCAAAGGAGGAAGCTAGCCAAGACCCAGAATATTTGAAGATGATAAAGGAAATTTTGGAAAATGACCAATATCCTAGACTTAAGATCAAGTATCAAGATTTCTTTATCAATGGGAAACTTGTCTATTTTAGGACAAGATTATACATTCCCTCAAGCAAGAAACTCGAAGAGAGAATACTCTGGGAAGCACATGACTCCCCCTTTTTAGATCATCCTGGATATGTTAAGACTCTCAAGACGATCATGAAGAGCTACCATTGGGAAAGACTTAAGGGATATGTACTCAAATATGTCACGAAATATTTGTCTTGCCAGCGCATTAAGGCAGAGCATGTCAAGATGCCTTGGAAGTTGCAACCACTTGATATTCCTCAAATGAAATGGGAATTTATCAGCATGGACTTTGTTGTTGGGTTACCTTCAATTCAAGGAGGATACAATTCAATTATGGTTATAATAGACATGCTCACCAAGGTTGCACATCTCATTCTAGTCAAGACAAACTATAAAGCTTTGGACATTGCCATATTATTCATTAAGGAGATATTCAGACTCCATGAGTTGCCCAAAAGGACCTTCACATCTCACTTCTAGGAGAGGGATATTTAAGGCCATTGGGACTCAACTCTGTTTCAATATAGCCTATCACCCTCAAAGTGATGGCCAAGTAGAGAGAGTCAACCAAGTAATTAAAAATATTCTTAGAGCATATTGCTACCGTGAACCCAAGAAATGGATCCAATATCTATTGTCGGTAGAGTTTGCCTATAATGCTTCTTAGCAGCAAAGCATTCAAATGACACCTTTTTAAGCACTGTATGGGCGTGACTACTGTACTCCATTGAATTTTTCATATCATGCCTTAAGGGTAGAGGCTTCCAAGAAAATGCTAAAGGAAATGGATAAGCACGTCAAGGCCATGAAATAAGACATTAGAGCTGCCAAGGATAGGCAGAAAGCCTATGCTAATATGAATAGACAAGAGTGGCTCTTCAAAGAAGGAGATATGGTTTTATTCGTGTACGACCCAAGAAGAGCTCCTTATAATTAGGAGAGTTTAAAAAAATAAGTGCAAGGTATTGCAGTCCCTATAGAATCCTCCAATGCCTAGGGCCCAATGACTACAAACTTCAACTCCCTAAGAATGTAAAGGTTTCCAATGTATTTCATATTAGCATGCTAAAGAAATACGTATCCAATCCTAACCATGTACTCAACGATCAACAAGTTGTAATGCCGAGCCAAGGAGTCCTTGAGCTCTGGTCAAATAGAATTCTAGACACTCGAGAAAAGCAATTGAGGAGTAGAACTCTCAGAGAGTACCTCATCCAGTGGAAGGACTATCTAGAAGAAGATGCCACATGGATTGATGAGAGTACTCTCAACCAACAATACCCCCAATTCCTTTCGAGATGAGGACATCTTGATCCCTTAAGGAGGGAAGGATGTAATAACCCCCCCTTTTCACGTGTCCCACACGACTCTCCCAATATAATTTTGCATTGAATTTATTTTAAATTTTTTTACTTCCCCCCATGTCGACGCCGCCAACTAGCGGAAGGGAGGGGAAGCAGAAGATATCGATGATGACGATGATGACGTTGTGGGAGGAGGGGCACACATGTGCCACCTCCCTCCCCCTCCCCCACTATCCCTCCTCCAACTCGTAGCGGCAACCTACATGCGGTGGCCCATTTTTGACCACCCAGATAGAGGGTGTGGAGAAGGGCACCCTCACCCCATACCACTCCTCCTCCTCCCTGTAAAGACCCCCCCCCCCCCCCCCCCCCCCCCCCCCCCCCAAGATAAAGACGATACCCTGCTCACCCCCCTATCAAGCTACGTTGAGAGGGACAGAGAGAGAGAGAGAGAGAGAGAGAGAGAGAGAGAGAGAGAGAGAGAGAGAGAGAGAGAGAGAGAGAGAGAGAGAGGAGAAACTTCTAGAAGTTTCCAAGCCCCCGCCCCTTGAGACGGGTTTCCACACACTATCTCCCGTAAGGAGCAAGCCATCTACCAAGGACGCACGCGCAAGGAGGGATTCAAGTTGCCTTGATCAGAGATTGTTCAAATCTTCATCCTTAACATGAAGGATATCCTAGGATGGCCCCCAAGCAAAGATTGCCTCGCGCCGATGGAAATCCCACAAACACCAACAAAGTTACTGGTCAAGGCGATACGACAAACAACAACTTGGTTTCGGGTGTAGATAATATGTCCTCGAATAACCAAGTGCATTCAATAAATTTTACTCTAGTAGAAATCATCTTGAAGAAATAATAAACGCAGATCGATTACATTAAGTAGGTAAAGTTATTCATGCTAAAATTCATGATAACAAGACACCAATTACGTTGCATTAAAAATCATATTGGAGATTGTATTTATATTCATCTTAGCAAAAATTATGGATTTTATTGCACTAAAGGCATGTTATAGAATGTAACAATTTGCATAATAGACTTCACATTGGTGCACACAAAAATTAGGGGATTTTGTATTGGTTTCTGTTCATGCAGCATTGAATTTTATGCACTAGTCCTAGCTGAATGAGAGATAAAAGGAATTGATATATGTTCACTCGACTTTGTAGAAAAATGATACAAACTCTCAGGGATTGATGTTTTACATCAAAAATATCATGAAGGAGACTTGCATCATCTAGGAAGTTGCATCTTATGATTGCAAGGCAGGATCCTAAGCATCTTAGTTAATAAAGAAATATTCGCATCCATTTTTGCAAGAAATAAATGCATCCATGAAAGGCATTAAACTCTTCCTTCACTGCATGTGCAAAGAGTTAAGTTCTTCTTCGCTTGCATAAGCAGTGTATTCTATTTCCGCATCACTTGCAGAGAGGAAAGAATTGAAGGAGACAAAAGTGTTCTTCCTTTTTTCACAAAATTGCGATTGCAATGTGTATGAATTAGGTTACTTGCATTCACTGAAGCATAAAGAAAATGTATCTACAATAACGAATACTTGAAAGACATACAAGCTGTGATCTGCTTGAGGTAATGACGTGGATAATTAGAATATTTAAAATTGTCCAAGTAAGAAGGTCAACTTACTTAGGTTATCCCAGGTTTCCTATTCAATAGGTAAACCTTAGAGTGATACTTGTGACCCAACTATCAAGACGATGGAAACACTGGACTGACCCATAAGACCACTCATTTCTCTTCCCACACTCGTTGGGGAGAGCATAATTGCCCACAAACATGCGACTATTCATAGCAAACTAGGGTGGGTTTGCTATCGTGGAAAAATAAAATCCCATGATAGTGGCGATCCTCCAAAATACGCAAGAGTTATCGTACATGAGGTAGTCAATAATGCTTTCTGCAAGGAAATCAAAGGAGTGAGATAATGAGAATAGGAGGGACCCTCAATAGAGCCTAGAATGTTCTAGGATGACTTAATTCAACTTACTCAAAAACTCTAATCCTAGAGGATTGGGTAGGGTTTCGTGGGGATAATAATGGGGATGGTAATGCCTACTAAAGGCAACTTGCAATTCCTATTACAAGGATAAGAAGCGTAGATTACTCATCTAGGAATAAGAGGACTTGTACCTAAAATACCTCTGTCACACTAGAGATATGGATGATAACATTAAGGATTTGATGTAAATGCATCATGGCCAATCTCACCAAGGCAAGAAAAATCCAAAGGTTGAATGCTAAGCATTCAAAAATGAACTCCACCTTAGCATGTGTTTTGAGCACCTGCACACGTTATTGTTTGTGCTTGTAATTTTAGGAGCATTGTTGTGAAAGGATTGTTAGACCAAAGCTCTCATAAGAATCTTGTATAACTAATTAGGTTAAATTCCTGGAGGGGCATGCCAAGCCACCCCTATTTGGTCGCCAACCCTATCTAAGGAATTCTAAATAAGGGTGACGGGAATGTAGACCGAATTCTTCACACGAGAGGTCTCTCCATGGATTAGTTTGATCGTAGGAGGACGCTTGCATGCCAAGGGGGGTCTGGTTGTAAATCCCCCACCTCCAGGTCCTACTCAAATGGCCTACGTGACTTGAGATGGATTCTCAAGGCCATGTTACTGGATAATAAGATGCATCCTTACGGATTGCAGGAATCATCCTATGGACAATATTTGTATCTCAGTTGAAATTTTAATATTAAGTTTACTTTTCAAAGAAATTTGTCTAAATTGTTTTCATGTCTGTGCATAAAATTACGTTCAGGGACATGTGACTAATGGGTTAATTAAGGAAGCTACTTGTATGTGTTACCACTAATGTTCCCTTAGGTAAGTAGAAAACTAAAGCTATCAAGGAAAGCAGGTGGGAAAAACCTCCATGGGGTTTTTCCTACAGTAGAGTGGCCCCAAAGAATTGGGAGGCTTCTCAACATTCAAATCACAATGATGTATTGACCCTAAATAATGTAGGGAAGTCCCCTGGCTCATATCGTTTTAGGGGACCGAAAATAGGACTTTACCCTATGGGTAGAGAGGTTGAGCGATGCATCCCTCTCGTTTCCCATTCTCTTTGAACCAAGTGTGATATGAGTCCACTTCGGTTCAAATGCTCTGCGCAAAGGAGATCGACACTAGAAGGTTGTAGAATGACTTGACCATTAGAAATCCAAAAGATTCAGTTCAATCCTAATAGGGTTGAAATCAATCCGAATTTATAGTATTTATAGTCCACAATAGTCCATAGACATGTCCATATGCATACATGACATCTACAGAGTCAATACATCCATCTGGAGTACTCAGGTAGTAGCAAACCTCTTTATGGGAAACCTATCAAGATGCATGCTAGTTGTATACTGTATTACAGCCGTAAAAACATAGTCATACTGAGATCAATGCAGCCCCAATATAGCTCAAAATTATCCCAAAGCACTACCATAGCATTACTATCAATGACAGAAAATAGCTTGTTATAACCAGAAAATATAGTTCAATAACCAATAGTATATCAGCTCAAAATAGAGCAATTATTGTTCCAACCATTTCAGATATCGTCCCAGAGCAATCAAGCATCAATATTCCATTACAGAGGCTTTATTAAAGCATGGACATATCAAATGCTTGCTTAATACAAAGTTTCTAGCATTCTATCTTATGTACATACCCAATGGCTAAACTTAGGAAGCTCAACCCGATGCCAATATGAAAGCCATCAATGCTCAGAGAGTGACCAATGCCTTTGCCAAGGTTGTCAATGTGTATAATTGTCAAGAAGCCTGAAAACACAGATCTGTGCTAAATATATCAAAATCTATGAATAATTTGAAAAAACTTTCTTAATCAAAGTTGTAGATCACATTGAAACGATTAGGGGTTGCAAGCCATTTCTCCAAAATGCATTTTTTATGTAAGATATGGTTTCTACAAAAAAACGGGTTGCTGCAAGAATACATTGATTTGATGATGTGCATGTTCTGCTCCAAATGCTAGCCTTAATGCACACAATCTAGGGCTAGATCCAGTGCAAGCCAATAAACCCCCTTTGCAAGCCTCAATAGGCTCTGTTAGGTGTAAACTCTAGAAACACTAATACATACCACATCAAGTGCAAGCTATGGCTATCAATGAACCTCTACAAGGTTCCTTCTCAAGTTGCAGGTCAGAGTCATCTTCTAGCTTCCAAATCCTTTAAGTCTGAGCTCTTGTGTACCACGAAGCCAAGCTAACCTTGCTCTAACTCTGATACCATGTCAAAGTTTTAGAGGGAGATAGAAAGGCAGACATTGGAAACCCACACAGAGAGTAGAATACTCTCATGTTCTTCTCTTCATTATTCATAGCTCATAGACTACAGACTAGTCACACACACTTAACAGTCTAGTCTACTAACTGACTATGTCACTAATTATGGTTGAGTCTCTGACTCATTTATTGGATGACACACATGACAGATGACAACAACTAAGATTATGGCTGTCAAGGTAGAGTTGGTGTCAATGATCATAAGCCTGAATCTCAACAATGTTTCCATCAATAAGCATGGAATGGTAGCCGCACATTAGAGTCCCTTACAAGTGCATTCCATGTCATGCATGCAAAAGTCATAAATCTTATTTATCCCAATTACCCATCATCCTTCTTCATTGAAAAATATCTATTTTTTGTATTTTCATAATATGTTGTTTCACCAAACACATAGGCATTTTGGAAGGTTAATAGAGCTTTCTTTGTGTGATCTCAATGGACTAACATATTGGGATAATCTCAACAATGGAACCATCTAGAGCTTCAAGTTGAAGATTATTATAGATATTCAAAATTCCATGAAGATCAAGAGGACATCGAAGCATCAACTTATCTTGTGATTCATCCTAATTCATGTTTTTGGATTAATATTTTAAGGAATCAATTTAGACATCACAAAAATGATGTGGTTGAGCATAAGAATGCCATCAAACACAATAATTAAAATCTCCAAATACATTTTTTTATCGGGTGAGAAAGAACACAAGGATGATATGTCTCTATGTGAATATTTAGAGAAACTTACTACCCTGTCATATAACATTCCAAGATAAACATTACATCTTTCTTTCCAATATAGAATATGGATGAAAATAAAAGATGAATGGGATGATGATTATCATGGATGTGATCCCTTTTACAAGTCTTTTTACCATCAACCCTCTAATGTGCAAAAAGGAAATGCAGTTGATAATCAAGTACATGAAGGTAATATATTATCTCATGTCTTAACCCAATCAATCAAATGACCTTCATACAATACTCAATAGCAAGATTAATCTGGATCTTACCATGAAGCCCCAAGAGAGACACCAAGGAAAAAGGGTTTCTACTACAAGAAAATCTATCTTGTAACATCAAAAAGCTTTTGTTTCATTCTTTAGAGAACCACAACAAGGAAAAGAACAAATCTTCACGCAGCATCATAGTAGATACCTCCCACGGATTTGATAGAATCAACCATAATCTTCAACATCTTCAAAGAATCCATCAAAACTAACAAGAACACAAAAGAATACACCACTTTTAAATGGAAATAAATCACATATAATTCATCTTCATTGTCTTCATAGTTCCCTCTCTCAAACTCTCATAGAAAGATACATTGTTTTGATAGATTTTGACGTGAAGCTAGCCTAGTAGTCAAATCTCGAAACCAAGCTCGTTTGTCACACCAAAATGCAAAAAACCACTTAAGACAAGTGTGAACACAAGATGAGGAACCAATTTTTTGGTTTTAAACTCAACAAGATTGTTAAGCTTGGAGAAGTGAAGAGTCACAAAATACGAAACATGGAGGGGAGGGTGTCGTTTTTTACGATGCTCCCAAAATTGATTTAAAAATGACATTTCCTTACTGTTGGCATTAGGAGAAATGGAGAGGGCAGCAATATAATTTCTTCGCCGTCCATTGTAGCAAACTGATCAGAAAATAATGCATTAAATCAAGTGATCTGATTTTAGTCTCTCTCCTCTTGTATGTTTTTATGGATTAATGTATGAGAGAAGGGGGTGGGCTAAGATGAAATATTTTGATCGTGGGATGATGCGGGCATGCAAAGAAGCGTAGATCGGGGTTGGAAGGATCATTAGTGACTATAGGGGAGCATTAGTGGGCCTCCATATGAAACCTAGGGGTGGGGGCCACCGTTTTTTTCGCCAACCTCAAAATTAATTTAAAAATGCCATCTTTTTGTTGTTTACATTAAGAGGAATGGAGAGAGCAACAAGATACTCAATTTCTTCTCCATCCATCACGACAAAGTAATCAGAAAATGATGCATTAAATCAAGTGATCCGATTTTAATATTTCTCTTCTCTCTCCTCTCTCCTCTTGTTGTATATTTCTATGGATGTATGTATAAGAGAAGAGGGTGGGCTAAGATGAAAGATTTTGATTGTGGGATGATATGAGCGTGCAAAGAAGTGTAGATCAGGGTTGGAAGGATTGTTTTACTAACTGTTGGGGAGCATCAGCGGACCTCCAATTACAAAATACATACATCATAAGGTGTGATTTCATGATGAGTAAGTCCTAGATGTTATTATTTTATAATAATTTTTGGTTGAAAATGGTTGGAAATTGTAGTGTTTCCATTACTTAGTTTATTTTAATAAACAATGTGTGTATACATTTCAAAAATTAATTTATGTTGAAAATAAAATGGTAAAGATTGCACATTTTTAAAACTAGCTATAACTATGAAGATAATAATAATTATTAATTAGGTATTATATGCCAGTTCATAGAAGAAAGGATTGGGAAATCCTCCCAAGACAAGCTTATTAAAACTATGTTTGTAGTATAGAACAACAAAAAGAACTAGCCTAGTGGATGGTCACTTGGCAGTTAAGTACACTTAGGGGACGAGACTGCCAAGATGGGTGAAGATTTTCCTACAAGCTAGTGGAAGCTTCTCACGTGCAATTAACGGTGCCAACGAAGCCTTCGTAGCTCATTGTCAATTATAACAAGGCCAAGATGCCAAGGTCTATGCCTTGATCGCTGCCTTAGTCGTGAGCCTTGGAGTGACACCCGCTCGACAATGGGATGCGTTGTGCTCGCCCATATATTCGTAAATTTTTATCTTCTCACTACAAAAATGAAGCCCTCTCTCTGATGTCATAAAAAACGCTAAAAGAAAGTGTTCTCTCTTTGTCATCGATGATGTCATCGAAAACACTAAAAAGCAAGCGTCCTCTCTTTATCCCCCCCCCCCCCCCCCCCCCCCCCCAATATTGTATAAACAGGGATAGAGCATCATGTCAAAAAACAACAACCCATACAGAAGTCTCTTTGTTGTTGACGCGATGAAGCTCTGCTGTAATCAGCCGAGCCTCTGTCTCTCTCTCTCTCTCCACAGCTACGTGGAAGCACTACTCAAATCCATCAAGCTTCTCCCATGGCTCCTAGGAGACATCGAGACATTAGGCAAGGTCATGCTCAAAGAGCTCCCCAACATGAGGAAGTAACCGTTGCTAAGGGAACTCAACACGAAGCTGAAGTGCAAGCGGAAGTTACCCCCAAATCCATTCAACCCGAAGAAGCAATTATTCCACAACAAACTGAGGTTGTGGTCATACCCCATAATCACAATGGATGGCCGAAAATAGATAATCAGGTTTAGTACATAGGAAAATAATTACTTTAAGTTATTAACTCTACAACTTCCTAATGAGGGATAAGTTAATCCGCTACATAGATTACGATCGGTAGAACATACTTAAACTTACAAAAACATGTTAGTACTATCAATTGTTTTTTAGGAAGGGATACGGGAATTGATGGAGGGGATAGATTCCATGCATCACATGCATTGACAAGTGTATTAAAAATGTTTTGTGGTTATGATTGCTTTTGGATTTGTAAGTGATGAATTATGGCTCTTATGATTCCGTGCTTGCACAGACGAACAAGTTGTGGATTGTGGTGGTTCGGGATGTTAGGGTTCTCAATCCAATGCTCCCTAACACTTTACGGAGTGTGGAAAAACTCACATGTAGGTGGGGATCCTATGCTTCCGAGGGAGGTAGGTGTTTTTGGCTTTTGATCACTCGAGCACCTGAGAGAACGAAGGGCCAATCAGTGATAAGTGCCCTTGTTATGTAGGACGCCTCATGTGGCTCAAGGAAGCTTAGAAGTGCTCTAAGCTAGTAAATTCCCTGTTGACCACAGAGACGGAGTGTGATCACATACATCCCAATCCCGAGGGATTGGAAGGTCCTATCCTCCTAGGCTGGACAGTGTCTTTCTACGAAAATACGAATTTTGTACCACTTTGCAGAGTGATGGTTCCGGATGTTACTATGAAATAAAGTATTTGATTTCTGAATTGTTTGTTATGTGCTAAATATTGAGTTTAACAAACCCAGTCTAATAGAGTAATAAAAGGAAGTTGATTTTGATATCTCCAAATAGCATGGTAGTATGCTTTGCTAATTACAAAACTAAGTAAACCCAATCAAGGAAAGTGGGAGGCTTCAATCTTGCTGATTGAACGCCTATGGCTGGGTGGACTGGATAAGTCGAGAAACTTTTCAACACTAGATAGAGCTAATTAAATCGTGACTCTCCTAATATCGATAGGATTAATTACTAGGTTTAACACCATTTTAAGGGGCCGGAGCTAAGATTTTACCTTATGGGTAGGGGGATTGAGTTTCACTCTCCCCCATCTCTCACTCTCTTTGAAGACCAAGTGCGGTGTTAACCTCACTCATGCCTTTGATTGATTACAAAGTGGCATTTTTCTTAGGTGGGCATTAAATTGCTGTGAGGGGTGACTTGTCCACGCTTCCCTTATGAAATAGAGATATATGCATTAGATATGTTGAAAAAGTATGATATGGCTAATTGCAAGCCTATTTCTATACCCTTGGATATTAATGTTAAGCTTATTGCACATAAGGGTGACTTGATTGAGGATGTCACTATGTATTGAAAGATTGTGGGCAGTCTTATCTATTTAACGATCACTAGACTAGACCTAAACTACACAATTAGTTTAGAGCATCTATTTATGTAGCTTCCATGAAAGCAACATTTGGATGCATTGTGGCATATATTAGACTATGTCAAATCCACATTGGATTATGCTTTATTATATGGTACATGCATACCATTGGACTTGCATGGCTATACACATGCAAATTAAGCCGATAGTATTTCAGACATGAGGTGTACTAGTGGTTTTATTTATTCCTTTAGTATTGATGCTTTTACTTGGAGCAGCAATAACTACTCTACAGTTGCTTTGTCTAGTACATAGATAGAGTACAGAGATGCTACAATTGCAACATGTAAGGTAGCTTGGTTATGCAAGCTACTTGGTGATTTGGGGATGTAGTGGATGAGAATATTATTATCTAATGTGATAACCTTAGTAGCATTCATTGGCTAGGAACCTAGTGTATCATGTGTGAACCAAACACATAGAGATCCATTACCAATTCATTCAAGAGCAAGTTTTGGCAAGTGATATTGACTTTTTTTATATTAGCACAAAGAATCAAGCTACTAACATTTTCACCAAGGCCTTGGGAGGTGAGAAGCTTCAATACTTGATGATTATGCTTAGAGGTTACGCGCTCATACTAAGCTCAAGGAGGAGTGTTGAGATGTCGAGCTCTACATGAGCTCGTATCCACTACACATCTTGGTGATGTTGATCTTTTCCTTATACTTATTTTCATTGTAAGATGGATGTCCATAAGAATGTTGCTTCCGTGAATCTTTATTGTCCATAAGAATGTTGCTTCCATGAATCTTTATTCTAAGAGTATTGCCTAAAAGTAGATTGTCCAAAACCATGAGACAAGGGTTGATTGTTTGAAACATGCTCTTCATTTGAAGGATCATGGGATGATCTTCTCCCATCATTCCTTCCACCTTCATGTACTTGATTGTCAGTTGCATTTCCTTTTTGCACATTAGAGGACTGATGGTAAAAAGACTTGTAAAAGGGATCGGATCCATGACAATCATCATCCCATTGATTGTTATCTTGTTCCCCTTCATGTCTAAAACCATCTTTTGGGCTGTTGAACTGAGGCCTTGTGGTATGATTGCCATGAATTTGTGAACGGTAGTGGTTACCCCTCAGCCTTAATGATTCTCCTTTTTCAAAGATGTGTATAATCAGTTGAGAACTTTCTTTGTTTGGATGGGATAAATGGTCAATAAGTGGGATTGCATGTGGATCTTCAATAGTTTGATGTTCCCTTTGTGGCTTACTGCCAATTTCTTTTATGGCCAAAATGAGTTCTTGAAATAAAGATTTGTTGCTTTGCTTGCAGATCAGTGATACTCTTATTTACTTGTGTTATCCCTTGCAAAAAATATTTATCCATATGTATTAAGCCTTCACTCAATGTCTTCAAATCCTTGGAAATACCATCATTCATATGTCCCATCTCTTTAGATAATAACAAGTAATCATTCACTATATGTACTTCATGTGTATCCTCAATTTCTTGGTGTGTGCTATAAGCAACTCCAATGCTTAAATCTTTATCTATTTACTCAAAATTATTGGATTTATTTGTATAATTATTATCCTCTTGGAAGCTTTTGACACACTCATTCGATGCTTTTGTAATAGGGTATTTTTTCTTATTCTTGGCTATTAGAAGACAATGCTATAGTAGTAGACAATTTGTCAATAAATCCCTTGTTTCTCAATCCTCACCTCTCGATAATTGATTTAGGAAACACCAATCACAGTCAGCCCCCCTCTGACTGACACTCTGTTTCAGAATGAAGGTAGCAGAATCATTACAGAGCCCAAACGGCATCACTTTGTAAGCATAGGTTCCTCATTCTGTTGTGAAGGTTGTTTTGGATTGGTCCTCTTCTGCGATTTGGACTTGGTTATATTCGCTGAATCCATCCAAGAGGGAATAGAGCTCATGGCCTACCACTGTGTCCAACAGTTGGTCCGTGAAAGGGATAGGGAAATGATCCTTCTTCGTCTTCGAGTTCAACTTTTGAAAGTCCACACATATTCAAAGTTTCCCGTTCTTCTTGGATATGACCACAATGGGTGAAAACCATTCACTGTTAGCCACGGGATAAATAAACTCAGCTTCAAGGAGCTTCAATATTTCAGCCTTGACCAAAGCAGAATAATTGGGATTCATAACCTCTTTCTTTGCCTCACAGGTTTGGCATCATGCTCTAGATCGATGTGGTGTTGGCATACTGTGGGATCAATCCCCTTTAGATCTTTATACAACCATGCAAACACGTCTAAGTTCTAGTCTCGCATGACCACTAGTTCTTCTTCTAGAAGATTTAGACCCACTTTCAGGTGACGTTCAGTACCGTCAACATCCAAGAATGTCAATTGCCTTTCACCTTCCACTTCACAGATAAATGCCACACGAATTGCTTTTGGGTAAAGATGCGACTCCTTCAAGGGAGTGGTCTCATCTTCTGATGATGCACTGGAACTACTGTTGTCTTTTAGTGAAGGCCGAGCTTGCTCTTTGGGAGACTGAAGGGGTATCATTAAGGTTTTGAGTTTGGGTTGTGAATGAGTTACTTCTTGGCTCAAGAATTCGTCTTTTGAAGATGCATCCAAGAATGTCACATAACATGAACTTCTTGCGTTCTGTTTAAACTGCAGGACTGGGGGTTGTTGGCAAGGTGCATCCTCATCATCTTCTTTAAGGAAGGGTAACTTTGGAAGACAAGAGCCACTACTGAAGGAAGGCCTATTCTTCTTAATCCATTTCTTATAAAGGCTTTGCGTATGACATGATTCATGGATCAATCCAAAGGGTATCACAATAATTCTGTCACACAAAAAAGGATCATCTGCTTTTGAGGCTTCAAGAATGTCATGAACATCTTCCTCATCTATGCCTTCTGTGAGTAGGATAGATCCTTCTAGCTTGCTTTCATAATCTTCATTTGCATTATCACTTTCATCCTCTTCAGATCATGTTTCTACATCCGTGGGTGTTCTGTAAGAGAAGAACAAGCTCTTTGTTATGTCCTCTGCTTCTACTTCTGCTTCTACTTCTGACTCTATCTCTGCTTCTATCTCTGTCTTTGACTCTGCAACTATGGCTGACATGTAACAAGGAGAACAATACATCATGCTTCTATTTCACTATCAGAGGTGATTTCAGAAGTCAATTCGGGTTTAGGCAAGAGGTATTCTCCCATGGACAAAGACTTTGCTTCCTTCGGTAGTTGGCTTATAGTGCCCACTGTTACGGACTGTGCCTCTATTTTCTTGGGAAAGATCTATTTGACAGCCTCTTCGTCTCCTGATGTACCATATGTTCTTTCATTGGAGGACCCTATTATGACTTTGATGGACATAGATCCATTACCTTTTGCGATCCATACAACTTCAATACCACTTTATTGGGTTCTCTATCTATGGTTAGGGTTCCTTTGAACTAGTCTCGTCCTTGCTCTTGCTTCAAAAAGCCAAGGTCTTCCCAACATCAGAGATTATGAGGTCCCGTAAGAATTTGTTTTGACCACCAAATATGTCAGCCAATAGTCTCTTCCCGCAAGGGTTGTTTTTATGTAAGGGAGAATGTCCAACGGTTTGATTGTGCTTTGGTCTGCCAATCTAATAAGCCACTGTGTAGGTTGCATTCCTTGCAAGCCTAGATTCTTCATTGTCACATTCGTCATTATGTTTACTGATGAGCCTCCATCAATAAATGCATCTACAATAAAGCATCCTTCTATCCATACGCCAATCTCTGGGTTTCTAGGATCCAGGAAGGTGTTAGCCACATCTACTTCCTTCATGGGTTTTGAGGCTCTGTTGGACTTTGTTGTTGTTGGGAGAGCAATCCTTAGGCCGTGTCTTCTTGTCAAGATTCTTTTAAATCTTTTTCGATAACTAGGAGACAGCATCAACAAGTGTTGGAGGTTAGGTTTGGTTTAAAGGTATCTAGGTCTTTGACCAAATCATACTCTTTGATAGGATCCACATGCTTTTCCAATCGATTGGGAAATGGGGCCAGGCCCACTTTTATCTTCCCTTTTTCTTCTAGGAGTGGCAACATCTGCGCTTCTTCTTCATGGGGAGGTACTTTTGCATCCTCTATTTCCTGGACCTCTGGTCTTATCTCTACAAATGTCTCTATAGCTCTCTGTGGCTCTATAGTGCTTTGTACTACATTGTTCTGGATTGCATTGTTCTATTTTTCCCGAGGAAGGTTGAACTTCATAGTCTTGGTAGAGGGAAGTTCTCTTTTGGAACTATGGGTTCTCCTTTCTTTGCACCTGTTATTGGGCCACTTCCAATTCCACGAAATTGGACGCAAGTTCGTGGGTCTTCTGTTGGGTATTAGAAGTAGATTTCACAGGGGCTAGACTTGGACAATCTTTTGCACTGTGGCCCTCTCATTTGCATCGACTGTATAAGGGATTGTAATCCACAGATCTTCTAGGGTTTGGACAATTCGGTGAGATATGACCCTTTTCTCCACATCTGTAACATTCCACCTCTGATCTCTGACCACCGCTAACCGACTATCATCCTCTATAACTTTGAGAGGGAAACCTCCTTGGACCAAACTCCCTAGGCTTTGGTCCAATGTCCTACATTGTCATTTTGGATTCCAGCAAGTTGAATCTTGTGTCTTCATCTTTCTTTCTTCATTCGTGCATCTCTTTCAAAGAGCAGATATCCTCTGTATGGTTCTTCCTTAAATAGTATGAACAGAAAGCTCCAAGAATGGTTGGTTTTCGAGTACATTCAGTGGCTAAATGTCCCGCTTGATGGCACTTTCCGCACCATGTATTAGAATGCATCACATCTCTCCCACCTCCCATAGGAGTGGATATATTGTCGATATTTTTCACTAGCAAATAAGCATCATAGATACTTCAACCCTGTAGGTATATTGTTTCCAAATTCAAGACAACAACCAGTTCACTGTTTCCAACCTGCAAATAAGCTCCAAAACTGAGCATTTAACACTCCAATATCATGCTCAAATGCATGATAACAAGGGCATATACATTGTTTGGATGAAAGCCACTAGTATCCTGGAATCACCTGTTGTTTATTGCAATAAACAACCAGTCTGCATAGGTCTGTGCTAAATATCTCAAAATCTGTGAGAATTTTGAAAAAACTTTCTTCTGCAAAGTTGTAGCCCACATCGAAACGGTCAGGAATCCCACATCAAAACGGTCAGGAATCACGAGCCGTTTCTCCAAAAACCATTTTTGTAGCAAGATATAGCTTTTGCAAAAAAAAAAAAAAACTATTGCATGCACAGTCTCTTTGATGACATTTTCTTCAGATCTGATATCTTGATGTCAAATGGCCACTGCCAAGCCTTCAACCTTCAGGCGTTCAAGCTCTGATACCATGTTGGAAGAGAGGGAGAGAGACAGAGTGGAGCGGAAGATGAGCCTCAGCTCATTGTTGTTTTTCTTCCATTATTCTTTCATCATACAAACTAAAAGAGACTTATACACATAGGTATGACTAACCAAGACTAACTAATGTTAAGTCACTGACTACACCAACTTATTGAATGTCACACACGTGTACAGCTATATCCAGCTAATGTTGGTCACACACATAAAGATAGATTGATTGAAGAGTAATGAGAGCTTGATATTCTAACACGGGCTAGACAGTGGGCCGAAATAATTAGAAGATATTCTCCACAAAGGAGTGGTCCAATATCCTTACAAGGGCGGGGTCTTAGTAACCCTACTTGGTGCATAATCCATTAGGGGGAGGAAGCTCTAGTACTTCCCCCTGTCAATCAATACATCCACTTCGAGTGGAGTGATAGTTCGAATTGTTCAAAATCCTTTAGCAAATTCGATTATTACCATGGTGCAACCCATTGCAATCCTTTCAGGGACACCAGACTTGCCAGGCAAACCAGGAATTTTAGCATGCTTGTCCATGTAGTAGAAGGTATGCAAGATTTCTACTCTATTCAACACATGGCATGGAATGAGGTTGTGATGCATGCATGGAAACAAACATATAAATATCTCTCGCCTCATTTTTTAATATTACGATTGCAACAATTGTCAAATTCATGGAATCTTCTACATATCTTCCAAAATTCACATGTATTTCCAAGTGTCACATTTGTAATTTTCATTGAATCATTGCGACATCCATGTATCCTTCTTTTTTATTTATACTACATGTTGATGTCGAACCCCACAACATGCACAATGGTATTCCCCTACCACTACAAAACCCTTGTGCACGTGGTGTGGCATGCTATTTTTCCAACTCGTGTATCCTTCTTGTCCATTCGTACTGCATGTTGTTGTTGGACCCCACGACATGCACAATGGTGGTCCCCTACAACTAGAATGCCATTGTGTGCAACATTGTTGATAGAAGGGGCTATGAAATATTAAACATTGCTCCCAATAGAAGGCCCAAGGAATCCAATCAGTAACTTCATAGAGAAGTGCTCATTGAAGACATGAATTATTCAAAGATAAAGAAATATTTGAACAAGGGATGTTTGCTAATCAAGGAAATGAAAATGATAGGTTTGTGGATCAAGAACAAGATGACAATTTTCTTGACAACGAAGGTGAGCAATAGAGAAAGAAAAATGATAAACAAAAAGAGTTTGATATAATGAGGGAAATGAAAATGATAGATTTTTAGGAGAACAAGAGGATAAAATTCTTAAAGGCAAACATAAAAAGGCAAATGATAAAGAAGAAGAGAGACACAACCAAGGTGATGATAAACATAGAGAGGAAGACAATTTGTTGAATAATCTCCTAGACCTAGAGAAGGAAATTTCTAGAAAGCTAAATGAGACTCTAGGACAAGTGGTTTCTAATGTTGGAGGAGAATAAGATCCAAAGTATCTCTTAGTCTCACCTAAAGACACTATCTTTCTTCACAAGAATGAGAAAGAAATAAATGACACAATAATTCTAATACTTCTCATGTATGTTAGTATACTAATAAGTTTCATTTTATAATTGAATTTTCACTTCTATTGTCCCACGTGCTTGTTCTTCATGTGAAATACTTATTGGATTTAGTATGCATTAGGACCCTGTGGTGTACACACAAAGCACTAGATAACTCCAAAATGCACATTTGCATGTTGTCGTCATCGGGTCTATGTCATAAGTTGCTATTTTCTATCTCATTTTGATTTAGTCTGAGAATTTTTACTTTTTTACTCCAATTGCTTGTAAATGATACAAAATAGTTTTTTACTTTGAACTTACTTGAATCCAATGGTGCACACATTAATAGCCAAATAAACCAAAATCTCTATCTGCACAACATTAGATCCACATCATCGATTGACTACTTTTGTCACCATTTTGACCCTGTATGAGTGTTTTCACTTATTTTCTCCCAATTTCTTATTAATGTTATGAAATGCCTTTTGGACATAAAACTTATTGGGATCCACTAGTACACACCCTCTTATAGCTAAATGACCTCAGAATGCCTATTTGCACATTGTCAGATTTGTATTATTAGTTGCCCTTTCTTATCACTATTTTGATCCAGTCTTGTAAAGAAGCTAATGCCCATAGTAAACAATCAAACTGGAAATACAAGGAAATATACTAAATTACCAAGAAACCATGGCCAAGGTAGCTATGTTGAAAGCATATTACCATTAATGGCTGAGCATTAGTTGATGAGAGGATGCAACATGGTATGCACCCCAATGCTATGGTGGCCAAGAGTATGCACCCTCTTAGATGGTGGGAGGTTGAGACCTCAAATATAAAATATTAGAAATGGCCAAAAAGATCCTTGGCAAGTTGCAACTTAGCCTTTTATACTTAACCCTAGTAGGCTATAAGGTATTAAGGCATTTTTACTCTATTACAAGCCATCTCCGCCTAGAAGACCTTTGTCCTCAAAGCTGAATTTGGGACAAGATACAAGGATGAATACAAGAATAGCTTAAGATAGATGAAATCATGCTGAAATAAAATTCCACACAAAAGAAGACAAAATAAATCAATGAAGAAGTACCATATAAGTGGAACAAACTGCTATAGGCTGTCCAAAACAGGTTGCAATACAAATTTGGCCATATCTTGAAGTAGAAGTGTTTGATTTCCATCTGCAAGCTATAAAAATGTAGAGGACAATATGTAGTATCTAGCCATGCCATCAAAACCAAATTTTGATGAAGATAAAGCAATTAATTTCAGTACAGATATTTATTATAGCAAGCTGGTTTACTGCTCTATAAGTGAATTATCCTCTTGAAAAAGCCATGCAAATTGTTCCAAATATGAAGCATGCTACCAAGAAGACTCTTCTATAGGAAAACCCTTCTACTTTATAAGATACTCCACAAGAGCTCAGTTCCTTAGAACCTTCTCCCACTTACCAACAATCTTTTCAAGCTCATAAATGATCAAACTATCTTCATCAAGGGGAGGTAGTTCTTCAAGAACTTGAATTTCAGAGCCAACATACTTCTTGAGCTGAGATCCATGTCATACATCCACAAACATAAAGCATATTTTTTCTTAATTTTCTAACACAAAGTCATAAATTTTCCCAAATTTTCACTATTTTTCTTCATTCATTTAGATAAAAATTTTGATATTATTGATTAATGGATTGGGACTAATCACAATAAGTGAGAATTAATTTTATATTCATGTTTAATCCATATGAACCCCAAAATCACAACAAAATCCCCAAAATTTATCATTTCTATAAAAATTGCATAATTTCGGGTTTTGTGTGTTTTCGTATAAATCATTATACGACTAAATTTTATGGTTTTCTTTAAGATTTCAAATAAATTTCAGCACTATCAATCAAAGGCAATCGTTTATGAACTATTCCATCAAACATCTCTCATAAAACAAATGAATCTACCACTTATGCATAGAAACCCGAATTTGGAGGTATGTATTTCGTGGTTTGGAGACCGCTGATGCTCACGCCACCTGCAATGTGCAGTGGCGGTGACTGTCAGTATAGTAATACATGGGTGGCTAGACAGAGGCGCCTTTACCCCCAACAACCTCCCACTTAAAGGCGAATCTGCCCCAGTGGAGGAGTGAAAAGAAAAAGAAAAAAGACAGTACAACAGGATGAGGAAAGACGTCATCTCATCCCACGCCCATCAACCTCCTGAGGAAGACAATGCGCTCTATAGAGAGGCTTTTCGTGAGCAGATCTGCAATATTCTGGTCAGTCGAGATCTTGACAAGATCAACAGACTTGTCCTCAACGACCCCACATATGAAGTGATACCTCACCTCAATGTGTTTTGTCTTCGCATGGAAGACCGGATTCTTGGCTAACTAAATAGCACTCATAGAATCCGAATGCAGTGTAGGGATAGCATCAATACCAAGGTCAGCAACTAAACGACCTAACCAAATGGCCTCCTTGCAAGCCTCACTGGCTGCAACATACTCAGCCTCTGTAGTAGAAAGGGCTGTGCATTTTTGCACCCTGGACATCCAAGAAACAACACCTCCAGCATAGGTGAATAAATAGCTGGAAGTGGACTTCCTACTATCTACATGTCCTGCATAATCAGAGTCAGTGTACCCCATGACTCCTATATCCTGGCTGCCATAGCATATGCACATATCTGCAGTGCCCTTCAGGTACCTCATGATACCCTTCATGGCATCCCAATGCTTCTTGCCAGGTGTAGCCATATAGCGTGCCACAACACCAACTATAAAGGAAATATCTGGACGAGTAGCTATCCTGGCATACATAAGATTGTCCACTGCGGATGCATAGGGAATCTTGGCAATGTCGGCCCTCTGCTCATCTGTTTGTGGACAATCAGCCTGTGATACCTTCACATAAGAAGGCAATGGACAGCCAATAGGCTTTATGTCCTGCATGCGGAAGCACTCAAGGACTTTTTGAATGTACTCCCTCTGTGACAAGTAGAGGAGTCCCTGATGCATGTCGCGTCTAATGTGCACACCAAGTATGTGAGTGGCCTGTCCCAGATCTTTCATCTCAAACCTCTTCTTGAGCTGAGCCTTAAGAGCATCTAGCTCATCATGAGCTTTCCCTACTATCAGCATATCATCCACATAGAGTACCAAAATCAATAAAGAACCATCACGGGCTTTTTTTGTGTAAAGACACGAATCCATAGCACTCCGACTGCAGCCCTGTGACTGCATAAAGGCATCAAACTTATGATACCACTCCCTAGGTGCCTGTTTCAAGCCATAAAGGCTTTTCTTCAATTTGCACACTAGGTGCTGCCTGCCAGGTTCTGCAAAGCCCTCAGGCTGCTCCATATAAATCTCATCATGCAAGTCCCCATGTAAGAAAGTCGTCTTTACATCCATCTGGTATAAATCCAAGTCAAGCTGAGCAACCAAAGCCAAGGCTAAGCGCAATTGGACCGAGATTTCTGAGAATCCCGTCCACGGCCACGACCACTGCCATGCTTTCCATATCCATCATTCCTGCCTCTAACTGTCATAGCATGAGACACACGAGAGGCATCCAAATTCTTATGGTTAACCTCTTTCTGCAGAAGAGCACTCTCAACATCAGATAATTTCAAGGTAGCAGTATAGACACATAATGCAGTGCGGAATACATCCCATGACTCATTAAGAGTACCAAGCAAGAAAAGAGGAGTGACATCCTTTGCAAAAGTGATGTCCTGCGAAGTTAAGTTCTTGAGTATAGCATGAAACTAGCTCAAGTGAGCAGTCATAGTCACATTCTCCTTCATGCGCAGATCCATAAGCTGCTTCGGCCAATACATCTGACTCATTGGACTTTTCTTGTCATAGAGATTTTTATCTTTTCCCACAACTGCCATGCACTCTGTTCTTCCTCAAAGACATTATAGTGAACCTATTCTATGAGAGACAATACAATAGTGGACTTGCATAGCTCATCAAGCTCAAGCCATTCCTCATCTGGCATAGTTGCAGATGGATGCCCGCTTAACCTCAAAGGTTTGATCTGCGATTTTTGCACCAACACCTGCCAAATGTGGCTCTTCCAATAAGAGTAATTCGTACCATCAAGCTTAATGATGTTGAAAATAGCATGATTAGTGGACGAACTCGCCATATTGTAGGCTGGAAGACTGTAGATAGTTTAAAATTGCTTGATGTTTACTGTAGAAAATGACCAAAAAATCACCAAAATTGAGGAAAAATGGCAAAGAAAGTGGAACCAAAGCTGCTGCCCACCAAGTACTAGTGAAAATACATCATTTCAGAGTGTTTTAGCATGAAAAATCCATGTCAGTCCATACATATATGCTTGTTGTAATAAATTTCAGATTTCAGTAAGAGAGAGCTAACAATGCCAAAATCGGATCCCAAGGCAATCAGATACTGCCAAGACCAAAGCCGGCATCATGCAGGCATAGTATAAGCATATGACGATCGATAAGCATGAATCCAACACCCAAGTATGTCATACAAATATCTGCCAGTGAGTAGGCACACCCCCTAGGCAACGGGGCAAAGTGTTCCTACCACTACCAAAACTTAACACAAGTAGGTGTCAGTTCACAAAGATACGGATCCAAAACTGAGACTTAGCTCATAAGCATACAGTGAACCAAGACATATGATGTATCATCCCAAAAGGTAAGAAGTCCCAAATTCTCAAGTGTCTGTAAGCTCAATAGTATGTAACAGCTCAATGCATAAAAGTACCACCTACTCAATGTCTGATAAGCATTCAAGAATGCTCCCACTGGCACAAAAGCTGTACATACAAGCTCAAGAGCTCAAGCCAAGGCAAGACACAGTGCCAATGACATAAGTCCAAGACAATACATCAATAGTACATCCTGAACATATAGGCAGTAGAGCATCTGTATGTAGCATCCATAAGCATGTAAGGCATCAAGTACATCCCAAGATACAACTCTAGCAAGCCAATAAATAGCTCAAGTAAGCTCTGAGAATCCAAGATCAAGCCAAGATCGAGCTCCAGTAGCAATAGGCTCCAAACAATGTAACTAGCATGTAGTAATGGCATAGGCTAAGCATCTCAAGACCGGTCAGACATAAGCAACATACATGCCATAAGTACATCCAAGACGGAGCATCCAAATGCTTTGCAAAGCGAGCTCAAGCTCAACCAAAGTTCCCGAATCAAAACCAAGCTCTATGTCGAGCCCCAAGTGTCAATACATCACCATATATGTCCAAAACATAACCGAAAAAGCATAGGCATAAGTATACATGAGTAAAATGACTTCAGCCCAACTGTGTACATCAACGATTTACTATTCAAAACTAAGAATTTCAGCACCAAAATCAGCTCCAAATGGTTTCCAAACAATAGACATACATTCCCCTAACATCCGGGCATCAAACGGGATCAACCGGGCATCAAATGACAATGCCAAACAAGCTATACATCAAATGTCAATGTAACACTATCATAAACTGCTTGTGGACTGTTATGACAGTCCCAAAACAGTGTTAAATCAGTCCAAATGCTATGCCAACACATCAACCATCAAAACCAAGCATCAAAGCATGTTCATATGCCCGAAATGGAGCCTTTCCAAGTGCCAATGGAGGGGAAGAGTTGCTATTGTGACTGTAATGTTGAAGACACATATGGGAGGGCTACGTGATTCCGCCAACTATAAATGCTGGTCCTGGGCCTGCAAAAAATGGGGGCTAAGCTTCGGAGGGGTCCGGTTAAAGCCAAGGAAGGCCTCAAACAAGCTCCAACAAGTCTTGTTCAAAGGCAAGTGAGATATGAAGCAAGGGAGCTTCAATGGTGCCTGCCCCAATCTTGTTTACAACCAGTGAGACCTGAGAACTAAAGTAAACCCTGAAGAAAATGATCAAATACCTCTGAAAGTAATGGCCTGAAGGTGCCCAACAATGCCGGGAAGGTGCTCGGGAAGCCGGGGAGTGACGGGAGCTCGAAGGAGTCGGATATGGTTGCCGAGAAGGAGACCCAATGCAAGTAGGGAGTCGATGGGATGCTGAGAATGCCACAAACCAAGCTCAAGAGTCGGAAAGAAAAGCTTTGATACCAGTTGAAAGGGAGCGACGGATCGAAGGTTGGACTCGAGAGCTATGGCGAGAGAGCAAGAGTAAGAAAGGGAGAGACTAGAAATGGGAACTCCAACAATCACAATGTGTGATTGGGCCTTCCTTTATTCAAACTGTCACTAAAAGAATAAAGAATAAAGTGATGGTGACAGGCACTCACCACCTACAATGTACAGTGGTGGTGACTGTCAGTGTAGTAATACACGGGCGGCTAGGCTGAGGTGCCTTTACCCCCAACAGTTTCTGTCTTCCTCGGTCTCTTAAAATTGTCGAATCCTCATGTTCCTCTTCCATCGGCTTTAATTCCAGCATAAAATTTGCATTCAACCGCTCCTTTTCGGCACTGTGTGGGTCCTTAAATGCTACTCTCATTGGCGACCATGGGATAGGGTGACTTAGCCCATCAAATCCACGAACTGATATGCACAAACAACAACCAAAGAAAGCATCAAACTACCACAAAAAAAAAACTCAACAAAGCACAAGAACAGTTCTCACCCTATCTGACACAGAATCAAGGCATGAGAATCCACAAGGAATAGGCCGAGCATAATCTGACAAAAATCTACAGCGAGTCGCTAACCAACTGCTCTAACACGGACTTGCTAAAAAACTTATCAAAGAGGTCATCCTAGTGGTGGTCTGAACTACCTACCTAACTTAGGACACAAAAAAGACACCTGAAAACACATTGAAAATTTAATAAGTAAAAATCCAATAGGCAAAATAAGGTGGAGAAAAAAGAAAAAATGTGGGGAAAGGACACCCCTGTCAAATTAAATTGGAATTCCAGTGAAAATAGGGCATGATCACATGAAAAAATGTAAAAAAATATGCACGAAAATGTCGCAAAAACCCGCAAAAACTAATAACCGATGAACCGTACATCGAAATGATATGGTGTACGAAGGAAAAATGTCAGATAGAAGGGCTAGGGTAGGGCTGTCATGTTAGATTGTTTTTTTGAAGCAAAAATGACGTGTTCACATGGAAACATGACCAATTGACAAAAAAAATGTTCAAAAATTAATAACTCAAGAATTGTCCAGCCGAACAGGAGTTAGTAAGAAGGAAAAAGGGTTATTCAAAGGGAAAAATAGGGTTGGAAAGTTGGAGTGGGGTTTCGACAAACGGTACGTTTTCATGGGAAAACTTCAAAACAAGGGATAAAGAGAAATAGAGAAGAAACAGTCCTAGTGCTCAAGGTCTCTTGTTAGCATTCTAGCACCAAGTCCTGGATATTCTACTTTACACAAAGATACCCAAGCTGAAGCAGATCAATGTCATACTTGGTTCAAAGATAATGGGAAATGAGAGGGATGTGCCTGGGGTTCTAACCTAACAATTGCTAAGGCCCGAACATTGGTAAAACCTTGTGAGAAGCCTCCCAATTCTTCGTGACCACCTTGTCATAGGGCAGACCCATTGGGAGTCCCGCCCACCCGCTTCCCTCAATAGGTGTTCTTTAGTTATCTAGTTAGGTCCTACCACATTTGCGTGTGCCATTTAAAACCAACTTCCTTAATTAATCCTTTTAAGGAACATAGTCCATTCGCGTAATTTATAGCACAAACCCGAATCCTTTTGACAAACAAGTTCCTTAACTTATCTTCGAATTAATCTTTGTCCCTTGCCCATACAAATTATATGTCTCTCTGCCTTGCAGAAGTACCTCGTCCAAATCACATGGCACCATAATTTCCATCCTGTATCTAGAATAGGATCTTCAAACGCCACACAAACGTTAGGCTCATAGCAGTCTTCAACTCCATTCCAGACTAGGCAAGGGGTGTCCAGAGCTTCACCTGACCCACAAGCGGCCTAGGAGTGAAACATCATTTTTGTGGTTGGCCTTTTCACCACTCAACCTTCAGCCCGTGAATCAAGCAGTGCCCTTCTCAGGTTAATCCGCAATGCGATCTTGGAGATGATCCACCCGTGCAAAATATCATTTCCTTAATTACTTCATTTGAAAATCAAGCGCAATCAAGGCAATTAGCCCTAATATCATCTTCCAAGAAAACATTTATTTATCCTCATGGCAATTTGTCATCATAGACCCCCGCCATGAATTTACCATCAATCACAAGCATTTGGAATAATCATCCAAACCACAATCCAGCAGCAGTTGATTGTAAAAACATTTAGGGTGTTGTTTGATCAACCAACAAAACCAATTGTATTTTTTCCAAAAAATACAAGAATAGATGAGATAACAATTTCATCGCATATTGGCTCTCCCCCTTGCGATCAAAGAGCGATTCTATGCAAAATTTACTTAACACTTCTATGCACAATTCTTAATGCCATTCTTTTTACGATTATGCTAGTCATAAGCCCTGACCAATTCTTCCTTATAATTGCTCTATCACGAATAAGCCATATGCAACTAGGTGCAATTAACTTCCCTTGATACATGCACTTCGCAAACTCCATCTTTCAAATATTTGTGATGAAGTTATCCTTTTCAATAGCCCATTCTCATACAGCGTAGCATGGGCTTGATGTGTCTCATGTGAAACTAAAGCAAGTAACTTCACAACTTAGAAATGTATTATTTATATTCGGTACCGTAGTTGTCTTGACAGTGATACCCTCGCCCAAAGCTTCGTTTTACTAGTTGTGGGATTACCATCCACACGCGACATTCTTCACTTGGGGACCATCGTCCGCAAGTAGATTCAAGGGATAAAGGAGGAATAAATTTGAGATGGGAGAACGTAAGAGAAGATGGCTTAGTCAAAGACTGAGATAGGAAAAATTGAGCTAACTCTCTCCCTCGCAGCCTCTGGGGATAACTCCTCTCTCTCTCTCTCTCTCTCGCAAGCTCCTTCTCGCATCCTCTGAGGGTCTCCTTGTGCTTTCTTGTGCCTCCCCATGCCTCATATTTATAGCTAAACAAGAGAAGAGGGGTTGTGGCTGAGAAGAAGAGCTCTTTGTAGAGGGGATATTGGAAAAATCAGTGATCTGATGCTCAAATCATAAATCTGATGGTTCCATTGGCTCCGAAAGGGGGGGTAAAACCCTAAGACACTTGCTTAGAAATCTTTTAGATCACTCCTTTTTCTCCCTATTCGAAGTGTTGTTCACTGCAATCATGGCGTGCGTGATTTCGTCAATCCTTCTTTTTTTGTGTTAAATCTCGAAAACTAGCTTAAAAATCACTTAATGTTTTTTTACATAACATCCAGTTCTAGAAATTTCCATATCTTTTTAGGATATTTACAATAAGTAATATCTAAAATATGCTAGTTTTTTCCAAAAATCTAATATTTTTGGACCATCCATACTATACACATTAACACCAGTGATTAATATGGCTCATAACTCTCATTCACGTTGTAACTTCCATGAAGGGTGGCTATGGTCCTTGTCAATCTGAGAAAAATGTTGGATTACAAGTCTCAATTTTTTTTATATTTTTTATTAGATAAAAATTGTTAGTTATTAATGTTAGTTAGTTTTCACTTTAGTTAGTCTTTAGTTAGTAACCTTACTAACTTATTAATTGACTAACTAACCTTTGAACTAATCAACTTTTAATTGCATGGAAATATTACAGCACAGGGTAACTGGAGGATAAGAATTAGTCACAGGACTTGACACAATTAAAATCATGACTAGTTAAGATTCTCTGTGCAGCAAGTGGGAACTAAATTTGAGGATCTTGAAGAAGGCCTAAAGGAATAATGGTAGATTCAAGGTTATTTTAGTGGCTTGCGGTCAATTCCGGGCCATTTTGAAGGTTGTTGGTGGACTTAACTTGAGTCTAAACAGGGTTTGGAATAGTCAAACTGTAGTTACTTTTTTGAGCAGCCTTCTCTTTCCTCTCTTCAAACTTCCTTGTGAGAGCTATCATGGAGATATATTCTCATCTCTCTTTCAAATGGCCATTACTTTCCATGCAACCTATCGAGGATAAATGCTAAGGTCTTAAGCAACCTGTAGACTACCCTTATGCCTCATATCTAGCTTATTGTTCATCACATGATGCAAGAAGATGTCTTGGATAGTTTGCACTGATTTTCAACAATCTCTTCTCCTTTAAAATCAGCAATCGTGATCATGTTGAAGCTATTTCCTCACTTGCTTGATCAAATGTAGCCTAACATGGAGTATTAACCATCTCTTACTTGATCTTTCACTCTACTTGAACCTTAGAGCTCTCACTAGCTATGGCAAAACCTAGAGAGCATGGAAATTTCAAATATTTCTTGAAGTTTTGAGTCAATCTTGGTGCATTTTAGCTTCAAGAAGTGAAAGGCAAGCATCTACAACCGACATTGGGTATACATTGAAGCTTTAAAGCAACATAAGAACCATTTTCTCCATTTCAAATTGGAGCAAAATAGGTCAGTCATCAATTTTCATAAAAATTTTATTTCTTGAGGCTTCAATCCATGGGGCTTTTGTTGTCTATAACCTAGGAAAAGTTAGATTGAAGCTACTCTATTATTATATTAAAGAATTCCAGCAAGATTGATGGTATTTTTAGCCTCTTGAACATGGAAATATATGAAAATTCTTGAAATTCTTAATTCTATCAAGAATTTGGATTCTTCAAGGATCAAAGGACCTTCTCCAATGAATCAACGTGGACTTCTACATACGTATTGGATTTCCTTGATGCATTGGAGCAATCTTTATGATTGGGAGCTAAAGATACATGGAAGCAATCATCATGGGGATAAATTCTTTCTTGAAGTTGGCCTTATGTTCTTCAATCTTGATCCATTGATAATAAATTGTGTTGAGAATTGATCATTGTGGTTCATATACTACTCTTCATCAACATTAAGAGCTAATCCTATTGCTTTCAACTAAATCTCTCTTTCCATCCTATTGTTGAACAAGTCCCACTATTGATAAAAAGAGACTGAGTGTAATAGATATTCTAAAATCACTATTGAAGAGTACATAGAATTAAAACTAGGATTGATTGTGATTGCTTTATGAATTTCCTTTTTTTTTTCCATTCATAAATTGATGCCAAATTGATTGCATAGTACTATTTACTGCCTACCTAACCTTGGAATTTGATTGGATGATTGAACATTGATGCTATAGGACTAAAATAATGATGAAAATGGTAAGTGGGATATTTGTAAAAGTAGTGAGTCACTACAAAAGGGTAATGCCTTATCCCTAGCCCTTTCAATTCAGTCATTTCCTAATACCCACTTGCATTTCATTAAATAATCCGACGACTTTTTCTGTCGATACATAGCATCCCTATCTCATTAGCCATTAGAATATACTTGCCATATTAATTCATGTGAGGAAAAAGCAGTTGCCAGGCAAGTCGGGAAGACAATAGTGAGGTGACCCTCCCTTCTTGATTATGACCTTGAAGGGGTGCACAACTCAGCTTGAGAAGGAACTTTGCACACCCCTCAAGTCTCAAAGCCCATGCAGTTTTCAAGTTTAGGTGCAAGCACGTATCCATTGATAAATCTTGATAGTAGTATAGCAGTGATCAGCCCTATTCAGAGAGCTACAAGTGGTTGAAGTTTCACATGTACAATATTGGAAGAGGTGCAAGGCATTTCATGTTCCTTGGATACCTATAGGTGGTCATAGTTTTAATAGATCTGGATAGCAAGTACCCACCATTTCATGGTATGAAGCTATAATGCATTATCTATCTACAAGGGGATTTGGGGTTGCTCTATCAAAGTCTGAGAAGAGAGAAGAGAAAAGATTACATCAGGTGTCTCTTATATTGGAAATGTGTAGATGATATTTATCGTCGATGTGTAGTACAAGATGAGGTACCATTCATTCTGGAGGAATGCCATGATTCAGTATGTGGGGGACATTTTGCGAGACAGCTTATTGCCTAGAAAGCTCTATGTGTTGAATATTGGTGGCCATCGATTTTCTAGGATTCTTTCAGTTTTGTTAAGCGTTGTGATGTTTGTCAAAGACACAATACCAAGAAAAATCGTAAGTGACCTCTAAACCCTATTTTGGTTAAATTACCCTTTGAAAAATGGGGTATCGATTTTGTTGGACCAATATACTCTTCATCACTACACGAAAGTGTTATATTATTGTAGCAACATAGTACTTTACAAAGTGGTCTGAAGCTCGAGCAATGGTGAAGGATAATGCTAAGGAGATGGTCAGTTTTATTATGGAGCAAATTGTTTTCCGTTTTGGTCCACCTAAGAAGATAGTGTCTGATCGAGGGACACACTTCTTAAATAAAGTTATTGTAGCCTTAACAGAAGCTTTGACGATTAAACACAATAAAACTACCCCGCATAATCCACAAGCAAACGGTCAAGTTGAGAGTACAAATAAATAGCTTGTTAGAATCTTATGAAATATAGTAATTGAAAGTAAGTGAGATTGGGATAAGAAATTGTATGTGGTAGTTTGGGCTCACAATAGGACATTCAAGAGAGTGTCGAGATCTAAAACGGTCCTGACATTGTCTAAGGCACTAGCTAGGTCTCTACCACTCACCTAAAACCACCCCACACAGCATCGCGGCCAGGAGCATCTAAGACTTTTGTGTTTGTACGTTTTTGTAGTCCAATAAATAAATTTTTTTCCACTTCTCAAAAGAAGTCCCTAAACATGCCGATGTTGTATACCATGTAGCAAGCACATAGGGAGCACCCCCTCAGTTGATCACCGCGGCTCCACTATGGCCCTCCACCTCGAGGATTGGCCCCAAGATGTGCCGTGAACATAAAACACATTCGAAACAAAGTCCAGTCTTTTGATAAACGATCCAAAAGACGATAGATAAACCTCACCAAATAACCCCCAAGAAACTAAATATCTAGCCCTATGGCTTGGGATACCTCACATCTCAACGTCGAGTCATCACTCATACAACCAGGTGCTATGTATCTAAGATACGATACCATGTAGAGTGCATTAATGCAAGTGTGAATTATATGGCCATCGTGCTCAAACATATATTCATTGAAAATCGGCAACCTGAAAGTGCGAAGATAAATCTTTTCATGATTTTCTTTCACCTACGCAAGTGCTTCGTTGCTTAGGGCTCTCATCGAGCTTCCTTGCACTACTAGTCCCTTTAAACTTTAAACAACCGATAACTCTATATGATATGCAGCATGAAATATCAAAATTTAATGCACTTCAACCAGTCAACAATCCCCTTACTCCCTACCATTTAAAATTTTGATTGCGTTAATAGGTGCCGCCTACTCTACACATCAACTAAAGCATTCACAATTGTTAGAAAATTATTAAATAAAACCAACAAAAGTTAATACCTAGCTGTCTTCAGCTACAAAATAATTAAATAGGTTGGAACTCTGTCCTGACCTTAATTTAATTTGAGTGTGCACTCTAAACTCGTAAACGTCCATTAATTTAATATGTATTTTATGGAATCACCCACTATGGAATCACCCACGTGCACATTAAATTAATCTGACGCTTGAAAAGGAAAGGCATCCCTGTCAACTTCTCGCACAAGAAATCCACCTTGTGTGTATGAGCCTCGGCAAATAAATAGTTCCTCACAGAATCCACCGTGAAATATGCCTCTTGGCATCATACCCCCGGGGTGGGATATCAATTGTCCTCAATTGCTATTAGCTCAATGTGAAGTTAGAAGTGAGGGGTAAGCACTTAGGTCGTAGGCGTGCATCCATTAGGCCTATTCAACATGATGATTTTTAAACTTAACTAAATATCTAGAATATCTACGGCCAGTTCTAATGGTCATAAGGTCAGTGTCTAGAATAGTTTCAGGTTCAAGGGTTTCAGTTTCTTCTTCTAACAAATGAGGATTTTCATAGACAGTGTGGACATGTAATTGGTCTCTAAAAGGTTGTAACAAACTGACATGAAAAGTATTATGGATCTTCCAATGTTTGGGTAGTCCTAATTTAAATGCATTGTCATTGATCTTGTGAATTATTTTGAAAGGTCCATAAAACCTAGGTGCTAGTTTAACAACAGGGTGTTTCTCAACACTTTTCAATCTTCTCTTTTCAATGAGTAACCAAACATAATCACCAACATTGAAACTCATGGCTTATCTTTTCTTATTAGCTTGTTTTGTGTATGATTGCTGGGCTTTCGCAATCATATCTTTAACTTGAGCAAAAATAGTAGCATGCGTATTGGCAATATCATCATCAGCTTTAACTTTATTCGACAATGATGTAACAGATGTAGGCAATCTATGTCCATAAATGATTTCAAAATGTGCTTTATGAGTAGTTGTATGTGGTGTATTATTGTATGAAAATTGAAGTAGATGTAAATGTGTGTTCCATGTTTGTGGTTTTGAAATTGTGTATGTACGCAAAAGATCTAGTATTGTACTATTCGTAGCTTTTGTTTGCCCATTGGTTTCAGAATGGATTGCAAATGAGAAATCAATCTTAGTACCCAAATTAGCAAACAAAGTAGTCCAAAAATCATTACAAAATCTAGAATCACGATCGAAAATAATAACTTTTGGCAAACCATGATTAGTGAAAACAGTCTTCAAGAACAATTGTGCAGCTTGAGATGTAGTTAAAGTTTTCTTGCATGGTAGAAAATATGCTTGTTTACTAAATCAATCTACTATAGTACAAATCATATCATGATTAGCTTGTGTATTAGGCAAGTCAATTATAAAATCCATTGAAATATGTTCCCATGGATGGTCAGGAATTGGTAAAGGCATTAACAAACCGTATTGCTTACCATGATGTCGCTTGACTCTTTGGCAAATTAAACACTTAGAAACAAAGTTAGAAACATCAAATCCCATTTGTAGCCAGTAAAAATCTTCAACCAATGTTCTTAAAGTGGAAATAATACCTCTATGACCTTGATATGGAGAACAAATGATCAAAATTGAACTGTGATACATAATCTTTTCTCATAAAACATAAATCCATCAGAATAAGATAAAGAATCAATTGGAATCTAGTTATGAGTAACTAATTTATTCCAATCAGCTTGAAAACTAGGGCCATGGTCAAAGGTATCCTTCATAGGAGTAAGGAAATCAAAGAATAGAACAGAAATATTATGGATACTTGGTCTTCTACTCAAGGCATCGTCAACAACATTTTCTCTTCTTGGCTAATATTGGATAAGTGGATGAAAACTTTGAATGAAAGCAGCCCATTTAATATGACGGTCAGAAATTTGTGGCTGACTAAGGAGATGTTTGATACTTTGCTCTCATCAATTTTAATCATAAATTTGGATCCCATCAGATAGTGTTTCCATTGACATAAGGCTTGAATTACACCTAACAACTCTTTATCATAGGTGGAATAATTCAATTCAGAAGGTTTAAGTTTGCACCTAGAATAGGCTATGGGATGTGAATCTTGCATGAGGGCAGCTCCTGTTCCTGATCCGCTAGCATCAATGACTACTAGGAAGAACGGTCGATTAAAATTAGGTCATTGCAAGACAAGTGCATGTGTTAAAGCATGTCTCAAGAAATCAAAAGACTTTTGTTGGTTGTCATACCAACGATACACAACACCTTTCTTTAACAAATTCGTCAAAGGCAATGCAAGTAATGAAAAAATTCTCAAAAATTTTCTATAAAAGCTGACAAGGCCTAAGAAAGAACATAACTCATGCACATTTTTAGGGATTGGACAATTCAAATTTGCCTCTATCTTTTTAGGATCAACGTGAATACCATCAAAAGAAACAATGTGACCTAAGTATTCAATTTGGGTTTGGAAAAATTCACTCTTGTCAGGGTTAGCATACAATTGATTCTCTTTCAAAAATTTGAAAACTAAAGATAGATGTTCATTCTCATCCCTACTGAAAACCAATATATCATCAAAGAAAACAATTACACAATTTTGATACTTCAAAAATATATCATTCATCATACGATTGAATGTAGCTGGTGCATTGGTCTAACCGAAAGGCATAACAAGAAATTCATAATGACCGAATTGAGTTCTAAATGCAATCTTAAAAATGTCATGTGTATCCAAGCGTACTTGATGATATCCAGATTTGAGATCTATCTTGTTAAAAACAATGGCTCCTTGTAGTTTATCCATGAGGTCATCTACCCTAGGGATCAGATATCTATTCTTAACCGTGATTTTGCTTAGGGCACGATAGTTAATGCACATCCTATAGGTATTATTTTTCTTCTTAACTAATAAGACAGGTGCACCAAAAGGAGAACTACTTGGCTTAATGAGTCCTCAGTTCCTCAACTTGTGTTTGGATTTCTTTTTGTTCAATCTAATTGTGTCTATAAGGTGCTTTGCATGGTGGTTGAGAACCTGAGATTAAATCTATTTTATGGTCTTCAGGACATGTAGGTGGTAAACTAGGTGGTAAATCAGCAGTAAAACAATCTTTAAATTGTGAAATAAATTGTGCATGCCTAGGATGCATCTAATTTTCCTTAGCTTCAATTTCATTCACCCATACTAAATATGATTTACTACATTTTCTCAATGCACGTTTAGCATGTGTGTGACTAAGCAAGGGAAATTTATCAAAAGTGTGCAATCCATGTAATGTAATTTGGGTTTTGTTAAAATGAATTTTCATGGAATGTGTGGAATAATCTATGTCAGGATTGTATTTGTGTCACCATATCACTAGCTTGCAAAGGCACAACCAAGAAATTTTTATGCTCAACATAATCACTGATTTTAATCTCTAAATCATGTACTTCTTGTGTACCATTGTATCTAGTGCCTAAGAATGCAGCCTTTACGCGATAATTGTCGGAATGAGTCGGATCTAGGACATGGCAGTTAGTTATGGTGGATGAAAGGAGAAGAGTAAACTCATGATGGAGAAGACAAAGACATTGTTTGTTACATAAGTGAATTAGGTTCCAAGATTGAGACTTGGACTCATAAACACAATCTTGTGTATGTGGACAATGACACTAACACTTTACTGATAAGAAAAGAGTACTATCATTGCATTAAGAAAAGGAAGCAAGTACAATGCTTTATAGGAAAGTAGGAAACTGCAGTAGGCACCATTGTGCATATGGGATAGGTAAGCCTGCATGTCCTTAGCCCTGAAGCTCCATACAAAGAGGCTGTTAGTGAGTGTGATTGCTGAATCTCAACACCCCTCCTCAATCACAACTAGAAAGGCACAAAGTGTGTAGATGCTGTAATGAGAACCACCTGCAAAGTGTGGGTACACCACAAACATGGTAGATACCAAAGGCTGTCACAAAAAAGGCTAAGTGTGGGCACCAAAATATGATGGACATCCAGAGGCTGTAACAGGGGCCTCTCAAAGTGTACAGGGACTATAATGCCAAGTTACATGAGGAGTTTACAAAGCTTATGGCAGGAAGCATTAGGGCAAGGAAATACAAGGCTTTTAAAATAGTCTATCAGAGTAATGAGAGTAGAAGGACTGATGAGGCTTGTCCTTCCGATCCTGGTGGTCTTCATCTTCATCTTCATCTTCATCTTTTGGTCCATGGTCTTCTTCTTCTTTCACAGCTGCAAGATAGGCCTTTTGGGACCTCTTTCTAGCATGATAGAACTTCTCAGTGTGTCCTATCCTTTTGCAGAAGTCACAGAAGAGCGGTTCCTTTTTACCTTTGTATCTGTTGTTGACATATAACATTTGTTCATCCTTTGAAGTGCTAGGCTCTTCTTTGCTTTTAAGTTTCTTTTCTTCCTCTAGCAGAGAGGCTTTAATATCAACAAGTTGAGGATCATGCATATTGGTTAGAGTGGTTGATACATTATCATAGGTAGGAGGCAGACTTTTTAACAAGACACCAATACAAACATCTTCATCCATTTTTAGCTTTATCCCTGCAAGTTGGGTTAGGAGACTTTCCATATAATTTAGATGGGATGCCAGGGATGTATGAGGCTTCATATCAAGTCGAAAAAATTCAATCAATAGACCATACTTAGACGACTTTGACTGTGCACCAAATAAGGTATCCAATTTGTCCCAAGTGTCATGGGACATGTCACAGGCATCCACATGATGGATGTAGCTGTCATCCAATTCCAGTTTAATGATGGCCTATGCCTTGTCATCATTCTTCTACCAAGTAACTACAAGGTCCACATCTCGAGGTTTCTTCTCTTTGCCATTTGTGATGGCCCAGAGACCCTTCTTCATCAGGATGAGCTTGAGCTTGATGCGGGTTTGCCAGGTGTGAAACCCGACTCCCTTGAACCGAGCATTCGGAGAGTCTTTTCCCATGTTGGATGGTTGAAGCAGTAGCCAAGAAGTACCAATTTCTCAAATTTCAACAGAGCAGAAGAGTTGGTTGTGTCACAAGGCACAAGTGTTAAGAGCACTAGATGAGTGTCAATGGACACTATGTTTGTATCTTCCTCCTTGAGTCTTCCAAAACTGCAAAATTCTTCAAGATCTTCAAAATCCAAATCTTTCCCTCCTTGATTTGATGCTGGGAGCTTCAGATTTAGTAGGCTTTAGCTTGGTTTAGTGGCAGGAGTGAGAAAATGAGAGAAAAATGAGCTTGGGAGATTTTGGCTATGGTGGAATTAGGGTTTCTGAGATAGGGGCCTGGTTTTTCAGTCTGTGTGGGCTGTAGCCTTGATCATTTTCCAAACTTTTTTAATGGATAGAGAGCTTATGACATGGGCTTCCAAAGCTCTAAGGTCGTGGACTAGATTGCGCTGCGTGGGAGACGAACGGCTGTACGAACCGAGACTGGCACAGATCTGGACAGTGAGGACAAAAAATCGCAATGCCAAGGCTGTTGGCTGCCAATGTGCCTCTGTGATGTGCCAGGAAGGAGCGGAGGGAGTCAAGGAATGATGCTCCAGAAGAGAGCTTGGGGAGATATTGCCTGGTTCAAGAGATCTAAGAGCTCCAAGGAGGCAGGGTCCTGCAGGCTATGGCAGCCATTGGAGCTTTATTGAAGGTAGAGTGAGAATGGAGCTGGGAGTGAAGTCATGAACTCAAGCCGAGCTGAGGAAAGATAAATAAGAGCTAGAAGAGCAGAGACGAGGCTAGGCCATGCCCAACTGAGCTCTGATACCATGTCGGAATGAGCCAGATCTAGGACATGGCAGTTAGTTATGGTGGATGAAAGGAGAAGAGTAAACTCATGATGGAGAAGACAAAGACACTGTTTGTTACACAAGTGAATTAGGTTCCAAGATTGAGACTTGGACTCATAAACACAATCTTGTGTATGTGGACAATGACACTGGCACTTTATTGATAAGAAAAGAGTACTATCATTGCATTAAGAAAAGGAAGCAAGTACAATGCTTTATAGGAAAGTAGGAAACTGCAGTAGGCACCATTGTGCACATGGGATAGGTAAGCCTACATGTCCTTGGCCCTGAAGCTCCATACAAAGAGGCTGTTAGTGAGTGTGATTGCTGAATCTCAACAATAATGAGTTGGGACAGTAGATAAATTCAAATCTTTTACCTACTCTGCGGAAATAAAATCATGCATGCTTCCATCATCATACAAAACAATCCTTTCTTGACCATGCACAAAACATTTCATTGTTAACAACGAATGAGGATTTGGTATACCTAGTAAAGTATCTAAAGCATCACCGATATCATAATCATCTTCAATGAAGTTTGGCATATCTTCATGGTCCTCGTCATCAGTTGCTCCCAAGTGATTGATTTGAAGAGCTTGCTTCTTGGACTGACAGTTCATTGCTAAGTGTCCAAGCTAATGACACTTGTAACAAACCATAAGCTTTGCTTTGAAGACATTGTTGGTAAGGGCTGGAAGTTTGGGTATATTGGGATTTGGTTGGAGGGAAGGCTTAGGATTTGGATTAGCAGTTGATGGTAAAGCAGGAGGTCGAGTCCACGGTTTACGAAAAGAAGAAGGAGCAAAGCGATTTTAATTGAATTTTTGAAAGTTAGAATTGAATTGCTTTGTACCAAAGTTACCATTAATCGAAAGTTGTTGCAGGCGCTTTTCTTATCCACGACCGCATCATGCGCTAAAGAAATCGCATCTTCCAAAGTCATTGGCTTGAACATATTCACTTCCACATAGAAGTGACCAAGCAAACCAGATATATACTTGCGCTTGTGGGTCGCCTCAGGAACATCTTCAAGCATTTGAAGTTGAATTAAGGTACTCTAGAAATTCTTAGTGTATTGTCGAATGGATTCACGATCTCTTTGTTGGAGGAGATCCCACTATTTGATAACATTCTCGTGGAATTGAGGTGGAAGGAAATTCTACAAAAATTTCTTTTGAAAGGCTTCCCAAGTAGAGGGACAATCAATACTCTTGCAGACAACAGTCCATCATAATGATGTTTTGCTTACTAGGTGGTTACTGACGCATTTAAGTTTATCTTTTTCAGCATATTGCTCTTTATGAAAATAGTCATCAAACTGACTTATGAGAGCAATAACAATTTTTCCATCACGCTGTCCATTAAAAGTGCAGAATTTATTTTTTTAAAAAACTTATCTTGGCCTCTTTCCTAAGAGCCTGTGCATCGAGCGTTGCATCAATAGTACGTTGAATGACATCTTCAAGTTGCGCTCTGTCTTGATCGACAGTGGATTGTTGAAGTGTAGCCAATTGTGCTTGCAAATTTTTATGTTATCTTCACTATTCTTGAAGCTGCATCATGATTAGATCCAATTTCTATTCCATAGTCGGCTCTGGCAAATCGCCTCTACCCATAAAATTGTCCATATTATGATCAGACATCCTAGATTTGATTGAAGATCCATCGCTCGTCTTCTAGTCAAGTGTGAAGAAGCTCACCACGAAATTGCTTTGTTTATTAGTATGCCTTTGCTTTTACAATCTTGCTTTTCTCGGGTACGCCAATTGAAAACGATCTTCTTCCAATAAAAATAGTCTTTCACATAGACTGCATGTGACGGCCTACTTGCTTAAATCTGTTTAGCCAAGTTGTAGGTGGGAATAGGGGCTTACTGAAGCTTCAAAATTGGTTCAAGAGTACCATGGTATGAACATATGCTATGGAAGAGATTGATAATTAAACTTAAAGCTTTACATTAAGCTTAATAGCTTAAAACTTTTCAAAAGCTTATGCAACTTGACGAATTCGGTGCAGCACGTCAATATAAGTCCGTTGGAATCGCCGCCCGTGAGTACATACTTTCGCCACAATTCCTCAAGTTTGTAGAGTTAAAGTTTAAGCTCTCTCTCTCTCTCTCTAAGCTTAAATATAAATCTTAACAATTCCCATAACATCAATTGCTTTCTCTCGGGGGGAAAAAAACCGACTTGACAAAGGGGCTTCCTGAGTGATCCTATGCCTGCTGTGAGAGGTCCTTCATGATCAAAGGGTACAACAGGAGGTTCTTTACCACCAAGTATATGCATGTGTTGTCAGTTCTTCGTGAGACAGCCTGCAGAGCCCATTCATTCCAGGAGCTTTGCCTTCGTGTGAGATGGCAAGCGATTGGAAGATCTTAATCTTAGCTTCACTCTGATACTACTAACGCATAGATTGGGTGTTGCATGAGTGCATAGCGAATGCCGGAAGGTCCCCAAGAACAAAGAACTCTACAAACCTTCATAATTGCAAGTAAAAAGCAAAAGAAAATTTACACGACATGTGACAAAAAGACAAATTGGGTTCAATCTCTCCCCATGCCTTGTTTGAGCGCTTCACAAGGCATGAATTTATAGATTTATTTATCTTCAAGCTAAAAAATAGCCCACTTTACAAATAGCATGCTTTTGCTTTTTGCGTTTGCGTTTGCGTTTGCCCAAATATAGAGTAAGGTGTTTGGGCGTCCAAAAATCGGGCTGTGCCCAAATATAAATATCAAATAATAAAATATTTGATCGAGTGCCTATGCACATACAAGATAATAAATGTTTTGTCAAGCGCTTTAATAAATAAGCGCACTTGAATAAATATTGGAACCACACCTTTAGTGATAAGGCACACACCTATCAAAAATAGTAAATTTTCTAGGCATTTGGATTCACGCTATCGCCCAGTGCTACCCAATGCCATCGGAGTCTACTCTACACATCAACTGAAGCATTCACAATTGTTAGAAAATAATTAAATAAAACCCAGCAAAAGTGAATACCTAGCAGCCTTCAGCTACAAAATAATTAAATAGGTTGGAACTCTGTTTTGACCTTAATTCAAGTGTGCACTCTAAACTCGTAAATATCCATTAATTAATATGTATTTTATAGAATCACCCGCTATGGAATCACCCACGTGCACATTAAATTAATCTGACACCCGAAAAGGACAGGCATCCCTGTCAACTTCTCACACAAGGAATCCACCTTTTGTATGAGCCCCGACAAATAAATAGTTCCTCATGAAATCCACCGTGGAATATGCCTCCTAGCATCAAATAAACATGGCACCTTACTATGGGGAGTATCCTAGTACCTTCCATTCATTTGTTTGTTGTTGCAAATGGGGAAGTATCATTTTCTCTCTTCTCTTTGCACAAATTGAAGCTAGGCTTAAGTAGCTAACCCTCGTTTTGGTAAGCTCAGGCAAGCCTTGTTTGTTTACTTGCGATTCTATATAAGTTGAATAGTGAGAACCAAAAGTATGGTTTATTTGATTGCTAACAACCAATGTGTTCTTATTTATTAAAAGCGTTCCTCACAAAGGATTACAAGATGGTAGATCAAAGCTCCAATTTAACTCTTTTCAATCACACAAGATGCACATGCAACTTAAATCAATTCCATTGGTATGGATTTCATGATGCGCTCAAGAGACTCAAATCATACTTTCACATATATTTGATTACTAGATTTTGGATGGATCTTGAATATAGCACTTTGTACATAGTTTGGAGTTGTGTTGAAGTGTAAAAGTTTTTAGTGCATGCATTCACATCCTTGTAAAAAAGAGCATTTTGTGCACATGCATATAAATATAAAAAATCAAGGACACACTATTGTGTGCAAGAGCATTGCCCTTTTTTAGAGAGAGAGAGAGAGAGAGAGAGAGAGAGAGAGAGAGAGAGAGAGAGAGAGAGAGAGAGAGAGAGAGAGAGAGAGAGAGAGAACATTTTTCTTTTATATTTAAAAAACTATTATTTTTCAAAAAGCAATACATCCACACATTTCAAGGGTAACTAGACCACTTAATGAATTTAACTATGGGTAAAAATTTTAAGAGTTGGAACACCTTGTCACACTACACCATTGTATAAGCATATGCCCTAAAGTGCAATGCTAACAAAATTAGTATTTTGATGTGATCAAATTTTTATGGTGCTAAAAGATTGTGGATGATGCTTAAGTAACTTGTGTGCCATAAGAGGGCTATGGTTACTTTTATATCTTAGGTTTCAAATCAATTTCCCAATTCCACAAAGTTTTTTCCCAAGAGTTAAGACCCTAGTGTGTGTGCATGGTTTGTAGTAGTGAACTACCACCTATGGTGTAAAAGGAAGCTTTCAACAATGCTTCAAGAGAATATATCATACTACCATTGATATGTGAAATAGATGCCACATTCATGCATTATATAAAGTGGTTTATGGTTGTGGTACAAGATTCCATAAGGGTTTCTAAGCAAATGAGAATTCATAGCATGACTAATGGCAATTTAAAGTTTGTGGAACTCTTTTTTTAGTTTATGTGTGAAACTTTGCAATGATATGGGTTGGGATGCCTAATCTAAGGATTCTTCAGTAATGTAAAGTCAATAGCTGTAGGGGTTTTGATAATTTGTTTGTTTTTGTTCCTCACAACTTCAATGTGAAATTCTATCATATCTAGAAGTCAAAATAACAATATAGACATATTAGAGGAAATTTGGAAGCAGAACGAATAAGCTAGAGTGTACGTGGTAGATTTTAAGATCCAAGTAAAGCAAGATAAATAAAAAACAACTGCTCTAACAAAGAGAGCTCAAAGAAACTAATCAAGCCTAGATGGAACTAAAGGTAACCTTCATAGGAGCACAAACTACAATTGAAACAAGTTTGACAAGGGTAGTCACCAAGGTAGAAGAAGGAGATAGTAGATCACATGTAGAGATTGTTAAAAGGATGGCCATTGACCTAGGCAATTCCCTATATATGGTGAAAACCAATTTAAGGAATAAGTAGCTATGTGTAAACATGTGACCTCCCTTCAATAATACATATACCAAAAGGCCATCATGACTACCTCAATGACCAAGATAGACAAAGTGAGGAGTTAAGGGTGCAACTTGGTCTTGCTACTATGGCCTTAGATGTGCATAACCCCTCCCATAATTGTCCATCTTGTAAATTCCATAACATAAGGGTTATGATGTGATGATGATGTCACCCTTCCTATGAGCATATACCATACATTTCTTATTCGCAAATACACTTGTAAAACAAATTTTCACAATTGTAAAGTTTTGACAATAGGTTACCTTTTGTGCTTAGTACCTAAGCACTCTTGAGGGATTAAGTGCACAAGCATCTATTTCTATACTACACTTTGAATATGAGACATGAGGTGTTGTTGGCACATTGAATAGAGCCTTTTTGTGAAGGCAATTCTAAAGAGCAAAACAAGTCCTTATGTAGAGTAACATGTATTTATTCACAAAACATTGGAATAAAAAAATTATGTACATGATTCATGCAAAAAAGGATTATAATTGCATTGCATGGCAACTACAATGTAGTATTTTGAACTTAAAGTGCAAAATCCTTATTTTCATAACCCAAATATGATATATAAATAGCCAACCACTAGACCTTGCTCTTTCTTCTTCATTCTCATTGGCTTGCAACTTTTAACAATCCTTGATAATGTAATCATTTACTAGGAATAGGAAACAAAATAGGAAAATTTATTCTTTTTATCACTCTACAGTCTTTACCATGAAGTTTGTATAAACCAAACTTGGGCTTTGAGCCACTACATAAAGGAGACTTCACTCTTACCTTTATAATGATCTATAAAAAGGCTTTGTAAATCATTCATAGCATTCATAAAACTAGGGTGCTATCTAGAAAGGTTCCTTTAGTTGCAACAAGCTACTCCTTAAGGTCCTTGAATTTTGCAAGAAAATGATTGATCCACTCATGCATCACTAGCAATGGTGGTCATAGGACATGCAAATTCTTCCCATAACATACTTCAAAAGGAGCTTTACCAATTGTAGAGTGTGAGGCCTTATGGTAAGCAATTTGAAGAATAGGTAGATGTTGGTACCAATTACTAAGTTGGTCTATTGTGTAGGATCTACGAAGGTCAAGAATCGTACTATTGGTCGCTTCAGTCTGACCATTACTCTAAAGGTGAGAAGCTAAAGTAAACTCGATCTTAGAACCTAAATTTTTAAAGAGAGCTACCCATAAATGATTGCAAAATTAGCCATCATGATTGAATAGGATAACCTTGGGAACCCCCTAATGAAGAAAGATGGTATTTGTAAACAATTTAGCAGCTTGTGGAGCAAACAAAGTATTTTTCAAAGGAATAAAGTAGACATGTTCACCAAATAGGCCACTTATGCCCCATTATGCACTTGATAGAGATTAGAAGGTGCATTCCAAGCTCGTTCTTTGGTTTATAGAATGCATGTGAGGTGTGATTGTCATTTTTACACATAACATGAATAATAGGAACGTAGCTTTAACTATCACCTTCACTACTGTCACTCTCAATTGTATACATTCAACCAATCAGCCACTCTCGCCAGGATTTAGCCATTTGTTGTTGATCTTAGCACTAGGCATTCTGTGCTTTGCATCATTTAGCATTTCGCATTAAACTTTGAAGCATCGTTGTTGCTATTAGTTAACACAATTTCCTCTTCCATTTACGGATTCTTTATTGGATGATGTAGCAAGCCATGAGATCTATAGTTTTTTGGATGGTTTCTCTGGATATAATCAGTTCCGAATGCATCCGGATGATATGGATAAGATAGCCTTTATAATGGAACAGGGAGCATTTGTAAGTACTGTTATGAATTTTGGTTTAAAGAATGGACCACCCAAATTTCAAGGTGCAGCTCATAAAACATTTGATCCCTATCTTACATATTTTATGAGGGTTTTCATAGATGACTTCTGTGTATTTGGCAAGAAAGATGATCATTTTTATAGCATCTCAGGTTGTGATTTTAAAAATGCTGTCAATTTGGGATGTCACTTAACCTGTTTAAATATGTTTTTGTTGCTAAAAGAGGAGTTCTTTTGGGTCATATTATCTTAGAGAAAGGCATGGCTATTGACTTGAGGAAAATTGCATCATGGCCAAACCTACTACAATTGGCACAAGGTCCAGATCTAGGATCCGTGCACTCGTTCGGAAGGTGGTTTCTTCCACAATGCACACATTGCACGTGAAGTCGTGTGGGCCTTCTCATCATCTCTTGAAGCTTAGCTAACTCTAGCTTCACATCCGCCAATTGTTGGCTCTAATCGACATTCTTTACCTGGTCTTGGATGCTCTAGTTAGATATTCCACCAATGGTCATAGCCCTTTCTAAATTTCTAGAAACAGTGCTGTCTCGGGTTGTGGGTCTTGAGCTCTTCTACTTGAGTAGGTCATCCACTCATATAACTTCTTTGAAGACCCTAGCTAGCACATCCATTTGCAGGTTTGAGTTTCTCACCAAGGCCTTGTAAAGCTCTTCGTTTCTGATCCCTCTTATGAATACAGTGAAGACTGCTCGTTTGCTAGGTCGCTCTCTGTGACTGGAACTCTCTTAAAGAGACTTCACACATGGGTGACATAGTCCGAGATATCCTCCTTGTCCTTTTGATTGACATTCATCGTTCTAACAATGAGGTTGTCAGAGTATCCCACCTAAGAGAATCTCTTGATGAAGAGACTCTTAAGGTTATTAAATTCATTACGTTCGGCATTGTCTACTAGACTAGTGTACTACATTTGTCATTTGTCTCCTAAGCAAAGTTCAAAAGCTTGTGCGCATTGAGCAAGGTTCGTGTGAGGCCGTTTGCCTCGTATACTTGCAAAGCTTTACATGTCATTGATAGGCTAATACTTATCAAGTTCCTTAGCAACCACATGTATCTTGGTCTAGCCCCTAGAGTTTGGGGTGATGCCTAGTCTTGTTAGCAACATAGTCGCTAAATCTGCTCCGCTTTGCTCCACAACTGTGTTATCTAGGAGTTGCTTCATGAGAAGCTTGCTTAGCATAAAATTAACCTCTAAGGCTCTCTCCCTATCAGCATTTGGTCCTATCCTAGCTCTATTGGTGAGAGCTAAGACACGTTGAACCTCGCACATTTCTATGTCTTGTCTCAACTTTTGAACTCATTGCTCTCGTTGTAGGTGATCATGCTTTGCATTTCTTTTCTTGCCAACCTTCTCTCCTCCTCTAGATCGGCTAAGATGTCCTCGACTAATCTACCATGATGCTCCACTTTGGTTTGTAGGTCATATCGAGTCAATTGCTAGATGTCGATCGAGAATTCTCCTAAGTCAAGCTCATCATTTTTTGGGTTAGTGCTGGTTCCTAACATATTGCTAAGTTCTTAAGCAACTAGGGTGCCAATCAAATTTATCAAGTCAAGTAGAGTTGCATCCCTAATTGTGCCTATCATTGTTGCTCTCTAAGTGGCTTGACAATGCAAGTCTCTCAATGTTCAGTGATTGGGGTCCTTGGCCATTGTTCAATGTCTGGGGTCTCCTCCTTGTGCTCCTCAAAGTGCGCTGTGCGAAATTAGGCTATCAACTTTTCTATGCACGTTAAGTGTTTAATTAATGCATCGTGTGAATCCAATGAAAACAATATAGTGCAACACACTCTTCCTAATCCTTTTGTGCATTTAATGACTACTCTAGATGGTTCGTTCTGGTCTATATAGAGTCCTAGACATGTGGTTTGAGGGGTAGTAGATTTAGTCAATGAGTCTGGGTCTCTATCAAGAAACAAGGATGAGGGTCAGTGCCTCGATCACTTCCTAGGCCATTAGATCACTTTCTAGGCCTATCAAGACACAAGGATGAGGGTCAGTGCCTCAATCACTTCTTAGGCCATTAGATCACAATTTGTGAGTCTAGTGTCCCTATGGGCCATTCTACGTGTTTGGAGACCTACGGGGGTGTCGTCTAGATTGGCCTTAGCCTTCTTAGAATGGGTCCAATTTGCCAGAATCTGGGTTCTGCACAACTCATCAGAGTGATAGTGTCTGAGTTTGAGCGTTTGATCTCAGACTCAGGTGTCCAAGTCTGGGTACCCGTCCAAATCCAATTGGACCTGTCTGAGTCTGAGTGACCTATCGAAGTCCAAGTGACCTATTTGAGTTCGAATAGACCTGTTTGAGTCAAAGTACACTATCCAAATCCAAGTGGACTATTCGAGTTTGAGTGACCTGTTCGAGTCCGAGTGACCTATCCAAGTCCAAGTGGACCTATCTAAGTCCAAGCGGACTATGGACTCGGATTGTCCAAGCAGTAGCGAGACTCAGACAATTGTTAAATGCATTCAAGTGCAATGTTTGAGGCTCCAAAATGAAGAAAATATTGTCGAATCTCACACGCACCTTAACTAATCTCTCAACTATGATCCTAGAAGCAATTATCCAACACAAAGGCACACCCAGAGCTTATGTGCAGAGCTCGAAAGTGTGGTGATGAAGATTGCCAAGCACGAAATGGTTTTCAGCCCTCTAGCTCTAGCTCTCTCTCTCTCTCTCTCTCTCTCTCTCTCTCTCTCTCTCTCTCTCTCTCTCTCTCTCTCTCTCTCTCTCTCTCTCTCTCTCTCTCTCTCTCTCTCAAGCTCTCAAGCTCTCAAGCTCTCAACTCAAAAATGAAAAATGAGCTCTTTCTTTTCCCTATTGGCTTCTCAAACCCTTTCTCTCTTGCCTTGTTACTTCCACCTTCTCTCTCTTTGTTGTATTAATGCCTTGAAGCTCTATTTTCCCTATTTTGGGCCTGATATCATAGCAGACACCGTGTTGTGTATCTCTTTTTTTTTTCTTACCTAAATGCATTCAATTCACAAGCAACCCCTTAGACTACTCCAATCTACTTCCCTCAATCCAAAAAACCAAATAAACTTACTTGCAAAGGAGATCAAATACCTCTTCAACTCCCTCGTTTCCTACCTATCTCATGCACCAGTTCGGAGCAAAACCTACTTCAATGCTTGATTTGGAGCGTGCAAGCACTGAAAGCTTGAACCCATTGGTCCCGACGGAACCAAAATGTGGGAGCTTCTTGCTCGACCACCAAGACCCACAGACCGCTTATTGTTTCAAGTGTTTCAAGCCAAATGCTAATGGCTACACCTCTCATAGTCATACGTGCTCTCACACATATGAGTGTAGTGAGCTTACCTCCATGCTCGATCGAGCTGTCTTCTCCCTCAAGCACTCCGATAGCTCACGATCCAAGGTGCAAGCTCAAGAAAACTTGATCCTCAAGCTCCAAGCTCCATGCTCCATTGCCGTGCACGAGACAAGGGAAGAGAAGAGAAGAAGAATAAGAGATGAGAAGATGGAGAGCTTCTCCACCACGGTCCCTCACCCTCACACACTCACTCCCTCACTCCACATTCCCTCTCTCAAGCGCAAGCTTAAGCAAGAAAGAACAAGAACAAGAAGGGAAGAGGAGAGCTAGTTTTGGCCACACACAAGAAGGAGCTTCTTCATTTACGTTTTGCCTTTTATACAAAACCCTAACCCTAATCCCCTTTGGACACCCATCTCTTTTTTACATGGCCGGCCATTTTAGCCTAGGTTCTCTTTTCATATTTCCTTCCTATTTTCATTATGCCTTCACCCATGCCCATCCACATTTACAAATTGCACAGGAGGGATTCTAGTGCTCTTTTACAAGGATTTAGAGTTCACTTTTATATTTAAAATGTGCCTTTCCTCTTTGCACTTGCCCTCAGCTTTCAAGGTTGTCCTTGCACTATTGGCATTTTTATCTCTTATTTCTTCAATCGAGGGCCACCTTTTCCATTTTGCCCTACATCTTCTTAAAATTTATTTTGCTTGCTTTGCACTAGGATTAACATACAAATTAGCTTTGAAGGCAATACTTTCAATCACTACTACAATGTAATGAGTAGCCAAATCATCCACGTATAAGAAAACCTTTGTGTCTCCTCATGTCAAGTGTACCTTCAATCGTGTGGTATGAAAACCACAAGTTAGAGATTAACAAATTTCTTCTAATGCTAAAATACCTAATTAAGACCATTAAAAGTCTCCATTAATAAAAATATACATTCTAACCAGCATATGTAGCCAATGTAATGATATCAATGGTTTTCATTCATGTAAAATCCCCATTCTAATCGATCCCTTTTCTACTAAGCATAATGCTTGTTGCATATTCTAGCCATCTAGAAATCAATGCTATCATTTGCTTTCCTCTTCAACATGTAGACCCACTTAGTAGTAGATGCCCATTTACCATTCAATACAAGATCATACTCATCTTACATGGCATGCATCACATCAATACTCTATTTCACTTCTTCAAATGTAATTGGTTCCTTACCATCATAGGGAAAATCAACAAGAAGACATTCTTCTACAAATTAAATATGTAGGGAAGTTTCAACATATATGGTAAGGAGCAATCAATTATTGATAGTCTCTAGGTCTCGTGCACATTTGAACTCGTCATTTGTTGTTCATTCCCTCATCAACATCCATTAGGTAAAGCAACTTATCAATGGGAAACATATTAGGTAGAACACAAGACTATGTATCTAGAAGATAAATCATAAAAGGGAGCATGCAAATGCCCTTGATTAAGTTGTCAATACAAAACATATAGAGCATACAATGCTATTTGGGTGGATATAGTTTGCTACATTTTGCATGGGAGAACCCATGCACATTGATTTTCAAGCACAATAACATAAGATAAACATACATTGTGCAACAAGAGTCTTTTTACCATTCCAAACCCTAGAAATCAAAAGTTTTTTGCATCCTTGGTTGGACATCTCTTCAACATAAGTGGTAGCTTCCAACTTATCAATTACCAGACAAAGTTTGCACTCATTGTCTCATGCCACCTTTATAAGAGTCTTATTTTCCTCTTAGATGTTCCATTTTCTAGTAGTGTGTAAGGCATTGTATATTGATGCTTGATGCCTTTCCCAACTATAAATGTGTTTCAATCTTTGGACATGTATTCCCCTCACTCGAAACACTTATGGACAACATCAGCAGAATTCCTGGCATGGCACAAATACACAAGGCCGACGTGGATCTGGTGGCTTTAGAGGCAAGGGGAGATCACCCCATGGTAGAGGTGGTGGATCTGGTTCATGGCAATCAAATGATTAGTCAAATAGAGATAAGGATTGTCATTATTGCGGCCAATATGGACACATATTAAAGGATTGTTACAAGAAGCAGGGAGATATGAAGGTAAAGGGAAAAGAGCATGGGTACTATGCATCTTCTAGCAATACTCATGATGAGCAGGTTGACAGATTATTTACCATGCAGCATGTGTCTAAGAATGCATCTAGGCAGAACAGAGATGATAGATGGTACATTGATTCAAGGGATTCAAATCATATGACACCCCATGGAGAATGGTTTGATGAGATGGTTGCAGGTTCACATGGTATGTGTACTGGGGATGACACCCAACATAGCATTTAGCTCACAGGAATTGTTCCGTTGTTGATGCCTGATGGCAAGAAAAAGAGCCTGCATGATGTGCTACATGTACCTACAATAACCAAGAATCTTTTGTCAGTTGGACAGATGGCAGAATAGAATCTGCACATTAGATTTAATAGAGATGGATGCTTTGTTGAAGAATATGTAATGGCTGCAAATTGATTGCTAGAGGCTGAAGAGATGGTAGAATGTTTACTCTTGATGCGTCAATTCCAAAATTGAAAGCAGCCATGTTTGCACATGATGATGGTGCTATACGGAATGTTGAGATATGGCATAAGCGGATTGGCCATGTGAATGTACAAAAGCTAAAATCTATGATGCAGAAGGAGATTGTGCTTGAACCACCTAAGTTCAAGTATCATGACTTTGAGCATGTATGTGATGCATGTTAGTTTGGAATGCAATAACGATTTCCATTTATGAGACATGTACGGAATAGCTCATGACCCTTACAGTTGGTACATTCATATGTATGGGGTCCGTCTCATAATGCTTCGTCTGGTGGTGTTTGTTACTATGTATCCTTCATTAATGATTCCAGCTGGTATACTTGGCTTTACATACTGAAACATAAGGATGATGTGTTTGATACATTTGAGGACTTCAAGAAGCATAATGAAAATGAGTTGAGCTGTAAAATTTCATGACTTAGATCAGATGGAGGTGGAGAATATGTCTCTAATTACTTTGACAACTACCTTGCTAAACATGGGATCAGAAGAAAGTTAATTTGCAGTTATATACTGCAGCAAAATGGTGTAGCAGAAATGAAAAATAGGGTACTGATGGAATCGGCAAGAGCTATGCTAAATGAGAAGAGTTTTCCAAATGGTTATTGGGCTAAAGCAGTAGTGACTATTGTTTATGTGTTGAATAGAACCCCTACAGCATGGAATCACGATGTAACTCCATATGAGAGGTTGTATGGTCATAAGCCTGACATTTCACACTTGAAGGTATTTGACAGCATTGCATATGTGCATGTTCCTAATGAAAAGAGGAAGAAATTGGATCCTAAAGCTGTCAAGAGTGTATTCCTCAGCTATGCACAAGACCAGAAAGCTTACAAGTGTTATGTACCATCTACACATGAGACATTGATTAGTAGAGATGTTGTTTTTGATGAGCTGGCATCGTGGTATGGTAGTCCTGTTGCAGTGGCTACTGATGGACCAACCAACACTAGTAATGTTGAAAATACACCTACATTGAGTACATCTATAAGTGATCCTACACGTGATGGGTCACCTACAGTAAGTCCTTGGTCAGGACACTTGCGGAGTCATACTCCTACATCGACTAACACGGATATGTCAGTGAGGGGGTGATTGGATAAGGGAAAGGAAAAGATGCTTGAGGATGTGTCATGTCCACTTACAACAGGTTATGAGTTGTTCAACAATGATAGCTTGGATAGTGAGTTGGGCATTTCGTCTATTATGACGCCTGGAGCAAGGCAAAGTCGTTATGTACCGCCTCATGAGAGGCAAGCTCAGAGTGAGCATGGTTGAAGCAACAAAATTAACAGATGGAAAAAAGACTTGGCAAGAGTAGATCCAAGAAGAAGAGTAAGCAGGACTCCTCAAAATTTGAGTCTGATTCAGGGGACAGTAGTGATGCAGAAGATACCTCATTAGGTTCTGAGTCAGATACTAAATGAAGCGACTCGATTTTAAGGATAAGAAGAACGGGAAAGAATAAGAGGAAAAATCAACCATGGAAAGAGGTTGGAGAAGAAAATAAATAAACAATTGTTGGAAATGGGAGTTATGACTACTCCTAGGAATGTAAAGTCGTGTAGCATATGTTAGAAGGTGGGCCATGAGGCTAGATAATGCTGGTACAACCCAATGGTGTGGATTGCAAGACTACAAACAACACCTCCAATAACACCGATAAACCAAATTGCACTTGAGATGGCATGTAGTGAGGATTCAGAGGCTTTGGCAAAAAGGGTCAGCCACCTAATCAATGCGGCAATGATCAACCCTGGCAGTGGAATAATGCTTCGTAGTAGCGGCAACGAGGGCCTTGCTACTACTATGGCAGGTAGGGACACATGTCAAGACCTAACTGTGTTATGGGCATGCCATAGAGCTGAAAGGGCAATGCAAACCAGAGAGCAGCAGGAAATGCAATTGGTAGGACTACCCAGTGGGTGGACAACAACCAACTAGCACCCGTAGTAGTCGTCCTTATTGAGATACCTATAGAAGTCACAGAGGGCCAAGCAGTAGGCCACCAGTAGCAGCTGGAGTAGCAAGTACAAGAAGTTTTTCAGAAAGAGGTGCCAAGTAAGGGTGTTTTAGCCATCACTAGGGCTAAAGTCTCAACTGGGAGGACCATGAAAAGGTTAGGGAATTGGCCTCCAAAGAGATTCTAAAGTTGCAGAAGAAGAAGCAATTAAAGAAATCGGATTTCACAGAATTGCCCCATAAGGTTCAGGTGAGTCAATTACTACATGAGGAAAACCAACAGGATATGCCACAGATAAGAATGAAGTCTAGTGGCTAGCACCAAAGTTTGGATTCATATTATCAATTTCAGGGTTCTCATGCATTATTTGCTACATTAGCTAAATCTTCATTACAGTTAACTTTGAAACAAATCCTTGAGTTGATTCCAAGATTTAAGGAAAAACTCATAGCAAATATTATGTTAAATCAAGATAACATGTGGAAATATTATGCTATGGATAGCGGATAGATCTCAGGATGTCAAGTGGTGATCCCCACACAGTTGGAAATGGTAGATTACAAAGTTTCAACTATTCAAGTTGAATACCTGGGTAGTAAGTTTGATGATGTATTACTAGATGGAGGTGTTAATATTCAACTTGAAGAGTTGTATTTGGCACATAAATTGCTAGGACTTATAACAACATCGTTTCAAGTTAAAATGGCAGATTAATGGAGACTTCAACCACTGGAGATACTAAAGAATCAACTTATTCGAGTGAGCTCTATTCCCTCTTGGAGGGATTCAACAGATACAACCAAGTCCAAATCGCAGAAGATGACCAATCCAAAACAACCTTCACAATAGAATGGGAAACCTATGCTTATAGAGTGATGCGGTTTAGGCTTTGTAATACTCTTGCTACCTTCCAACAAGTGATGATGGCTGCTTTCTAAAACCATTTGCATGATTTCATTGAGGTGTATCTCGATGACTTCTATGTCTATAGCCTAATCCGTGAGCATTGGACACCTAGAGCAATGTTTTGACAGATAGTGAGAGTATGGGATTTCTCTCAACCCCGACAAATGTGTTTTTGGCATCTCATCAAGAGTTCTTCTAGGCCACATTGTCTCTGCACGAGGGATAGCAACAGATCCTACTAAGATTGAGAAGATTGCCCCCTTGATAGCCCCAACTAACCTTAAAGCAATTGAGGGGATTTCTTGGCCATGTGGGCTATTACAGAAGGTTCATTGCACACTTTGCGACAAAGGCACCTCCTTTGCATAAACTCCTAAGAAAAGATGCCGAGTTTACATGGACCACTGATTGCGACAAGGCATTTAATATCCAGAAGCAGTGTTTGATTGAAGCACCCATCCTATAGCCTCCTGATTGGGCAAAGGAGTTCCATATTGACACTGATGCATCACTTGAAGGCCTAGGTGTAGTCTTATGCCAAAAGGCCCCCTCTAAATTAGATCAACCAATCTATTATGCAAGTCAAAAAGTAGACAGAGAGCGGAACTACAAAGTGACAGAGCTTGAATGTTTAGCAATGGTGTTTGCTTTGGAGAAGTTCCGACATTATCTGTTGTCGACGCATTTTAAATTCTACATGGACTGTGAAGCCCTTTCCTTCCTAATGAACAAGACTGACGTGAAGGGAAGAATGATGAGATGGCTTCTTCTGTTTCAAGAGTTTAACTTTGAAGTGGTTACCAAACTCGATCGCTCTCATGTCTTATCTGATCACCTTTCGTGAATCCCTCTAGAAGAAGAGCAAGATGATCCAGACCTTCCTATTGCTTCCTTGTTTCTGGTCAAAATAGTTACCCCATGGTACGCAGACCTAGCCAACCTCTTGGCAACCCAACAATATTCCCCTAGCATCTTGAGCCGTGAGAAGAAGAAGCTTCTGTTAGAATCATCCCCCCTACACCCTGTTAGGTGGCGCTCTGTACAAGAAAGGCAAGGACAAAGTCTTGCGAAGATGTGTTGTAGGAGAAGAAATCGGCATAGTATTGAAAGCATGCCATGACGAGCCATGCGGTGGACACTTTGCATGAGAAGCAATGCGATGGACACTTTGCACAAGAAGCAACAGCTAGAAAGGCCTTACTTTTGTAGGATATTAGTGGCCAACCCTCCATAAGGATGCTTATGATTACTGCAAATGGTGTGATGCTTGTCAATGAATGGAAAAGCCTACCAAATCGAGTGCCATGCCCTTGCAACCCATTCTTCCCCTAAAGCCATTCAAGAAGTGGGGGATTGATTTCGTGGGTCCCCTTGATGCGCCAACCAGACGGAAGCAAAATAGATACATCTTGGTCTGAACAGACTACGTAACAAAGTGGTGTGAAGCTAAAGCTCTAAAGCGGAACAATGGTAATAGCATGGCCTTGTTCATGTACGAGAACATCATCACCCATTTTGGTAGTCCCCTAGAGCTTGTCAATGAGACAGAGGTACGCACTTCCTTGACAAGATTATGGAAGAGTTGATAGAATTGCATAAAATCTGCCATTGCAAGTCCACCCCCTATTACCCCAGAGCTAATGGCCAAGTTGAAGTCACCAATTGCATCCCCTGCTTGATCCTGACAAGAACGATTGCCACACATCACCATGATTGGGATGATCGACTTATGGAGGCCCGCTGGGTGTACAAAACCTCCCATAAGGCAGCTACATGACAAACTCATTTTCAGTTGGTGTATGGAATAGAAGCCGTCTTTCCTGTTGAACTCGAGCTACCCTCTCTGCACGTGGCCATCAATGAATGCTTGGGAGATGCTAAGTCCTTGCAACGCCATATTTTGCACTTGGAGTGTCTTGATGAGACCCATAGGATGGCCCTATAGTGCATGGAAGACACCAGAAAGGTCTATCATGACAGCTTCATCAAGCAGAAGGAGTTCAAGGAATGTGACTTAGTTCTCATTTATGATTTCTGATTTGCCAAGTTTCCAAGCAAGCTTCAACAACAATGGATGGGTCCTTATAAGGTACTTGCGATCAATCCGAATGGCTTAGTCCAAGTCTAGACAGTTGATGCCTTTGATGATCCTTTCCTGATCAATGGCTATCATTTGAAGAAGTACTTCCCTCCTTGGCTTAGTCCAAGTCTAGACAGTTGATGCCTCTGATGATCCTTTCCTGCTATGAGGGTGGGGTGAGTGACCAGTCCTTGCCCTATCTCTCCCTATTTAACAGAGAGGTGCGATGTATGAATGGAGTGTTGCACACACGGGTTGGGCCTCTCAATGCACAAAGCACGATCTATTCTTGTCCACTACATTATAAGGCTCCCTGGCCTTCCTTCTCGCACTGTATGCCAATAGAGGGCGGGATACACTGCTGCAGCACCCTCATTGTTAGACCTTAGGTATTTCAACCTATAGCTAGATTGGTTCTCAAAAAGAATAGGCCAATGTTGAAATGCAAATAGACATTCCATTTTCGCTTAGTGGAATATGCCTAGACCTTATACGAATAATCATCAAGGACTGCAACAAAGGACTTTATGCCACCTAGTGATTGACAAGGCATCGAACTACATACATCAGAATGCAAAAGAGCCAGAGGCTCACCCACGCATGTAATACGAGATTTCGTATGAGAATTGTAGGTGTGCCTATCATAAAGACAATGGGCACAAGCATAAAAACATTTGTAATCAAGAGATAGAAGATACTGCAAATGAGTAAGCATTTTCATTCCCTTTAAAGACATGTGTCCAAGGCGACGATACCATAAAGATATATGTGATATGTCAACCACAGCCAAAGCATGGTTAAGAGACCCAGATATAAATAAAGGATACATGTTTCCAACCCTACTACCTCAAGTAAAGACAAGATTCCGACAGGAAGTCTTCCATGAGGAATCACCAAAACATACATAATAGCATGCATCATCCAATTGTCTAGCAGATAGAAGGCTTTTGCTCAAAGCTGGTATATGATGTACATTATGTAAAGTAAAGGAGCTACCCTAGGGAAAATGATAGTCTTGCATTCCTAGTGTCAATAATATCCAATGCCAAGTTATGTTCCAGTTGCATAGAACCTATCATGCTGCTACGATAGAATTGAAACCAATCCCTATGCAAGGTTATTGAAATATTAGAGTGAGAGCAAGAGAGTGTGCACAATAGGGAGAGATAGAGCTCAAGTAAGAGAAGAAGATATTGCTTAATGAGTTACATCCTCATGAACATTATCATTTTTTGCATCATCATTCAAGCATTCTGAAATATCCAAAGACATAATACCACTCAAAGCATTAACATTTGACACATCATGAGAAGGAAAACCCATAAACAATGGATTTATAAGCTCTTTTTCTTGACCATTTTTAGCATCAATTGAGGCATGAGAATGAGACAAATCCTTGTCATAAAGATCTACAAGAATTCCATCTACTGATTTCTACTTTTTGAAGGCACTAACCTTATCCATTTTTGGTGATTCCCAAATAGATGAATGCAAAGTTGGGCACACCACCTGCAAGTGAGCATACAAAACTACCAACATTGGTCCGATTCTACTCTTCTGATGTTGCTTTTGAACATGGGGTACATGCACCTCTCTTGCATGAGCTTATCATACAAAGTACTAGGCCAATTAGGAATTGCAACATTCTCGGCATACCAAAGAATGCCAAATGTATCGTTAGTAATAACATTTGTCTTAATGAAGAGAAGGAACCTTTGCATAAAGCACTTTATGAAGAATCTCCTTTTAGGGTCAACATGCCTCAAAACATATTAATTTTTGGCACTAGTAACATTGCCTTGCTCCTATTGCATTACTTCATCAATACATCTCCAATGCTTAAGTCTATCGTTGAGACCAAGAGAGAATACTTGGGATAGAAGAGAAGATGTAAGTTTCAATTTTCCACGAATTTTTCCACTTTCCCTACTCATTAAAAGCTATTGTTGGGCATGTGCATTATTTCCCCAAGAATCCCATAGTAGTTCAACAAAAGAAAGCAAGCCAATCTACTTAAGCCATCCCCTGGTAGTGGGTATAGATACATCCATGAATACAGAGCAATCTACCATCGGTGTGGCCATCTCATTGTCATCATGAGTGGACATAGTCGAAGATGCTTTTGGACCAACACAAAAGTTCCTTGACCCACATCTTTGATAACCTCATAAGGACTAGTATACTGCAACTTCAACTTTCCCGGATGCTTTCCAAGATTTGAATTATAGACCATGACAAGATCTCCATCCTTAATTATTTTATTCTTAATGTGTCGATTTAGCCACGTCTATCTCCTTAACTGCACCATTGTTGAAAGGTAATGGGCTATAATTCAATCTTCTTCAAGCTCCATCTGAAAGGTGAGAAGAATCAAAGCTTGCTTGGAAGTGAGCTATGGCAGAGAGCAAGAGCAAGAAGAGAGAGATACAAATGGGAACTCCAACAACCACAATGTGTGGCCGGGCCTTCCTTTATTCAAACTGTCACTAAAAGAATAAAGAATAAGTGACTGTGACGAGCACCCGCCACCTGCAGTGTACAGTGGTGGGTACTGTCAGTGTAGTAATACACGGGCGGCTAGGCGAAGGCACCTTTACTCCCCCAACAACCTCCCACTTAAAGGCGAATCTGCCCTAGTGAGAGAGAAAAAGTGAAGGGGAGCTATAGAGCTCTACCCCGAGACCTACAGACCGCTTATTGATCAAGCGTTTCAAGTTGAGCGGCCATGGCTACCTCTCACATAGCTGACGCGCAATGCCTACCTTACGGGTGTAGTGAGCTTACCTTGATGCTTGATCGAGTTCCCTCCTCTCTCTTGCACTCTGATAGCTCCACGATCCTTGCGGCAAGCTCAAGCAACCTTAAGCCCTCTCCGTCAAGCTCCATCCTCCATAGCCGTGTGAGAAAATAGAAGAGAAGATGAAGAGAGAAGATGGGGAGCTTCTTCACCACGATCCCTCACTCTCACTCCCTCACTCCCTCACACTCCCTCAATCCCTCACTCAAGCACAAGCAAGAAGGCAAGAAACAAGAGAAGAAGAAGAAGAAGCTTTGGCCACACACGAGAATGATCTTCTTATTCATTTTTGCACTTTATATACATGCCCTACTTTTTGGGCGGTCATCCCCACTTTTTACATGGCCAGCCATTAGACTAGGCCCTCTTTTCCTATTTTCCACCATTCTAACTTATCCCATTCCCAACTAGTGCATAGAATTTGCACAGGAGTGAGCCCGACACTCTTTTACAAGGATTCAGGAGTGCTTTCACAATTAATGGTGCGCTTTTACTCTTTTCTTTTCTCGAGGCGACATTGAGGCCTTCTGGAGAGGTCATTAGGAGAAATATGGACTCTCTTTTTTGCCCCTTAAGGGGTTTCTCTCACCTCTCTCTCTCTAAAAAGAGATTCCAAAATAATATTATAAAAAGAGATCTTCTACAATCAAGAAAATCTCGTTTTTGTGTTTTCAATAGATTTCACCTATTATTTTATTCCCAAACTGCAGGATAAGGTCACTTTTTCTCAAAATCCTCATAACTAAAAAAATACAATTCTATTTTTTCTAAAAACGCAGCCAATCATTCTTTAATGCCCTCATGACTCTTTAATGCCCTCTTTAGTGCCCTCATGACTTTTCAATCATTATCATTCTCGCTTCTTAAAAGGGCGGAAGTTAAAAAACGATATAAAATGACGTACACATCATATTTTAAGATTATTTTTTACCCAGAGACACCTTTTTGACTCAAGAGTTTCCTTGTAAATTTTCGTCTTTTTTGGACAAGTATATACCTATTTCTGGGCATTTTTTCATTCCCTCAGAAAGCTCTAGTTTTGTCCCAAATTTTGTGCATTCTTCTCTTTCCCTCCAGAATATGGTTTCTTGCATACGAGTTCTTCTGAAGCAGCATTGAGGAGTAGTTTTGATACCATTTGTTGAAATCAAAGAATCTCTATCTACAACACACTCTACCCTGCTACAAGCCATCTTCCTCTTCAGAAATATGCAGTAAGAAATCTCCGTCTTCAACAGTCTATACTACAAGCAATCCAGTGATAATGGAGGTATCTTTATTTTTTTAAATCTTTGTGATGTTATTATTCTTCACAGTTGTTGTTCAGTCCTTAAGCATCAATTCATAGAGAGAGAGAGAGAGAGAGAGAGAGAGAGAGAGAGAGAGAGAGAGAGAGAGAGAGAGAGAGAGAGAGAGAGAGAGAGAGAGAGAGAGAGAGAGAGAGGGGAGAAGGGGGGGGACAGAGAGGACTGTGTGAGATGAACAAAGAAAATAAGTGATAGAGTGACAGATAGTAAATTAGGGTAGAAGATAAGATGATGTTATTGTTTTCCACTAGCCAAGCTTCAGTATGAATGTGTGTTTAGGGTTTCCTTGATGAATTTTTGTTGAGAGAGAGAGAGAGAGAAAGAGAGAGAGAGAGAGAGAGAATATTTTGGATAGAACAGAAGATAAGATTTGATGCTAATTAGAGGTAGATTAAAAGCCAAGATTACAGGCTGATTAGGGGTTGATTAGGGTCTATCAAGACTGAAAGCAAGAGAAAGAGACAAGAACCAACTGGGTTTTAAAAAAAACACAGATATAGTGAATCAAAGGGGTGTAGTTCTGCTATTTGAATGTTAATCCAAGTTAACATTTGCATACTTTTTTTTTTGCAGAATGCAGGTGCAGGATGTACCAAGAGAAAGAGAGATATTCACTTTCAATTGGAGGATGAATATGCACCAATGTTCAAAAGAACTCTGGAAAGAGATGATGCAATAAGATGCAGGATGCAACAAGAAAGAAATGCAGGGAAAAAAAATGTGGACCTTTGGGTTGATGGGTGCATTTATCCACCCGATCCACTCACTCGAAGGCCACCACAATTTGAAGGGCTTACATCATTTGTAAAGTTTACTTGTGAAGGCAATGAAGGATTGTATGGATACACATGCAGACTTGTCACACAAGGAATAGCAGGGGCTCATCAAACCTTGACAAATATGCAGACAAGATTACAAGGGAATATGCAGTCTTTGATGGAAAAGGATAGATTATTGGCTGAGAAGGATAGAGAGAACCAGAACCTACAACAAGCAATGTCTGTCATTGAAGATGCTATGCATGCTACACACGTGCAGAATATGGAGTTACAGTCTAAAGTCAATGACTTGGAGAAGGAGAATCAAAACATAGAGAGGAAGCTCACAAAAACTTTGGAGATTGGGCCCACTTTAAAAACCAAAGGGGCACGTCGGTGCATCCGATCCGTTAAACCAATTGGCCAATTAGCCAAAGGAAGTGGACAATATCATAGACGGATATATGCTCAATCTACTACAATGAGAAATATGTTTCCTCATGCAGAGAATGATACTATTGCCAAAGTCCTTAGCAAGAATATGGTAAAAAATGCATTGGAAAATCGTAAATTCAGGGACATTGTGGATGGTGTTGCTAGTGAACGTCTTAGGGATGTGAGCAACTTGTTTACTGCTACAGATGCTCAGGGATTATGTGACAAGGTGGGAATGAGTTCTGAGTCATATAGTATGCTCTATCAACAATTGGATACAGGTTTTAAGCAAGTCTTCAATACTAAGCGAGTAATGCCTCTGCCAAAACCATTTCACGTGAAGAAGGCTCGAAAACAACTAAATGAGAAAGTTTTAGAGCTAATTGGTGAGCCTACGCATCTGGAACACACACACATATTGAAGTATGGTTCCAAAGAAGTTGCCTTTGTATTGAATGCATCCAACAACTTTGTATTGGATATATGTAGGGTTCAGATTGCTATGGTCAAGTTTTACAATATGTCTATGGAAGAATGTAGAGGCAAGCTTAAGTTTGTCCTCAAACTTGATGAGAGTGAGATTATCAAGGGGCAAAAACTTGAGCGTGTGAGTATAACACTTATGAATCGAGCATTGGATCCCAACATCGATGAAAAACATCCTTTATACTTCAGTGTACAATCGGAGAATGAAATATGGTGGCTTGCAGCATTTGAAGTACCAAAGGAGGACCATGAAGTACTTAAAGTTTTTTTTAACCTCACTAATATACCCAGTGTTATTCAACAGCAAAATAATGGAGCAGTTTTACATGTTGAGGGGTTTGGGGACTATCAAGTTGAATGGCATCTTGCAGGTGATTTAAAAACATTGAAGTGTATGTTTGGTTTATCAAATGCAGCAAATGCAAAATTTCCGTGCATATACTGCATGCAAACTAGGAAGAAAGGGAAAGATGGAAAGAAAGAGTGGCTTGCCAAGGCAGGACAACAGGGTGCTCCGACACGTGATCAGAAAGTCATGAGAAATGGAATGCTAATTCCAGTGGATCCAAACTCGCGCCCTATTTTGGAAATACCACTAACAAGGGTTCACTTTTGCACATTGCATTGTTTGGTTAGAATAATTGAGAAGCTAGTATATGAATATATATGCTTTGCATACAAGATGCAGCCCGTGTCAGAATCTGATGCTACATGCAAGAAGGTAGAACAAGTCCTCTCTGAAGTTGGATTGCACGGAGGCCAAGTAGAAATAAAAAAGGACGAGAAAAAATCGGGGAAGAGTGGAAATGTTCCTTGTAAACCATGCTTTGGCGGACCCAAGGCTAGGAAGTTTTTATCTCCACCTCGAGATGAGGAAGGCAATATACTAGTAAAACAACCAGAGAAGTAGGAAGCATGGAAAAAGTTGCACCTTGCTGTTTCAGATTGGAGCAATGGGGGACGAACGAGGATTGTGAAGGCAGAAGTGTGGATACACCTAGATAGATTAGCAGCTCTCTTACAGAAGTTGGGGTTTATGGATGGTGATGCCAATGCATTTAAAGAGACAGCTGCTAAATTTCATAAGTCCATGGTGGAGGCATGGACTACAAATAGCATAACACACTACATGGTCAGTATTATCACCATTGCAAAAAAAAATCATCATTTCGAATTACTTTGTGTTTCTAATCTCTTTTCTTGTGCAGCATATACTTGAAGCACATGGTCCATACTTTGCAGATCAAGGAAGTTTGGCAATATGGTCAACTCAAGGCATGGAAAGATCTCACTGGCAAGCTCGCTGTGCTTTTCAAAAGGCAACTGATCATGGAGGTGGCATCAATGATTCCAATTCTATGAGGCAATTATTCCAATGGTGGTATAGGAGACTAGAGATACGATACGAGGAAAAAGAAAAGAAGTCCAAAACATCTCAAGCAGAATCTATAAGTAGGGCAATATATGAAGTGATAAAAGCAAGATATGAAAACAGCACAGCTAGACAACGGCACGCAGAATGGTTGGCAACCCAAGAGAGAGATGGCAAAAAATGGAGACCTAGATAAAGATAATAATTTTGATGCATTTAGAGTCCACAAGAGAGCACAAGTCCCAAGGATATGACACATCAATACTCATATCTCTAACATGAGATGTCTTATAAATTTTCTTTAAAATTTCAAAGGTTTGTCACTATATTTTTCAAAGTCGATTTCGAACTTTGTTTTTTAATTATGAAAAGTCCATTTTGAAATACTAAGACAAAGATATGAAAATTCTAAACATTGGAACATTCATTGGCCTAGAGAGAGAGGGGGGGCATGAGGGGGGTGTCAGGAGATAGAGAGAGGTAGGGATGGGGTGGAGAAATGAAATGAAATGATAAATTTAAAATTCATTTACACCACAGTAAGTTTGAAAGTTTCGTATTTAAGTCGTCTCTCCTTTCATTTTTTCCCATTGCTCTCCACTCTACCCTCCACCTTTCTATCCTTCATTATCACAGCCATGGCACGTTCCAAGCTTCCTATCAAAAAGGCGCCTGCGAGAGCAAGAGCTCAACACTCTTCCAAATCTAGTGAGCGTACTGTGAGTGACAAAGATCCCCTGGTGACCGATAACGGTGGCCCTACTGCAGCCAATAATGGTGGCGCTACTGTGGCCAACAATGGTGGCCCTAGTATGGTCGATAATGATGGTTCGCCATTGTCCAGAAATGGTGGTCGACATGCTCCAGCTGCTCCACCTCCCACTACTGCTCCAACTCGTAATACACGCCCTCCAACACATAAAAAGCGAAGATGGAGACCAGGCACAGCTGCGCTACGCGAGATAAGGAAATTCCAGAAGAGTGCCGACTTGATTATTCCTAAGGCACCATTCTCCAGGTTGGTGCGAGAAATACTGCAAGATCTACAGTCAGGGCATCATCACAAGTTCTTTTCGAGGAACTAGGCAAGGAATGTGGGGCGATGGTCAAGCCAAGCCTTGCTTGCTCTCCAAGAAGCAGTTGAAAGCTACTTGATTGATCTAATGAGTGATGGTCAACTTTTAGCCATTCATGCCCGACGTATCACTATTAAGCCCATAGATCTGGTTCTTGTTCGCAGGATCCGCAATAACAAGGATGCATTTAATCTTAATGTCAACAATATGCTTTGAGAAGCTACCTTGTAATTGGATCTATGTTTTTAGCTCAGGTTTGGTTGTAGATTGTGAGGATCTTAGTTTTGGGTTATCTTTCCAATAGACCTTCAAGTATTTGATAGTAGTGGCCTGCAAAATGGAGCTAAATTTTCCCTAGCTCTAGTCGTACTTGGTGCGATGCACTATCTACCGTGTATTTCATAGTTTCGCAATGCTAAATCCAATATGTGATATTCTATTTTGACCATGTTTCGCATTGTGTGAATTTTCAAGTTTCCAATTTTGTAAGTAGTTTTGTTGAGGATAAATTCAATGTGCAACCACGTACACGTCGGTGATCAGTTGTACATGGGCCGATGTGTCAAGATTGTGGGAGAGAAGGAAGGAGTCTCGCTTGAAGCTTTCTTGCTTGCACAATGGGGGAAGACACACAAGGGTGGAGGTTGAAAACAGTTTTCCTCTTCTTAGTTGTGTAAGCCAAAAGAACTCTAGTACAAAGAAATAGAAGAACCCTAGATATGGGTCTCAAACCAAACTCAACTAACTAAGGTGGCATACTAACTGAGCCACGAACTAGAGTAGATAAGGATAGCTATCATGTAGCTATTATTCAGGGGCGGTGTACCAACCGCATCTGCAACTGACAAGTCGGTGACATAAATACACAACGGTCACCCTGGCGTATCACGAGTGGAGCTCGATATGTCAACACTCCTCCTCGAGCTCAATCCCAATTCCTGCACACCAAGCAGGTCTCTGAACTTGCGCAGCTTCTCTGCGCCTAATGCCTTCGTGAATATATCAGCTACCTGATCCTCTGTGCTGACATAAACTAGATCAATAAGACCTAGTAAAACCCTCTCTCGCACATAGTGATAATGCACCTCAATGTGCTTTGTTCTAGCATGATAGACTGGGTTATTTGCCAAGTGTATACTACTCATGTTGTCACAATAAATGACAACTGGTCCATCTGTAGACTGATGCATATCATAAAGTAGCTTATGCAACCAAGCTACCTCACATGCAGCCATTGCTGCACCCCTGCACTCAGCCTCTGTGCTCGACAAGGCAACTGTAGGCTGTTTCTTGCTGCTCCAAGTGACTGCAGCACTCCCAAAAGAGAACACATATCCACTGGTAGATCGTCTATCAGAAATACTACCAGCCCAATCAGCATCAGTGTATCCATGCAACTGTATCTGAACCCCAGTCTCATAAAATAGTCCATACTGCAATGTGGACTTCACATACCTGAGTATGCGTCTAGCCGCATCCAAATGTGGTTTCCTTGGAGCCTGCATAAACTGACTTACCAATCCAACAGCATAGCTCAAATCTGGCCTGGTAATAGTCATATAAATCAAACTTCCTACTATGCGTCTGTACATAGTAGGGTCTTCTAGAAGCTCACCTGCATCTGTGCTCAACTTCACATTCTGCTCCAAAGGAACTGAAATAGGCTTACAGCCTGTCATCCCATATTTGGACAGCATGTCCAATCCATACTGCCTTTGCAAGAGCTGTATCCCACTTGGTGATCTAATCACCTCAATGCCCAAGAAATAACGCAGCTCTCCCAAATCCTTCATCTCAAACTTCTGCTTCAATAACATTTTCACATGAAGGATATCTTCATCACTGTCACCTGTCATAATCAAATCATCAACATAAATGACAAGTAGCATAATACCTTTCTCTGTTTTTCTCACATAAAGTGAGAAATCTGCCTTGGAAATCTGAAAGCCAATAGTGACAAGATACTGTCCTATCTTGTCAGACCATGCTCTAGGTGCTTGCTTCAAGCCATACAAGGCTTTCTTCAACCTGCAAACAAACTCAGGATGAACAGCATGCACATAACCTGGTGGCTGCTCCATATAGACCTCTTCTTGCAAATCACCATGCAAGAAGGCATTCTTTACATCCATCTGATGTAAAGACCATCCCTTTGATGCCGCCATAGCAATGACTGCTCTTACAGTTGCCATCCTTGCAACTGGACTGAATGTTTCTTCATAGTCAATGCCATATGTTTGTGCATACCCCTTGACTACTAATCTTGCCTTGTATCTGTTCACAGAACCATCTGCATTGTGCTTCACCTTATAAACCCACTTACAGCCAATTGCATTCTTACCTTTAGGCAAAGGTACTAACTCCCATGTAGCATTTGCTTCCAAGGCATCCATTTCTTCATCCATGGCTTTCTCCCATTTTTCTTTTCCCATGGCTTGCTCAAAAGAAGTGGGTTCTGGTTCCTGTATCACTTTGACCATATATGCATAGTGAGTGGCTGTAAATCCATCATATTTCAGCCTATCCACAGGATACCTAGCTCTCGTAGACCTGCGCAAAGTAGGTTCACTCCCAGGTGCTCTCAAAACATCCCTGGTCTTCCTTACTCCAGGTGTAACAATAGAAGGAATACCCAACTCATCATCAATGCTCTGTTCTGAGCCATTGGATTCACCATCCACATAAGAGTGACCTGCATTCACATCAAACATGGGCTGATCAACCTTATCTTTTCCTTTTCGTGATACCTGCATACCACTATCTGCATTACTTTGAGAAGATTCTCCTGATCTCAATCTGCCTGTCCATGGCGAAGAATGTGAACCACTGCTAGAGGACGCTCCAGGTCCACTAATATTTTGTGACTACTGCTGTGAATTCTGTGTAGCATTACCATTTTGTGCATCTACATCATCAATCACATTTACTGGTTTATACCAGCTACTCATCTCATCAAAAACAACATCTCTGCTCACTGTAAACTTACGAGTAGAAGGGTTATAGCATCTATACCCTTTTTGCTGCAGAGAGTAACCAATAAAGATACACTTTTCAGCTTTTGGATCCAACTTGGATCTCAACTCATCTGGCACATGTACATAGGCAACGCAACCAAAAATTTTCAAATGAGAAATATCTGGTTTCCTACCAGTATACCTCTCCTCTGGAGTCATTCCATGTATTGCTGCAGTGGGAGTCCTGTTCATTATGTAGACTGCTGTAGCAACTGCTTCAGCCCAATAAAAATCTGGCAAGTCTTTTTCATTGAGCATGGCACGAGATACCTCTCCAATATGCCTGTTTTTCCTTTCTGCAATTCCATTTTGTTGTGGGGTATAACTGCATGAATATTGCTGCTTTATGCCATGCTCCTGCAAGAACTTTGCAAACTCATTTGAGAGGTACTCTCCCCCTCCATCTGACCTTAGGCATTTTATTTGCAGACCTGTTTCTTTTTCAGCCATAGCTTTAAGGGTTTTGAAATGCCCAAAAACTTCACTTTTCTTTTTCATAAAATACACCCAAACTTTTCTGCTATAGTCATCAATAAAAGTGACAAAATAATGACAGCCTCCAAGAGATGCAGCTTTAGTAGTCCACACATCAGAGTGGATTAATTCCAATGGCTTCTCACTCTCTTGAACATGTCTAGGAAATGGTTTCCTTGCCTGTTTTCCAAACTGACAGGCTTCACATACCTTATGCATTTCTGCAATCTTGAATTTTGGCAATCCTGCAACAATATTTTGGGCCTGCATTGATTTAAGTCGCTGTACATTAACATGACCAATGCGTTTATGCCAGATATCAATATCTGCAACTACACCGGTCCCATGTGCAAACATTGCTGCACTCAATTCAGACATGTCTGCATCCAATGTAAACATTCTGCCCTTCTTCTTTCCTTTTGCTATCAAGCGACCTTTATTTTTCATATTCTCAACAAAGCATCCATGAGGATTAAATCTGACCTGCAAGCCCTGTTCAACCATTTGACCAACAGAAACCAGATTCTTGGTGATATTCGGGACATGAAATACATCAGACAGGTATTTCTTTTTCCCATCCTGCATAGACAAGGGAATTTTTCCAATCTGCACAATAGGATGTGCAGTATCATCACCAGTCTCCACAAATCCTGGTTTTTCCATTTTCCTTGCATCCTCCATCCATTCTGCATGACCTGTCATGTGGTTTGATGCACTTGAGTCAACATACCATACATCATTGCTTTCTTCTGGACTTGTCACAGAATTGTTCATGTGCTGCACCATGAACAAATGCTCATTTCTGTCATCACCCTGTCTGCTAGAAGATGCATAATTCCCTTGTTGCAGTTTTCCATTCATGATGTCATTCTGCTTTTTATAGCAGTCTTTAGCCATATGACCCATTTTACCACAGTAGTAGCATTCAACATTACTGTTTGCATTTTGACCTCTTTGCCATCCACCACGACCTCTTTGGCTCCCCCTGCCTCTAGAGTTACCACGTCCTCCTCCATAGGACTGGTTTTCTTGAGTTTGCTGCATATTCTGATTTCTGCCACGGCCTCCAAATCGGCCTCCTCTACCTCTGCCTCTACCTCTTCCAGCATTTGAGTAGAAGAAATCTTCTTTTGAAGTTCCTCCTGAAGAAGATGCACCACCATTTCTCTGTTCCTCAGAAATTAGAAGAGCAATCAACTCCTCAAAATCAGGAAATCTTTCATGAACTGAAATGGATGTCTGAAACTGTGCATAATCCTTTCCTAGACCATTCAAGGTCACGGAAACTAAATCATCATCTTCCACTGGCGACCCAATGGAAGCAAGTGCATCTGCAATCTTCTTCACCTTCATGTGGTAGTCGTTGATGCTCATACTTTCTCTTTGCACATTATGCAACTCTTGCTTGAGCTGCATTTTCCTGGCTTGCGTATTTGTGCTGTACATTTTTGACAAAGTATCCCATGCCTCCTTTGGCGTACTTGCATCCTGAATATGCACAATCATAGAGTCTGAAATACTGATAGACAGCCAATACATAGCTTTCCTGGCTCTCTCATGCCATGTTTTGAATGCCTGCATTTGCTGTTGATTGGGAACATCAGGAAGAACTGGTTCTTCTTCATTTCCTGCAACAAATTCCCAATATCCTTTTCCCATAAGGAAATTCGTCATTCTAAACTTCCATGCTTGGAAGTTGTTCTTGTCAAGCTTTTCAGTGACAATCTGTGAAAGAGAATCAGATGCCATTACAGAAGACTGCAAAAAATTCTGTCACTACAAAAACCACAGCTTCACCCTCACAAGGGAAAATCTGCAAAACTGGCGAAAGTGGTATTTGACCACACAGTCACTTCCTAGTGACGATTTTGCATCAACAGGCAACAGGGATGATTCTGTAACTCTCAATGTCTCTGCGTACAAGCATACAAAGCAATTTTTACAGTAACTATTCACCGACCTGTAGAACAGTGGCTGCACAGCATAAAACTGGGCCTTTTCCTGAGTGCGTGCAGAAAACTTCCGCCTCCAAAACAGGCCCCGAAATGGCCTCAAATCAAAAAAACAAGGTCGCCAAGGGCTAAAGCCCTTACCCGCAGCATATACTGCCCTCTTGCTTCACCGCGAAGGGCGTCTCAACCTGAGACAATGCACTCCTGCACCTTCCGGCTGTGCTACCTGCAGAGATCTGCTCCCGAAACAGAAAATGAAAGCAATACTGCTCCTCTTACCAGAACACCGCGAGCTTGGCTTGCTTTCTTGAGCTCCTTACCACGAACAAGGCTCTGATACCATGTCAAGATTGTGGGAGAGAAGGAAGGAGTCTCGCTTGAAGCTTTCTTGCTTGCACAATGGGGGAAGACACACAAGGGTGGAGGCTGAAAACAGTTTTCCTCTTCTTAGTTGTGTAAGCCAAAAGAACTCTAGTACAAAGAAATAGAAGAACCCTAGATATGGGTCTCAAACCAAACTCAACTAACTAAGGTGGCATACTAACTGAGCCACGAACTAGAGTAGATAAGGATAGCTATCATGTAGCTATTATTCAGGGGCGGTGTACCAACCGCATCTGCAGCTGACAAGTCGGTGACATAAATACACAACGGTCACCCTGGCGTATCACGAGTGGAGCTCGATATGTCAACACGATGCACTATATCCTTACTATATTTAGTGGTTTGGCAACAGTATATTTGATGCGATATTCCATTTTACCCATGATTTATTTTTTGTCAATTTTTAAGTTTCCAATGTTTCGCATTGCGAGGTTGACAATACATTTAATCTGCAGTTGCACACACTCATTATCAATACATTTAATCTACAGTTGCGAGGTTGACAATACATTATCAGTGCAGTATAATGCAGTTAACGCATTTTTAAAAAAAGATTGAATCGTCAAATTTATAAATCGGAATCTGGTGAAACTTCACCCTCATGCTGGGCATTAGAAAAACTCATTTATATTAAAAATTTGGCCCCATCAGAAGCCTTTGGGTCACCTGTCCGGAGGCTCGCGTTTGGGGCCCTGAATCTGGGGATTCAGGGCCCCAGACGCGAGCCTCCGGACAGGTGATCCAGAGGCTTCTGTTGGGGCCAAAATTTTTTTGGATGGTTGATGTGTCCTTGAGGAGCCTACAGGTAAAATTTCATGTGAATCGGAGCACTGGTGATATTTTTCCTAAGCGTGGATTCATTAATTGAAATTTTAGGGTTTTTGAAAAGTTTGGCTATAAGTTTAAAGTTTCACCTCATTTTACACATTTCACTTTTGAGTTCTGAGTTCTCTCTCCTAGAAGACATGGTACGCATCAAGCAAGCGGCCCGGAGATACCCCCCTGGAAATTCCATACGGCAGCCACGTCCTCCAGCTCCACCACCACCACCACCACGCCAGCATCGCAAGCGTCGATGGAAGCCAGGCACAGTGGCTCTTCGCGAGATCCGCCACTACCAGAAGACCACTCACCTCCTGATACCGAAGGCTCCATTCCAAAAGTTGGTGCGGGAGATCATGGAGGGCATACTGATCATGAACAACAGGAACCAGTTTCCAAACACATCACATGCGAAACAACCGGATCGCTGGACTGCCCAGGCCCTCCTCACACTACAAGAAGCTGCTGAAGCCTACCTCGTCGACTTATTTGGAGACTCAGTCTATGCAGCGGTGCATGCAAGGAGGGTCACTGTCACTGAGAGGGATCTGCGGATAGTCAGGTTCTTTCGGCGATGGAAAGATAGTCCTCGCGGAGGTCAGCAAGGATAGAGGTGTACAAACTCAAAAGCACATGGAATGTAGCTTCTGAAGACATTTTGTAAAGCCTTGGTCGTAATGGACCCCATGTAAAATTATTATTAATACAAATACAAATTTTTTGGCGCGTCTTATTTTTGTTTAGTCACTTGATATTTATTTTATTTACGTCGTTGAGTTATCGTTACATGCGTTCGAACAAATACATGTTGCGCACGAATTCGATAAAGCACTGTGTATTAAATTTAGGGTACGAATCGTGTTACGTATAAATTCGATAAATAAATGTAACATTCAAGTAAAAAAAAAACAGTAAATGACACGTATCACAAACTACATTGCACGCGAATCCAACAAACATCAGTTTTCATTACTTGAAGAGAAGATTACAAAGTGCAGTACATCAGTGATGCGATATCAGTAGGCAATAAGTACATCTATTCTCTCCTAGGCTTCTTGGAGCTAGGCTCCCCATGGTCAGAGCTATTCTTGATCATAGGCAACAATACATTTTGCCCCAATAGTTCCTGTCTAATGACAGTGGGGTCTTCAACACCGGCAACCATGCCACGGGCCACCATGGAGAAAAGTGGGCCAGACCTAGTACTCGTGAATAAGTAGAGAAGCTTCGAACGTCGAAGCAACACTACTTTCTCTAGGCTGGAGTTGGTCGGGATGGTCTTGAAGGGCCCAGCCTTTGTTAGTGCCCTCAACTTCAAGAAGTTCTCTGCAAAAGCACGGGAGCATGTCTTATGAAATACAATAATGTCGTTGACAAGCTGCCCAACATACTCCTTCAATGCCGAGTCTTGCACCCTTCCTTGGCTACCAGATCGGCCACCCTGCCTAGATGAAAACTCATCTATATAGACAATCTCCTGCAACACACAAGTTCAGTATCAGACTCACTATGCATGGAGTGTGCTGAAGATATATAAATCATATTCATATGAAACTTAACCAGTAGGGCCTCTAGGGCATCGGGAGCACACACATGTGTTTTTGTCGGGATCGGGCCCCCAGAAGTGCCCTGGCCGGAGGCTCGCGTCTGGGGGCCTGAATCTGGTTAAGTTTCATATGAAACCGAGAACATTACCTTCTCTGCATCATCTATCTGCCGCTGTAATGGAGCATCCAGGTCTGCTCCTGCCACTGGGCTGCCCTCGTCTCTCTCCTGGGTAGGCACTGCATAGTCGGGTCGAGGACCAAAAAGGCTTTCCTGCAACCGCTCGAACTCCTCATCAGAGATCTGATACTGTGGCGCCGCATCCTCAATCTGCTCCTGGATGCTCACAATGGCAGAGATGTCATCGATGCTCGTGCCATCATAACAAGCCACCTCATCAACATGTGGTGGGGCATCCTGTAAATCAAAATCTATGAAATCACTAGGTGCATCACGCACCATGATACAGTATAGTTCTTCTTCCCTAAGCTCCAACAACTCTAGCACATCCTGTATGAGTAGATATTCCACCCCCTCGATGGTGATAGCATGGAGAGAAGAGAGGGGTGGCTCTTCGCTCGTGGGCATCTCATCAGGGCAGGGAGGTGGGTACACAATGGCCAAGCTCTGTGCTGCCTCAACACTCAGATCGAGAGTGATCTCCTCAGGCTCCCTCTCAAAGTACTCTAATAGTGGCCGAGAGGGTGCATCGATGTCCTCGTCACTGTCCTCTTGCACCTTAGTGCACATAACATATATGGCAAAGGCGGCATCCCTCTCAATGAGATCCATCGTGACGTGGTCCTGTGACGAGGTGGGCACTGCTCTAGCACGGAGATGTTGCCCCACATGCACCAGGGCTCGACTTATCACCTTTGCATGGCTGGATCCGGCACACAAACTATACAAAAAATCCATGGGAACCCACCTGAGAGTGGAGTCGGGAATAGAGCAAGTGAGAGGGTTCACTGCATCACAAAACGATGCTAGTATACTAGAGTCAGGGTCTACAGCGGAAAGCGAGCTCTCTAGACTCAAGGTTACGCAAAACCTAGGGTATATCTGGTCCCCTATGTGCGCGTAGCATGTGGAACTGATCCATGTGGCGAAGGCGGGAGTGGTAGCCATGGCACACAAAGAGAGAAGGAATGAGAGCACAAGTGTAGGGAAGTGGAGAATGAAAGCGAAAATGAGTTTGGAGTTATAGCTTTTATGTATCTAGGGTTTTAAATAAAGGTTCTTTATAAAGTTATTAATTCTAAAGTTTCAAATTAAAACTCTTACCTTAGTTTCTTTATTTCAGTACTTTAAAGTCACTGTTAAAATTACCCATACAGACAAACGCTTCGTTCTACATTATTATATCCTCGAATATGTTTGGGTCGCTGAGTATATTCAAGTCTAACGAGAGAAAATATATAATTTTTTAAAGAAAATAAATCTAAAAGGCCTTGAAATTCCCTTTGGATCCAATTTAATATTAAAATGTAATAAACGAGCAGCAGAGATGCGCTACAATATATCATTGTGCAAAGACAATATTCTCTAGATTATAGACCTCTAACCTGCAATTTAATTATGATTTTTAACTGCACGATTGAGTAATTACAGTATGTATTATCACACGCTTGGATCATAGTAAACTAAAATTTAAAGTACTCAGAAGTTCAAAAAAGGTATGTATTCGCTCTTTATAAAGTTTTTTTACAAGGATTCCACTATCTCAAGGATATGTGGAGAAGCACATTGTTTACATGTCATGGATTGCTCACTACGAGTCCTGACTTTTCTATTATCTAACTTGAAATAGAAGTTGTAGAGGGGCTCACTAGACATTAATTGGATTTCTTGTCTCAGAAAATAAATGGGCCAATGACTCTCTGCACTGACTACGAAAGGATTATGACCACTCCACAAGATTACCACATCTACGAGCGCTGTATGTGTGTCATCTCGGATATCTTGATCCAAGCTGATCCACTCCCCTCGCAAAAGTCTCCATCTTCTATATCGAAAGCGAACGCACAGAGTTTGTCTAGCAATGAAATACCTGTAATAAAAACAAAAATAATGGTAAGTGATCAATGCGACTAACATAACAATTCATCTAAGCAAGACCTATGTCAATTAAATCAAGGTATGCAAAGTAGTAAAAAAGTTTTACCTGAATGTAATATCAGATTGGTTGACCCTGCACTCAATCGTCTCATCAAAATGTGTTCTTTTGACTTCCCAAGACTCACCCAATAGCTGACTCATCCATTCCTCGGATGGACACTTGCATTGATAAGTAATCTTTGTTTTCTTCAAAACATCACATGAACCAAACAAATGTGCAAACAATGAGAATGGAATAAACCAATTAAGATGCACATCTTTGGAGCCTGTGGTGGGTTTCATAGCACTATTGATGTCAGATTTTATCTTCGACTTGCAAGCTCCTGACAACTCCAAGCTACCAATGAACCATTCACCACTAGACAATGGCGGCAATGGGACATGCTGCAATCTCTGGCTTTCTACCACATACAATGAATTATAAAAAAAGATATTTTGAGTGGCAAGTTGACTTGTAGAGGTATTATCATAGATCAAAGAACCTATCTCTTCATGCCAAACATGTATCTTGCCGCTTAAACATTCCACATTCTGCCATTCATGCAAAGTCGATGGATATAGAGCTGTCAATCAAACAAGACTGAATTAGAATACTGCAAAGACTTTTAAAAACAACTCTGATACAAAAGAATAATCAATGATAAAATTTAACAACTTACTGTTTTGTTTATAATTTGCAATGTTGTTCTCGTCGTGTACAGAGATTTGTTTATGCGTATAAACATGTTGAATCAACACTTCTGTTACTGCACTTGTGCCATTAAACACTTTTCTGAACTCTAGAATTCTACCTTTCCAATGTTTGCTAGGGTTTGCAACATCCTTGCGCTTGACCTTGAAACTCCCTCGAGTACTTGGGTGCATCAAAATCCAATCCAACTTATAATACTTATCACAAATCCAATTACCGCCATTATCTTTCCTATTGAAGACCTCCACTGCAAGTATGCTACTGATATTTTTCCTCCGTGAAGACATCTGTAACAACCAAATACAAAAGTTACCTATTAACATGTGTATAATTTGCAAATGTTATCTCCAAATGAAATTAAATTTAAATGGATCAATTTAAAAAAGAAACATTGTACCTGTAATTTCTTTCACAAAGATCCCTAGATATGTTGAACAAGAAGTTGACTTATAGCAAGACCATTGTTCCTTCACTGACAGATTCCTGTAGTACAAAAACAAAAGAAATATTGGGTCAACACATACATATAACTTATATAGGCTTTGTCCAAATGCGTTGAAATTTAACCATGGAACAGTAGTAAAAAATGGCAATATACCTGTGGCTTTCTCTGCAAAAAATCCCAAAGATATTGTAGAAGTTGAGTTCTTAATAAATCATTGTTCTTCACCCTCGGAGATTCTTGGAGTAAAAAAACAAAGGAAAGCTCAGTATGCATGTAACTTGTATACATTTTGTCTAAACGAGATAAAATTTAACAGTGGAGCAACAAAAAAACAAGACAATATACCTGTAACTTTGTTTACAGAGAAACCCTAAGATGTTGAAGAAGAAGTTGAGTGTTCAAAATCCCAAAGATGTTGTAGAAGTTGAGTTCTTAATAAATCATTGTTCTTCACCCTCGGAGATTCTTGGAGTAAAAAAACAAAGGAAAGCTCAGTATGCATGTAACTTGTATACATTTTGTCTAAACGAGATAAAATTTAACAGTGGAGCAACAAAAAAACAAGACAATATACCTGTAACTTTGTTTACAGAGAAACCCTAAGATGTTGAAGAAGAAGTTGAGTGTTCAAAATCCCAAAGATGTTGTAGAAGTTGAGTTCTTAATAAATCATTGTTCTTCACCCTCGGAGATTCTTGGAGTAAAAAAACAAAGGAAATCTCAGTATGCATGTAACTTGTATACATTTTGTCTAAACGAGATAAAATTTAACAGTGGAGCAACAAAAAAACAAGACAATATACCTGTAACTTTGTTTACAGAGAAACCCTAAGATGTTGAAGAAGAAGTTGAGTATTCAAAATGTCACTATTATTGACTGTAAGAGACTCCTAGAGCATCAAAACAAAAGAAATTACATGTCAGAGAATGCACATAACTTGCACAGGTTTTCTCCAAACGAGATAAAACTTTACCATAGAACATCTATGGAAGAGAAAAATATACCTGTAGAGTTTTGTGAAGAGAATCTTAGGGCTTTGGTAAAACAAGCTCTGCTCTCATGAAACACATGAATCTCTCTCTGTGCTTGTGCAAAGCGAATGAAATTTTACAGGGTTACAGACATGGCAAGAAACAGTGAGGCTGTAAAATTTCGTCAGGAAAGAAGAAGCGGGGAAAGAGATATGACAAATTTGAGTTCCGCCTAAAAAAGAGGGGGAAACTGAAAAGGGGAGAAAAGAAAAGTCAAACATAAAAAATAAGAAAATGAAAATTCGAGGCACAAACTTCCAAGAAGTGACAGCTTTGTACTCCCCTTTTCCCTTATTTTATTGCTGAGGGAAGATTTGGTCCAAGATATGGCTAGAAGATTCATGTTACATGAATCTGGAATCCCAGCTCTCTCATTGGTTAGGCCTATATTTGTTTATTCACTCCTTAAGGGGCAAAAAAGAGAGTCCATATTTCTCCTAATGCGTCATTCAAATTTTTCAGGGTTTAACTTCCATCTGGGGCGCCTTTTCCTTCCTTTGTCATGTGCCCTTTCGGTTATCTCCTTTTTCCATTTTCCTACTCCTTTGCTCCATTTTCCCGCTCCTCTGTGCTGCGGTAAACATTACCCCCTCCTAGATGAGTGCCAGTCCCATGGCATTGTGGTGGGGAGTAGTGGGATAGTTGGGGTTTTTGCTAAGTGGAACTGGTGGGTAGATGACCACAATCAAAAGGTGTTGTTGTGAATGAGAGGTGATGGAGTTTGATTAATGATGACCGGGAGAGATTCCGACGTTCTTTAGACTTCATAAAGATGCTCGACATTTCTCACACAATTGTAGCTCCCATTCTGCGACAGCTGATAAAGGTTTTGCATGGGCATCTCTAATCATTTGAAGAATATGAGGTTTCAAAATCTATGCCAATAGTGGGTCCATCACTGAGTTTTCCTTCTACTTGATTTGGTTCAGTCATGGTAGCCATCAATAGGCAGATAGTCGGTTACATCAAGCATGTTGGTCCATCCAACCATCAAAGTATGCAAAAGCTCCTGAAGCTGCTATAGTGGTGTCCTGCCTGACTCATGGAAAAATTCCTGGTCATTAGCACATGTCGTGGATGATCTTCTTTAGCTGGGTAGCCATTCACTAAGTCAGGATCATAGCCTACAAGAGAAAGTTGTGCACTCCCTAAGGGATGTGTCTATCTCACGATGTGGTGTAAGTGCATAGTCAACTCCATGTCTACGGGGGTAGGGCATGTAGATGGGGTCGTTGTGTTCTTCAGAGAGCAAGCTGCAAAAGGTGGTCCAGGCATCAAGATTGGTATCCAAAATCCTCCTCCGCCACTTCGGCTATGCCTCGTAGCCTTGGACGGTTTTGGGAACCCTATTTACCTTGTCTTGCTAGTAGTCTTTAGGCTCTTGCCTCCATTTGGTTATTATGAGGCTTCTTTCCTCTATCCACATGTTTTCAAGATCATTAGCCAGATCCTTGATCTTGGCTAGAATACCTAGAGGCAAAGCACGGTCCAGAGAGCATGGATAAGCAAATGAAAGTTCAAACGGCCTCGTTTGGAACTCCCGTTGACGCCATATGACCGATTCTTGAGGCCAATCGATAGGATGGGAATCCCCCCGTAGTGGCACAGGATCTTCAGCGAATTGTCTTGGCAGTGATCGTGCTTTGCATTAGGCTTCCTCTGCTATTTCTTGTCTTCTTCTTCTGGCTACCATAATGCGCTCGGGCATATGGGCATCTTCGGGCTCTTCAGGCGAGAGGTCTAGTAGAGGCGGACTGGGCATTCTTTGTTGCTCTTCTTCAGCACCCTGCTCAAAGTCCGGACCCTCTTCGACATTCTACTCGACAACTGATGGAACCGCTTGTGGTGGTGGCGGTGGCTGCTCATGCTCTTCAAACCCAAGTTCCTTAAGCTCAACAGTGGAGAGGCTACCATAGTGTAGGTAGTGAATATGCTGCTCTTTTGTGATTCTTGTGCCTGTTGGAAGCTCCAGCTCTTGAAGGCCATACTTTAGTGCTCCGGTGGTCAGTTCTAGCTTCCTTCTTACCTTCTCCATTGAATCATTGCCCTCTGCCTGGGTGACGTGTAGTATTGTGCTGAGAAAGGCTTGCCTTTGTGTGTTGGCACATATATCAGTAGCTTCTGCCCTGGACTCCGCAAGCACTCTCTTGCACTCAGTCACCGCCAAGTGTTTTGTTAAATCCCTAACTCTTTTGAAATTGTTTCTTTTCCACTCACTGGCTCTCTCGTCCATCTTCTTTCTTCTCTCCTCCAGCTCACTTGCCAAGGTTGTCACAACCTACTGCTGCTCATTTGTTAAGAACCAGAGTTGGTTCCTTTCCCTAGATTTTTGAGCCAGCTGTTCTTCAGCAATTTCTTTTGCTTGATTTGCAATGCTGAATCTTTTTTCTGCCTCAACAAATAGCTCTGACTTTTCTTGCACAAGCTGCTTGTGACTTTGGATCTCTGCGAAGTGCAATCTTCTTTGGGTGAAGGCCATGGCCATGAGGGCCTCTATGTCTCCCTTGGTAATCTCCAATGCATCTTGCAGTCATTGTGCCTCATTTTGCAGACTTTGTGTTTTTGTTGTGGGAACTCCCGGCCTTTCCTGTTCTAGGAACTCTATTTCCCTCTCCAATCTATCTTGTTCTTCAAGTTCATACCATATCTGGAAAGCTATGGCATCTTCTTGTTGCTCACTCGGCTTGCCCTCTTGAGCTTCTATCTGTCTATACCTTTCCAGTTCGGCAGTTCTCTGTTCCAAGTCAGCATATTGCTGCACTAGTAACTTCAAGCTTTGTTGTTCTGCCACCAGGTTTTGCTCTTCATCTTCCAGCCTTTGTCTTAGGTGGCTCTCATTGTCCTGGGCTTCCTTGGTCTTTGCTTCCAGCTGATCTTGTAGAGTTTTCACTTCCCTTCTTCGGTCGGCTCCTTGCTTTGAAACTTCTAGCCTTAAGGCTGCCGAAGTCTCCTTTTCGTTCTCTAACTCCACCAAGGCTATCTTCTTTTCTTCTTTTGCCTTGTCCAATTGTGCTAGAATTCGGCACCAGATGGCATGGGAGTAGGGGTTGTAGTGGTTGATGCCTCTAGCTTCTGTCGTTTTGGATCTTGCCTAAACTCAGCATCTACAACAGCAGGCCTTTTTGCTTCAGCTTCTGGTACAATTTCAGCCACTTTACTGACAAGTAGTTGCATCATGTTCATCAATTGGGCCGTGTCTAGAGAGGGCATGGGTTGCGGGGTGGTTGTGGTTGTGGTGTCGATTGCAACTGGCACAAAGGAGGAAGGCAGGGGTTGCAGCAGGGACTTGCCCTTGCCTGCAAAGTACTAGGGCCGTTTCCACACTGCCACTTGCTTCAGCTTCATGGCGGGGACTCAAAGGATCAATCTCTCCTCCCCCATGGGTTTCTTTGATAGATCTACAAGTGGCCTCTGCCAACTCAGCAAGTTCTTTCATTCTTAGTTCTTCGGCTTCCTCCTCTGTCCTTCTTTGCCTCTCTTCTTATGCCCTCTTTGATTCTTCTCTAATTTTTTCTAGTTCTTCCTCTTCTTTTTTCCTTGGTTCCTCCTCCACCCTTCTTGACTCTCTTTAAGCCCTCTTCATCTCGGATCGCTCTTCTTTACTCAATCTTTCTTTCTTCTCCTTCTGGCTCTTGTCACTCTTCTTTTGCTCCCGTGGTTTAGCCTCTTGAGTAGGTGGTACCTCCGGCTCTCCTTTGTCGCTTATTGTCATTTCACTCAAGCCTTCTTCCTCGTGGTGAGGTGAGCTTTGATGCACAACTTGCTCTTCATCTACACCAGCATCCTTGATAGCCTCATGGATGATTGCCGTCAGGACACCGCCATATCTGATTGTGGAGGCTTTCGAGGCAGGATTTTTCCTTGTGGATCGTGTAGTAGAAGCATGAGACTCCCCACCAGAGCTGGTGCTGCGGCTGGAGCCAGGAGTGCGGTTGAACTCTTGATAGTTTTCTGCACAAAATCGTTCCAATCCACCTCCTCTGGAACTCTTGCAACGATGCTCTCTAGTAATGGCACCCTGATTCTGTTCATTAAAGCGTTGTATCTCTGTCTTGAGAAAAGGGCGTGGATCATTTTAGCTTGCATCTTTGTTTCGGGTCTGGAATATCAACCAAACTAATTCCATCCACTGTGTGCACGTCATCTTTTTTGACTCCCATTATGGTATATACATCTCTTATTGGGTGCCTCTCCTTCTTGGACACAAGCCCCAGGGCTTTCTCGACGATAGCTGCATTAAGGGGTACTTGCACCCTTCTTTCCTGGTCACCAGTCCTTACTGTGACCGTGCCACAGCTCCTACCTTCATCAAAGCTCCTTAAAAAGTTAGCGCACATGCTGTAATCTATAGCCTGTCTGACCTTTTCCATATACTTTCGAAGGTTGCATTTATCCACCAAATCCTTCACTGCCGGCTCTTCCAAGATGACATTGTCTAAACTCAAGGTATGTTTGAATGTAAACTGGCTAAATCCACGTGTCTCAACACTGATCCCATACTTTGTCAGCTCCTCTTCAATGAATGGAAGTTTACCCCCTTTTCTTGTCCTACCATGGTAGGTACATGTCATTACACTATGCCAATATTAGCGTTATGAATTGACTCATCACTAACAAAAACCCAAGAAAGAATGCGTGTGACAAATTGTCGTGCTGCTTCAGAGGTATAAAACTTGGAAATAATTCAAAAACAACATCTATTTTCTCCTTGCATTCTTTCCTATTTAAATTCAGTTGATCATTTTCATCCATCACTATACCTTGCTACAGCACTTGGCTCTCACTTTCCTCCCCCCCCCCCCGTTCCCTCCTTAAGTTTTAAAGGAATCCTTCCTAGGATTAGCAAGGGAAGAAGGAGGACTCACATGGACTTTGTGGGGCGAGTTACTTGGCCAATAGCCAAGTATAGAGGTTAGGGTTATATTCAAGCTGGGCATGACGATCAAGTTCACATGGTCGTATGGAAGCTTGGGTAATATAGGTCAAGACATCATGAAAGATGTCCTGGGAGTTGAGGCAGCTAGCAACATGCAATTCCTCTTCGGTAAGGAATTGGTCAATGTAAGGGTGGGCTAACACATGGTCATCTATGTGTATATTGCGTGTAATGGCCAAAACCCTAATGTTTACCGTGTTTACCGCAGCATAGAGGAGCAAGAAAATGGAGCAGAGGAGCAGGAAAATGGAAAAAAGGAAATAGCAAAAAGACGCAGGATAAAAGAAGGAAAAGGCGCCTTGACCGGTAACCAGACCCTGAAAAATTTAAATGTTTGGGCACGACCCCCAGAAAGTCTCAGTGTCGCCCCGAGAAAGCAAAAGAGTAAAAAGTGCACCATTAAATGTGGAAGCGCTCCCGAATCCTTGTGAAAGAGTGCCAGGCTCGCTCCTGTGCAAATTGTATGCATTAGTTGGGAATAGGATAAATTAGAATGGTGGGAAATGAGAAATGGACTTAGGCCAACGGCTGGCCATGTAAAAAAGGGGATGACCACCCAAAGAAAGGAGGGCATGTATATAAAATTCAAAAGTGAATGAGAAGCTCATTCTTGTGTGTGGCTGAAGCTTCTTCTTCTTCTTCTCTTGTTTCTTGCCTTCTTGCTTATGATTGAGAAAGGGAGTGAGGGAGTGTGAGAGGGTGAGAGAGTGAGTGTGTGAGAGTGAGGGATCGTGGAGAAGAAGCTCTCCATCTCCTCTCTCCATCTTCTTCTCTTCTCTTCTCTTCCCTTGTCTCGTGCGTGGCTATGGAGGATGGAGCTCATGGGAGAGGGATTGAGGTTGCTTGAGCTTGCCACAAGGATCGTGGAGCTACCGGTGTGCAAGAGAGAGGGGGTTACTCGATCGAGCATCAAGGTAAGCTCACTACACTCGTAAGGTAGACATGGCGCATCGGCTATGTGAGAGATAGCCACGGCCGCTCGGCTTGAAACGCTTGATCAATAAGTGGTCCGTAGGTCTCAGGGTAGAGCTTGTAGCTCCCCTTCATTTTGGTTCCATTGCTGGGACAGATGGAATTGAGCCTTGAGCGTCACGCGTATCAAATCTAGCATAGGAGTAGGGCCTTTGCCCGAAACGGTGCTTGAGATAGATAGGAGACTTAGGAGGTTTAATCGTTGGAACAAGTAAGTATTTTGAGTTTTTCGATGAGTGCTTGAGTAGGTAAATACAACACATGCTTGGTTTTGCGATTTTTTGTTAGCATTAGGTAGGATAGGATTAAGATTCGAAACTGAAATGGTAGGGTTTTTGCTGCTGTAAATCTGGTTGCAATAAGAAAAAGAAGGCAAAAATCGTGTTTTTTAAGGGGGAAATCGAAATGGGGAAAGGCTCTAAGGTTAGGTTGGGCGATGCTATGTAAGGCTGGGATAAGGGGAGAAGAGCTCATTTGCATTCTGACTTAGTTGAGAGAGAGCTACATGCACAAGAGAGGAGCGGACGCCCTTCGATCACACTTTCGGGGTGCTACAGGTATACAAATCTCTTCCTTGGCATGCCTTTCTGTGTATTTAACAGCCTAGAATAGCTAATCATCAACATAACACTAGATTTGTCACCATTTTCATTGTCGGAAGTGCGCCGACCCCGACGCGTTCAGACGTCCAAACCCCAGAATTGGGTAGTTGGCTGCCCCAAACCTAGGGTTTGGCGTTTGGCCTTCGGGCATTCGGCCTTCGGGCTTTAGACGCCCGAACAAAAGCCTTCGGGCTTCGGCGTTTGGCCTTCGGGCATTCGGCCACATGTCGTTCGGGCTTCGGTGGTTCAGCCCCTCCGAATTCGGGGATTCAGCCATTCGGTGTTCGGACGGCCGAATCGGCCCGTTGTCAAAGAGTTTATTGTTCATAATATAAATCATGGGATTCTTATGAATACATAAGAACTTCACTAGGAGTTATATGAGGAATTTGCATACAAAATTAAGTCATTGTTATCCGATAACCAACTTAGTTACATAAGTTCTTTTGTATTTAGCATATAATTTTCAGTTGTACCATGTATATTGATGAGAAATAAGTCTATCGGAACCTACAACTTGGTCAGCTGGAAGTAATTGACAGTTTGCAGGATAAATCACATTGATTCAAGTGCAAAAATATGGTTAGAACTCAAGAAAAATGCCAAAAGTTCACTAGGTTCACAGGGGACCTGAAGTAATGGACTAATGTGACCAGAAAGTGACATGAGCAGGTCAAAAAGTGACCTGGGCATGAGCAGGAAGCAGTCCGCATTTTTCGGTGCAAAATGTGGGCCTGCACAGCCTGACTACAACTGGAGAGAGCTGAAGCCATGGTGCATGCTTTGGAGCATGCAAACTAGAGATTAACACGAGATGAAGAACAAGATACAAACAAGGTGAGAGCTCCACTTATCCGTCCATTTGGTCTGATGAAAATGCATGGTATGACAGTCTATAAAAGGGGGAAATCTGAGAGAAAAGTATTCAGCCTGCTCTTATGTACGTCTTCTCTCATTTTGTCTACCTTATTCATGGTTCAATGAAGCCCGACTTGTACCCAAGTACTTGAGTGACTTTGGGGCAAGCAAAGGGTGAGGATTTTGAAAGTGTATGGGCTATTAATATAATATTGGTTTCCTAGAGTTGAAATCCATCTATGTACTTGAGATAAAAGCCATTAGAGCTTGCATTTGATATTCATATTTGGATTAAGAATCTGAGTATATCCTTTATGTAATGGATTATATATCCAAAAGCATTTGATGTAATCAAGATAGAGTTATTTATTCCATTCATGTATGCTAAATACATAGAAAAAGCTTGAATTCTTCTTCCACATCTAAATCATTTCTAAAACCCGGATCTTGTCAAACTCCAATCTTTTTCGCTTTCCTGAACTTTGAATCCCATATTCCTCTTCTGCACTAAACCCCAGTGGTAGACCTTCAACCCTTAACATGACGACACCACCCGAACCCGGCCATTCAGCCCAACTCGGCCCTCGAACTTGGCCATTCGGCCTTCGGCCCCCCCTCAGACTCGGCCATTCGGCCTTCGGCCCAACCGAACAAGACATTCGGACTTCGACGGTTCGGACGCCGATTCTGGGATTCGGACCTTGCTATTCGGGCCAATTTTGGTCGAATGCATTTTTTGACATTATTTTAATAATTTAAGCCCAGACCCACATTGTCGACACTAGTGCGACCCTGTAGGTGTGAGAAAATCATAGGAAACTTGGCCGTGTGGCTAGGAAACCTAGCAGAGTGTGTTGTCACAGCCTAGTCGCAATAGCAGACCAGACATTAGACCCCCACATACCTGAGAGGCGCAGCAGAGACCCAGATTTTAACCAGGCAGCCGTGTGCTGACCTCATACCCAATGGCCAAGAGCTGAAGGTAGCATTGACATCGCACTTGAGTGCCGTAATCCCACACACACAGTAGGCCACATTGGTTGTGCACTGAAAGAGCAGAAAGCCTGATTTTGCACCGAATGTACAGACACCACAGTAAGTGTACATAATTTGAGGATTGGTTGTAATAATAAGGAATACACTCGAACATAATCAGTCAAGGAACCCACCAATAGGAGTGAACCCCAAGACTTAGCAGACAAACAGGGTTAGGACCCAGGAGGACGTTAAGTGGACGCGAGGATCCAGAAGACGACAACATAGAGGATCGGGCACTGCCAGAACTACTCGAACTGATCGACGACCTTGTGGAATTGGAGGCAGAAACAATGTCAGGATCAAGAGGCGACCGAGGAGAGGACCAGCTAGACCTAGGAGAATTCCTAGTCTCAGTAAAGGAACTAGTCCATGACTACGATTCACTTACTAGGACTGTGATCCAGGGCAAACCTATAGAAGAAGTGGTAGCAAGCCTCGAAGAAGAGAGAAGAGCAATCAGGAGAGCGCTAGAAGGAATAATTGCCTACAACCACGAGCAAAGGGCTAGAAAGCTACAGCAAGACATAGATATGTATGAGGCTAGAAGGGTGCTAGACCTAGCTAGGGCAGCCAAATCTGGACCGAATGAAGAGAGGGAACAGGCAGCAGAGGCTGACATTACATTGAGCGAACTTGTAGCCAAGTGACTCATGGACAATACGTCTGTTGAGCAGAGTGCTACAGCCCTAGCCACCTCACTACTCTTGGGATTGGGAGTCATGCAAGGGGCTAAAGGGCACGCTAGAATCCCTATCGTAGCAAAACAACTAGCGAAGTATGAGCCTAGCAATGACCCATACAGCTTCATGGAGCAGTTCGAGCAAGTATGCAAAGAAAACGGTCTTACTAACCTTGCACAACGCTCTCAAGCTTTTGGCCTGTGCTTAGGCGATAAGGGGAGAATTTGGTATTCTAGCCTCGATGACGCAGAACGTACAAACTTTTCTCGCCTTAAGGGCCTCTTCATTAAGAGATTCTCGCAGGCAGGGTATTCTGACAACCTCATCGTCCGGTTGATGAATATCAGCCAAAGGGAGAAGGAAGACATCAGGGACTACATCACTCATGTGCATAGCCTCTTCAAAAGGATCCCTGCCAATGAACGACCTACTGAGAGGGCAGTGTCTACAGTATTCATGAATGGAATTCAGAGTGAGGAGCTCTACAGGGCTTTGGCCAATAACTCTACCTTGCAACGAGACGTGCTAGCTAGAGTTTTCAAAGAGGCAATACATGTAGATGATCAGCTTAAGGAACGAAGCATGAGGACTACCAGCCGAGAAAGTGCAAATCAGAGGGATCCAGAGAGATCAACTATTTCAGGAGAAAAAGCAACCGCTAGTGTGCAGGAAAAGGGAAAGAGTATGGAGCAAGGCCACGAGATGGCGGAGATGAGAATGAAGATTGCACGACTGCAGGAACTGATAAGGAAGCCTACGCGATCACATGTACAGTGTATATAATGTGGCGGCAATCACCTCCCAGCTGAATGCCAAGATCCTAGGTCTAGGCCATGCTCAAATTGTGGTAGATTCGGGCATGATGCATTGCATTGCAAGATGCCAAGGAGATTCCCATATGCACATCAATACAATCCTCCGTACTTAGGTAATAGACCACCCAATTTCTTTGGGAGGGGAGCCCAATTGGCACTCCCTGCACAAATGACTCAAGACATGTCGTACCTAGGCTGGAGATGAACCCAACAGGTATACCAAGACCACCAGGGCCTTTTGTAACCCACCCACCGAGCGATGCTCCAGTTCACTATGTGGAAGAGCCTAGTGAAGAGGAGACATATGTCAACCCATACATATCCTATGACAAGGAGGAAAACCCAATCCTGATGGACTATCGGCCGGTGCCGGTGATGGCATTAGGTAGAGGAAGAGGTAGAGGCTTTGGAGGGCCAAGCCAAGATCCAATCACATGCTGGACCTGCGGCCATCCAGGCCACATTTCATCACGTTGCCCAGAGAAGGAACAGGCTAACAAGGACAAAGCGGATCTCCGATGCACAGAATGTGGGATCACTCACCTGTTTCCTGATTGTCCTAGGCGGAAACCATCAGCCAGCTCTCCCAACATACCGTCAGTACCTCTGGGGCTGTTTGGAGTGGAAACCTTTGATAGTGAGGACACACCTATCCCACTACAGGTTATGATGCAAGCTCAAACAAGGTAGGCAGGTATCCCCTTGCCTGGACCAAGTAACCTTGACACAGCCTCAATAGGAAAGAAAAGCCGAAGGAGAAGGAAAAAGTGAACAGACGTGAAGATAACCCTTAAAACCAAGGAAGCCACGATGTTAGTGACAGGAAAGAAAGTCACGGATGCAGAGGCAGAGATCTCAGCCCTGAAGACAGCTGAGCTAGGGAGTGCCAAGGTAGGGGAATATCCCCATCCCAAATGGCAACTCGAAGCTATAGCCAAAGTCAAGGAGTGGGTCAAGGATGCCCAGGAGCACCTCAAGGACGCTGAACCCATACTAGAATATCCAATGGATGATTTTTCCAGCGTGAGCACACCAGTCTCACCCACAAAATCACAAACTAAAAGTGTATCCTTGCCATAGGGGGCAACTCAGCAGCAGCAAGGCCAAAGGGGGACTTACCAGGGCAGACAAAATGCATGGCCCAGGAGTGCTAGCCTTAGGGGAAGACAAGAGCCCAACAGTCTCCTTGCAACCTTGCTATCCACCCCAGTAACTCTAAGCGTAGAAGTCCTGCTTAGGCAGAATCCTTCTTTATGGCAAGAGTTAAAAGATTTGGTGGAGGGACACACAAGACTTACGGGTGCTGATCAGCAAGATCATGATGGAGTTGCGCAAATCCCAAGTCTAACTCTACACTCAACTCCTAAGTCATTGCACATCAATGCTTTCTGGGAAGGCGCTGAAATGCATGCAGTTCTACCTGTTCTAGCCTTAGGAGATATGACGCGGAAAGGAATTGTAGACACAGGTGCCGGTATTAGCGTGCTGAGTCATGCAATTTTAGAGGCATGGGAAAACCCTCCTGTAGAGACTACCAGGTTCAATGTCACGTTAGCAAATGGAATGAAGATAAGGCCATTCGGAGTCTTAAAGAACTAGCCAGTAAAGATTGCAGGTGTGTAGTTTTCCGTGAACTGGCCCTGAGGATGAGCGAGATTGGATGCACGTCTTGGCAACCATTGACCTACCATTCTCAGATGAGGACGAACTATATCGACAGGCTGCTAAAGCCGCAACCATGCCAATAGAGGAGTCAACTGTGCCACTCTGCATGATGGCAAGAAGCTCACTCAGCCCAAGGAAACCTGTCTCGTTCCATATCCCCAGCAATAAGCTAGAGCTTCAAGAAATCGTAGAGTATCTGATAGACACACTAAAGGGCAACTTGGCTGCCAACCTAAAGCCTCTACGTGATCTATTGACTAAGCCAGAATGGAAATGGACCAAAGTCCACGATCTGAATTTGTTATACAATTGGGCTTTAGTTACTGACGACAAGGAGACTGAAGAGGAAAGCTTAGGCAATGATGAACGGTCTGAAGAGCAAGGCTCTGACGACAAGGAATATGAGGACTGCCGCTCTACAGGAGATGAAAGTGAGGAAGAGATAGATACAGTAGAGTATGACACAGAAGGGAGAACGATAGAACAAATCAAGGCAGACTCGAGACCCAAGAAGGAAAAGAAAAATTGGAGTGAAAAAGGAGTCATGCGGATGGAGTATGATAGATCCTAGCTAGAACACATAGGAGCCATGGATTACGAGCAAGCCGGAGTAGCACGACCATGGGTAATCCCAGTGCTCAAGACGGATGCGCCTACTGAACTACGACTCCCTGGGGAAACTCCTTCCTCGAGTGAGGGATGCGAGTTTAACTCGGAGTCGGAAGTTAGCACTGAGAGTGATACCGAGATACCCCAACCCTCTAAGGTCAAACGTACAAAAGGGGACTTGCCAATCCACCTAAGACGCATGAGATTAAAGGAGGAGGCCAGGATGTGAGCGAAGGACTTAGAAGCAGAGAGGCAAAAGAAACCGTAGGATCTACCCAAATGGTTTACAAAATTTAAAAAGGGTGACAGAGTAGTGATACTGCTAGGTGCGAAGAGGCAAGGCCAAACTAGTGAACCGATCGAAGGACCCACCAAAGTCAAGGAAGTCAACTTGGCTGGGGAGGGCGAAAAGCCAAGACCTGTATTCATTGCAGACGATTTGACTGAGGATGAGGAGGCCAAACTTGTTGCAGTCTTGCAAGAGTATATTGATGTATTTGCCTGGACATTGGAAGAACTTAAAGGGGTCGACCCTAGGGTTGTGACTCATAATATTCCAATGGTCCCTGATGCAGTGCCAACAAAGCAATGACCTTACCCCATGAATCCCAAACATGCCCATGCAGTAAAAGAGGAGATTGATAAGCTTATGAAGGCGGGATTCATATATGAGATTTAGCACATGGACTGGGTATCACTGATTGTGATCGTGATGAAGAAGAATAGAAAAATCCGAGTGTGTGTTAATTACAAGAAAGTTAATGCCGCTACGAAGAGGGATAACTACCCTTTACCATAGACCGAGCACATGCTTGAGAGGGTAGCAAGTAAAGAGACCTACAGTTTTCTGGACGGCTTCTCGGGCTACAATCAAGTGCAAGTGCACCCCGATGACAGGCACAAGACTACCTTCACCATGGAATGGGGTGTATTCACCTACATTGTCATGCCCTTTGGGCTGATGAATGTGCCTGCGACTTTCCAACACTTAATGTGCACTATCTTCAAAGATATGCTTAGGCACAAACTAGAGGTGTTTGTAGATGACTTATGCATACACTCTAGTTGGGCCGAACACTTAGAGAAATTGAGAGCTATCTTTGAACGGTGTCGGTTATACAACCTCTCGTTGAACCCCTTGAAGTGCCAGTTCTGGGTGAAACACGGATGTATCCTAGGGCACGTGGTGTCAAAGAATGGCATCGCCATGGACTTTTCAAAATTCAGAGTCATTGTCGACCTTCCGCCACCCAATAACTACAAGGGAGTTCAGTGTTTCTTAGGACATAATGGATACTATCATCGCTTTGTACTAAATTATGCACTAATTGCTAGACCATTGTACAAGCCGTTGATCCTGTTCGAGTGGACTGAGGAATGCCAGCGCGCATATAAAGAGTTGAAGAAGGCTCTTACCACTGCACCAATCATACGAGCCCCAGACTCGAACATAACATTTCATGTGCACATAGACGCCTCTAAGTTTGCTATTGGGGCCGTGCTATGCTAGCCTGGTGAATATAACTTAGACTATCCGGTGAGTTTTGCCAGCAGGCAGCTCACAGAGATCGAGATGAATTATTCCACCACAGAAAGGGAGGGGTTGGCCATGGTATTTGGTGTGAATAAATTTAGACATAATCTGTTGGCCACTCCCTTTGTCTTCTTTGTTGACCATCAAGCCTTGCTCTATCTTGTGAACAAGCCTTGCACTACAGGACGCATAGCTAGATGGTTACTTCTCCTATTGGAATTTGATTTCTTTGTGGTTGTACGCAAAGGAAAGCAGCATTACATGGCTGACCATATGTCCCGCATACCCACAGGAGAAGCCGCTGGACAATGCATACCTGATGATTTACCAGATGCTCATCTCTTTAACCTGTCTTGTGAGAGAGAATTGTTTAAAGATGATCTGACACCATATTGGGCCGATGATGTAGTTCAGGTGCTAGAGAATGGATTACCTGAGAGACCAATTGAGAAGGCCTGACTAAGGAGACTTATTTTGAAAATCCAACCATACCAATTGATAGCCGGCCAACTCTATAGGTTAGGACAAGACGGTTTGTTGCGCAGATGCGTGTGTGAGCACGAGATGCACAATGCATTGAAAGAAGCACATGGCGAAATCATTGGAGGACACTTTAGCGGGGATACAACAACCCGAAAGGTGTTGCAATCCCAAATATGGTGGCCCACCCTATTCCATGATGCTACTAAATTTGTGAAGCACTGCGACAAATGCCAAAGAACCAAGGTGCCCGTGCACAAAGATAAAATGGAGTTGACCCCTGCCATAGCCCAACAACCCTTTGAAAAATGGAGCATCGACTTCATTGGACCTATCAGTCTCGCGGCACAGTACTCTCAGGCTCGCTACATCATAGTGGCAACTGATTACCTAACGAAGTGGGCAGAGGCAAGAGCTACAAGGAAGAATGACACTAGAACCACTGCAAAGTTCTTGTGGGAGCAGGTCATTTCATGGTTTGGGTGTCCAATAGAATTAGTCAATGATCAGGGCACACACTTCATTAATGAGGTGATATCGCATCTGCTCTCTACTTTTCTAATCATTCATAGAAAATCCTCGCCCTATTACCCTCAGCCTAACAGACAAGCAGAATCCACCAATAAAATCCTAGTCAATGTACTCACAAAAGTGGTATCTACATCTCGAAGTGACTGGGACAACAAGTTAATGGTGGCCTTGTGGGCCTATCGTACGGCTTATAAAACAGCTATAGGCCAGATGCCCTTTAGGCTGACTTATGGAACGAAGGCCATTCTGCCCTTAGAGTTTTTTGTCCCTAGCTTAAGGATAGCAATGCAGGAGCACTGGGAGGGAAGAGATGCTTGGACAAATCGCTTGGTAGAGCTAGAACGTCTCACGAAAACCTGGCTCTTGGCCACCCAAGCGCTGATTTGTGAGAAAGTACGGAGGAAAATGTGGTTTGACAAGCATGTCAAACAATGCGACTTTGATCAGGGGGATCTCCTTCTGCTATACTCTGTGAAGGGTCACAAACAAAAAATGAAATTCCGTGGACTAGGACCTTTTCGAGTACATGCAATTAGTTGAAGGGGAAACGTTGAATTAGAGACGCTCGAAGGCGAAGGAATCAGCTTTTTCAATGGCAGACGCATAAAAAAATACTATCCTCCTTCCCACCCATTGCATGAGCCACCTATGTTGGAAGCCCCTATCAACGTGTGCATGGCTACTATTACGGAAATAACAGATCAACGTGAAGAAGCAGTGGCACTCCCCTACTTACGAATCACTGTCACTGCGGAAAAGACCTATTCTTTTGATGCTTTAATTGACGAAGGTGTCGATTACAATATCTTAACGCATTACCATTGGACACGCATTGGTCAACCTAAACTGCAGCTCACCAACGCCAAACTCACCCCATTTGGGGGCAATTCTTACATGCTCTTAGGGAAGTGCAAAGTGGTCATTTCTATTGAGTCTAACCATATACCAGCTTTCTTTCACGTGTTGCCTAACACAAAAGGGGCCGGTAATATGTCACTATTAGGTCGTACTTTTAAGAAGCGGACTAATTGTAATGTGGATTATAATTTACATCGCATCCATCTTGCTCTAGGCAATGTGCGCATAGTGACGACTTTCAACAAGGGCTATTCTAACCCTTTTAACATTGTGAAGCCATCGGTAGAAATCACTACGACCGCACTTATGCTCAAGTCTACACAGAAGGACACTAAGGTCTCACACCAAGCTCTAGACCCTAGACCCAAACCCACCAAGAGTGCTCATAAGGCCAAGGAGTTTAAGCTTATATGGGTGCCAAAGCGGCAAAGACCACCTCTGGGTAGACCACCCAAACATGCTTCTAAACGCCAAAACAATCAGTCGACCTAAGAGGCAATTTGGACGCTATCAACGTAGACACACAACCACACCGCGATGGATCCCCAAAGATCTCTTGCAAGCGCAAGGCTATTATGAAGGCAGCCCCTGGATTTGGGTGCCTAAGAATGGCAAGTCTAAAGGCTCATCTCCAAGCAACCTCACTCCAGTAAGAGAGGCTTGCAAACATAGCGCCCGGGCCGTAGAGTTAGCAAACCACTGCCGGCTGTGACTAATAAGTCCCAGCTAATTTATCGACCAAAGCACTCGCTAAAAGCCTCAAGCTTACCTCACTCAAAAGAGTTGAATACTTCCGTGACTATGCACTCAGAACCTAGCACAACTTCCATGCCAACAGAGCTTCCTACATCACTTCAAAGTGCTTCGAAGTGCAAAGCCACACCCATGACACCTGCAATGGAGTCACTGCTGTCCAGCTCAATTGCACCATCACCACCAACAGGTCTTAGGCCTTCCTATGCGGTACGATCTTTCCTTTCCTTGGCTAAAGACCTTGCTGAAACTTCGGGAGATGACCTTGTGACCTACATTAAGGTGTTAGACCACACTTTCACCACATTTGCTAGGAGTTATGAGCGGTTGGACCTAGGTCTTCTTGATGAACCACTTGCTTTAGTAGAATCACTCACTTATCCTCATGTCGGTCACCTAACATGCCAGTGAATAATATATTACCACATCACCAAGACACATATTGGTTACAAGCTCATGTAGAGCTTGACATCTCAATATTTTCTTCCTAACATTGCATCCTCATGGCAAAGTGTATACCATATTCAGGAAGCAAGTGATCAAGCTATAAAGTTGTTTTAAGTTGTCAATAACACATGAGTTCTTGATGATTATAGTTGATAGATAAGAAGAAAGGATTCGACATGCTTTTAACTACTTTTGTGGTATCTCTTGGCCTAGTCCGTCCAAGACTATGAGATTTTTGTGAAAGAGATACTCATGTTTCTCCAATCTAAAGTGCCATTAAGAAGTGAGAAATGGCATATCGATATCAACCAATCCTAAATCTATCATTGCAAATAGTTTGGCAAAGGTACCAAATATAGAGTGCAATTATAGAAAACAATCACAGTGATGGGATTTTTAGTAAGATGGACAATTCCTTACAGCCATTTTGTAACTATAACAACAGTCCTACAACACTCTTTGGACAGTTGGAAAAGGAGGTCTATACTTGCTCATTTAATAGGGGAAGTTTTTAGGCATTGGCAAGGATCTCATTTTCTGACAGTGTATGGTCATTATTTGAGTAGTGGTCAAGTCCCAAGGTTAGTAGATGGATTCATCCTATATGAAGCGAGAGGAAAAGATGTAAAAATTACACGGCGCAGCGAACAGAATCTGAGAAAGAGATAGAGAGTACACAATAGATAAGAGGAGAATCAGTAAATTCTTTAGCTCCAAACAATTGATACAAAGATGGCTCTGTCCACCAGTGCGCTTCCACTGTGTGAAGCTTAGATAGTGATCTAGACAAAAGATAGGTGAAGAGCTTAAGGCTAGCTGGAACAACAACTCTGACTGGGTGAAAGATGAATGATAGATGGCTGTGAAGGGGTTTAGCTTTTATAGCCCGCGAAGGCCGTTAGGTCGGCCTGATCGACCTACCATATGAGCCTCCACTAGTCGGCCAGGGAATATTCCAGGGAATATTCCCTTTACCATCAACCACTCCATCTAACCCAAAGATTAGACCCACAACGGTTACCTTTTTTCCATCCGGTCACATAGACCTCATCTGATATACAAGTCAGGACTCAACCAATGTCCGGGCTCACATTTGGCTTCTCCTCATAATGGGGGCCTTACAACTTTGAGCACCATGGATCATTGGTGGCACCTAATGAGGGCGGGGCATTGATCATATCTAACACCCCCCCTCAATGTCCACCCATAGGTGAACTATCTCCTCGGCCCAATGCCGAGTCTTTGAAGATGAACTTGAATTAGATCCTTCGTAAGTGCTTTGGTGAAGATATTTGCTTCATTCTCCTCTATTGGACAATAGACCAGTTCCACTATCCCATCCTCCATGAAATCACACACATAGTGATACTGGATCTCTATATGTTTGGTGCGTGCATGAAACACTGGATTTTTGGCAATGGCGATGCAACTCTGATTGTCACATCTCAGCGCAGCTGGTTCTTCATCCTGCACTCCCATATGCCATAGAATCCTTCTCAACCATACTGCTTCATATGCGGCAAAACAAGCTACCTTGTACTATGCTTCGGTAGCAGATAATGCCACTGTTGGTTGCTTCTTACTGATCCAAGAGAAAATTCCTGAACCCAAAAAGAAACAATAACCAGAAACTGACTTCCTGGAATCACTGTCTCCTGCCCAATCTGAGTCACAGTTCCCCACAAGAGAAGTTTCGAAACCGTATGTGATACCATAGTCAAGAGTTTCCTTCAAGTATTTGAGCACCCGCATCCCAGCCTTCCAGTGACTCTCATGAGGTTTGTTTGAGAATCTGCTCAAAACACCAACAGCAAAACTGATATCTGGTCTGGTGTTACACAAGTAGATCAGAGTGCCAACCAACCTCCTATACCTCCCAATGTCTGCTAGTGCTGATGTATCCTCGACGGATAACTTTGCATTCATCTCCATAGGTGTAGCTATCTCCTTGCACTCGGTCATGCCAAATGCCTTCAAGATCTCCCATGCATACTTCTTTTGAGAGATGAAGATCTTTCCTGGCTCTTGCCAGACTTCAATCCCCAAACAATAGTACAACAAGCCCAAGTCTGTCATTTTAAACTCAGAACTCAAAGCCTTTCGAGTTTGGTTGATCATATCTTCATAGTCACCTGTAATAAGAAGGTCGTCCACATATAGGACAATCACTATAGACTTTTTACCATCCTTGTAAACATACAAGTTATCATTTGAGACATATCTTTTGAAGTTTAGGTTTAAAAAGAACTTATCTATCCACCGGTACCATGCTCTGGGGGCATGTTTCAGTCCATACAATGCCTTCTTCAGCTTACACACTTTTTTCTCTGAATGGGGGGGCCTCAAACCCTGGTGGCTGAGCCACGTACACCTCCTCCTTGAGGTCACCATTTAAGAACACTGACTTAACATCCATTTGGTACACTGGCCACTTCTTGTGGGCAGCCACTACAAGTACTGCGCGAATAGTGGTCATTCTAGCAGTTGGGGCAAATGAATCTTGAAAATCAAACCCTTCAACTTGTGAAAATCCTTGGGCAACTAGTCTAGATTTGTACTTTTCTAAGGTACCATCAGCCTTGTACTTTACCTTCCAGATCCACTTGGTGCCAATAATCTTCCGCTTTGCTGGTCGATCCACTAGCTCCCGAGTGTCATTCTTCATTATGATGTCATACTCCGCTTGCATAGCAGCCTTCCATGATGGATCTGCAAGTGCTTCTTCTAAGTCAGTTGGCTCCTTTACTTCTCTCATAATCTCAACCATCAAGCCCATATTAACTATGTGAGCAGAAGCCCTTCTTTGCTCCTCTATTCTCTGAGACCTCCTTGGTCCGTCTGTCTTCTCCTCAATAGATGCAAGCATAGGATTATTGTGGTCATAGAGCTGCTTCACCCAGCGCGGCAATGGCTTTTCCAGTGGGGTGATGCCAGGTTGGTGAACCTTTTCCTCATCATCTAAAGATGATGCTTCCTTCTCCTTAAGGATAGGGACAGCTCTCGGGACAGGTTCATAGTGGACTACTTCTTCGCTTGATGATAAAGTGGAAGAACTTTCCTTCTCCTCCTCTACTGTATGCAGCTCCTCCTTGAACACCACATCACGGGTCACGATGATCTTCTTTGTCTCTTGGTCATATAATTTGTAAGCCTTCTGCTCATCACTATAACCCAAGAAGATACATTTTCTGCTTTTTGGTTTTAACTTGTTTCTCTTCTCATCTGGAACATGTGCATAACATTCACATCCAAAAATTCTGAAATGTGAGACAGATAGTTTCTTACTAGTGTAAGCCTCATGAGGTGTTTTTCCCTTGAGGGCCTTTGTGTAGCTCTGATTTAGAATGTAGACTGCAGTATTAACAGCTTCAACCCAAAAATGGTTAGGCAATCCCTTGCCCTTTAGCATGCATCTTGCCATCTCCACAATGGTGCGATTCCTGCATTCCACAACACCGTTCTGCTGAGGTGTGTGAGGTATTGTCAATTGATGCTTGATCCCTTTGCTCTTGCAAAAGTCTTCAAACTCCTTTGAGTTGAACTCACCACCACCATGTGTTCTAAATTTCTTCACAATTTTCCATGTTTCATTCTCAACAAGTTTTAGCCATTCTTTAAACTTACCAAAAGCTTGAGCCTTATCACAAAGGAAGTACACCCACATCTTCCTACTGTAGTCATCGACAATCAACATAAAATAAGAAGATCCCCTCAAGGCTTGTGTAGGCATCTTACCACACAAGTTAGCATGCACCAACTCTAGAGGAGCCTGTGCTCTATTCTTGCTTTCTTGTGGAAATGCCTTTCTCTATTGTTTGCCCATCATACAAGCTTCACATGGTTCCTTCAATTCAGTTATTGTAGGTAGGTGAGCAACCATACATTTCTTTTGCACCTCCTTCAACATTGCATATCCGATGTGTCCAAACCTTTCATGCCAAATCTTACTTGTGCCCACTCCAGCGGTGGTTGTAAGAGCACTTAGCTCATACATGTTGTTCCTTCTTTCTCCTTTGCCAACAATTATGCCAACACTATCAAGAATTTCTGCACCTATCTTCTTGAACATTCATGACCAAGATCAGTTATGGTAGCACAACTGATAACAGATTTCTCCTGATTTCGGGAACATACAACACATTTGAAAGCTTTTTGACTTCACCATTTGTAGCAACAAAAGAAATAGTACCTATGCCTGCAGGAGGGCATTTAGCATCATTTCCAACTGTCACAGTGATGGATTCTTGTAGAGGCTGCATAGAACTGTATAGACCTTTCTTGTTGGTCATGTGATGGGAGGCCCCACTATCCAACACCCATGAGTCAGTGGTAGATTCTTCTTGCGCCGAGGAGCACACTTCCTCAATGGTCGCCATGAATAATTCCAACTCTGCTTCAGTCATATTGGCTGTCTCTTTCCCTTTACTTTTAAGGGTACCATTCTTTTCATCTGCCTTCTTGACACGACAATCTACAATTGTATGTCCTTTCTTCTTGCAGTAGAAGCACTCTCCTTGAAACTTCTTCTTGCCGCCCTTATTCTTTTTGTCACCATCATTTTTGGTGGAGGAACCACCTTTGCCTTTTGCATTGGCAGAGAATGCAACATCTCCATTGTTGCTTCCTTCTCGGGCTTTCAGCCTCAACTCCTCCTCCATCAATAATGCACAAAACTCCTCAAAAGTCAAAGCTTGAGGTCTCACCTGAGTATTAAGGGCAGTTACTAATCCATCAAACTTTTGTGGACAAATCCGAAGACACCTCCGAGCTAGCTCTTCGCTAGTCTTTTGTATCCCAGCGCCAGCCATCAGGTCGCGCAGATTCTTAATCCGAGTGATGAATGCTTCAACTGTCTCTCCTTCAGCAAACTTCTTTGCTGCTAGTGGATTCTCCAAGTTTTGAATCCTTGTTTGGTTTCATGTTTCATACTAACTCCTTAGTACATTCCAAGCCTCTGACGCTTTGGTTGTATGCTGAATCAAAGTCAGAACACTGTTAGAATAGCTTGTAACTAAGGCACACAATGCATCTGCATTCCATTGTTTCCAAGCTTGTAGAAGATCTACATTTGGAGGAATCATCACACTAGAATTTGATGGGTCGGGGGTAGGTTGTGATTCTACGTTAGTCCCCAGCACAGTCTCTAGAAGCTCATAAGAATCAAGGATAGTTGTAATTTTGAACTTCCACAAGGTGTAGTTTGTACCATCTAACTTGCCTTCGCTGAAGGTTGGTGGACGAATCCTCAGTGTTTGAATAGCCGATACAGCAGCACCACCTCCTGCACCGCTTCCTGATGCGGCAGAACCGCTTCTAAAAGTCGACATGGTTTCTCTTTGCTGCTGAAGCCTTTGCCTCTTGCACACTCTCCGATCTCTAGAGCCCCTTGGGCTCTGATACCATGTAAAAATTACACGGCACAATGAACAAAATCTGAGAAAGAGATAGAGAGTACATAACAAATAATAGGAGAATCAATGAATTCTTTAGCTCCAAACAATTGATACAAAGATGGCTCTGTCTACCCGTGTGCTTCCACTGTGTGAAGCTTAGATGGTGATCTAGACAGAAGATAGGTGAAGAGCTTAAGGCTAGCTCGAACAAAAACTCTGACTGGGTGAAAGATGAATGATAGATGGCTGTGAAGGGGTTTAGCTTTTATAGCCTGCGAAGGCCGTTAGGTCGGCCTAATCGACCTACCATATGAGCCTCCACTAGCCCCTTTTAACTCCCTTACCCTGCAACTCGATGCAATGTGCCTCGAGTTGCTACCAGCTTAAGCACTCCATCTAACCCAAAGATTAGACCCACAACGGTCACCTTTTTGCCATCCGATCACATAGTCCTCATCTGATATACAAGTTAGGACTCAACCAATGTCCGGGCTCACATTTGGCTTCTCCTCATAATGGGGGCCTTACAACTTTGAGCACCATGGATCATTGGTGGCACCTAATGAGGGTGGGGTATTGATCATATCTAACAAAAGAATGGAGGGGTAGAGAAAGAAGAGGTTGAGAAAGACCCCTAATCCTCACTTGTTATGAGTTTAGTATATGAACTCATAGCAAAACTAGTGGTTAGTAGTCATGGTGACTTTAGTTGATATGGATATAGTCAATGTAGCTAGTTTGTACATAGACATAGAACATTTCGGTACCAAAAGTTGGTGAGAGCCTTCATAATACCCCTTCTCTATTAGGAGGTTTTTTAGGATCCATTGCAATGTGATTTGTGGTTTATGATGAGGTTAGTGACATCCACATGGTTTTCTTTGCTCATGTTTCCATGGTGCACGATGTGAACAATGATGGAAAGGCTTTAGGTTTCCATTGTCTTTATGATGGGGTACTTATAGGAGATCTCTTGTGGGCTTGATTGATCAAAAGTTGGATTAAGAATAGTACGATTGTTGCAAGTGGTTGCCTAGACAAAGACCTCGGACACTGCATCTTATAGAGTATATAGGATACCACATAAGTTCAAATGAAAGAATATTTTGTTTGGTAAAATTTACAAGATTATATTTACAAAAGGGATTTAAAAGAAAGTAGTTTGAGTGAAGGTAGACTATGCTTCCTTTGGGAAAAATGTAGCAATTTCTCATGTATCTTCTAATTGTAAGGAAATGCGGTTGTTTATATAATTGACATCGCAGTTGGTGGTATTGAATTGGAAAGTATACCTTAGAATAATTTCATTATTGACTCCTTCAGTATTGGGAAGAACATATGATAGAAGTAGTGAAAGAGGTAGAGCAAGAAAGGAAGCACAAATGGAAGCAAGAAAGAAGTAAGAGCTATGGATATTCAAGCTAGAGAGAGCAAGACTGTATGTGAGAACTCCAATAGTCACAATGTATGACCTACCTTCCCTTTAAATTTTATTTTTCACCTAAATAATAAAGAATAAAGTTGTAATAATGGGTGGCCGCCACTTATAGTGTATAGGTGTGCAACAATAAGTCCAAGTAAATGTAGGTAGCTAGGCACAAGTGGCATTTAATCCCCCCAAAAACCTTCCACTTGAAGGTGAATGTGCCTAAGTGTGGAGAAAATAAGAAAAAGGTGACAAAGTACAAAGTGTATATAAAAGTACAATAGGATGAGTAATAAACATCATCCTATCTTACATTCATCATCTTCTTAAGGAAGGCATAGTGTTCCATTAGGAGACTTTTAATGAGAAAATCAGTAGGATTCTTGTCAATCATGAACTTGACAAGCTCTATTTACTTGTCCTCAACCAGCTCTTTGATGAAGTGATAACGAATCTCAATGTGCTTAGTCTTCACATGAAAGATCAAATTACATGCCAATTGAATGACACTCATAGAGTCGGAATGCAATGTAGGAGTGATAGTCATACCAAGGCCTATAACCATAGGGTCTCCTTGTAAGTCTTAGTGGTTAAAATGAAGATAATATTTTTTTACATCATGGATATACAAGAAACAACATCTCCAGTGTAAAGGTGAACACATAGCTAGAGGTAGACTTTCTTTTGATAGATATCCTATATAATTAGAGTATGTACAACCCACAATTCTAGTATCCTGGCCACCATAACAAATGCACCCTTCATGTTGTCCCAATGTCACCTGCTAGGTGTCACCATATAATGAGCCATAACCCCCATTGCAAATGCTATTTCAAGTCTAATGGCTATCATGGCATACATCAAGCTGCTCACCATAGATGCATATGGGATCTTGGCCATCTCGGTCTTCTCATCATCTAATCTCGAGTAAGTTACTGATGAATATATGTATACATCACGTTGTCGTGCTGCTACGTGCACACCGTGTAAAAAAAATCTAGAGTGTGGCTTCCTTTTAGATTTAGAGAGCCAATGCCATTTTAGACATTAGTGTTAGTATCCATGGTTCAAAAATACTAGATTTTAGTCAATTTTTAATATTCTAGATATTATATCTTATAAAAAAAATCTACAAAACTATAAAAAACTTCTAATGACATGTAAAAGAAAGCATGTAGCTTTCAGCTAATTTGAGAGGATTTTATGTAAAAAGAGAGATTAGCAAAATCGCTCGACGCGCGATCGCTGTTTTCAGGCAATGAACAACACTCCGAAAGTGGGAGATGAAGAAGGTGATCTAGCAGGATTCTGGTAAGGTATCCTGGTATTTAACCCCCCTTTCGGAGCCATTGGAAGTATTAGATTGGTGATCTAAGGAGCATAGAGGAAGGTATTATTTTGTACACGTTTTTGTCTATTAGAGTTATATTTTCTCATAATGCTGAAAGAAATTGACAGACTTCATCTCTATTAGTATTCTTATGTATTTTCTAATTCTTTTTTTTGAAGTATTCTTCTACATCTTCAATCTCTTCGAACCCCTTCTCTTCCATCTACTCCTCTCCTTGAATCTACCTTCAGCGTGCTGTCACTTATCTTCAAGAACTTGGCTTGAAACTTTCAACCCTTCTCTTATCTCTACCATCTGTGGAGTTTAAGCTCTTGAACCCCCATATATTCTTCTCTTGCCAAACCCCTGTGGTGACCTTCAACCCTATGCGTTGTGACATTGGTGAACCCGACATGAAGGTCGGTGTAAGAGAACTCCAAGATGGGAGATTCTTTAGGAGATACTCTACAACAATTGGTGTGCATACTGCAGCAGACTCAACAACAACAAATCCAAATGTTACAACAACAACAACAACAACAACAACAACAACAACAACAAAGGCAAGAATAAGAGAAGATTGATTCCACAGCTATCAAGGCCCTAGAAGAAGTTGGGCGTGAATTAAAACAATTTAATGGAAAAAATATCTTTGTTTTCATTCATTGTATGTTGAGAAAATGCTCTTCTTTGGTGTACTGCAGCATGCATGGAGCTGTTATTTTGCTAGACTAGCCAAGCATGGTCTTCAAGAAAGAATCCATGGTCTTTTCCAACAAGATGCAGATTGGACTGCATTCAAAAAATCCCTACGTGAAGAATTCTTCTTAGAAGACTCTGGCCTTATGTCGAAGAAAAGTTTCACTGAATGGGTTGAAAAGCAGCAAAGGTTTAGCTACAACAGCTCTATACCATGAATTTGAAAGTAAATTTGGACAACTTGATGCTGAAGACCAACAAAGTATGGAAGGTCAGAAGATTGAATTATTCCTTAAGGCTGCAGATCCCATTGTGCAAGAAAAGCTTGTTGATCGCCTACTAGAAGATGCTACCTCCGAATCAGGATTCAAGACTGCATGGACAGATGTTACTAATGCAGTTAACATGATTGGTCGAAGAGAGCAGATGCGACTAAGATTGGGCTCTACTTCAACTTCAACAACTCCATTGATGGAGCTTATTCCACCTTCAAAATCCCCTATTCCTTTGAATTAATCCTTAAGGTTGCAGATCCCATTTTGCAAGGAAAGCTTGTTGATCGCCTAGAAGATGCTACCTCCGAATCAGGATTCAAGACTGCATGGACAGATGTTACTGATGCAGTTAACATGATTGCTCGAAGAGAGCAGATGCGACTAAGATTGGGCTCTACTTTAACTTCAACAACTCCATTGATGGAGCTTGTTCCACCTTCAAAATCCCCTATTCCTTTGACTAATCAACCAACTCTTTCTTCTTCTATTACTTCTAAAAATAATATCATGGATGAACTTATTAAAAGCATGCGTGATCTTCATTTGAATCTTACAGAAATTAGTTCCAAAGTAGAGAAGTTGGATGTCAAAGTTGAAGAACGGGGACGATCATCAACTCAAAGACCCATGAGAGAAGGCTTTAAGAGGCATTGTATTTGGTGTGATAGCCAACAACATGACAAGAGGGAGTGTTCTGCCTTCCGTGAGGTTGAAGCATAGAAGCTCGTCTTTTGGAAAGATAGAAAAATCCATACAGCTAAAACTAGTCTTCCACTGAGCCAAATTTTGGCAATGGTGGAATGAAGAAAAGATTAGAAGATTTAGCTGTAAAGAATGCCTATTCAGCAATTGATGCATCTACCTATGGGCTAGAAATTGAGCCAACTAAATCAAGTTTGTAAGCATGTAAAGCTAATGTGCAATCTAAAGTATGAATGCAGGCACTAGATCAAATGGAACGTGGTAAAGCAGCCAAAGAAGATTTGTCTAACGCGAGTCAGTGCATTCGAGGAATAGCTAGTTGGAAAGAACTGGTAGATTCTTTTTTTGCATTTGCACATTTGGCTGACGTCAATCATAAAGAAGTCTTGATTGAAGAAAAGAGAAGAAGAGAAGATGAACCAAGGCCTTCCTCTTCTAGCCCTCCAAAATGGGTAACTAGAAGAACGCCTGAACAACCAAAGCTTGCTAAAAATATAACGCTAGATCAAGAGATGGAAGATGCGCCACAAACAAAGAAGACCAAAGGAAATAAGAAAGGCAAGTAGCCAGGCTACAAATTGCAGTCTGACATAGAATTTGCAACCGATCTCAAACGAGTCCTAGAAGAACGAATTCTAGGAAGCAAAATTGAATTCACCTTAGGCGAAATTCTTGGAATTGCCAAATGTGAATTCCATGATCAAAAGGAAAAGACAATATGTTGGTGATGAAGCTGAAGAAATAGTGCATGATTTTTACAAGTTCTTCGAGCTTTTGTGCAGGATGAAGAGAAGCTGACTTCACAAGGAATTCATCTTGAAGCAGTTAAAGAATTAATTGCAGCAATTGAAGCTGAAGATAAAGAAAACATGAATGTAAAAATTAAAGAATTGAAAGATGAAAATGTAATGGTCAGCTGGTCCAAACCAGTTGGGTAGCCCACCTCTCAAAAAGAAGGTCATCTACAGTACATGTATGAGGAGGAAGAGGCTCGGTTCATTCCAAGCAGTCACTACTCCCATACGCATTGGGCAAGAGCAACAATGGAGACAATCGCCAAAATTGGAGAAAAAGAAACACCATGTATTGCACTCTTAGACCATGGCTCGGAGATAAACGTCATGGCAAGGAGTCTCTATGAAAGTGGCAGATGCCCCATAGATGTTGATCCAGGATGGTGAATGAGAGCTGCAAACAACTCTTCTGGAGAGTTATATGCGGCATGTCCTAATGTGCAGGTAACTATTGGAGACATAAAAGATAATTTTTACTTTTTTGTTCAAGACTCTTGTAGTTACCCTATCATTCTTGGAAAACCTTACATTTCTGAAGTCCTCTTGGAAACAAAAGCTCTTGATGATGGTTCTTCCTATGCTCGAATCCGAAGTAAGGATAATAAACGAGCTGCCCAATTTCTTATTGTGTGTTAACTATCATCAAAATAGAGATCGACTGTGTGATTATCCTGTGCCTCATAATGCCCGAGAATTCAAGGGTTTTTGGGCTGCACTACTATAAAAGAAGGCTATGGTAGTGTATCATGTAAAAAGATTGAACCTCCTTATGCTACAAAAACTATCTCTCTAGAAAATTTGAATGTATGTATAACCAATAGTATGGGCTGTGTGACGAAGGAAATTCGGTATGGCAGCCTCTATAGTATGCCAAACTCCCTTCCGTCACAAAGTGAATGAGGTAAGGGCACCACCTAATCATGGAAGAGCGGACTAGGACGCTATACAAGAGGGAGAGGAGCTTGTGAGGGAGAAGAGAGGAAAACTAAGAGAGAGAGAGAGAGAGAGAGAGAGAGAGAGAGAAAACTACAAAAAATAGATGAATCAATAAAACTTAAGAGGGCATAAGAGATGGAGAACCCTCAAGACATAACTAATATACACAATATGGACACCAATAGCATGGGCTTATTACACTGTAGAGCATGCATAAGCTATAGTAAGGGAATGAACTGCATAAGCTCATGAGAGAGAATGGGGAAGGCTCAATAGGGCTAAAGAAGGCCTCTTGGCTCTCTCTTGCAAATTACAAAGGAGAAGACCTCTTTATATAAGCCTTGAGGGTGTTTAGGGAGGAGGTTGAGATAGAATAGGAATTAACACCACCAAAGCTGCATTAAGGTAGTTCCACCAATGTAGAAGCTCCATCTAGATGTTTTGTTGACCAATTTTGTACTTAATCAAGTTCCATCATAGGTGAGTTGTCTCCATTTTCCCCCCCATAGCTTGAGTCCAAGAGCTCTCCTATAAAAAAATATAGAGAATCTTCATAAAATAAGATCATATCTAGCAATAATGGAGAGAGAGTAGTGAGAATTCATACATTACTATTACAATTAAGAATGATTTGAGGGTGATTTAGGAGGGGAATTCTAATGGTTTATTAGCTTGAGAGAGAGGAGAAGATAGGGAAAAGGATTGGGAGTCTAATGAATGATGTTTTATGGAAGTGTTAAGTGTGGGGAAGAAAGTGTGGGTGTGTATAAAATTGGGAGGTGCTCTCCACCGCAGTTGGAAAAAGTTGGCATCCACCATTTTGGCCATATCTCCTGACTCATAGCTCCAAAAAACTATAAAAAAATACCAGCTAAAACTTCAGCTCACGTGCTACAACTTTCATGTTGAAAAGTGTTTTTGGATTGGAGTGAAATTATTTTTAAAAAATCCTACAAAATCATGTGCCTGATTTTTCTTCCACTAATGCTTCCAAGAAGGGTCCCATTTGTTTGAATTATCATAAGGCTTCAAAGCCATGACATTATGAGCCTCACATACCCTTTAGATGGCTCCAAATCCATTTCATATCTTTTCTTTTCACATTACACATTTTCCCTTCACCTTCCTTCATCGATCTTTACTCTTCACCCCCCTTGGTAAACTGGTCCATGAAATATTTCCATCCAGTGGATTTCCCAAGAGGTTGTTCCCACCCTCTTCTTTATTTCAAACCTCCAAATGTATAAAAAATCAACAAAGTGTTAGACAAATATTTTTTTGTGATTTTCTCGGATCATATAGCCCCCCCAACCTGACTAGAGGTATTTATGCCTCTAAACACTCTTTGGTATCTTGAGCTGACCCCACCCTGATGTGATAGGGTTTTAAGCGCCATCCATTTACCCTGGTCTTGTTCACTTTTCCCTCAATGTCTTGAAGTTTGTAGGAGCCATTGTTGAATTTTTTTGTGACCCAAAACGGTCCCTTCCACCGGTAGAGAAATTTGCCATCCTTTCCTTTATCATAGTGATTTTCATATCGAAGCACTAAAGATCCCTCCGTGATGTTTTTATCTATTAGCTTCTTATTGAACTTTTCTCTACGCTTCTCAGCTTCTTGGGAGTAGTGGTTGATGGCTTCTTCACGATCCAATTGTAGCCTCTCTAGGTCCAGTAATCTTTGATGTAACTTCTCCTTTTGAGAGCCTACTGTGCCACCTAATATGCAAAGGCTAGCTAATTTTACCTCAATAGGCAAAAGAGCCTCTTGTCCATAAACTAGATGAAAAGTGTGAACCCTAACATGGTTTTGAAGGAGGTTCTATAAGCCTATAGAGCTCCACTAAGGTGCTTGTCCCAATCCCAAGGCCTTGAATGTACCTGTTTGCTGATGATTTTACAAATCATTCCATTTACCTTCTCCACCAATCCATTGCATTGAGGGTAGTAAGGGGTAGAGTGTCGTCGTTGAATATTTAGCTTTTGCATGAGTTCACCCACCACATTAGCTCTAAACCCTGGTCCTCTATCTGATAGTATTTGAAGAGGGGTACCAAACCTACAACAAATGTGGTCAAAGATGAATTTACTCACTTCTTTAGTAGTGATTCTTCTAGTTGGCATAGCCTCGGCCCATCTAGTCATGTAATCTACCCCCATGATAATATAATATTTTCTTGATGGAGTGCATGGTAGAGGCCCTATGGCATCAATTTCCCACTTCTCAAAGGGTCCATAGACCTTGATTGGGGTTTGGGGTTTTGCTATGAGCTGTCGTGGTCCTGATTTCTGACATTCTTCACATGTTTGACACCAACATTTGACATCTCGGTGTAGAGTGGGCCAAGTAAAGCTAGCTTGTAGAATATTTCTACTTGTGATGTCGTATGCAAAGTGGCCTCCACACAAATCATCATGGCAAGCTTTTAAGTTTTCTTGAATTTTTTACTCTGAAGGCACTTTCCTAAGCACACCATCCTTACCAAGACAATACAAACTATAATTTACCATGTGATATCTTGTAGCCTTCCGAGCTAGCCACTGTCTTTCTCCCTTAGTTAGGTGTTTGGGAGCTTCTCCTTGCTCTAAGAGGTGTAGAATATCTTCTAAGTCTTCCTTGCCTTGCTGAAGTGGGGGTTTGATAGCCATTGCTCCCACCATTGACTCATTTAGCCTTGATGATGCTAGATGGTCGGCATCCTTGTTTTGGTCTCTTGGCACATGATGTACTTGTGCCTCCCTAAATCTTCTCATAAGAGATTTGGCCTCTCTCATTTTACCAGAGAGGTTTGTATTTTTTCATGCCCATGTACCTTGCATTTGCCTTACCAATAGCATGGATTCTCCAAAAGCATTCAACCTCTCGATTGAATTACTAAGACACCAACAAAGACCATGGATTAAAGCTTGATATTCTGCCTCATTGTTAGAGTGGACACCTTCCAAGATGATTCCTTCACCATAGATTTTCTCTTCTAAAGGAGAGAAAACAACAATGCATGCGGCTGCCTTATCCTTAGTTCTCTTGTATGCACCATCAAAGTAGAGGCTATAAGAATCTACAAGAGTCTTTATGGATGGGGGTGGTGGAAGGTCCTTTCTTTTCACACTGAGATTTTTCTCATAGCACCTATTTGTCAAAATATTAGCTCAGCATGCTCAAGTAGTTTTTTCAACCTGCACTGTATAATCAAACTCTTGAAGTTGGACCACCCACTTCGATATTTTGTCAGAGATTTCCATATGTTGTAGTGCATAGGGAAACATATCCTCCACAGTGATGATCACAAACCTCTTTGGAAGCAAATATGGCCGAAATTCGGTTACTGCAAACATGAGGGCCAACACTAGTTGTTCCATGGAGGCATAAGCCTTCTCTAAGGCTTTCATGAGGCGGCTGGCAAAATACACAGGCCTCATGAAGGATGTTTTTGGATCTTTTTGTAGGAGAGCGACACCAATGGCCTCTTCTCCCACGCTAGGGTTTACAAAGAATGTTTCTTCCCAACAGGGCTGGAGGATTATAGGAAGTGACCCCAACATTTTCTTTATCTCCTTACAATGTCATTCACTTTGTTCACTCCATACAAGTGTTTCTTGGAGTGTCAGTTGTGCTGCAGGGGATATATGGCCTGAGAGAGTAAGTGTATAAATCTACCCAAATATCTTAGCTTTTGTAAGAAGGAGACTAATTCTTTGATGGAGGTTGGGGAAGGTAGAGCTAGCAATGTTTCTACCTTTTTTGGATCTACCTCAATTCCTTCAATTGACACTACATGCCCTAGTAGTGTAACCTTGCTTTCCCTAATGTGATATTTATCCTTATTTAGTTGTCCGCACAACCTAGCTAAGTGAGTAAATCCTTCATCAACCTTGCGTAGATGTATGTTCCTTGAGCTGTAAATACAAAAGTCATCTATGAAAACCCTTATGGACTTACCAAAGTAAGATTGGAAGACCATATCGCTACTTCATTCAAGATTTCATCATGAAATGGGAGAGGGAAGTGGTTCCTCTTTGTTGCACCATTTAGTGGCTTGTAATCAATGCATACTTGCCACTTACCATTTTTCTTTCGACTCACTACTACTAGGGAGACCCATTCCGAATCTTCCACTGGGTATATGAATCCTACATTCAAGAGTCTCTTCACCTCCGTCAACAGTGCATCCTGTTGCACAAAACCTCAGATACATCCGTGTGCTCTGAAAAATCAAAGCAGCCGTTACCATCAATGGTTGCTTGCAACACTCAATCCACCGACAACAGAACTCGCATTGACCAATCAAGAGTGGATACAATGCTGTCACAACAGGGTGACAAATTTATACTAGTCACATCCAAGGAGAACCATGACGCAATGACAAAGCCTCAGGAGAAACATGGAAACCTTGAGAGCATAAGAAATCCTAGTGTTGACCAATCTTGCTCATTTAGGCCTGAGCCCCCAGCTATGCTAAAGCCTAGGCAAACTCCTAGAACCTTACATGAGATAGCAATCAAGCAAGCCCTCATTGAACATAGAAGTGTTGCAGAATGCTTAATTGAGTTGGATGCTAAGCTCAAGGTGTTTGCATGTGTCTACATCGTTGCGGACATGGGTGCATTCCCTAAGGAGTAGTTTGAAGAATATTTGCCATTTTCCCTATCCTGGAAAGAGCAAGAATATCTTAACGGGCACTATGATAGGCTCCTGTATGAACGCATGCAACTCACCTCTGACGAGGAAGCCGACGAACTACGCTTAACTGTAACATTCAATGATGTGCTTTGCCAATCAAATCTCTTAGAGATAGAGCAACTAAAGCGACAATCAGAGGGTCAAAGTCAATTTGAAGAACATTGGTTTGAAAGCCGTGTTATAATGGCCGAACTAGGAGCCCAAATTATGACAGTCTCAGTGGAGTGATTGGCCAAATGACGGTCTCAAAGAGACCCAACCTATGTGGCGCCAACTTCCTTTCGAGTGCTAACTGCCATTCGGGGTACGGACTTAGCTGAAACTAGCCAAGAGAAATCTTTAGTTGATAAGGTTCTCACTAAGGAGGAGCTACATGTTGCAAGTAGACTCGGACAAGGTACCATGATACTTGACATTGCAAAATACCTGATGTTATTAAGAAGGCTACCACGAGTACTGGATGCATGTGCCACACTTCAGTATGATCCCGAGTTCTACAATTGGTTTTTATCCTCGTGAAGTGACATGGATTCGTAAATATGTATGTAATAAACAATGACTTTTGTGACCCTGTATAGATAAGATCAATACACACAAGCAATGATAGTCAAGTGCAGGGAGAAGAGTTGGGTTGATAGGCTAAGCTCCTCAGGTCCTCCTCTCACCACACATTGAGAAGTCATGTGACCATTCCTGCCTCTAGGAAAAGGGCATGCAACCCTCATTATCGCCATACGAAGCTCTTACCAACATCTTTGATGGTGTAGATGGGGCACCGTCCCTTTCTATACACCTTTCCCCTATTTTGGTCTATCCTTCCAAGGATGAGCCTTGCTCCACTCCATGACAACCAGTCCACACAACTTAGCATAAGCCAAGATCTGCTAATGGCTGGAGGCAAAACGAACATCATCATGGGGGCCATCCCTCTACAACAAACACTGCATGCCTCACATCTCCCCTCCTCATCATGTGCGCTTGATAACCCACTGTATAATCCCTTTCATGTGAATAGTTTTATCTTGCCTCAAGGCCTAATCCTTGGTTCACATTTTGCAGGTCCCCCTACGGTAGCTGACATGAAGCACCCAGTGCAGCTGGCTTGCAAGGATACTATCCACTGTCGAAGGGAGCATGTAGCACAAGCTCCTCCGCCGGAACGCTACGTACCCACCCTTAAAAGGTATGCAAAGAAACAAGGCCCCAAGTAACACCGCCCCGGACATAGGTCAAAAAATCCCTAGGCTAGGGGAATAGAAGCTCAAGGGAGTGCATAGGGCATGGCAACACCTGTTGTGCGGGCCCCCACCAGACTCTCGGACACTAGGTGCTCGAAAAAGAGGAGAGGGTAGCTCGAGACAAGCAAGAGTACGATGCATTGTTCAAAAGCATTTGGAAATAGTTGCGGCCAGGGACTACACCATTCAAGTCCCAGCTGACATCTTTCCCACCCAGCCTTATAGGAGTTCCTCACCAGCAGAGTCTCAGTCGCCCGACCACCCAGACTTGGCCCACCTCGTACAAATAAAGTAGCCCCATGTTGTATAAAAGGCTTATCAAATGCTACCTGGCCATGACTTTTTGTCTTTAAGTGGTTAAGTGCTGACATGTTCCCCAATTGTACAAACTTTCCATATTTGAGTTTAATATATATCACGTCTTTAGCAAACGAAAAAGCTAATCAAGTGCAAGTGATAAGTATCTAAGCCAACACCATGGAATTCAGATAAGTGATGTCTCCTTGCCTTGCACTGGTTTATTATAGTTGCGGCATGTGCCATGCATGTACTCTCATGAAGTGATAAGTGGATGCAGGATGATGCAGGTCCTTGTGCGAAAGTGTCCAATGCCCAAGTCACTGCAAGACCACCGATCCCACAAAGAGCCGTGGCAAAGCCACGCTCTGAAAGAAAAAATCACCCGTGTGAGTACCCATGTCACATAGCCCAAAGCATGATCTTAATCACTTCCTCTTTCTAGGTTATGCTCTACGCTAGCAGGCACTCACATCAACTGTTACCCCAATTGTACCAATATTGCACGTTCCAAAGAGGATTTCAATATCTCAAGTGTATCTCCCCATCTCAAAGACTACTTCTCTAACAATGAGGCTAGGGCACAATCATCACTGTAATATCCATTTCCTGAGTCTTTGAAGCTTGACATTTTCCAACCCATTGAAAGGCTGATAGCCTCAACATATTGCAATGGTTGTACGCAGGCAAGTCCCAAAAAGAAAGAAATAAATAAATAAATAAAGCAAGAAAGAAAAAAGAACAAGAAAAATAAAACAAAAAGAAAATGAAAAAGAAAAGAAAAGAAAAGAAAAGAAAACAACGAAAAGATAAGAAGCACCCATGATCACAACACAGCACCTAGGGGTCCTCAAATTAGGCATACCCAGTGACCTTGGTTGGCTGGCTCCGTCCCTAGTCCCCTAGCCCTTTAACATCACCCACAACTGTTCAGGGCACATCACGGCCAGGACATATCCAGGGAGCTTGTCTCTCCTATGGTTAGACCTGTCACCTTGACCCATTCACACGATTCCCTCTTACACTCTGCCTTAATACCATTGCAATCAATTGTGGTAAGCACTGCACGAATGGCCATGAAAAGTACACCATCCTCATCAAGCAAGTCCAATAGCTCCCAGCTACCGAAAGTGCGGTATCCCAATGTTCAATTATGCTACGCCATGCAGTCACAATGCAAAGTATGCACAAGCACTCACATAATATCCGCATCGAAATATATACACAGTTTGGGTCCTCAAGTGCAAGACAATACTCTCAACTTACTTAGAGTTCGACCTGTCTCCCAAACTAATTGAACTATGTCTTGTGCACGATAGAGAAGACTGGCACTACCCCTAGGGAGAAATCACCTATGAGAGGTTTTCAATTGCAGGTATTGAAGACTCCAACGAAAGTGTCATTCACTCTCCATCAACATCGAACTCTGAATACTTATCCTTTATCATCCTGCAAGCCCACCAAACTCATCATGTGTAGAATCCCTAACAAACCAACACTTGTGCTAGCCAACAGTGCAATACCCAACAAAGAACAGTCCTACCACCAACTCCAGCAACCCTACCACCAGCCACCTAGGCCACCAATGTGCCCCCAACGACCTTCCTCCACACCACCACCAACACTTCTCCATGGGAACCACAGATGTCCCTTCCACCCACGTATTCAGTGTGCATGCCAAAGCCTGCTACCTAGGATGGTGAGTGCCGTGGGACTGGCACTCGTCTAGGAGGGGGTAATGTTAACCGTCAGACGAACAAGGTGGAAAATCTAGAAAAGCTAAAGTAGAAGAAGACAAAGGCCAAAGAAAAGTTGAACGGAAGATGAAGGCGTGCCAAGAAAAATCTAGAAATGCAAGAAGTACAGAAAAGTCCTAAATAAGGAAAAAGGCGCACAAGGAAAAGTGCAAGTCAATACTTTTGTAAAAGAGCGCAAGTGCATCATGATTTAATTTAAGGAGCGTCCGGGCTCTCACCGTGCAATTTGTAAATGTAGACGGGCGGTGGAAAGGAAGCTAGGAAGATAGAATGACAATGGGAAAAAGGGCCTAGGCCACAGCCGACCATGTAAAAGAGGGGATAAGCCCAAAAGGGATTTAGGGCTTTGTATATAAAGTTGAAAAAGGAAATGAGAAGCTCATTCTTGTGTGTGGCCAAAAGTGGCTCTCCTCCTCCTCTTCTTCTTCTTCTTCTTCTTGCTTGCTTGAGCTTGTGCTTGAGAGAGGGAGTGTGAGAGTGTGAGGGAGTGAGTGTGTGAGTGTGTGAGTGTGTGAGGGTGAGGGACTGGGGAGGAGAAGCTCTCCATCTTCCCCTCTCTTCTTCTCTTGTCTTGCTGGCGGCTATGGAGCTTGGAGCATGGAGCTTGAGGATGGAGCTTGCTTGAAGCTTGCACTTGGATCGTGGAGCTACCGGAGTGCGCAGGAGAGGAGGTAACTCGATCGGCATGGAGGTAAGCTCACTACACCCGTAGATATGGATGGTGCATCGGCTATGTGAGAGGTAGCCATTAGTGCTCGGCTTGGAACGCTTGAAACAATAAGCGGTCCGTGGGTCTTGGCAATTGAGTGAAAACTCCCACAGTTTGAATTATCATAAGGCTCCAAAGCCATGACATTATGAGCCTCACATGCCCTTTGCATGGCTCCAAATCCATTTCATGTATTTTCTTTTCACATTACACATTTTCCCTTCACCTTCCTCCATTGATCTTTACTCTTCACCCCCCTTGGTAAACCGGTCCATGAAATATTTCCATCTAATGATTTCTTGGATTTCCCAAGAGGTTGTTTCCACCCTCTTCTTTATTTCAAACCTCCAAATGTACAAAAAATCAACAAAGTGTTAGACAAATATTTTTTTGTGATTCTCTCAGATCATGCTGTTATAAGTCTCTTCCGGCCATGACTAAGGCTAAAAGAAAATATTTATGTCATGTAAAAAGGGAGCTGAAAACTTATGACATGATGGCTGAAAATGAAAATATTTTGGGCATGTTTTTTAGACTGATTACTACTGACACATTGGCTGAAATATATGCAACTGCTCATGTAGAAAATCAGGCAAAAAATCAGTCCACAAGGTTGAAGCGCAAGTGGAGACAAAATACAAGACGGTGGATAAGAAAGTCAAACCTGTGGGCAGTCCCACTGCCTCTTGAAAGCGAAGGGCTGGCTGATAGGGCAGCAAATTAGCCAAGTCTTCGTGATCTTTTCAATATTGGTCACAAGTTCACATCTGAGAGCATAAAAGAGCTCAAAATAGGTGAAAATTATTTCCTTTTGCTGATTGAAAAATACTCTTTTATGCAAATGCTAATGAAACATGGAAAAGCTTTTGCATTTCAACCAAGTGAAATAGGCTGTGTGGATCCAAATATTGTGGCTTCTATGGTCATTTTTACGGTCCCACATGTGCCTTGGAACCTCAATCCTATTCCTGTTCCAAGGGCGCATTTGCCCAAATTACTGGAACTTCTAAATGAAAAGATCAGAATGAAGATTTTAGAACCTTCTTTAGCACCCTACTCAAATCGATGGTTTACCGTGCCCAAGAAAAATGGATCTTTACAATTCATTCAAGATCTATAGCTTGTTAATCGTGTCACAATCCGAAATGTTGGTTCGGGTCCAATTGTTGATGAGTTTGTTGAAGCTTTTGCAGGTAGAGCAATTTATTCTATGGGCGACCTATATTCAGGATATGACCAATTTAAGCTTTCATTAGAAAGTCGAGACATTACCACAATGAAGACACCTCTTGGATTGGTCTGCATGTGCACTCTACCACAAGGTGCAACAAACTCCGTAGCCCATATGATGAATGCCATGCACAAAGTCTTAAGGGACTTTATTCCACAACTTACTCTTCCATTTCTTGATGGTGTACATATCAAGGGATGTGAAGTCAATGAAAAGAATGAGGAGCTTGGCAAAGATGGGTGCAAGACATTTGTAGTTAACCATATTCATGATTGTGACAGGATTTTGACAGGCTAGAAGAGGTACATCTTACCATTTCGCGAGCTAAGTCGATTTTTGGAGTAGAAGAAGTCCTAGTGGTCGGTCATCTATGTGGCCCCTATGGAAGCTAACCTTCTCCAATCAAGATAGATGCCATCAGCAAAATGCAAGATAAATGAATAAATGTTTCAAAGGTGAGGAGATTTCTTGGCGTATGTGTATTCTATTTCATATGGATACCACATTTTGCTCATGTAGCCGAAAATATTTATCAATTATTAAGAAAAGGCCAAAGATTCTCTTGGGGTAATGAGCATACTCTCACTATGCGTAAATTAAAGAAGCTGTTAATTTCAGCCCCCATTCTCAAAAGGGCTGATTATTCAAATGGTCAACCCATCATCCTTACTGTGGATACAAGTTCCATTTGGATAGGATGGGCTGTTAGCTAAGAGGGACTTGAAGGTAACAGGTATGCAATTCGTTTTGGAGCAAAAGTTCTCAATGAACATCAAAGAAGGTATGCACAAGTAAAAAGGGAATTGTGGGGAGTTGTAATAGCATTAAAGTGTGATCATGAATACTTTATAGGTGCTTCCGTAGTGGTAGAAATTGATTGTCTTCCACTCTTGGGCATGATTGCCAACTGATCTACACCCGACATTGCTATGCTAAGATGGATTGCATATATTAAATCTCACAAACCCGAATTAGAGCATAATGTAGGAAAGGCGAATCTAGTTGTTGACATGCTATCACGTGCAAGATATGATAATGAAGAAGAGATGATGGAAGAAGATGAAGGTGAAGAATCTATACTTGTTGAATTTCATTCCATAGAAAAATACCTTTTCAGTTATTGCATATACTGGTCCAAAGCTGAAAACAACACGATGGTCAACTAGAAGCCAGCATGATCATTGCATTGCTCAAGTTCTAGTTCATTTCCTTGAAGAAGATTGGCTGAAGATCGGCCAATATTTGAGCACAATGAAGAAGGAGACTTGGAGTGATAAGGAGTTCAAGCATATCAAGAGGAAAGCTTATGGCTTTTTTCTTAAAGAACGACATTTATGAAAGCACACAAAGAAGAAGAAAGGAGCGCCTCTCTGAGTTTTAGGTAACAAAAGATTGCAACAACAGGTAATGAAGAAATTTCATGAAAGCCTGTGGGCTGGCTAGAGAGGCATATGGGGAACCTTTAGTAAAGTCAAAGAAAAATATTGGTGGCACAACATGTATCGGGACATAGCACATTTTGTTGAAACCTGTTATGTGTGTCAAATGTATTCTATGGTTAAGCATCGAGATGGGTTACAACCGGCTTATCCCTTGTCTATACATTATAAATGGGTTATTGATCTTGTAACCATGCCTATAGGGATATGTAATATGTGGTATTTAGTGCTTGCAAGAGAGGATCTAACCAATCAAGTTGAAGGCAAAGCCTTAACAACCAAATCCACTCAAGCTGTTTGTCGTTTTTTTCTTGAAGAAGTGTTTTGTAGATATGGTTGTGTGGGTAAAGTAACTGTAGATAGAGGAGAGTTGGATGCTAATGAGGCACACAACTTCTTTGCTCAATTGGGTATTAAGTTGGCTTTAACATCAGCCTACAACCCTGAAGGCAATGGAAAGAGTGAGAGAGGTCATCAACCTATTCTCAAAGCTCTAGCAAAGTCTTGTAGAGGAAAGATCAAAGAATGAATGGCCTAAAATGCTACCTTTTGCATTATGGGCTAACCGGACTACTCACAGTTTAGTGACTTGCTATATGCCAACTAAATTTATGCATGGACAACAACAAATTATGCCAATTGAAAAATCTATTCTCACATGGAGTCTTCTACCTTGGGAATAAGGCATGAGTAGAGAAGAGTTGCTGACTTTGCACATATGGTAGCTAGAAAGAAGGCTTGAAGATGTTCAAGCAGCTATTGAGAAGCTAAAGACAGCAAGACTAAAGAACAAAAGAAGATTTGATAAGCGATGTTGACTTCGGCCAAGAGCAATTCAAGAAAATGACTGGGTGCTTGTCTATGACAGTAGCTTAGACAATCAATACAATGCTTCTAGGAAGATGGTGAAGCGTTGGTTTGGCACATATGTGGTAAAGGTCGTTCATGACAATGCCACATATTCATTCAAACGAAGGCAAAGTTCAACATATGAGCTAGAAGTCTTGAATATAATTTAAGAGCATGAAGACATAGAGGAAGAAGAAGAGGCAGAAGATGAAGACATTGACATGGCACAAGATACTTCTTCTAACATTGCACAGACCATTCTTTCTAATTGTGACCGATGCTAGCGGATCAGGAATAGGAGCCGTATTAATGCAAGACAACCATCCAATAGCATATTCTAGTTCTAAGCTGAAACCCTCTGAGCTCAAATATTCCACTTATGACAAGGAACTCTTAGCAGTTGTACAAGCATTAAAACAATGGAAGCATTATTTAATGAGTTCAGAATTCATGATAAAGACTGACCAGCAAAGCATTAGACATCTACTTAGCAAACCCCAAATTTCTGACTGTCATATCAAATGGGCTTCCTTCATTCAAAGTTTCCATCCTATCATTCAATACCAACCTGAAAAAGAAAATGTAGTTGCTGATGCATTGAGTAGAAGACCTGCAATTCATAATATTTCTATCATATCTTTTGATTCTTTGATTGATATGAAAGACACATATCACCAGGATATTACTTTTCATTCTGATTGGCAAAAATTAGTTCAAAATAATTTCATTCCTGTTGATTCATTGTCATATAATGATGGATTTATGTTCTTTGAAAAGAGACTATGTGTGACTATTCCATTCCGATCTTTTGTTTTGAATGAAATTCATTGTCCCCCATATCAAGGTCATAGAGGTATCATATCTACATTACGCATGTTAACTGAAGATTTTTATTGGCCACATATGGATGCAGATGTATCTAATTTCGTTTCTGAATGTTTGATTTGTCAAAGAATAAAGAGACATCATGGTAAACAGTATGGATTATTAATGCCTTTGTCTATTCCATCTAAACCTTGGGAACATATTTCTATGGATATAGATTATCTACACCTGTTGCATCTTTGTCTAATAGAATACAGAGTGCTGATGATATTGCTATTATGCATAATAGTATTTTTTATGAGGTAAAGGATATGATTGCTAAAGCCCAACAATCATATACCAAACAAGCCAACAAGAAAAGACAAGCTATGAATTTCAAAGTTGATGATTATGTTTGGCTTAGAATAGAAAAGCGTAGACTGCAAAGTGTAGATAGACATCCAGTTGTCAAATTAGCTCCTAGATTCTATGGACCATTTAGAATTATTCATAAGATTAATGACAATGCATTCAAGTTAGAATTGCCATCTCATTGGAAAATTCATAATACATTTCACATTAGCTTATTGAGACCATTTAGAGGCCAATTACCTATCCACCCAGTCTATGAAAACCCAACTTTACTAGAAGAAGAGACTGAAATACTTGAACCAGAAGCCATCATAGATACTGACTACATGACCACTAGAACTGGCCGAAGCTATTCTAGATATCTAGTGAAATTTAAGAACCATCCTGTAGAGGAAGCACAATGGATGCACGCTAGAGACTTAAATGCTTTCCCCACTCTATTAGCTCCACATTGAGCTAATAGCAATTGAGGTCAATTGCTATCCCACCTCGGGGGTATGATGCCAGGAGGCATATTCCACGGTGGATTCCGTGCCACGGTGGATTCCGTAAACTTAGATGACCGGGGCTCATACGCAAAGAGGATTCTTTGTGCGAGAAGTTGATGGGGACGCCTGTCCTTTTCAGGCGTTTCATTAATTTAGTGTGTACATGGGTGATTCCATAGCGGGTGATTCCGCAAAATGCATATTAAATTAATAAACGTTTATGAGTTAGAGTGCGCACTCGTAATAAATTAAGGTTAGGATTTGTTTCTAACCATTTGATTTATTTATGTAGCTGAAGACTGCTAGGTATTCACTTTTGTCGGTTTAATTGTATTATTTTACTAACAATTGTGAATGCTCCAATTGATGTGTAGAGATAGCAGCAGTGGCGGAGGAAAGCATTGGAGTCTAGCGGATATTCGACCTTTGGACTATATTTTGATAGGCGCCACGCCTATATTTTGTTATGTCTATTGAGACATCGATTATTGATTATTATTTTGTATGCGCTTATGCGCCCGGATATGTTATTTCTATTTGGACATTGAGATTGGGCGTGCCAGACTCTATGGGCGCCGTCCATTAGCTTTATTTTCCTATTTTTGTAGAAAGCAAACTCAAAAGCTAAAAAGCTTGTCATATTTTTGTAATTGGGCTATTATTGAGCATGAAGATTGGAAATATACATTAAATACATGCTTTGTGAAGCGCTCACACAAGGCATGGGGGAGATTGAACCCAATTTGTCTCTTGCCTCTTGTCGTGCATACTTTTACATGGTTTTTTGTGCAAAAAGGTAGAGTACTTTGTTCTTGGGGACCTTCCGGGATTCACCACGTGAGATATCTGCGACCAATCTGCGCACCAGTTGATTTAAAACCAATTGAGAGTTCCCTTTCACCAATAACTGGCGGATACCACCCTTCTTTGCAATATTCAAACCCATAATCAGGGCTTTGTATTCGGCCATGTTATTGGTAAAATTCTCCCCGAGATAAGCAGCTAACTTCATGACAATGCATCGTCGGGGGTCTCGGATGACAGCTCCTACACTTCCTTTTTTGCATGCACCCCTGGACGTCCCATCAAAGTACAAGGTGTACGTCTATAAAGGGTTTACATATCCCGCCATCGGGAACTCTACTCGTAATTGTGGTAATCGAAACTCAGCATATTCAACGGGTGGACTGTAGGCTCCATCCCTCCATTATCATTAAATTCAACAGGGATGCTCGTCAAAATTTATAGGCAGTGATGGCAGAAGACCTTGATCTCCCAAATAAATGTCATGCCTTCTTGCTCACTCACCTTATATCCTTTGCTCCACCAAATGAGCTTTCCCTGATGATACCTCTGTTCTAAATATGGGTGTTCTAAATTAGGGATCAGATGACCCATCAACCTCTATCACGATTTCCTTGCAGATATTTGATCGATCTCGCCTAGTCCTGCAAGGCAGTCATAGTATTAGTGCAATCAGAAATAATAAGGTTTAATCTTATTAAGATTAACCTTATTTTTAAATTCTATCCCCTCAAGTTCAGCTAACAAGACTGTGGATTTATTCCTTCCTATTCTAACGATCCTGTAGGGCCCATCCCATTTGGGCTCTAGCTTGCCTGGAAATAATTCACGTCGTGCGTCATAATACAGAACAAGCTGTCCTTTCTTGAAGGTGTATTTCTTGGCTTTAAGGCCGTGTAGCTACTTCATTCGGTGCTTCGCCACTTCTTGGTGTAATAAGCTCTGCAGCTTAAGCTCATCTAAATGTGCCAGTGTCGTCAAGCGCTCAAAAAGTGCGTCTTCATCGCTCAAAGAATGATTGATGGCAAACCGAATAGTCGGCAACTCAATCTCTAAAGGAAAGACACACTCCTCCCCATATACTAACTTGAACGGGGTATGGCCAGTGGCTCATTTGAAGGTCGTATTATAGGCCCACACTGCCATGTATAACTTTTTATCTCAATCCCGTTTCTTTTCCGATACAATTTTGGACAGGATGCCCACAAGCTGCTTGTTGGTGCTTTCAACTTGCCCATTGGCTTGCGGGTTATATGGGGTTGTCTTGTTATGCTTGATTTGCCACATCTCTGTCAAACCTTTGATCACCTTATTCAGGAAATGGGTTCCACGGTCCGACACTAATTCTTTCGGCGGACCAAACCGACATATTATCTGCTCTAAAAGGAAACTAGCAGTTTCTTTAGCATCATCTTTCCTTGTTGCACGTGCTTCTGACCACTTTGTGAAGTAGTCAATTGCTACAATGATGTACCTCTTTTGCGTAGTCGACGACGGAGTAATAGGACCCACAAAGTCTATTCCCCACTTCTCAAATGGAAGTATTGCCATAATAGGGTTGAGTGGTCATTTCCTATTCTCGCGACTATCATGTCGTTGACAAATATTGCATCTCTTAACATACGCAAATGCATCCTGGAAGATGACAGGCCACCAATAACCTACTCTTAAAGCCTTTTGTGCTGTAAGCTGTCCTGCAAAATGGCCACCGCAAGCAGAATCATGACACTCTTCCAAAATGAATGGCACCTCGTCAAGCATCACACGTCGGCGATAGATATCATCAACCCCTTGCCGATATAATGTACCTGCGATCAAAGCAAACTTTAACGCTTGCTGCTTAATTTTCCTTCTCTTAGCTTTTGAGATCTCGGATCCTGCCTCTCCCGTCGATAAATAATGCGTTATTGCAGCATACCAGGAGGGAATAGATGCCATATCTATTTTAAATAACAATTCCATATCACTACCTTCAGCCATAGATTCTTTTGGCTCCCCAAAGTCCACTAGACATTCCACGATGCCTTGCAACCTTGGTGGCTTACTCCTGATTTCATAATCGAATTCCTGCAAAGTGATTAACCACTTTGCTAGACGATCAGGCAACTGTAGCTTATTCATCAATAATCGCAGTCCCTCCGCCTTCGTATAAAGCACGACTTTCTCATGGAGAATGTAATGCCTGAATTTCTTGGTCCCAAAGACCATCGCTAGACACAACTTCTCCATGTAAGTATAATTGATTTCGGATACCCCCAGCTTCCGGCTAGCAAAAGCAACTGGGTGGTACCACTTCTCTTCCCAAATTTGGGCTAAACAGTAGCTGATACTATACATGGTGGTTGCCGAAAATATATAGAATACCTCACCTCTTTTAGGTGCTTTTAAAATGGACACTCTTGCTAGCTCCTGTTTCACATCCTCGAATGCTATCTTACAAGGGTCACCCCATACAAACGAACAGCTAAAGGACAATAAATTTGTAAGTGGCAACGTTATTTCTGCCAAGGCGTTTATGAATCTACGGTAATAACCAACCGAAGACAGAAAGCTATGAACTTCTTTCAAAGTGCATGGTGGACCCATGGCAATTATAACTTTGACCTTCTCGGGGTCTGTCGCAATTCCTACCGAACTGACCACATGACCCAGCAATAGCCCATAAGGTACTCCAAAAACACACTTCCGTGGGTTTAGAGCGATGCAAAATTGTCTACAGCACTCAAAACATTTTCTTAAAATGATCAACTGCCTTTCTCTCACGGTGGTGGCCCCTAAGTCATCAATAAACACCTTCAACTCTTCAGGGGATATGTCACCAAATGTCTTATCTGCTGTTCGTTGCCACGAATCAGGCACATTGCATAAACCAAAGGCCATCACATGGTACGCAAAAGTACCAAATACAGTGATAAAAGTTGTTTTTAGCTTGTTCTCTTCTGCAATTGCCATTTGGTTGTATCCTGCAAAGCAATCCACGAACGAATATATTTCCCTACCCGCTAATTGATCCAAAATCTGGTCAATAAATGGCAACGGGTAGTAGTCTTTAACTGTCTGCTTATTCAGCTCTATAAAGTCTACACATAATCGGATTTGATTATTCATCTTCTTTCTAATCACAACTGGCGAGCACCATTCCGTGTGTTACACAGGAAAAATCAAACCCGCTTTTCGAAGCTTCTATAACTCTTCAAACAGACGGTCCCTCAGTTCGAAAGGCATATGCCTTACTTTCTGTCGTACAAGACGACTGCCCTCTTTCAACGGAATTGTATGAACAGCAAGACTAGGAGGAATGCCTCTCAGCTCATCATAACTCTAGGCAAAGATATCATGGAATTCCTGAATCAAGGCCACATAGTCCTCCCTTTCTGCTGTGCTGAGCATAGAACCTAATTTGATTGGCCGTGAATCATCAGGCGTACCAAGGTCTAGCTCAATAACATCTGCATCTCTTATACGATCTTGGCCCTCTATCGGCTCGTTCAAAGTAATCTGATAGATGTCTTCCATGGTGGATCCCTCTTTGGACTCATCACTCGATGATGTCTCACTAGCGGATAAATCTTTCAATGTCTCCAATTCTGTAGAAGATAGAGGAGCTCTCTCACTCTGCGGGGACTTAGGATAAGCATCAACCACCACACGCTGGGCACCTTTGCCGAATATTAGTCGACTGGCAGGTATATCCACTTGGCAGTCCGCTTGCAAGATCCAAGGTCGTCCGAGTAATACTTGGTAACTTGGATGGCCTGCAAAACGAATCACCCTAAAGTCCAACAGGCATTCCACATTTGCAACACTGACATGGACCTTAGTAATGCAGCCTTTCGGCTGCCTCGAACTATCATCTGCCATTCTGAGAATTGTGGAGGTATCTTTCTGGATCGCAAGACCCAACCTTTCCATCAATTCAGAACTCATAATATTAACAGATGATCCCGTGTCGACAATGGCATAATCTACTAATATCCCATCGACATAGGCTGCAACCCTTGGGCAATGCTTCTCAGCATGCTCGAACCAATCATCACCAACTCGCGCAATACCCAAAGATTCTACGATATACCCGGTACATAGGATCTTTCTAAATTCCTTGCGTACTCCTGGGGAAAGCTTAATAAGCTGTAAAAGATTCACATCCGGCTTGACGTCGCAAAGAGAGCTCGCCAAATCGAATTCATGATAGTTCGATAGAGCTCACTTTTCACGCCAAACCTTCTGCTCTTTAGGTCGCTGAACCGGCTTTATTGCCTCTTTCTTAACTTTCACCTTCTTCTTTGGTGGTTCCTTATCGGCTTTACTTTCTACGGGCTTCAAAGGTCCCCCTTCCATGGCAGGATCCAAAACTTGTGTTCCTTTGTTGCCTTGTTTAGGGTTTCCGTCGACAGGCTTATCCTTGTCGGCTTCTCTACCCTTTTGACCTCTTGTAAGAACAGCTCGCAGATTAGAGGTTTCAGCATCGTTAACGCGTACAGCCTCAATCAAACTAACCCCACTACCACTTGGTAGCTCCTCCACTGTAGTCTTTGGTCGTTGAAGTATTTGTTTAGGCCCATCTTCTCGCTGGGAATCATTTCCTTGCGCACGATGATTAACAGGCCCTGGTTACCGACTACCTCGCTAGAGGGAACTGATCTTACTCCAGCAAGTTGCTGCTAAATGGACTGATTTTCCACAGATGTCGCACTTAACATTTGGGCAATTTCTTGGATAGTGCTGCCCACCACACCATTTGCAACTAAACCTCGATGGTGCACCCTCATCTGGTGTTGTTTTTTAAGGAAGTTGACCAATAGCTATTTGTCGATACTGCTCCGTAATCATGTCGGTATAATGCTTTATCATGTCCTTAACCTCGCCAAGAACATTGGAAGCGCTGGACTCATAGCCTTGGTCATTACCATGTTGTTCCATCGGCCTAACAATTCGATTAGGCACTGGTTGTTGAGCCATAGGCATGGTATTAGAATTAACCACCTGGCCTCCACCATTCGGAGCCATTTGACTGACCGTAGGCATCGACATGCTAGGGGGAGATGGTAATAAAGGGACATTCTGCATCATGTTCCCTCTCCCATTAGGGTTAGCCATCGCTATCCCTTGGCCACTACTGCCATTGTCCATCGCCATATTGTTTTCCAATACTAAACCCATATTCAAATTGCCTCGAGAAGCATAGGCTGCTTGTAGTCGGGAATCCACCTCTTGTGCTCGTGTAATGGCAGTATCTATATCCCCCAAGGGGACACTACTCAACTGCAATTGGATATTAAAGTCCAACCCATGTAGGAAATATTGCAATTGGGCAGCTGCGGGGATAGGAATAGAGGTGTCCAACTTACGGAAAACCTCTTTTATCTTCTTCGCATAAGCACGAATATCCTCGTGTGGTTCTTGGGGGTGATCCGGGTTTTTTACAACCTGGATTATTACCACAAAATTTGGCCAAAGCCCCTATCAAGAGCTTACCATATCACTTTGGGTTTACTCTTCAAGCACTAGGTATGCTACATTGCTTCTCGATTATGATAACTCTAGCAAATGGGGGGAACAAGTTCTTAGAAGGTATGTCAATGTAAAGGGTCAAAGGGATGGTTATCTTAGTGAAGATGAAAATGGATTACACCTAGGAGTTGAGTGAATGCATAGATTTTTCAAAGGACTAGCCTCCAACTACACATGGGCTCCGTCTGCATCACTAAGATTTGGAATCTATCACCATCATTAGAGGACACCTCACCCTAGCACACAAGTCAATATCCACATCATGGTGTCATTTGGATCTTGCACAAAAGCTTACAAGCATGGACCCCTTTTGTCACATGCTTATATGTATTTATATACATATGGGGGACTAAAGTCAAAGCAGCTTTTAGAAGCCATTTTTTATAATCTCAATAACTCCCAAGAAAAAGCGAATTTCAAGAAAATTCCCGCAAGGCCCGATCGGTTTCGACCTGATCTACAAAGTTGTAGAAGAAAATTTTTTCAAATTCCTCACGGATTTGAAGTTACGAAGGCGGACTGCTGGCTACATGCAATTTTCTTCTCTCTTTCACCACACCAACTTTCCACTCTATCCTTCTTGTAAATATATTATAATAATGTGCTTTGGGCACCCACCTCTTGTAATCTAGCTCCATTTCTCTATTTTGTCTACCACCACCCTTGGCTTCTTGCATGATGACCAAGGTGGGGACTTGTCCCATTCACTATGCTCCATATTTTCAAAGATGCCATACATCATCTAGGATTATGTTAATCAAGAAGATTAGCTTAATCTAATCCCTCATGGAGGCTATATAAAGAGCCCATGGAGAATGAAGAAGGGGGAGGAAAGGAAGGACAATGACAAGTCCATGAGAGCACTCTAAAATATCCTCATCTCTTTGAGGTGAGCTATGAGTGAGTTCTTTTATTATGTAGCATAATGGTAAGCTTCCTCTATCTCTTCTCCTATTATCTCCATCTCTTCTCATCTTCTCATTCCATGTAGCATAATGGCAAGCTTCTTCTACCTCTTCTCCTATTATCTCCCTCTCTTCTCATCTTCTCATTCCATGTAGCATAATGGCAAGCTTCTTCTACCTCTTCTCCTCTTGTCTCCCTCTCCTCTCATCTCTTTCTCTTCTATTCCAATATGGTGTCTAGTTCATATATTCTCTCTTGTAAATTTGTGTCTTGGTTCTCTTGATTCTCTTTGAGAAAATGGATGTCCTAGCCCATCCTCCCTTTGGCTAGGTGGTGCCCCTCTTTAGTTCTCTTAGTGAGGATTGGAGGTTGGATGGGTAAGAGGCAACCCGTTCATCATTTCAGCCCTCAATGGGTATACAAAGTCAACCAACCAAAACCTCAAGAATACAACCATGGATATGACACATGTTTATTCTTTATTTTAATCGTAGAAATTCTCATTAATTAAAATTATAACTTATCTCCATTAGATTTTCAATTTGAAAAATACAACAAAATTTTATTAAAACCTAATAGTTTAAATTTGAAAAATATAATTAAGCTCATATAAGTAGCATAACATTATAATTAGTCAAGTATAACATAAAATAAACTTAGATAAATATACAATAAATTATATAAAAATTAGATTAGTAGTTAAAATTCAATTTTTAAAGAGGTTAATAAAATTAGTAAGTAAATATTTTTAAAAATAGAAAAAATATATATTTAACCATATATATTTTAAGGAAAATTTGACATTTTATTTTTAAATGATTAGACTCTTATATACATTTTTGTTTGTAATATCACTAAATGATAAATGAAAATTAATATTTTTGTAGTCATAGTCTAGAAATTATATTTAAAAAGTAATCTTTTATAGATTACGCATGTTGTGCTTATATTTTTTATAGTTAGCAAAAAGGTGTTGGATAACTCGTAAATTGTTATTTTTGTATTTTCCAAGGCTATCAAAATTTAATTTAGATACCTTAAGTTTAAGGTGCATTCACATGCATGAACTTAAACTCAAATTATAAGTTGAATTTTAGATGTTGAATAGAAATTACTGAAAATTCAATGGGAAAGTTTGACTTGACCCTTATTTGGAAAGGATTGGTTATTGATTATTTGTTTCACCGATTTTAGTTGCATAGAATCCTTGAAGAGATTCTAAAAATGTTTGTGGCTTTAACAACTAGATGGGATTGATGCATGATACTATCCCCATGGCCACACCACCTTAGATATTGTTTACCTAGAGTTGTATATGAACTACCTAAGACGGATGAGCATTGCTTAGGTACATATGGTCATCTATATACGAAGGTTCTCCTTAAGATGAGACGAGAACCAATAGGGCTCTCATATAAGGTTATAATCTTGATCTTGGTCCTAAGATAGGGAAATAAAATTATATGAGCCCAACATTGTCATGTGCTACACATTCAGTGAAGGAAAATTCAGGGAAAGATATTTATACAGGCTTTTTAGGTATATGTTTATGAAAGATTTAATCAGGATGCAAACAAGTTTTTCTAAGTTCAAAATGAGTATCTCAAATAGTCTAAATATCAATTATTAAGTTCTAGAAAGAATGAGAGAGATAGATAGGGGCAACAGAGAGCAGTCAGGTCTCAATGAGATTCTTCATCTTATTTATCTCACATACTCACTAACTCAATACATGAACTAGGTCTTAGTGACCAAAAGAACTAACCATTGAATAACTATCATTAAGTCAAGTACCAACTTACTGAAGACACACACATAATAGATAGCTACACACACCCATCTATCATGTCAGAAGGTACACTGACTGAGCTTGCATATCTCAACACTCCCCCTCAAGCTCAAGTCACTGCTTGTATTCCAAGTAGCAATCTAAAATGAGTGAATTTATCTCTACCAAGTGATTTGGTAAAGATATCTACCACTTGGTCTTTAGTCTTCACATGTATGAGGTTTATCTTGCCTCCAAGCACCATTTCTCTAATGAAATGGTAATGTACCTCTATGTGCTTTGACTTAGCATGATAAACTAGATTGCTTGCCAGGAGCACACTACTCATGTTATCACAATACAACTTGACTAGGTTATCCACACAAATCCCCAAGTCATTCATCAACTTTACCAACCAAGCAGCTTCACATGCATCAAATGCTACACCCCTGTATCTACTTCTGTACTTGAGAGGGTCATAGTTGGTGGTTTTTTCTTACTACTCCAGTTGACAATGCTACTTCCAAGTCCAAATGCATATCCACTAGTCGAGATCTCCTACCAGCCTAATATGCATCAAAATAACTTGTAAGATCAACATGCTTACCATGCTTATTGAATAGCCCATAAGACATTGTACCCTTCACATATCTCAAAATTCTCCTCACAGTATCTAGGTGAGGCTTTCTTGGCTACTGCATATACCGACTAATCAAACCAATTGCATAACTCAAGTCCGCCGGTCTAGTAACAGTGAGATAGATTAGACTCCCAACCATCTGTCTATACATAGTCACGTTATCTATCACATTCCATGTATCAAAAGCTAGCTTTACATTTTGCTCCAATGGTGTATCCATGGGTTTGCATTCCAACATGCCATACTTCTCCAATATATTTTGTGCACATTGTTTCTCTATCATCCCATATCCCATGAGGTGTACACATAACTTCAATCCCTAAGAAAATTTTTGACTCTCCCACTGTATAATCTGAAATTCTTTCTGCAACATAGATTTTATGTCATCAATGCCGCCCCATATGTCATCACCTATGATCACCAAATCATCTACATAGATCACCAAAATCACATATCCTGTCTCTATTTTCCTAGTAAATAGGCTATGATCAGATTTATCTAGCTAAAATCCAAGTGGTTGCAAGTAGGAAGTAATCCTAGCATTCCAGGCCCATGGGGCTTGCTTTAAGCCATACAATGCTTTCTTCAATATGCATACATAGGATGGATAGTCGGGATGCACATAGCCCTCTAGCTGATCCATATAAACCTCTTCTACCAAATCACCATTTAAGAAAGAATTTTTCACATCCATCTGATAAAGATTCCATCCTTTGGGTATAGCCAATGCAATAATAGTCCATATAGTTGCCATCTTAGCAACCAGACTAAAGGTTTCCTCATAATCCATCCCATACTTCTAGGCATATCCTTTCACTACCAATCTGGCTTTGTGAATCATTAGACTTACATTTTATTTTATAGACCCACTTGCATCCAATAAATATTTTTCCCTTAGGAAACTCAACCAAATCTCGTGTTTTATTTTTTAGCAAAGCCTCATTTTCATCATCCATAGCCTTGCACTAGTTCTCATCCTTATTGGCTTTTGCAAAAGATATAGGCTCTTTGTATTTTTACACCTCTGTCATGTATGCATAATGTTTCATCGAGTATCCACTGTAGGTAAGCCTATCCACCAACTTCCTTTCTCTCTGTGATCTCTGCAACAAAGGTGAACTAGATTTTACTCTCTTATGAGGTAGTGTGTATCTCTACTTAACTCCAAGTGTAACCACTGCAGGTATACCAAAATCACTCTATCAAGACTCTCAAAAGAGTCATATCCTGAAGTCAATGGACCTGTAATATAATCAGAAGCCTTCTCTTTTCCTTTATCTCTCCCCCTCATCACTGTCATATCCATGTTAGTGGATGAAGACCCATGGTTGTGGAGCCTTCTAGTCCAATGACTTACACTGCCAGATGCATCCTGAGTAGCTCTACTGATAAAAGCAGTGCTTTGCTGTCCATTTTCAGTGTACATGCCATGTGAAGTGTCATCATATATTGTCATGGACATGTTATGATCAAGTGTAGGGATTAATTCTTGCTCCTCCCATATGAATCCACACCCCATGCAAACACACCCTTAATAGGACATCCTCAAGCCAACCATGTGAATCCACCCTTGCCATGTCATCATAGAACCTTCCACAAGATATGCCATGTCATCACCTACATCATCAAGGATATCATCGTGGAACATTCTAGAAGATCTCTAGCCACCCTCCAACACCTACAAAAGGAGGGGCTCACCATAGAGCTCCTTAGTCTTGCCAATGCTAGTCTTGGGAGCTCAAGGAGTCGAGACCTCCAAGTAAGTAACTTTGAGTCCAATTCTAGTTCCTGTCTAGTCATGGTATCTAGTCTTATACTCCTATTGTCTTGTTACCTTATAATCTCATAGTATGAGATCTTGTCTAGTACTATCTTGTATCTTGTTCATCCCCATCGAGGGAGATCTTATAATTTTGATATCTTGTATCCATACCTATAGTATTGGGTTGTGGGATCGTTCATATCCTATTGAGTCCTATTGTCTATATCTACGGTTTTGGGTTGTGGGGTTTTTCGTGTCTTGCTAAGTTATCATTGTACATTGTGCCCCTACATGGGATTATCTTGTAATTAGAATTCTTGTAACAAATCTTGCATCTAGTCTAGTCTCTCGAACACAGTCCAATGCTTCCATAACAATTTGGCAAGAGTGCTTTCTAGCCCTATTGAGCACCATGGAGGCGACCCTTGAAAGAATTGTGACCTCCCTCCAAAACCTCCAACAAAAAATTCAAGACTTGAATGAACAACAATTGCAACTTCAAATAGAACACCCTATGCATCTAGACCTTGTGCTTCAAGAGATGTAAGATGAGATCCGAGACTTGCAGAACAATAGAGGAAGTGATCAAATGATTTTGTGTGTTTATCAACCCCCAACAAGAGACCCCAAGATCAACATATGAGAGAAGTTTAATGGTGACTGTTCGAAGTTCAAGGGATTCCTGTAACAAGTAAAGGTCTATATCTGCATGCAATAGGATAGATATCCAGATGTTGCTTCCAAGGCGAGACTCATTGGGACTTTGATTTTTGGTCAATCTTTATCATGATTCGCCCCAATCTTGGAATATGCCAGTACTTCATAACTATGAGGCATTTCTTTGTAAGCTCACTTCCACATTTGGAGATACAAACATTGGTTGAGTAGCAGAAACAAAACTTTGGAATCTATGATAAGGTAACCACCTTGTCTCTCTGTATTCCTCTAAATTTAGACAATTAATTTGTGACCTCACTTGGCATGATGAGTATTTTATCAGCCAATTCATATGGGGTCTTTGAGATGACATCAATGACCTCATGCTCACTATAGCTAAGGAAAAAATACTTAAAGATTATATCATGCAAGCTATCTAGTGTGATAATAGATTGTTCAAGAGGAGACAAGAAAATTAAGAATAATTAAGGCCTTTCCAATGGAACCTAGCCCCAAAAAGAGACAATTAGAGAAGAAACCAAGTCCAAATCGATGCAAGTAGATAATACCAAAATTTAGCCCTTGACCCCACAAGAAAAGCAAAGATGAAGAGAGAATCATTTGTGCCTATATTGTGAAAACCCTCAAAACATCACCTTATATTTCCAAAATAAGAGGGCAAGAATCCCAAGAGTTGATGCAACCATCCTCAAGTAAGAAAAGAGGACATCCAGTTGTAAATGAGACCATACAACATGACCTTGATATAAGAAATAGTCTCTTGATCCTAGCCATACCCATGGAAACTTTCCTTGTCATAGTCCAGATGATCCTGCTGCGAGAAAGGCCCTTTCCCTTAAAGCCCTGGTCAACTCCGGGGCCTCCACATGTTTCATTGATGATGGCTTTGTGAATAGATAATATATTCAAGTACTCAAAAAGACCAATCTAGCAATATCTAAAGTCATGGATGGAGATGAGGGTCATATTCATCCAATGACAAACATTCAATTCAAGGATGTTTGCATTTAGTGTAAACATCCTACCATGTCTCCAGCCTTTAGCAACCAATCTACACCCTCTTCCATATTCCTCTATGAAGCAACCATCTCTACTAAATCCTACCTCTGTAGGTTCTGCTCAACCATTTGATCAACATATAGCAAATTCTTGGTGATCGATGGAACATGTAGTACATCATGCAATCACTTTTTTCTTCCATTAGGAATAACTAAGGGAACAATCCTTGTGTGTGCTATGTCACATTGAGAATCATCTTCAATACATACATAGCCATTAGCACCTAATTTTAGCTCATCAAACCACTCACCATGTGGTGTCATGTGGCTTGAGGAACTAGAATCTATATACCAAACATCATCACACTTTTCTTACTATTTTCCCTTGTTGTATACATGAGTCATAACAAACAGTCTGTCACTAGTGTCAGGTTTTGCATGACTAGAAGATGCATAGTGACCTGGCTATCTATTATTTCTGATCATCCTGCTTCTTCTAACACTCTTTTGAAATGCAGCCATGCTTGCCACAGTAATGACAATATTTATCCTTGTTTTAAACTTTCATGACTAGTGGAGTATGCTAGGATCCTCTACCCCCCTAGAAGACTGAGATCTCCCCCTTGCACGAGTATCCACCATCTCTACCAAAAAATCCTTGCTGATTCTACCCATGCTGAGATGCATGCTGTAGGGTTCCCTTGCCATGGCTAGAACCTCTGCCACAATGACCATGGCCTCTCTAATTAGAGTAAAAAGCTACATCTCTATTTTTAGAGCTACTTGAGCTCATAGTCAACACCAATTTCACTTCTTCATGGATAAGCAAGGATACCAATTCATTAAAGCCACGCATTTCAGCCATGTAGCCTTTGCACTTGTAACCAAGTCCCAATAACCCTTGCTGATGAGAAAGTTCTCCATCTTGAACTTCCAGATAGCATAGTTATTGTTATCAAGTTTCTCACCTAGTATTTAAGTTATGTAATGAGGCCTATTAGCATTTTCTATCTCTGCAACTCTATGTATTTAATGCAGTCTGAATTAGATAGTGCCTAACTGTCTACTGTAGACCAAGTGCACTTTGCATAGGATAGTTTTAATCCTTAGATTCAATTGTCAAGCATAATCTATCATACATTCACACATAGATTTCAACGTGCTTGTGCCTTCCAGATATGAGTTTTAAACTCTTCAAGGCCATCCCGAAATGCATGAGAATAAAGGCATATACATTACAAAGCATTAGTAGACAACAATGGAGTCCAATATAGCTTCCAATGAGCTACAACCAAGTAGGTGTATGTTGTCCTCTTCTTGTCTATCCAGAAAATGCTGCTACACTTGTTGAGGTCAATGCTCATTGTCAAGAGCTCCAATGCTTTCCAATAACCCCTACAAACAAGCCTCAATAGGCTTTGATCATTGTTTTGTAGGCAAATTGGCTGCCAACATTCTAGGACAGTTGTTTACTCTTGCAGACCACTCACAAGTCTCTTCATTCTAGCTCTCCTGCAACTCCAATACCAAGCTTTTAGGCTTCACACACTTTGTGGGTTCATGGGGGTTTATACTTTGATGCCATGTAGAAAGAATGAGAGAGAGAGATAGGTGCAACGGAGAGAGTAGTCAGCTCTCAATGAGATTCTTCATCTTATTCATCACACATACATCACCATCATGGACATAGACTTTGTAATTTGTATCTTTTGGTTTCATCTAGATTCTTTCATCTTTCTTGTCGTATCGCTTGAACTCCATTGATTAGTGGCTTGGTGAACTCGACAAGAAAAGCCACATCCATATTCAACAAGTGATAAAACTCAGATTTAGGACATGGCTATGACAGAAGCTATGGTGGATGTTGAAATAGGAAGAATGAACTCATGAAGACATTGATACTGACAAGTCAAATTGTCACACAAGTGAATTAGGTTCCAAGATTGAGACTTGGACTGATAAACATAATCTTGTGTGTGGACAGTTATAACGTGTCTGCTTGTAATCTTCAGGACACGTCTTGGCAATCCATCAGAAAGGATGTCTAGAAAGCTCTGCCTAGTACTCCCATGGAATGTCACGGGGTTTGCGATCTAGGACTTTCGGCATCTGCCATGTAGCGAAAGTATTCTGGCTGTTCCCACTTAGGACCGACCTGAATCAGGGTTTTTTCCTAATGGTCATTTCCTAATGGCAATTAGCGTCAAACCTCAAGCGAACTACTTTATGCAGAAACGCTAGGGTCGAAGCGGATTCACGCTGCACTTGGTTCAAGGAGAATGGAAAACGAGAGGGATGCAAGGCTCGACCTCTCTGCCATAAGGCATAGTCCCATTCCATTCCCCTAAAACATCATAAATCATGATTATTATAACTTAGACTCTAGGTCAGTGCCCTTGCTGTTCGTGTCCTTTGAAAAACGATCTTCTTGCTGTCCATCATGATTGAGAAAAGTTCCCGGCCAACCGAGACCACCCATCCGTAGGACAGACCCATGGCCACATCCACCGCACTTTCCTCAGGTTGTTTTAGTTATCTAATTACCTACCACATTTAGTTGGACATGCATCAATCAACTTCATTAATTATCCCACTAGGCACTGGTTCCTTCACGTAATCATAGCACTTGACATAGAAAAACAATGTCAAACAAGTTCATTTTCAACAGCTTATCATATTTATCTTGGAATACATTTATAAAGTCCAGCCCATAGGCCTATCCATAATCCGCTTGAAGGCTATCCAGCACTCCATAGGGATTACTAATCCAAGATTCCGCCCGTAGACTAGTATGCGGGCCTCGAGATCCAATCCCGAGTCACGTTAGCCTCTTGTGCAGGGCCCGGAAGGTGAGGGATTTATGGCCAGAGCCCCCTCTGGCACCCAAGCGTCCTCCTACTCCGAGTAGCGCTCAATGGAGAGACCTCTTGCGGCGGGTTCGGTCCACCTTCTCGGAGCGGTTAACAACCCCCTTGGTTAGGGTCAGGCAGCCAGTCGGGGTAACTGAAGTTGCCTCTCCCTTCAGGCCTTCAACCTGAAGCATTAGATATATTTTCATCCTTTAATTCTTTGAGAAAACAAAGCAAAACAGTGCTCTCAAAGCTGTTACAAGCACAATCATTTCCATTGGTCGTTATTTGGCCAACTGCTAAGGAGTGAATCCTTCTTTTAGAATGCATTCAGCACTCAATCTGGGATCAATTGTGACTCGGCAAGATTCCCAAGGGTTTGTTTGTTAACCCTATATCCTTGGGTTAGGGCTGTACCCTATTAATCTGACTTAATCAATACCTTAAGTTCAATTAGCACTACATATTATATTCCAATTTACTGATTGGTCCTTTGCTTCCAAGCAAATATCTTATCCCCGTATCTTGGTTACTTTACCCGAGAAAGGTACTATATCAAGACGATTATTCATCCTCTTGCAAGATAAACTTGCATAAGAATCTGCCAATATTATTCCAAGGAATTGGCCATTCCCTTGTGATCAAATCACAAGATCATGCGACTCTGCAACTTGTTGCACGAGTGTCGCATCTAATCCATGGGACTATTCTATCCATTGAATGGCGTCTTCTAATCACGAAATCATGATTAGATAGGAAACAGGGTTAGGGTGTCTTCATAACAATCCGTTCCTGATTGCACTAGGCTGATATTGTCGGTCCTAAGGTTCCAAATTCAAATCGAGTTTCAACCTTTTAGCGAGCGAACCTTAGGGTAAAAACCCTAAATCGTTTCTCATAGTATGTCCTATTGTCCCTACATTCCGTGAATGTGGGCAAGTCTTTTAGGGTATAGGAGTTTCAGCTTTGGCAATAAGAGCGATTAGGTCATGTCCTCAACGTGTTAAATCCTAGTTAGCACTTGAGATATGTTGCATTGATTTAACCATTCCTAAACGAGTCCCTCAGGTTTAGGTGTTTAGGTTAAACCAATTTTACTTGTCTATTCTTGAAGATAATTACGCTGCCATTTCCGTAACCACTTGATTCATTGCCTACGTATAAGTTGATTTACAAACCCTAACTTTTCGGGTTAAGATCAAAGCATAGGTTAAGTTATAGCATAATTCCAATTGATCCTTATATAACATGCATTCAAGATTTATGCTACAAATCATTAGGGTTTTATGTTTGAACCATGCAGCTTTTTCTAACTTCTTTTCTAAATGAGATTTTTTTGTACGCTGAATGAGCATTACACAACCTTTCATAACTATTTATGTATTTGATTGAGATTTAAGCCAATCGACTAGAGTTTAATCTACTTTAAGCAGCTCAAGAACCATTTCCCTGCCTTGCAAATTCCTATGGATTATTAGCAACTTCTTTTAATGAATCATTTCGAAGTAAAGATGCCTAATAATGCGACATGCGATTTATTCTTTCCATGCCTAATCGAAGTGTACAATAATAACTTTGAAAATATGATCTTTAATTAATCTAAATTCATTATTGTAATGCATATAACAAATTGCTAAGGATGCATAGACGTCTTATGTCCTTTCATTCATTCCATTGGAAAATTACAAATGACCAATTCCTTGATCGTAAGCTATTTCCTTTTAATTTATCCAAAGTGTTTCAATCGAAAAAGTGCATCCTAATTTCATAAATGATCCATGCACAATCGAAATATTATGACGTTAATCAATTTTAGGAGAAAGAAAAACCTGGACTTGTGGTGAAATGTCCACATGGATGTTAGGAGATGATCCTCCTGGGTTTGCGCCTTGTGCCTTCTTAGGAGCCATCTCGAATTCGACATTTTCACCTTGGATGTAGATTTATGATCTTGGCCATCTCCTTCGCACTCGAAACTCCCTTTGTGACCGCTTGCACCGTCTTTCGGAATCGGCTTTAGAAGGCTTTATAGGTTTCCTCCTTGAAGTAGGGATTTCACGATTAGGACCTTACAACCGTCAATAATGACTTTGTGAAAATGCTAAGGGGCTTAAACTCCGGGTTTGAAAAACCCGCTTTGTAGGGCCAATGGGAAAAGGGTTTTGAAACCCAGAAGTGAGGATTTCCACGAGAAAGGGGGTTCTAAATGGTCTTTAGTGGATTGAAAGAGGGGGCATGGGGTGTAAAAAACCTTTAAGAGAGTTTTTTTTTTTTTGGGGGGAGAACTCACGAGAAGGGTTTAAATCCCGGGGATGGAAAGGGGTTATAAAAACCCGCTTTGTAAGGGCAATAGGAAAGGGCATGGGAAGGGGGGGCTTTGGATCCCAGGGGAGGGGGGATTGGGGGGTTATTAAACCCACTTGAAAGGCCCTTCAAGGAAGCCCACAAGAAGGGGGGGCTTCCCAAAAGGCCTTTTAGAAGCTTCTCAAAAGCTTCTGAGAAGCTTCTGTGGGCATCCACTCCATGTGGAGAAAAAAAGGAGGCAAGTTCTGGCGGCGTGTTGGCATGCGGTTCTTCTGGCGGCAGCGGCAGCTGATGCAAGGTTACTCCTCTCACACGGCACACTATCCTTCAGGCGGTGGCTTGCTCCTTCTCGACTCCCCTCATACTGGCGACGTCCCGTCCTCTCTCAAAACCTTCATTCCCCTCTACAACAGTGTCAGTAGTGTGACAGCTCCCTCTTCTCCTTACTGCAGCGTGATGATAATTATCGCCTCCTCCTCTCTGCCCATGGTACAGGGCTTATATAGGTGAGGGGAGAGGAACCTCCCTCCCCCACGCGGTGTCAAAGAGTTTACTTTTCATAATATAAATCATGGGATTCTTATGAACACAGAAGAGCTTCACTGGAAGTTATATGAGAAATTTGCATACAAAATTCAGACATTGTTATTCAATAACCACCTTAGTTACACAAGTTCTTTTGTATTTAGCATATAATTTTCAGTTATACCATGAATATTTATGAAAAATAAGTCTATGGGAACCTACAACTTGGTCATCTAGAAGGAATTGACAGTCTGTAGGATAAATCACATTAATTCAGGTACAAAAATATGGTCAGAACCCAAGAAAGATGCCAAAATTGCCAAAAGTCCAGTAGGTCCACATGGGACCAGGAGTAACAGACTTAAGTGACCAGCAAGTGACCTAGGCTAGTCAAAAAGTGACCAGGGACTGAGCAGGGAGCAGCCCGCGTTTTTCAGCGCAAAATGCAAGCTGCACCGTCTGAGGCAAACTGGAGAGAGCTGGAGCTATGGTGCATGAAATGGAGCATGCAAATTGAAGATCAACAGGCCCAACTACTGAAGATGTAAACATGGTGAGAGCTCCACTTCTCTGCCTCTTTGGTCTGACGAAAATGCATGCTGAAACAGTCTATAAAAGAGGAAAATCTGAGAGAAGAGGATTCAGCCTGCTCTTATGCACGACTTCTCTCATTTTGTTTACCTTATTCTTGGTCCAATGAAGTCCGACTTGTACCCAAGTACTTGAGTGACTTTGGGGCAAGCAAAGGGTGAGGATATTGAAGACTTATGGGCTGTTATGGGCTGAAATAACCAGTCATAAACAGGGCAGCCCACTGTTATGGTCCATTTTTATGAGCAAAAAATGGGATTTTTATGGTTGTAATGGAAGGAAATGACCTCTTTTCTTTAGGACATTGTTCATGAATGATTAGAAGTGCTTCCTCTTGAGTTTATGCACTCATTTTGAACTTGATTATGGGCTGGAATTTTCTGTTTTAAAACAGGGCTGAAGCTAAAATTATATTTTTTCAATTCATTTCATGTATCTTTGGCCCAAATCTTGGATGCATTTGAATCTATCAACAATATACTTGAACCAAAGGGTTGAAATCCATCTATGTACTTGAAATAAATGCCATTAGAGCTTGCATTTGACATTCATAAATGAATTGAGAATCTGAAAATATCCTTTATGATATGATGTATATATCCAAAGGCATTTGATGTAATCAAGTTAGTCTTATTCCTTCTGTTCATGTATGCTACGTACATAGTGAAAATGCTTGAACTCTTCTTCCGTACCTAAATCATTTCTAAATCTCAGATCTTATTAAACCCCAATCCATTTTCCCTTCCCGAATCTTGAATCCTAAACTCTTCTTCTGTACTAAAAGCCTTGGTGGTAGACCTTCAACTCTGAACGCGACGACAATGGTGAACCCGACGTGAAGGTCCGCTGTGGAAGAAGAAGTCCAAAGGGAGAACCATCAAGTTCGGGAGGAGATGCTTTGCAACAGTTGGTTTGTCAAAGCAAGAGAGCCAACAACAACAACTGCAATTTCAGCAGCAGTTGCAATTGCAACAACGGAGACAAGAAGAAGAGCGGATTGATGCTGCTGCCATTAAGGCCTTAGAAGCAGTTGGGCATGAGCTCAAGCAATTTAATGGACAAAATGTGTCCTCTTTTATCCGCCTCTACATTGACAAGATGGTCTTCTTTGGAGTTCCTCAACATGCCTGGAGCCGTTACTTTGCCCGCCTGGCTGTGCATGGTCTCCAGGACCGAATTCATGGTCTTTTCCAAAAAGATGCTGGATGGACTGTGTTCAAGAAGACTCTTCGAGAAGAATTTTTCCTTGAAGACTCTGGCCTTATGACAAAGAAAGTCTTCACCGAATGGGTCGAAAGGCCCAATAAGGGTCTAACCACTACTGCTCTTCATCGAGAATTTGAAAGCAAATTTGCCCAACTAGATCCTGATGACCAACAAGGTATGGAAAGTCAAAAGATTGAATTATTTTTAAAGGCTGCAGATTCTTCTCTTCAGGAGAAATTGACTGACCGACTTGAAGACCCTGACTCTGAGTCGGGATTGAAGACTGTTTGGAGTGATGTCACTGAAGCAGTTAATATGATTGCTCGAAGAGAGCGATTGCGTTTAAGATGGGGATTAACCCCCTCCCCCCCAACAACTGAATCTATGAAGGAGCATGTTCCAGTTTCTCGTCCTCCTGTCTCTATGACCGAGCAAACAAGAAATTCTGATGTTCCTTATCCAAAGAAGGATGTCATGGACGAGCTAATTAAAAGCATGTGGGATCTCCATCTTAATTTAACAAAAATTAATTCTAAAGTAGAAAGGCTTGATGTAAAAGTAGAAGAAAGGGGTCGGTCAACTGCCCAAAGGCTTGCACGAGAAGGCTTCAAAAGACGCTGCATTTGGTGTGATAGCCTTCAGCATGTCAAGAGGGAGCGCGGTGCATTCCGTGAAGCTGAAGCACAAAAATTAGTCTTTTGGAAGGATGGTAAAATTCATGCAATCGAAACCGGGCTTCTTCTTCAGCCAAACTTCGACAACGGTGGCATGAAGAAAAGATTGGAGGATTTGGCAACAAGAACGGCCTACGCAGCTGTTGATACTGCAACTTATGGGTTGCAAATTGAGCCAACTAATGAAATTGTTAAAGCATGTAAAACTATTGCAAAATCTAAAGTGTGGACGCAGGCCTTGGAATGCATGGAGCAAGGCAAGGCAACTAAGGATGATTTAACCACTGCCAGTCAATGTATTCGAGGGAGAATCGGATGGTCCGAGCCTGTGGATTCATTTTTAGCTTTTGCCCAGTTAGCTGAAATTAATAATCAAGAAGCCATGATAGAAGAGAAGAGAAGAAGAGATGAAGATGTTGCCGGTCCTTCTTCTTCAGGACTGACTAAACGCATAACAAGAAGTAAACCAGACCAACAAAAGGCTGCTGAAAATCCGCCGCCACTAGAATATGACATGGGAGATGCCCCTCAAGCAAAGAAGACAGAAGGAAAAAGAAAAAGCAAACATCCTAGTTACAAGTTGCAGTCTAACATAGAGACCGCAACGGATCCTAAACGGATCCTAAAAGAGAAGATTCTTGGAAGTAGAATTGAATTCACATTAGGTGAAATTCTCGGTATTGCAAAACGAGGATTTCATGATGTAATAATTGATGTAATTAAACAAAAAAGACATTATGTTGGTGAGGAAACTGAAGAATCTGTACATGCTTTTTTTCAAGTACTTCATGTGTATTTGCAGGATGAAGAGAAGCTGAAAACTCAAGGGATTCGATTGGAGGCAATCAAAGAATTGATTGCAGCCATAGAAGCCAAAGATGAAGACATTTATGAAGAAGAAGCTGAAGAAGCCATAATGGTGGGAACTTCTCAATCTAAAGTACAGCCCATGCATAAGAAAGAGACTCTTCTTCACAATATGCAAGAAGAAAGTGAAACTCACTTTATTCCTAGTAGTCACTATTCCCGTACCCATTGGGCAAGGGCGATTACTGAAACTGTTGTTAAAATCGGTGAGAAAGAAACTCCATGCATTGCCCTTATAGACCATAGATCGGAAATGAATGTTATGTCAAGAAGTCTCTATGAGAATGGTGGATGGCCCATTGATGTGGACCCAGGATGGCGCATGAAGGCAGCCAATAACTCTTCTGGCGATCTTTATGCAGCATGTCCTTATGCACAAGTTACTATTGGTAATGTAAAAGATGAATTTCATTTCTTTGTTCAAGATTCCTGTAGTTATCCTATCATTCTTGGACAACCATTTATTTTCGAGTCTCGTTTAGAGACAAATGCTCTTGATGATGGTTCATCATATGCTCGGATAAGAAGCAAGGATAATGATAAAGCTGTTCAATTCCGAACTGTCTGTGTTAATCACCATCAGAATAGGGATCGATTGAGAGATCATCCTGTTCCTCCTAATGCCCGAGAATTTAAGGGTTTTCGGGTAGCGCTGCTATAAGTGGAGGCTATGGCAGTGCATCATGTCACAAAAAATTGCCTCCACATATGAAGGAGGCAAGGTCAAAAGCTGATTTGCTGGTTTTTTTCAGCCAATGGTGTGGGCTGTTATAAACAGTTTTCAGCCATGAACAGGGCTGAAAAAAAGTATTTAAGTCATATGGAGCAAGAGCTGAAGCAAATTGATGTTTTACCTAAAGATGAAGAAATTTCAGGACTATTTTATGGGCTGAATTATAATGTTACAATGGCTGAAATTTATATAGCCATTCATGCAGAAAATCAAGCTCAGTCCATACAGGTGTGTACATTGGATATGTATGACATAATTCAAGAATTTGCAGATTATGAAGCTTTTGGACAACCAAACAAGGATGAAGCAAGAGTAGAAACTAAGTATAAAACAGTTGATAAGAAGGTCAAGCCGGTAGCTACTCCTCTACCACCTGAAAGTGAAGGACTAGCAGAAAGGGTATCCAAGCAACCAAGCCTTCGTGATCCTAAAGATATTGGTCACCAGTTTATAGCAGAAAGTCTACAAAAGCTGAAAATTGGTGAAGACTCTTTTCTCTTGCCGACTGAAAAGAAAATCTTCATGCAGATGTTAAAGAACCATGGTAAAGCCTTTTCATTTCAGCCACATGAAATTGGCTGTGTGGATCCGAGCATTGTGGCACCAATAGTAATTTTTACGAATCCACATGTGCCTTGGAATCTTAAACCAATTCCAATTCCAAGGGCTCATTTGCCTAAGTTATTGGAACTTTTAAATGAAAAGATTAAAATGCGAATATTGAAGCCATCTTCAGCTCCATATTCCAATCGTTGGTTTACCGTACCTAAGAAGAATGGATCTTTACGATTCATTCAAGATTTACAACCCGTCAATAAAGTCACTATTAGAAATGTTGGATCAGGACCAATTGTGGATGAGTTTGCTGAAGCTTTTGCAGGTAGGGCAATCTATTCCATGGGAGACTTATATTCAGGCTACGATCAATTTCACCTTGCTTTGGAAAGCCATGACATTACCACAATGAAGACGCCTCTTGGCCTAGTCCGCATGTGTACTCTACCTCAAGGGGCTACAAATTCAGTAGCTCACATGATGAATGCTATGCATAAAGTATTGAGAGATTATATTCCCCAATTGAGTCTTCCTTTTCTTGACGATGTTCCAATCAAAGGATGTGAAGTTCATAAGAAAAATGAAGAACTCAATGAACTTGGATGTCGAAAGTTTGTCTCTGATCATATTAATGATTGTGCTCAAATCTTGTCTAAATTGGAAGAAGTCCATCTTACTCTTTCAGGAGCTAAATCTGTTTTTGGAGTCGAAGAAGTCCTTGTGGTCAGACATATGTGTGGTCCATATGGCCGAAAGCCTTCTCCATCCAAAATAGATGCTATCGGCAAAATGCAAGAAAAATGTACAAATGTTTCAGAGGTGAGAAGATTTCTTGCTGCATCTGTCTTCTACCTTATTTGGATTCCACATTTTGCCCATGTTGCTAAAAGTCTTTATCAGCTTCTAAGAAAGGGCCAAAGGTTTCTATGGACAAAAGAACACACTCAGGCTATTCGGAAACTCAAGAAAATGCTTATTTCAGCCCCCACTTTAAAGTGGGCTAACTACTCTAATGGACAGCCCATTATACTCACAGTGGACGCAAGTCCTATTGGAATAGGATGGGCAGTTGGACAAGACAACCTTGAAGGCAACAGATATGTAATCCGTTTTGGAGCAAAGGTTCTTAATGAACGACAAAGAAGGTATGCTCAAATTAAAAGAGAGATTTGGGGAGTAGTAACTGCATTAAAATGTGATAGGGAGTACTTCATGGGCGCACATGTTATAGTTGAGACAGATTGCCTTCCACTCTTGGGCATGATCGCCAACTGTTCCACTCCTGACATAGCCATGTTAAGATGGATAGCCTATATTAAATCCTTAAATCCTGATTTGAAACATATTGCAGGTAGAGATAATCCAGTTGCTGACATGCGTTCACGTGCCAGATATATGGATGAAGGAAAAATGATGGATGAAGAAGAATCAGAGTTTATAAATGATGCTGTTAATGCAGGTACAACAAAAATTACAGCAAGAACAACAGGTTCAACTATTAAAACAACTTTTACATCAGCAAGGAAGGACGAATCAACAAAGAAGGACAATGGACAGCTAGTAAACAACATATTCCATGTTTTGTTATGGTTTGTTCACACTTTAAAGAAGATGATTGGCTAAAAATTGGCAAATTTTTGAGCACTATGACAAAGAAAGAAGATTGGACTAATGAAGAGTTCAAGAGAATTAAGAGAAAAGCCTATGGTTTTTTTCTTAAAGATGGATACCTCTGGAAGCATGCGAAAAATAAAGGAAGGGCACCTGTTCGTGTCTTAAGAGATGAAAAGACACAAAGACAGGTCATGCAAGAATTCCATGATAGCCTATTGGCTAGTCATAGAGGCATATGGGGCACTTTTGCCAAAATAAAAGAGAAATTTTGGTGGCAAAACATGTATAAAGACATTGAGCATTTTGTTGAATCTTGTCATGTTTGTCAAATGTATTCTATGGTAAAGCATAGAGATGGGCTTCAGCCTACCTATCCTTTATCCATTCACTATAGATGGGTTATTGATTTAGTAACCATGCCTACAGGAATTTGGAACATGAGATGTCTAGTACTTGCTAGAGAAGATCTCACAAATCAAGTGAAAGGAAAGTCCTTGACAACAAAGTCCACTCATGCTATTTGTAGATTTTTACTTGAAGAAGTATTTTGTAGGTATGGATGTGTTGCTAAAGTAACTGTTGATAGAGGAGAATTGGATGCCGATGAGGCTCGCCATTTCTTTGCTCAATTGGGAATTAAGCTATCTCTTACCTCAGCCTACAATCCTGAAGGCAATGGTAAGTGTGAAAGAGGCCATCAACCAATTCTTAAAGCTTTAGCAAAATCATGCAAAGGAAAGTTGAGGGAATGGCCTAAAATGCTACCATTCGCATTATGGGCTGATAGAACTACCCATAGCGCAGTGACAGGATATATGCCAGAGCTGAACTCATGTATGGACATCCACCTGTTATGCCTATTGAGGAATCTATTGTCACATGGAGTATCTTGCCTTGGGATGAAGGCATGAATAGAAAAGAATTGCTCTCTTTACGCATAAGGCAACTTGAAAGAAGGCCAGAAGATGTCAAAACAACCCTTGAAAGGCTAAAAACAGCAAGATTAAAGAATAAGAAGAGGTTTGACAAGCATCATCGACTCCGTCCAAGAGCTATTCAAGAGAATGATTGGGTTATTGTCTATGATAGCAGCCTAGACAATCAATATAGTGCTCATAGGAAGTTAGCCAAGCGATGATTTGGACCATATGTTGTAAAAGTAGTACATAATAATGCTACTTACTCTTTGGTTGAAATGGATGGGACCATGATAAAGATTCCAATAGCTGGGAAACGAATCAAACTCTTCAAACGAAGAGAATCTTCAACTTATGAACTTGATGACTTCAATATAAGCCCTCTACTTGAAGACATGCAGGAAGAAAGAGACTTAGAGAATGAAGATGATGAAGAAGATCCTCCTTGACCTGTAATCTTATGAAATGGCACATGCCGGAGGATGTGCAGGTTAGGAGGGGGTGAATGTCAAAGAGTTTATTGTTCATAATATAAATCATGGGATTCTTATGAACACAGAAGAGCTTCACTGGAAGTTATATGAGAAATCTGCATACAAAATTCAGACATTGTTATTCAATAACCACCTTAGTTACACAAGTTCTTTTGTATTTAGCATATAATTTTCAGTTATACCATGAATATTTATGAAAAATAAGTCTATGGGAACCTACAACTTGGTCATCTAGAAGGAATTGACAGTCTGTAGGATAAATCACATTAATTCAGGTACAAAAATATGGTCAGAACCCAAGAAAGATGCCAAAATTTGCCAAAAGTCCACTAGGTCCACATGGGACCAGGAGTAACAGACTTAAGTGACCAGCAAGTGACCTAGGCTGGTCAAAAAGTGACCAAGGACTGAGCAGGGAGCAGCCCGCGTTTTTCGGCGCAAAATGGGGCTGCACCGTCTGAGGCAAACTAGACAGAGCTGGAGCTATGGTGCATGAAATGGAGCATGCAAACTGAAGATCAACAGGCCCAACTACTGAAGATGTAAACATGGTGAGAGCTCCACTTCTCTGCCTCTTTGGTCTGACGAAAATGCATGCTGAAACAGTCTATAAAAGAAGGAAATCTGAGAGAAGAGGATTCAGCTTGCTCTTATGCACGACTTCTCTCATTTTGTTTACCTTATTCTTGGTCCAATGAAGCCCGACTTGTACCCAAGTACTTGAGTGACTTTGGGGCAAGCAAAGGGTGAGGATATTGAAGACTTATGGGCTATTATGGGCTGAAATAACCAGTCATAAACAGGGTAGCCCACGAGAAGTGCTTCCTCTTGAGTTTATGCACTCATTTTGAACTTGATTATGGGCTGGAATTTTCTGTTTTAAAATAGGGCTGAAGCTAAAATTATATTTTTTCAATTCATTTCATGTATCTTTGGCCCAAATCTTGGATGCATTTGAATCTATCAACAATATACTTGAACCAAAGGGTTGAAATCCATCTATGTACTTGAAATAAATGCCATTAGAGCTTGCATTTGACATTCATAAATGAATTGAGAATCTGAAAATATCCTTTATGATATGATGTATGTATCCAAAGGCATTTGATGTAATCAAGTTAGTCTTATTCCTTCTGTTCATGTATGCTACGTATGTAGTGAAAAGGCTTGAACTCTTCTTCCGTATCTAAATCATTTCTAAATCCCGGATCTTATTAAACCCCAATCCATTTTCCCTTCCCGAATCTTGAATCCTGAACTCTTCTTCTGTACTAAAAGCCCCGTGGTAGACCTTCAACTCTGAACGCGACGACATCGGCCTTACGCATGGCCTCCACCCCCCTGCGAGCTCCAACAAGGATGCTCAGTCATCCTTGCTATACCCCTCTCCTCCAGCACGACTGTCGGCTGGGGGAAAGAGGGGATAATACTAAAAAAAATTTCCATAATTCAATTATTATCCTTATGACTTCTTCCCAAGAGGGGATTCATGCGACATATGCGGTTTCATAAAACCATAGTCTCGGTTCTGCCAATGGAGATTATGATACATCGTGTTTTAATGTCGTACTGTCTGGGACCCACTGCCGGCATTGTCTTGCGTGAGTATCACGGGGTTTAGATATCAAAAATGTTGCAACAGTGAGAATGACACTTTAGTGGAAAGAAAAGAGTACTTTCATTACATAGAAAAAGAGTGCAAATACAATGCTTTATAGGAAATTGAATGGTGGCACTTCTCCTACTGTGTGTATGGGATTCTGGTCGTGAGCCCTCACTACTTCTTACAAAGAGACTAAAGTAGGTGTGATTGCAAATATCTCAACAATAAGATGGGAGACAATATGGATATGTGAATTCATGAACTTCATGAGAACCTACAAGATATTCAAATAGGAAGAAGCTATGACTAATGCTTTAAACAAGGTCATAGTAGAAGTCAAGAAATCCAATGAATAAAATATTACCAAATTTCTCCATGTTTATATAGAAAAACTTGAGATGGCCAGTCGAATGACCAAAATGATGCCAAGGTACTTTGATAGAGCTATGACTTATGAGCTATGGACCAAAGTGAATGCAATAGATACAAAGCATGGGACTACATGGGCTACTTTCAAGAGACCTCTAAAATGTGAATTTTATCTTAAAGATGTAGATCGTGCAATGAAGAGATATTTCCTAGAGTGGGTTTCCAAACTTGCACATGGGCTTTCTGCTCCAAAATTGCAAAGGATTTTTGAGCAAAAGTATGAGTAATTGAGTGCTATAAAGTAGCTAACACTTGAGACAAAGAACTTTTTTTATAGGCTACAAATGTGCATTGGTAAACAGTATTAGAAGAGCAAAAGTATGAGCATTTGAGCATATGCTCCATGTAGGGCAGTGAATAGTTATCTCTCTTTATTGCATCATTTACCTTTCTATAGTTTACGCACACTTGAATCTTTCAGTACTTCTTTAGGACAATCACTATGGGCGATACCTAGTCCATGTGCTCGATTTTGTAGATGAATCAAGCCTTCAACAACTTATCTATCTCTTCCTTGAGAGTGTATGTGTGCTTTGGATTCATCAGGTAGGGCTAGTGTTTAACTGATGTTGTATCTGGAGTAATTAGGATGTTATGGGTCATGACACTTGGATTGACTTCTTTGAGTTCATCTAAAGACCAAGAAAATACATCTATGAACTCTCACAAGAGAGCGATGAGATCCTCCTCCTCTTGCTTAGTTAGGTCATCAGCTATAAATATGGATCGAGGCTTTTCCTCTTCCCCTGCCAAGTTGGCTTCCTTGACCTTAGTATGCCCTTCTATTGGTGCATTTTCTTGTCCTTGCCTCTTAGCTCCTAGTAAGATCACTAATATGTCGCCCTTTTTTAACTTTGTGAAGCGCTTAGGTAAGTTCTGGGGCTTCCATTGCTCTTCGACTTCTAATCCCCTTGGCTACTTCCTCTTGTCCTCCTTCAATCGCATGTGCCTTAGGTGGAGTGGGAGGTTCTCTTTGGTGTGTTTAGTCCTAGTTGGTTAGGGAATTACTAAGTCACTTTTAGAGCTCACTTTTTACATGGAGTGAAACTTACAACCTTTGCTAGAAGAAGGAGTTTCCCCTAGTGGTTCAACTCTGAGGTCAATTTTGTTCTAAGGAGTGGTGTAGTACTTGGTTGAACTAATACAGCTTACTCGTGGTCCATCACCCCTAGGTGGTCCCCAACCGTCACATTCTATTTTGAAGACTCCTCTTTCGATCCTAAGGACCTTGGATTTCCATGGCTTGGAGTATACTCGTATTTGTTCGATCACTTGGCCATTCATATCATACTCTATTGTCTCGACCTCTTCCTCACTTTCATCATTTATAGAGTAATAGTCTTCATACTCATCGTCTGAATCGTTATCTTTTGACTACTCATTGTCTCCTAGGTTTCTAATCTGAATCCTCTTCTCATCTGTGATCAATGCCCAATTGTACATTAGGTTCAAGTTGTGCACTTGGGTACACTATCACTTTGGCTCATCCATGAGATCCTTGAGGGGTTTGAGATTGGCAGATGGGTTACCTACCAGCCCTTTTGTCTAGTATTCAAGGGTCTCCTAGAGTTTGAGTTTGTTAGTAGAAATGTGGAAAGGGACATGTGTTGGTTGTTTGCTAGAGCTCCTAGTCATCATGCAAAGTGGTACTAATGGTGGGGTCTTACCCTTTGGCAGCTGAGATGTACCAATTAGTCCCTAAACCAAATGGCCTAACTTTCATTCTGTTAGCCAGCATGACATTAAACCTTGTGTTCTCCACAGGTGTGTTACCCCAAGCTTAGAATACTGCATGGCTTAGTACACTTACTCTAGCTCTTGTATCTACAATTCCCTTTCTTGTGGCATCTCCTAATGCATTGATAGGCAAGAATGTATGCATCTTTGTGCCTTCCCAAAAAGCATTCACATGCAAAGACTTAGGCACTAAGTCCAAGGTTAAGCTAGATATGTGCACTATTGCATCGTGGTTAGGCAAGTCGGTCACTCCAAGCTCATCACATCATTCTACCCACTGCTTCAACCCTTGCCATAGCATCCGGTTCTATGTAAGAAGCTCTCCTAGAGATACAGTTAGGAGGGTTGATATCAATGTTGTGAGAATGTTGCCAACTACTTGCTTTCCATTAGGCTCTACAATCTTTTGCCAATGATCTTGGGTAATCTACCTACCTGTGGCATCTAGGCGCTATCTATGTGGTGTTACATGGGGTTCGGATACATCTCTTGATTTGAACTGAGTAGGCAAGACTAGTGTGCTCACACTAGAGAGCTCATCAATATTGTCTTTGATAGTGGGTTTTGCATCCTTTAGCTATGCTTGGGCTTCTCTCACCCACTCCTTAACCTTATCAACCACTTCTAATTGGTGCCTCGGATTGGGATATTGCCCAATCTTGGCACTTCCCTTTTCTACTATCTTAGGAAGAGATATCTCTGTCTCAGATTGGGATATTTCCCAATCTTGGCACTTCCCTTTTCTGCTATCTTAGGAAGAGATGTCTCTGCCTCTGCATCCATGACTTGCTTCCCCTTGGTTAGCATGGTGGCACTATCTGTCTTAAGTGTAATCTTCATCTCAACACTCTTTCTCCTTCTTCTATAGCTTCTCTTCCCTATTGAAGCTGCATCGAGGTTGCTAGATCCTAGTAATGAATTATAAGCCTGCTTTGCTTGTGCTTAGGTCATGACATTCAGTGGAATTGGCATGGCTTTGCCATCAAGTGTTTTAACTATGAATAGTCCCAATGGTATGGATGGCATGATAGTCGAACTAGTGGAATGTTTTTTCCTAGGGCACTTGGCGTACAAGTATGTGATCTGATGGGACCTAAAATGGTCCGGCAGTGGCTATGGCACTAGCTAGATCTCATGCACACAACAAAAAACCCCACTACATGGCCTTGCGCGAGCCAGGAGCGTCTGTAATACATCGACATATACTAGATAGACTTAATTATGCATTTGTAGCTTGATATGTAGTCCAAAATTTACCTTCCCTTCTCCTCAGAGGGAGATCCCATAACATATAGGCATAGTGCCTTGTAACGCAAACATAAGGAAGCTCCTCTCGACTAATTGTCGCGGCTCCACTGCGACTCTCCTACACCTCGCGGATTAGCCCCAAGATGCATCGCTCCAACATATAAAACATAATGCACAAACTCCACTCTTTTCTTGTTTTGTACCATCCAGGAATATATAGAACCTCACCAAACAGTCCCAAGGAAAGTATACAACTGACCTACAACAAAGGCTCCTTTCCACTCCACGTATAAGTCATGTCCTACGAAGACAATTGCTATGCAATTCAGGACTGATACCATGTCATGCGTCATGCATAGTGCATATGATCCTAGTGCACAAACAATATTCATCAAATCAACATTTTGTGATGTGGAAAAAACAGCTCTTTCATGATTTTCACTAAACATATGCTTCGATATATGGAGACTAGCATCGATTTCTCGTGCTACTAGCCCCTTAAATTGGAATATCGCAATTCTAAATGAAATGCACAATCAAATATTTCAAAGATTCAAAATCCTCTAAACCCCCTCAATCTCTTAACATCACCCTTTCCCTCTAACGTTTAGGTTATGCTGTGTTGCATAGGTGTAGGGTTTTATTTTGTATGTATTTTTTGCATAAAATAAAAAAACATGAAGTATGACACATAAACAAAGCCAAACTGAATCCAAACTTCATGCCTCAGCTTTGTTATACAGCCACAACCATGAATCCTAATTTTCTAGATTTTTATAACGCAAAAATCTTATTTTTTTTCATTTTTAGCTTTTTTCTCTATTTATTTGTGCATAAAAATAGATTATTTTCTGATTTGTGATTAGTGAATAATTATGACAGCTGAAATATGTTTTTTCTCAAAATTTTATCCCATGCGCATCGATTTTTCCCCACCGGAAACCAATAAAACCTTCATTTTTACACTAAAAATGTGCTTTTTGGCCTATAATTTAATTATTGCGACTATTTATTATTATGTATCTACATTTCTTTTATGCACAGCCCGCAATCATAATGCAAAAAAGCTCCAAATAATTTTTTTTCCCATATGAATTCCATTTCAACCATCAAACATCAACAAGAAGCAAATTTCCTTTGTAAAAATGGCGCATACCGCTTACTTGCGTGTTGCGGGTTTTTTGATTATTTTCTCGGGTTTCCAACGGACCGACCAACAACAAATCTTCAATGCTAAGCATGTCCCCTCAGCCTCCTCTTGATCTTGGAGTAATCCGGTTCATGTCGGACAAGCCTCCTTCAACTGGTCTTCATTCTTCTTCATGTCCATGAACTGCCCCTTAAGGGGGGAGAGAGGGAGGAGAGAGAAATATTGAAAGTGTATCTCTTCATCCGGGCAGCCATTAGACGTGCGAAGACTCGCGATGGAGAGCGTGGATAAGCACAAGGTGACATATATAATCAGAAGGGGGAGTTGTTCTCAGCCCACCACCATAGCCCCTCTCTCCCTCCAAATCACGTCCCCTGCAACAATGGCATTCATTTTTTACGTGTTGGAAAAAACACCCCCCCCCCCAAAATCAAAATTTTTAGGGGCCCTCAAAGGGAGCCCCCAAGGGAGACACCCTTTGGCCCCTAAAACCCATTTATACTTGGCCTTCTTTGGTCTTTGGACCCCGGGCACTTCTATTCTACTGTCCGATGTCCGATTTGAGGTCTGGAAAGTTCAAAACACTCATCTCGAAGTCTCGCACTATGGGGAATCTCCCGGAGTCTCATCTAACATGCCAAGAAATTATGAAAATTTCCCAACCATCGCTCGGTGGGTCTTTAAAGTACTTTAGGGGTTTGCCGTTTAAAATTGTACTGGTTGTAGCTATCGCCTTCGACAAAGTCTATTTTTCCCTTGCAATTTAGATTTTCTGGCTTTTCTTAAGCCCTTCTTGAAGTCAAAAATCAGTTGTCATTGGCGACCATGGAATAGGACGACTCAGCCCATCAAATCCCACGAACAAATCTGCACATAAATACAACCAAAAAGAGCATCAAGCTGATACAAAATAGATACATAACAAAACATATCACAGCTCTCACCCTACCCCGTAATAAAACCAAGGTAGGAAATCTATGAGTAGGCCTAGCATAATTTGACAAAAAGCCCAAAGCTAGTCACTAACTGACCGCTCCAACATGGCCAAGCTAAAAAGAACTATCAGAGAGCTCATCCTAAGTGGTGGTTTGAACTACCTACCGAACTAAGGACAACTTAACCAGGAGCTCCTCCTAGGCGAGGACTCCTATAGTGTGATAAAAAAGTAGTATCGCATTTTGGCACATCTTTCTTTAGGTTTCCATACTTGGGCGTGTAAAAAGGAGGAAACTGAACGTAGTGACCCAAGGAGAACAAGGCATCGGCCTCAGGTCCTATCTCGGTACCCAAGAACCTACCAAGCCCTCACAAGGTGACACTTAATCCTTTTCTAACGCTCACTTTTATTTTCGCTCCAAGCTTCTTTTATTTGATGTGCTTTTTAGCTAGTTGCCACCCCTAGGAAGACAAGGCATTGGCCCCGGGTCTTGTCTCGTCCCCAGGAACCTATTGGGCCTTCACAAGGTGATAAACAACTGGTCAAAGATTATTCTTTCTTCTCTATTTTTATAGGGGTTAGAACCCCTTTTTACAAAGCTCTGTATATTCATAGATTTTCTTTTGGATGTTTAGGATTTTTTTCATTTTGGTTATTTTGAGTAGGCTTCTCTAACTTCCCCACACTAATAGGACCTCCTAGATCATTTGCCTAGCAGGTTAGTAGAACAGGGTCCCTAGAACTCCCATCTAAAACAAGTCTTTCAGTGTCTGACAATGCCTTTGTAGGAGGCAATGACTACTCAGACCTCCCACAGACATATATAACCTAAACATGGGACTTCATGCCTTGATTCACAGTCCCCAACAAACAAAAAGAAAGCATCCTTACATACACATGTATCATTAATTGCTTAAGGGGAAAAAAAACTCAGAAAGGGGACGAAACCACTTGGAATGGCCACAAGAAGCTCCTTTGCAGCAAAGGCTCCCTCTAGCAACTTCGTCAACTTGTATAGTGCAATCAATAAAATAGCAAACCATTAAACGCACCTGCACCAAACGGACATAGGGCCCTCTTGGCCTAAAGGAATCAAACATTTTACTACAAACTAACTGGCCCTCTTGGCCTAAAGAAATCAATCATGACACTACAAAATTAACTGGCCCTCTTGGCCTAAAGAAATTAGACATTAAAACCTTAAAGCAATTGGCCCTCTTAGTCTAAATAAATCAAATAAACCAACTCATATAGATCCCTCCTTGGAAGAAGGAATCCCTCCTGCATATATAGCAAGAGGTGTACGCATAACACGTTGTCGAATCAACTTGTGGATCTAGGATAATAGTGGTAGATGGGTCTCAGCTACTCTTCGCATTACCCATATCAACCATCGCTTGCCATATAACACGTGATCTGATAAAACTCCCCACAAGCGACCAGGTCCTGTCTCATGATCAATAGCAACATCCCGACTAGGACTACAATTCAAGAAGAGATCCTCTTCATAAGCAAAATTGGATAATGAATTTGCAAACTGGTCCCATGAATGTGGAATGAGTTGAAGAGATACACTCTCAAAGTCATCAAGTAGGGTTATAGCAGTTCATTGATACATGCAAAGGATGGGATTCCGGACTATATATGTCCCATTTAATTGATTTGCAATCAGTTGGGAATCCCCTTTTACTAACAACTGTCAAATACTACCTTTCTTGGTAATATTTAGTCTCATAATCAAGGCTTTATACTCTGCCATATTGTTACTGAATCCTACCCCAAGATAAGTAGCTAATTTCATTGTAACCCTACGTTGGGGATCTCAGATAACTACTCCAGCACTCCCTTTTATATTAGGGCCCCTGGATGCTCCATCAAAGTATAACGTGTACGTCCACAATGGGTTTATACATCTAGCCATCAAAAACTCCCCTATTCGTAATTATGATAATCAAAATTCAATATTTAGAGGATGAACTGACAGCTCCATCCCACCTTCTTCATTAAACTCAACATGGATGCTTGTCAAGATTTGTAAATAGTGATGGCAGAAAACTTTAATCTCCCACACAAGGGTACCGTCTTCTTGCTCAATCACTTTTAATCCTTTGCTCCACTAGATAAGCTTCCCCTGATGATATCTTTGCTCTAGATATGGGTGCTCCAAATAAGGGATTAACTGCCCCATCAACCAATTTAAGATCTCCTGCAGGTCTTAGATCAACCCCAGCATGGACTTGCAATGCATTTAGCGCGTTAGCATACGAAAAAATAATAAGGTTTAATCTTATTAAGATTAACCTTATTTTTAAGTTCCACTCCCTGTAGATCAACAAATAAAGATGTGGACTTATTTCTACCTATCCTAACTACCTTGTAAGGGCCATCCCATCTAGGTTCCAGCTTTCCTGGAAATAGTTCCCTATGCATAACGTAGTATAGAACTAAATGTCCTTTCTTAAAGGTATATTTCTTCACTTTTAGATCATGCAATAGCTTTATCCGATGCTTAGCTACCTCCTGGTGCAACAGACTCTGCAATTTAAGCTCATCCAAGTGGGCTATAGTCGTAAACCGCTCGAATAGGGCATCTTCATCACCGAAAGAATGATTGATTGCGAAACTTATGGTCAAAAACTCAATTTCCAAGGGCAATACACACTCCTCCTTATAAACTAATTTGAATGGGGTGTGGCCAATGGCTCGTTTAAACATTGTGTTATATGCCCAAACCACCACATATAATTTTGTATCCCAGTCCCGTTTCTTTTTGGAGACTATTTTGGATAGGATACCCACAAGCTGCTTATTGGTACTTTCAACTTGTCCATTGGCTTGTGGATTATAGGGGGGGTCATCTTGTTATACTTGATTTTCCATGTCTTAGTCAAGCTTTTAATCACCTTATTCAAAAAGTGAGTTTCACGGTTCGATACTATTTCCTTTGGCGGACCAAAATAGCACATGATCCACTCAAGTAGGAAACTGGCAATCTCTTTTGCATTGTCATGCCTCGTCGCCCGTGCTTCTGACCACTTTGTAAAGTAATCAGTGGATACTATAATATATCTCTTTTGAGTGGAGACAACAAGGTAATGGGACCCACAAATTCGATGCTCCACTTCTCAAATGGAAGAATAGCCATAATAGGCGTAAGTGGTCACTTCCTATTCTCTCAATTGTCATGTATTTAACATGTATCACATCTCTTAACATACTCAAATGAATCTTAGAAGATGGACGGCCACCAATATCCAGCTCTTAAAGCCTTCTGTTCCGTCAACTGCCCAACAAAGTGCCGTCCATAAGTGGACTCATGGCACTCCTCCAAGATAAATGGAACCTTGTCAAGCATCACACATTGAGGATAGATATCATCAACACCCTGTCTAATTTCAATGCATGCTGTTCGTGCAATCAAAGAAAATTTCAATGCATGCTGTTTAATTTTCCTCTTCTCGAATTTGGATAGAGTAGCTCCAGTCTCTCCCGTAGATAAATAGTGCATTATAGTAGTATACTAGGAGGGAATAGATGTCGTATCAATCTTAAACAAAGTTTCCATGTCACTTCCTTCAGCCAAGACCTCTTTTGGCTCACTGAAATCCACTAGACATTCTACAATGCCTTGTAGCTTCGGTGGCTTGCTCTTGATCTCATAATCAAACTCTTGCAAAGTGATTAACCGCTTTGCTAAATGGTCCGACAGCTGTAACTTGTTCCAGCAACAATCGAAGCCCTTCCGCCTTCGTATAAAAAACCACCTTCTCATAAAGAATACAATGCCTAAACTTTTTGGTTGCAAATACCATCGCAATGCATAACTTCTCCAATAGATATAGTTACTTTCTGATATGCCCAACTTCCGACTAGCAAAGGCTATTGGATGGTACCACTTTTCCTCCCAAATTTGGGATAACAACTAATACTATACATATCTGCTAAAAATATATAGAACATTTTGCCCCTTTTAGGTGCTTTTAAAATAGGTGCTTTGGCAAGCTCCTGCTTCACATTGTCAAAAGATACTTTGCAAGCATCACTCCATGTAAATTGACAGTTGAAAGACAATAGGTTCATCAGTGGCAACGCTCTTTCTGCCAAGGCATTGATAAACCTTCGATAATACCCTATCAATGGCAAAAAGCTATGCACCTACTTTGGAGTACGCAGAAAACTCATGGCGACTATGACTTTGATCTTTTCAGGGTCAGTCTTGATCCCTACTGAGCTAACCACATGACCTAGCAATAGCCCATAAGGCACTCCAAAGACGCACTTCCGTGGTTTAAGAGCTATGCAAAATTGTCTACAAAGCTCAAAACACTTTCTCAAAATAATAAATTATCTTTTTCTTGTGGTAGTTGCCCCCAGGTCATCAATGAATACTTTCAACGCCTTTGGGGAGATGTCACCAAAGGTCTTTTCAGCTGTTCTTTGCCATGAACTAGGTGCATTACATAAACCAAATGCCATCAGATGGTACGCAAAGGTATCAAAGATAGTAATAAATGTCATTTTCAGCTTGTCTTGCTCAGCAATCGCCATTTGATTATACCCCTAAATGCCCCTAAGTTCGTCATAGCTCCAAGCGAGGATGTCACGAAACTCCTGAATCATGGACACATAGTCCTCTCTCTCTTCCGAACTGAGCATGGAACCTAATTTAATTGGCTGCAAATCATTAGGCATACCAAGGTCCAACTCAATAGCGTTTGCGTCTCTTATTCGATCTTGAGGCTCGATCGGTTCATTCAATGTTATCTGATAAATGTCATTTGTAGTGGACCCTTCTTTAGATCCGTCGCTTGATGACGTCTCACTACCAGATGGATGATCTAATGTTTCTAGTTTAGTAGAGGATAAAGGAGGTTTCTCACTCTGAGAAGATTCAGGGTAAGCATCCACTATTATACGATTAGCACCTCTACCTAGAATCACTCGACCAATGGGTATATCGACTTGGCAGTCTGTTCGTAAGATCCATGGCCTACATAGCAAAACTTGATAGCTAGGGCGTCCTGCAAACCTTATCACCCTAAATTCTAAATAGCATTCCACGCTTGCAACTGTAACGTGGACTTTAGTGATGCAACCTTTTGGTTGTCTTAGACTGTCATCCGCCATCCTAAGAAGTGTGGAGCTATCTTTTTGAATTTTGAGACCTAGCCTCTCCATTAAGTCTGAACTCATGATATTGACAAAGGATCCAATGTCCACGATAGCATGCTCAACTAATATTCCATCCACATATGCTGGAACCCTAGGACAATGCTTTTCAGCATGATCGAACCAATCTTCTCCCACTTGTGCTATGCCCAAAGGTTCTACAATATACCCAATACACAGGATTTTCTTGAACTCCTTGTGTACTCCTAGAGAAAGTTTAATCAATTGCAAGAGAAAGAGATTCACATCTGGTTTAACTTCGCAAAGCGAACTTGCTAGATCAAAGTCGTGGTCGTTAGCCAAAGCTCTCTTCTCGCACCAAACCATTCTCTCCTTTGGTCTTTGGACCGGCTTTGGTGCCTTTTTTAAAACTTTTTCCTTCTTTCTTGGCAATCCTTTATCCTTCTCGGGATCAACTTTACTATCAACAGGCCTTAGAGGTCAACCTTCCATATCAGGATTTAGAACTTACCTTCCCCTAGCATCTTGCTTAGGATTTCCCTCAACAGGTTTTACAGTTCCTTTGTCACCCTCTTTAATCTTTTGACCTCTTGTTACGGCTCGTAGATTAAAAGTTTCAGCGTCATTGACACATATAGCCTCAATAAGACTGACTCCACTGCCATGAGGCAACTCCTCTACAATACCTTTTCCTCGTTGCAATATTTGTCTTGGTCCCTCGTCTTGGTGGAGATTATTTCCTTGTGTGCGATGGTTAACTAGACCTGGTAGTTTACTCCCTTTTTGGAGAGAACTGATCTTACTCTAACATGTAGGGCTGAATGGCCAGACTTTCTACAAATATTGCATTTGACATTCGGTCAATTCCTAGGGAAATGTTGGCCGCCACACCACTTATAGCTGAATCTTGAGGGGGCATCCTCTTGAGGGCTTCAACTCCCTATCAAATTCTATCGATTCTTAAGGAAATTGATATCCAGAGCTATTTGTCTATACTGTTCAAAAATCATATCGGTGTAGTGCTTCATTATGTCCTTAACTTCTCCAAGGACATTAGAGGCACTTAACTCATAGCCGCAATCGTTTGTCTGTCGTCCCATTGGCCTAACCACTTGATTAGGATTTGGCCGTTGACCTATTGGGACAACATTCAGATTTATTATTTGGCCTCCACAATTTAGTGGGCCCGCTTAACTAGCCATAGGCATAGTCATACTATTAGGAGGAGCTGGTAACATAGGCAGATTCGGCATGATACTCCCTCTTCCATTCACATTTGACATGGGGCCCCCTTGACTCCTATTGGTCAGTGCCAAATTATTACCATTCCAATTTATCATTGCTACGTAAGGTGCTTGCAAGCATGACTCTACTCTTGCTTGGGTAATAGCAGTGTCAATGTCGGCCAAAGCGACACTATTGAGTTGCACCTAGATATTGAAATCCAATCCATGTAGGAAATATTGCAACTGTGCAGCCGGTGGAATGGGGATATAAGTATTAAGGTATTTCTACCATTCTCTTTCTTAAGTTTAAAAAAAATAAAAAATAAAAATATATTAGTCATGGGAGAAAAATGATTCAGTCCCTGTCATGTCGACCTATTCTTCGAGAAAATGTGAAAACACCCTCGGGAGTAGGAAAGAAGAAAAAAAAAAATATTAAAAAAAAGACAAACAAACAAACAAAGTGCTATGGAAGAAAAGGAAGCAATTCTTTGTCATAGTAGGTCTCGTTCTGAGAAAAGGTGGAAACACCCTTGGACAGGAAATTGGCTATGGAAAAGGTGGTAATACCCCACAATTCAGGATAGCTGATTCACCCACGAAACTTCTTCAAATACAATTTCAAGCCACCTTGGTGTGCTGTCTTTGCAACTTTATCAACTCATTTGACTCCTTCAACAGACGATCTATTTTCCAACCTAATCAAAGTACTTGACATGTTGGCTGCCTCCCTGGGTACACCTTATCTTCAACACCCTGATGACAATAATAGATGAAGCAATCTTCATCAATAGCCCCTTGAGTGATGCAAGTTTTCATCCTAATTGGATCGGGATGTGAGTATGGTCTGCCCTCTATATCTATCAATGAGTGTAAGACAGAGGGTGGGGTGAGCGACCAGTCGTTGCCCTTTACATTTAATAGTGGTGCGTAGATCGGTCGCAGATAGCTCACGTGGTGAATCCCGGAAGGTCCCCAAGAACAAAGTACTCTACTTTTTAGCACAAAAACCCATGTAAAAGCAAGCACGACAAGAGGCAAGAGACAAATTGGGTTCAATCTCCCCCATGCCTTGTGTGAGCGCTTCACAAAGCATGTATTTAATGTATATTTCCAATCTTCATGCTCAATAATAGCCCAATTACAAAAATATGACAAGCTTTTAGCTTTTGAGTTTGCTTTCTACCAAAAATAGAAAAATAAAGCTAATGGACGGTGCCCATAGTGTCTGGCACGCCCAATCTCAATGTCCAAATAGAAATAACATATCCAGGCGCATAAGCGCGTACAAAATAATAATAAATAATCGATGTCTCAATAGACATAACAAAATATAGGCGTGGCGCCTATCAAAATCTAATCCAAGAGTCGAAAACCCGCTAGACTCCAATGCTTTCCTCCGCCACTGCTGCTATCTCTACACATCAACTAAAGTATTCACAATCGTTAGTAAAATAATACAATTAAACCGACAAAAGTGAATACCTAGCAGTCTTCAGCTACATAAATAAATCAACTGGTTAGAAATAAATCCTAACCTTAATTTATTACGAGTGCGCACTCTAAACTCATAAACATTTATTAATTTAATATGCATTTTGCGGAATCACCCGCTATGGAATCACCCATGTACACACTAAATTAATGAAACGCCCGAAAAGGACAGGCGTCCCCATCAACTTCTCGCACAAAGAATCCTCTTTGCGTATGAGCCCCGGTCTTCTAAGTTTACGGAATTCACCGTAAAACCTCACGGAATCCACCGTGGAATATGCCTCCTGGCATCATACCCCCGGGGTGGGATAGCAATTGACCTCAATTGCTATTAGCTCAATGTGGAGCTAACAGAGTGGGGAAAGCATTTAGGTCTCTAGCGTGCATCCATTGTGCTTCCTCTAGAGGATGGTTCTTAAATTTTACTAGATATCTAGAATACCTTCGGCCAGTTCTAGTGGTCATGTAGTCAGTGTCTATGATGGCTTCGGGTTCAAGTATTTCAATCTCTTCTTCTAGTAAAGGTGGGTTTTCATAGACAGGGTGGATAGGTAATTGGCCTTTAAATGGTCTCAATAAACTAATATGAAATGTATTATGAATTTTCCAATGAGATGGCAGTTCTAACTTGAAAGCATTGTCATTAATCTTATGAATGATTCTAAATGGTCCGTAGAATCTAGGAGCTAATTTGACAACTGGATGTTTATCTACACTTTGCAGTCTACGCTTTTCTATTCTAAGCCAAACATAATCATCAACTTTGAAATTCATAGCTTGTCTTTTCTTGTTGGCTTGTTTGGTATATGATTGTTGGGCTTTAGCAATCATATCCTTTACTTCATCAAAAATAGTGTTATGCATAACAGCAATATCATCGGCACTTTGTATTCTATTAGACAAAGATGCAACATGTGTAGATAATCTATATCCATAAATAACTTCAAAATGTGCTTTCTTTGTAGATGTGTGCGGTGTATTATTATATCCAAACTGTAATAAATGTAAATGAGTATCCCATGTCTGAGGTTTAGAGATAGTGTATGCACGTAAAAGATCTAGAATAGTGCTATTTGTGGCTTCTGTTTGTCCATTTGTTTTTGGATGAAATGCAGATGAGAAATCAATCTTTGTGCCTAGATTTGCAAACAGTGTAATCCAAAAATTATTACAAAATCTAGAATCACGATCTGAAATAATCACTTTTGGCAATCCATGGTTAGTAAAAACAGTTTTAAAAAATAACTGTACTGCTTGTGATGCTGTTAAAGTTTTCTTACATGCAATGAAATATGCTTGCTTACTAAATCTATCTACAATTGTCCAAATCATGTCATGGTTAGATTTAGTATTTGGTAAACCAGTGATGAAATCCATAGATATATGTTCCCAAGGTTTAGATGGAATAGACAAAGGCATTAATAGTCCATACTGTTTACCATGATGTCTCTTTATTCTTTGACAAATCAAACATTCAGAAACGAAATTAGATACATCTGCATCCATATGTGGCCAATAAAAATCTTCAGTTAACATGCGTAATGTAGAAATGATACCTCTATGACCTTGATATGGGGGACAATGAATTTCATTCAAAACAAAAGATTGGAATGGAATAGTAACACACAGTCTCTTTTCAAAGAACATGAATCCATCATGATATGACAATGAATCAATAGGAATGAAATTATTTTGAACTAATTTTTGCCAATCAGAATGAAAAGTAATATCCTGGTGATATGTGTCTTTCATAGCAATCAAAGAATCAAAAGATATGATAGAAATGTTATGAATTGCAGGTCTTCTACTCAATGCATCAGCAACTACATTTTCTTTTCCAGGTTGGTATTGAATGATAGGATGAAAACTTTGAATGAATGAAGCCCATTTGATATGACGGTCAGAAATTTGGGGTTGGCTAAGTAGATGTCTAATGCTTTGCTGGTCGGTCTTTATCATAAATTCTGAACCCATTAAATAATGCTTCCATTGTTTTAATGCTTGGACAACTGCTAAGAGTTCCTTGTCATAAGTGGAATATTTAAGCTCAGAAAGTTTCAGCTTAGAACTAGAATATGCTATTGGATGGTTGTCTTGCATTAATACGGCTCCTATTCCTGATCCGCTAGCATCGGTCACAACTAAAAAGAATGGTCTGTTAAAGTCAGGCAATTGTAGAACAGGGGCATTGGTTAATGCACGTTTGAGTAAATCAAAGGATTTCTGCTGATTTTCAGTCCATTGATAAACAATGCCTTTCTTAAGAAGTTTGGTCAATGGTAAAGCAAGTAATGAGAAATTACGTACAAACTTCCTATAGAAACTAGCAAGACCAAGGAATGAGCATAATTCATGTACATTTTTAGGAATAGGCCAATGCAATATTGCATCAATTTTCTTAGGATCAACTTTTATTCCTTCTTTTGATACAATATGACCTAGATATTCTATTTCTGTCTTAAAGAATTCACTCTTGTCAGGGTTTGCAAACAATTGATTTTCTTTGAGTAATTAAAAAACTAATGATAAATGCTCATAATGCTCTTTTTCACTTTGACTGAATACTAAAATATCATCAAAGAAAACAATCACACAATATTGATATTTTAGAAAAATACGGTTCATCATTCTACTGAAAGTAGCAGGTGCATTAGTTAATCCGAATGGCATAACTAAGAATTCGTAATGGCCAAACTGTGTCCTGAATGCAGTCTTAAATATGTCGGATCTATCTAACCTCACCTAATGATATCCAGACTTAAGGTCAATTTTACTAAATATAGAAGATCCTTACAGTTTGTCCATAAGGTCATCAACTCTAGGTATAGGATACATATTCTTTACAGTGATCTTATTTAATGCTCGGTAGTCAATACACATCTGATAAGTATTATTCTTTTTCTTGACTAAGAGCACAGGTGCACCGAATGGAGAACTGCTAGGTCGAATTAAGCCTGTATTTAGTAATTCTTCTACTTGACTCTGAATTTCTTTTTGTTCTATTTGATTGTGCCTATATGGGGCTTTGCAAGGTGGTTGTGTGCCAGGTATTAGGTCAATCTTATGGTCTTCTGGACGTGATGGAGGTAAACCTGGTGGTAAGTCTTCTGCAAAACAATCCTTAAAATATGCGAGAAATTCCTTATGCTTAGGGTGCATATGAGTTTCCTTTGCGTGCAATTCATTCACCCAAATGAGATATGATTTAGTATTCTTGCGTAGTGCACGTTTTGCTTGAGTATGCGAAAGCAGTGGAAACATATGAGATGCATACATACCAAATAATGTAATAGATTTTCCTTGAAAATTTATATTCATTGTGTGTGTGGAATAATCTATATTGGGATTATGTTGGTGTCTCCATGGCATTCCTAGAATAATGTCGCTAGACTGTAATGGGACAACTAAGAAATTTCTTCTTTCAATATATGGACCAATTTGAATTTCTAAATCTTGAACTTCTTGTGTGCCATTGTACCTAGTGCCTAAGAATGCAGCTTTTATGCGATAGTGCGTAGGTACAGTATGCAGTTTTAATTCCTTTACCAATTTTGCTGAAATAAAGTCATGGGTACTACCGTCATCATGCAATATAGTTCTTTCTTTTCCATGCACCATACATTTCATAGTCAACAATGAATGTGAAGTAGGCATACCTGGTAAAGTATCGGAAGTAGTAGTAGGATCATCTTCTTCTTCAGTGAAATCCGGCATATCCTCATGCTCGTCTTCGTCCATAGCTCCAAGGTAGTTGATATGTGCTGATGGCTTCTTTGAATGACAATTTGCTGCGAGATGCCCTGGCTGGTGACACTTGTAGCATACGATGGGCTTGGCTTTGGTCACATTATTTGCAATGGCTGGGAGTCTGGGTATATTTGGATTTGCTTGTGGAATAGGCTTAGGATTTGGATTGACAGTGGATGGTAATGCAGGTGGTTTAGGCCAATTCTTGCGGAAAGATGGTGATGAGAAACGACCTGGATTAAACCTTCTGAAATTGGAATTGAATTGTTTAGATCCATAATTACCGTTTGCTTGGAATGGCTGTGGTCGTCGATCTCTTCCACGTAACTTATCTTCAGTGTCGTGAGCTAAGGAAATGGCGTCTTCAAGGGTAGCAGGCTTGAACATGTTCACTTCAGCGTAGTAATGTCCAAGAAGTCCAGACATATACTTCCGCTTATGTGTCGTCTCTGGTACATCTTCAAGCATGCGTAACTGTAGGAGTGCATTCCAAAAACGCTCTGTATACTGTGGAATAGGCTCACGATCGCGCTGTTGAAGTAAATCCCATTGCTTGATAGCCTTCTCAAGAAATTGCAGTGGTAGGAAATTTTGCATGAACTTCTTCTTGAAATCTTCCCATGTAGCAGGACATTCTATGCTCTTGCGGACTACAGTCCACCAAAGTGATGCTCTGTCTATCAGATGATTAGTAACACACTTGATTTTATCTTTCTCGGGATAAGTTTCCTCATGGAAATAGTCATCAAACTGGCTAATGAATGATAAAACAGTCTTTCCTTCTCTTATGCCATTGAAAGTGCGAAACTTGAAACTTCGTTTACTTATCTTGGATTCCTTGCGGATGGTTTGTGCTTCAAGAGTGGCGTCGATGGTACGGCGAATCAAATCTTCAGCTTGAGGTTCTTCTTTATCAGTGGACGCTCCTTGTAGCTTTGTCAATTGCGCTTGCAAGGCTTGCCTAGCTCTTCGCTCTTCTTCCAATTGCAACATGATAAGATCCAGCTTTTGTTCCATGGTAGGCTCGGGTAGGTCATCTTCAACCATAGGATCATCCATATGTGGAGTAGTCATCCTATAAAACTCAACAAACCTTTCTCACTCAAAATCAGTTAGCGGGATGAGCGTAGCTCAAATTTGGGGTTACAAGGCTATGTATTTTTGGGTATTTTCTTCTTCAATTTTCAGAAATTCTGCAATATTTCTGTCTCCATTTGCTGAAAGTACTTCAACGAACTTGTAGATAGGTAGAACAGCTTGCTGCGAACAACTTTCCAGTTCAAAGTTTTTGCATACGAACAAGTCTTCTATGAGTTTTAAGCACTAGTCAGTTTTGATTTAGTCTGACTTGCAGAGTTGCTGACTTAGCAGACTTGCAGAGTTGCTGACTTGCTGGACTTAGGCCGACTTGCAGAACTTGCAGAACTTGATTAGAGTCGACTTACGGAACTTGACTTCAGGAGTGCGAGACCTGGAGTATATCGACTTCTCTGCCCTGTGTAACTTGCAAAGTATTGTGTGACCTTAAGCTTAATAGCTTAAGCTATGTTAGGAGGAAGTAATGGGCAGCACGACGTCAATTTTCGTGGGGGGGGGGCCGTTTTTGCCTGCGCGGATTTTTCGGGGCTACTTCCTGATATCACGACTCAAATTCGTGGAGTTTGAAGCTTTTTTAAAGCTTCTAAGCTTAAGATTAAGCTTTAATAAAATAATTAAGTTGGATTTGAGAAGAGCTTATCTCTGTTTGCAACGACTTGATGAAGGGAATGTATGAGTGGTCCTCCGTCGACAGAGCCTGGTCCTTCGCGATCTGACAGTGGAAACAGGGGTTCTTGATCGCCAGAAGTCTGCCTGTATCGACGGTTCGCGACGAGATTGACTGTAGAGGCCGTTTGTTCCTGGAGCTCCGCCTTCGCCCGAGATTGGTAGCGATTGGAAGCTCTTGATCTCTGCTCCGCTCTGATACCACTGGTGCGCAGATCGGTCGCAGATAGCTCACGTGGTGAATCCCGGAAGGTCCCCAAGAACAAAGTACTCTACTTTTTAGCACAAAAACCCATGTAAAAGCAAGCACGACAAGAGGCAAGAGACAAATTGGGTTCAATCTCCCCCATGCCTTGTGTGAGCGCTTCACAAAGCATGTATTTAATGTATATTTCCAATCTTCATGCTCAATAATAGCCCAATTACAAAAATATGACAAGCTTTTAGCTTTTGAGTTTGCTTTCTACCAAAAATAGGAAAATAAAGCTAATGGACGGTGCCCATAGTGTCTGGCACGCCCAATCTCAATGTCCAAATAGAAATAACATATCCAGACGCATAAGCGCGTACAAAATAATAATAAATAATCGATGTCTCAATAGACATAACAAAATATAGGCGTGGCGCCTATCAAAATCTAATCCAAAAGTCGAAAACCCGCTAGACTCCAATGCTTTCCTCCGCCACTGCTGCTATCTCTACACATCAACTGAAGCATTCACAATCGTTAGTAAAACAATACAATTAAACCGACAAAAGTGAATACCTAGCAGTCTTCAGCTACATAAATAAATCAACTGGTTAGAAATAAATCCTAACCTTAATTTATTACGAGTGCGCACTCTAAACTCATAAACGTTTATTAATTTAATATGCATTTTGCGGAATCACCCGCTATGGAATCACCCATGTACACACTAAATTAATGAAACGCCCGAAAAGGACAGGCGTCCCCATCAACTTCTCGCACAAAGAATCCTCTTTGCGTATGAGCCCCGGTCTTCTAAGTTTACGGAATCCACCGTGGAATATGCCTCCTGGCATCAAATAGAGAGGTGCGATGTGTGAATGGAGTGTTGCACACATGGGTTGGGCCTCTCAATGCACAAAGCGTGATCTATTCTTATGTACTACACTATCAGGCTCCTTGGTCTTCCTTCTTGCACAGTATGCTAGCACAGGGCGGGATGCACAATTGCACCATCAATTGTGCACAAGGCATACCACCTCTGCACGAGTGACTATGAGGATGTTAGCATATCAAGGTCATACTATTCTCCTGTTAGTATGTATGACTGGCATTAGCCGTGTCTAGCAGTATCAGTACTATTGTATACACTTACTCTATGTGTGTGGTTAAGTGAGAATGTATGAATGAAGAAGGTGAGAGCATGCTTGCTCCTCACTTTGTCTCTGCCTCTCTCAATTTCAACATGGTATCAGAGCCATGCTAGGCGGGCTCTCTAAAGTAGGAGGAAGTCAAGAAGACTTGCAAGAGTTGAAGATCAGGACTTCTCAAGACCAAACAGGCTGCTATTGTTTCTCTAAGGTATGCATTTGTTCATGTGAGACTCTATGCTTCATGGCAGTAGTGAAGACTTTCCTGGGAGTCTTTGGGAGCATCCTTGAGCACATTTGAGTGCTCATCATCATCATTATCATCAACAGTAGCTGTTGGTCCAGGTTTTTGAAAACAACGTGACTGCGCCTGTTTATGTTGATGCCTTCATGGTCTACAAATCATCAACTCCATCATCCATAGACTGACACATAGCTTGTCTATGCTCTTTGGAAGGTCATTGAAGTTCTGGATATATCAGTACTTGATCATGGACTCATTAATGAGCTTGAAGGACTATTCACAGATCTGGAATAAATAATGGACTACTTTATACAAGTAACATACAACAGGTATGCATCTGTAACATGAGACAGGAGCATTCAAACATGCTCAGAATCATCGTTAAAGCACATGTATATACCAGGAAGACATATAGACTTGAGGTCATGCATTGGAGCTAGAATTATCTGAGATTTATGAGTTTATGACAGGCTGAAAACTATCATAAACTATCATCAATATATACTCATTGGCCTTGAAGAAGTACATGCCTTTTGTTACCTACAGGGAGTTGTATGGTACTAGATATGACTGTTGAATGCTATAAGCATTGATATGAGCATTGAAAGCTCTTCAAAATTGACGTATGAATCTGGAAACAAATGTATTCATAGGGTATTTGGCTGGTCATAAACAGTGAATGCACTATATGACATTGCCTCTTACAGATAGAGTGTTTGTGGATGCTTGTTTGGTCATGTATTGACCTGTACACATAGTGGCATATGTATGAAGTGGTTTGAGGACATCTTGGGCTAAAATACATCTTGGTTTGACAGTTTATTGGCTGTATACAATCTGTGAGTAAATTTATGTCACTTGTACTTGCTGGATATGCACTGTTGTGTACCCATATGCTTATGACTGGACTCCCACATGTACCAGCAGATATTCTGGAGGGTTTGGAACATGTATGACACGTATACACATTGATTTTGGCCTTGACATTGCTGCTGGTTACTCATAGTTTACAATTTTCAGACTGTATGTATTTACTCTGGTAGTGAGGTTGCAGGAGTTTAAGTCGAAGAAACTCCATAGCATATGTATTGAACTGTTATGCTTATGAGTTAGATCACTGGTTTGTGGACTATTTTGAGCTGTCATTGGGCTAAAATACCCTGGTTTTTAACTGAAATTAATTGCAAAAAACTGTCATAAATAGTTGAGGATTGAACTTGGTTAGTCATACTTGTTAGTTTGCAGGAAGTCAGGCAGTGACTAAAAAGTGTTTGGTACAACATGGCTAATGCAGAGAGGACTGACAACATAACCCAGATAGTGGGGGAAAATCTTGACAGTAACAATTATGCCATATGGAAGTTCCGCATGGAGAACTTCTTAATAGGGAAAGGCTATTGGGAGTTGGTGACTGGAGCGGAAGCTGAACCTGAGCTCCCAGATCGACGTACAACTGATCAGAGACGATTACACTGAGCTTGAACAGAAAGAGCTCGTAGAGTCTTGCATTGGCTCTTTTTATGTATCTCAGATGCCATGGTAATGCAGATAATGAACTGCAGCTCTCCTAAGGATGCATAGGACATTTTGGTCAAGTATTACGGCACAACCACAAGTGCCAGGAAGATACAGTTGAAGCAGAAGTTCAACAACATGGAGAGGAAGAGCAGATCTATACAAGATTATGTCATGAAGGTTAAGACCATTGCGGATCAGTTGGCATTTGTTGGTTCACAGGTTGAAGATGAAGACATGGTTGCTATGACTTTGAATGGCTTGGGGCCTAAGTATAAGTCTTTTGACACTTCTGTGTCTGTGCGGGCTGAAATGCCTGATTTCAATGAGCTGGTTGCATTGCTTATCCATGAAGAGGTTAAGCTTGGCTTGGCTGCAGGATCTAGCAATTCTAAAAACAAGGATGCAGTTTTCTATTCCAATCAACGCAGCCATGGAAACCGTGGTAGAGGCTATGGATTTGGTAGAGGAGGCCAGCAAAATGCATCCTATGGCAATAACAACCAGCAGGTATCGAATGCAAGAAGTGGTGGAAACTTTAGAGGCAGGGGGAGATCTAGCCCTAGAGGTAGAGGCTCCTGGCAACAGCAGCGTCCATCTGACAATCCGAACAAGGATAAGGATTGTCATTACTACGGGAAGTATGGGCATATTGCCAAGGAGGACTACTAGAAGAAGCAGGGAAATCAAAAAGGCAAACAACATGGATATTTTGCTACATCTAGTTAGGCAGATGATACTTCAGGAGATAGATTGTTTGTCATGCAGTATGTAAAAGATAGAGTTGCTAAAAATGCACTGATGATGTAGTTTGGTACATTGATTTAGGGGCATCAAACCACATGACTCCTCACGGTGATTGGTTCACTGATATGGTGGCTGAAAAAAATGGCTATGTCTGTACAGGTGATGACACGCAACATAGCATTGAGCATAAAGGTAAAGTGCCTCTTGTGGTTCATGATGGCAGAAAGAAAAATTTGCATGATGTATTGCATGTTCCTTCGATTACGAAGAATCTACTATCTGTTGGTCAGATGACGGAGCAAAACTTGCAGGTTAGATTCAACAAGCATGGTTGCTTTATTGAAGAGTTTGGAAATGGATGCAAGTTGATAGCTCGTGGTCACAGGAATGGCAGAATGTTTACTCTTGATGCTACCTTGCCAAAGCTGAATTGAGCTATGTTTGCCCATGGTTTTGGCACTATTAGAGACTTGGAAATTTGGCACAAGAGAGTGGGGCATGTAAATTTGAAAAGGCTGCAAATTATGCAAAAAAAACATCTTGTTACAGGTTTACCCAAGTTCCAATATTCAGATATTGGTCATGTATGTGATGCTTGCCAGTTTGGTAAGTAGTCAAGGTTGCCATTTGTCAGGCATGTAAGGCAGAGTACATGTCTGTTGCAGTTAGTGCACTATGATGTTTGGGGGCCAACCCATAATGCATCCATGGGAGGCTCGAAGTATTATGTGACATTCATTGATGATTACAATCACTATACTTGGGTTTACATTCTGAAGACAAAGGATGAGGTGTTTGCTATTTTTCAGTAGTTTAAAAAGCAGGTTGAAAAGGAATTTGACTGTTATATCTCTTGCTTGAGATCAGATAGAGGTGGGGAGTATGTATCAAATGAGTTTTGACAACTTTTTGGCTCAAAATGGCATACGCAGGCAACTTACCTGCAGCTACACTCCTCAGTAGAATGGGGTAGCTGAAAGAAAGAACAGGGTCTTGATGGAAGTTGCTCGTGCCACGACGAATGAGAAGAAGATGCTGCTCTATTATTGGGCTAAGGCTGTTATGACAGCCATGTATATCTTGAATCGGACTCCCACTGCAGGTATTCATGAGATGATACCGTTTGAGAAGCTGTATGGCTATAAGCCGGATGTAAGTCACATGAAAGTCTTTGGCTATCTTGCTTATGTGCATATTCTAGATGAAAAAAGAAAAAAGTTGGATCCAAAAGCGCATAAGTGTGTTTTCATTGGATATTCGCAGGAGAAGAAGGCATACAAATGCTATGATCCCTCTACCAGGGAGACCTTGGTGAGCAGGGATGTTATTTTTTATGAGATGGGTTCTTGCTATGTATCACTGGCTACAGTGCCATCAGATATGCCTTCTACTCATGTATTCACAATTGATATGCAGCAGAGCACTGCTATGACAGGACCTAGTAGTCAAACATCATCCCCATGGACAGGGAGATTGAGGAGCTCACCGTCCACTGACACTAGTATGTTAGTGAGGGGGAGATATGATCTCGCGGACAAAGGAAAAGAGAAAGTTACTGAGGATGTATTTGGGATGATGACACCTGGTAGAATGACTTCTAGATATGAGTCTATTGACACTTTAGACAGTGAACTTGGTATTCCGACTGTCTATACACCTGGTGCAAGGCAGACTAGGTACATTCTGTCTCATGAGAGAGGGAAATCGAGCAGTGCACCACAACTTAGACGCTCACAGAGGGTCAGACACCCTGTTGACAGGTTGACATATAGTGGCTACATTGCAAAGCATTATGCTTACATGACAAAAGTGATGGAGATCAAAGAACCAAGTACATATGCTGAAGTAGTGGAAAATGAGAACTGGTGTGCAGCCATGGATGAAGAAATGAATGCCTTGGCTGAAAATAAGACATGGGATCTCGTGCCACTGCCTGAAGGAAAAAAGACCATTGGTTGTAAATGGGTCTACAAAATCAAATGCAAGTTGGATGGCAGTGTGGAAAGGTATAAATCCAGGCTGGTTGCTAAGGGGTATGCCCAACAGTATGGACCTGATTATGAGGAAACATTCAGCCATCTTGCCAAGATGGCAACCATATGCACTGTGATTGCCTTGGTTGCTGCTAGAGGATGGAAATTACAGCAAATGGATGTTAAGAATGCATTTCTTAACGGTGACTTAGCAGAGGATGTCTATATGGTTCAGCCAGAAGGGTATGTTCACCCTGATTTTCAGCATTATGTATGCAAGCTGAAAAAGGCATTGTATGGGCTGAAGCAGGCTCCGAGAGCTTGGCATGCTAGGATCAGTAACTACTTGCAGAGGTTGGGATTTACTGTTGGTAGGGCTGATCACAGGCTATTTACAAAGAAGACTGTAGTGCTGGTCATATATGTTGATGATTTGATAATCACTGGTAATGATGACTTGGGCATACAACATGTAATGAAGATGCTGAAATCTGAATTTGACATGAAAGATCTCGATGAGTTGAAGTATTTTTTGGGTATTGAGGTAATCAAGGCTGAAAATGGTTTATGGCTAATGCAGAAACATTATGCCATGGAAATGCTGAAGAAGTATGGCATGGTTGAATGCAAACCATTGGATACACCCCTTGATCAGAATGTCAAGTTGGATATTAGCACTGGAGCTGAAATTCAGGATGTGACTATGTATAGGCAGATGGTTGGAAGTCTGATCTATTTGACCATCACTAGGCCAGATTTGAGTTATGCAGTTGGGCTCATAAGTCAGTTTATGCAAAAGCCCAGAAAGCCACATTTGGATGCTGTTAGGCGGATTATGAGGTATGTTAAGTCCACTATAGATTATGGGTTATTCTATATGAGAGATAAGCCCTTGAAACTAGTTGGATACACAGATGCAGATTGGGCAGGATGCTCATATGATCGCAGATCTACAAGTGGTTATGCTTTTGGTCTTGGAAGTGGCATGATCAGCTGGAGCAGCAAGAAGCAACCAACAGTTGCATTGTCTAGTACTGAGGCAGAGTACAGGGGTGCTGCATTGGCAGCATGTGAGATTTCATGGCTGCTCAAGCTTATGGCTGATTTGGATATTCAGGTGGATGCTCCAGTGACCTTATTATGTGACAATCTCAGTAGTGTACTCCTGGCAACGAATCCAGTATACCATGCCAAGACAAAACACATAGAGATACACTATCATTTTATCAGAGAGATGGTTCTTGCAGGGAGAGTAGATCTTATGCATGTGAAGACTGATGAACAGGTTGCAGATATCTTTACCAAGTCTTTGGGTAAAGATAAGCTTAGTAGTTTTAGACAACTACTTGGAGTTCATCAGATGATTTGAGCTTGAGGGGGATTGTTAGCATATCAAGCTCATACTATTCTCCTGTTAGTATGTATGACCGACATTAGCTATGTCCAACTGTATCTGCAAGTGTGGGACATTAAATAAGTCGGTGGTCTTAGACCCAGTGTGAATGATCCTACGGACCTTAGTACTATTGTATACACTTACTCTATGTGTGTGGTTAAGTGAGAATGTATGAATGAAGAAGATGAGAGCATGCTTGCTCCTCACTCTGTCTCTGCCTCGCTCAATCTCAACAGAGGATAACACCAATGGGTTTTAGGAATGTGATGTCCTCTTGTATCTATCCACAGAGTGTGAGATAGAGGGGGGTTGAGTGTGACTAGTGTTTCCTAAATCAATTATTGAGAGGTGAGAATTGAGGGACATTACGACAATTGGAGTCGGATATATTCTCATTTTCCTATGCACACACGGGATTGGTCTCTACTATCACCACATGACACGTCACTTTATTTTGTGCATTGCATTATCCAGATCCCTAGCCTTCCTGCTTGCACCTATACTAGATGGGATTGGACGCACTAATGCACCATCAACTATGCACCTTGGCATACTCCCTCTGCACCATCCTCCTTGTCGATTCCTAACTTGGGTGTGAGAGTTGGGTTTGCATCATGATTCACTTGAGTGATGTCAATAATGGGGCGAGTGATTGTTCTTTCATTCCATTTGAGTGACCGTGAGCTGAGTGCAATATTCTGCGCAATCGACAGTTTTGTGTGATTTCCTCAACAAAGCTGCCTCCCTAGGTATTGCTACTACATGGCGCCTACCATGCTAGATGTGAACGTGTTGCAAAGACACCTTGGTCTCTCCTACATCCGATTGCGACACAATATGTGACATCGACAGTCAACCTCAATTCTCTCCAACATGGGCCAAGTTTTTCTAAACTTACACATTTTGTTTCTTAGTGATGGTCAAGTCTTAAGTGTGGGGACGTCAGCAATTGGTCTAATGTGTGGTCCTAGTCCCTGATGTTTGGTTTGCCCTTCCCATTAAGGTTTTAAGTGTGGAGACACGTCCCTGCACATCTATGATGCATACCCCCTGCATATGCCTCAATTTGATCATGCATCTATGCCATGCCCTGCTTTTAACCTGATGGGGTCCCTTATCACAAGGGACTTTTAATCGTTTCCTACATAGGAAAAAAAAGGAAATTCCCTATCAATTCCCTAGTTAAAAATACACACAAGTAGGGAAAGTGGAACATTTCCTAGTTAGAGAAACTAGGGAATCACATAGGAAATTCCCTACATAGCCATCTAGGGAATGTAGAGAATTTCCTATGCGATTTCTTAGTTTCTCTAACTAGGAAACGTTCCACTTTCCCTATTATTTACTTTTCGTACTTGTGTGTAATTTTAATTAGGGAATTGATAGGGAATTTCCTTTTTTTTCTTTTATAAGTAGGAAAATATTTCCACTATGTTTCCCTACATATGGTAATTTTCCTATATAGAAAATATCTTATGTGATTCTAATTTTTCTATAACTTGAAAATATTACATTTTTCTTAGTTTACATATTCCTACTTATGTGAATTTCTAAGTAGAAATTTATCTAGCAAATTTTCAAATAGAAATTTATATAGAGATTTTTTAGTTAATTTCAAATAAGACATAATACACATCTAATAGATTATGTTAAAACTTTTCACTTTATAGGCTTTTTTTTTCTATGTTAAGAAAAATTTCCTAAATAGAGAATATTTTTCTATATAGGGTTTTTTTCCTATGTAACAAGCGGAATACACACATACTAGGGGTTAGATACCCAATCACACTAACTAGGGTATATAAGGTGTAAGAGTCCCAGATTAGGGAAACAAGTTATTATCAAGAACATACTCTTCATCTTCATCTCCAGCTTCCTACTTTCTTCTCTCCTCTTTTCTGTCTTTCTCTCTCCTCTTCTAGTCTTCTTTTCCCTTCTTGCTCTCTGTCTCTCTCTTCAGCTCTTCTTCTCTCTCCTCTTAGTTTCATTCATTACAAGTAGTATGAGAGCTTTAGACTTTGGTCCTTTTCTTCTTTCCCCTTTCTTCCTTTTCAAATCCCAAAAACCTAGTTACTCAACTTACATGTATAGGTATAACAAGAAGGACTGTAGTTAACCTCAGCTTTTTGGAGCAAGTAGGAGCTACGGCTAGAGACTTAGACATATCTGGAGGTGAAACAGTTAAAATAGCAGGTCATCACTTCTTTTCATGCAAAATTTAGGGGTCGCAAGCCAAGTTTGGAGTTCCAAGAGTTGGAAGAGGGAAAAAATCCCAATTACTTTTACCAACCAACACAAACCCTCCAAGCTTGCTCCAACCATCAGGCAACCTCAAAAGGAATCCCTATCAAAGGTAGCAGGCAGCAACCTGCAATTTGTGGAGCAAATTGTGCTGCTACCCCTGGCTTCTTTCTGCCTCCTTCTCCTACTCCTAGCCTTCCCCCTAGCACTCTTGGCCTCTTGGGGGGGCAAGGGCTAAACCCTCTTTAACAAGATTTGACCCCTTCCCCTCTAACATTGAGACCTTGATTGAATCCCCTGTTGAACACTGTATGTGGGCAACCATTACTACTCAATCCAAGCTCTTGATCCATCCCACAACCTGTGGAGCTCAACCATCAGGAGATCTCTCAACCCCTTTTTCCCTTCCTTACCTGGATTGAAGACATGGAGCTCAGCTTGCATGGGAGCCTTGTGGGAAGGCATGAAAGATTCACTTGAAGCTTTCCCTCTCTGAAGCTCAAGCTCAGGAACAAGCATAGGAGCCATCATCATCTTTAGGAGTATTCAAATGCTGAAGTCTTCTCCCATGGGAATGCCCCAACCAATTGGGCTTGATTGATGGAGCAAACGAGCATCATGGCTATGATTCAATGGTCTCCCCAAGCATTGAAGAGGTATGTTAATCTCTCAAATTTAGCCACTTACTGAGCTTAATCCCTTGTTGGAGAGATTCAACATTGCATAGGCTCAGTAGCTCAATTGCCTCTACATGCATGCATCATATCCAATCCTGAAAATTCATTGTATTGGCTGACATTAACCCCCCATTTTGTCTTGTGCCTAGGATAAGCCTCAAAGTGAATAATAGCCATTGTAAATTGGGTAAGTAGTAGCCACTGGACTGTCAAGGTAACCCCTACCCCAACCCTTATCCACTCCTTGCATCTCATGAAAAGGCTCAATGTCTCCTTTCTAATGCATCTCATGATGATTGCTTAATTAAAATATCTGCCATGTATACTTCAACTGAGGAAAAAGGCCGATGCCAGCAGGTGATGTGGTAAGACAAAAAAGAGGTGACCCTCCCTTACCACTTAAGACCCTAAAGGGGTGCACAACCTGGCCCGTGGGGAACTTTGCCCACCTCTCGGTGATCCAGAGCTCGATACTTGTATGCAAGTTCAGGTACTTCCCCATGAACTCCATTTTTCCTAATGCAATGATTCCCCTTGGATACCCCATCAATGCTAAATGGCATCCATATATAACACTTGAAGTGCATGTAGTCAGAAGAGATGTATGGGAGTGAATTCACTTATGCATTGATGGCAGATATAAGATGGGTATGCAATGATGCTTGGGATAATGCTCAATATGCTCAAGATGCTATTTATGTTGCTGATCATGCCTTTCTAACTATGCTCCATCCATGTAAGGCTTTTGCAATAAGAGCCAGGCAGTGTTTTTGGTCACAATCCTATAGGACAATCAAGAAGATCCCATTGTAGAAATTTTCATTTTGAATTTGGGAGTAGTCCCTTGATTTGAATAAAAAACCTCCCCAATCGAAGCTACGGTTTGAAAGTTATGCCTATTTTTGTGCACTAGGGTCACTATGGATAGGGTGCAGAAGACCGCTCTAGGACAAGCACAGATCCATTGCAAAAAATTATGATCATTTTTTGTCACAAAGGTTAATATCTCATCTCAAAGAGGACTTTGTCCCCTCCAACTTCCAAAAATCTCATCAATAGGAGTTCCCTACAAAAAGTTATGCCCCTTTTACTGATAGCAGGTCCTGTCTGCATCCAAATGGTTGGCCAGAAAGGCAAAAGCAAGGCCTAAGAGGAACTCCAAAGGGAGATTCAAGAATTCCGGACTCCCGATGCCTAGTGGGTGCTACATTTTCTAGTGCTTGAGGCTGCTCTGGTGTCATGTAGTGCTTATGGGCTGTTGATCAGATCCAAACGGCTATGATCCCGTGATTTCTACATGGGAGATTCTGATCCCCTGATTTCTACAAATTCATCAACATCCTTGTCTTCTAGGATGCTATCTTCTACATCAAGCTTGAGTCATTCTGTCATGCTTTGTTGTCATTCAGCTACTCCTTTTGCTACATCTTTAGCAACTGCAAGTGCTTGATGTTCAAGGCAATCCCTTAAAACATTGCAACTCAATAACAATAGTACAAAATTGAAGGAACCATGACAAACATAATGGCCATGTTCTATAGTAGTAACTCACAGAGCTGTCATTTATCAGTAAGCTTGAACAATAGTTTTTCATTTATCAGTAAGCTCACAAAAAAGAGAGAGAGAATATATGCCACCTCATCTAGAGGATCATGCTTCTACCCTGGTAAACTATACACCTTTCTCTCTTTTTTTTATGGTTCCTCCTTGGAACCTTTACTCTTCTTTGAAATATCATTTGATGATGATGCTTTGCTAATTGAAACACAAACTTGCATATGCAGAAAATATCAATACACATAGTGAATGTTAGATAAGAAAACCTCACACCATCCTAGTCCTTGAAATATTAGTACACATTTTGAACATTGAGAGTGAGAAAACCTAAACACCAATGTACTCCCAGCTAGTGTTGTCATCTTTTCAGAGATTAATTCATACTGTGACTAACTAAGTGATGTGCTCCTATTTAAGGGGCACCTGAAAGTGCGATCAAATTATGTTTAGCCATACTATCAAAAGCCTATGTAAAAACATTTAATGCATGTGTTGAAAAAAGACGGATGTCTATAGAGCTTCAGTTTAAATCATCAGTAGATCCATAAACGTTACAACAGTATGAAAGTGAACAAGTCAATTAGGAAGTAAGCAAAGTTTTGTACAATTTATTGTTGTATATGGGATTCATCCCTACTGGAATTGATGTTATCCCATTGGCAATGTGAGTGATTGTATTTATCTTCCTTTCACCATATGGCAGATCAGTCATGAGAACACCAAACTACTAAAAGCTATCTAGTTGTCACAGAAATTCAGTAAAATACAAGTTGTTGATCATACCTTGCTGATGCCAGATGAAGCCCCGGTTATGATGACGATCTTCCTGTTCACATTCTCCTCGAGGATTGCATGAATATATCGTGATGTAACCAAGAAGTGTCTATGTATCCTTAAAAAGGAATTCAAACATGGCATACCTCTCATCATGGAGAATGCCCACCTACTACACCATTTTGGAGTGCTGATGTTATCATCTAGCCAACATATTGTCCATTTTCTACACACTAGGCCACATATCCAACATAATTACACATTTGTGGATTGCTACTGATGCTAAGAAAATGAAATAATTAAACATTTTGTAGTTATATATACATTTTGTTAATGTGCTTGTAGAAGAAGACATCCCTTACTTGAGTATCTTCAATCTTCAATCCAAGGTTGATGAAATTATGAGCTCCACAATTAAAACTCCAAGACTGCAAAAAAAATCCGACCGATAACATATTTTAGTTGCATAGACATATCATAGTCCATACTAGTTTAACAATATTGCTACATTTAAACTATATGGACTGAAGTACTTTAGCAATAGAGCTACATAAGTACTTTAGCAATAGTTATCTAAACCATACATAAACAAAATTTTAAAAAGCACGATTAAAGGTGGGCCCATGGGTGCAATTTCAGTGGCATGGCTACATGCAGAGTCCATTGCATGCAGCTCTGACAGACTATCCTCCTCCTCCTCCTCTCTGGGAGACGTTTGCGATCTCAATTTTCATGCATGCTATGGCTCTGTTTTCATTAGCTTGAGGATATGCCTATGTTTTCATTAGCTTCATAGTGCTGCTCTGATCTGCAGGTCATTTGAGGATATGCTTTTGATCTGTGCACATATTTGGGAAGGGGCATCTTCAAATTGTGGAACCGATCATAACACTCCTCTAGCAAGGAAATGTCAATATTAGACTCAGTAGTAAGGTTGAAGACTATGGGGTAGAAGATCTTTCATGGCTCTCAAGCTAACTACATATGTGTGCCTTATCCTCAATCAAGGAGGTGAGCATCTTAGAGAGAGAGAAGGCCTTCTCCTCAATCAAGGAGGAAATCATCTCTGCTTCCTCAGACTCTTTTCGTTTCAATAAGGGAAAAAAGAAGGAAAAATAGATCAACACTTTTAATGTTGTCCAGAAGGCTTATGAGGTGCCGATTGATCCTGAGAAGAGGCAGATTTTCTTGACTCGACAAATGAGTTTGATGATGGAGTTCCGGGATGTCTCTATAAGTTACAAGCATGTTTTCATTAGGAATGCACGATGGTCAAAGAAACAATACAGTTCAGAGAAGCACAATCTTACCTCAAACTTTAGCATCTCTAGATGTGAAGCCACAGGTCAGTTCATAGGTGCAGAGAGACTCATCTGAGTAATCACTTTCGAATAATTTTGCCTCCATAAATGCTTTCTGTGTAGCCATGTACTCTCCCACACCGAGTGACAACAACCAATTTCAGGCTCATCAAGAACATATGACTCCAATATAGCCACAATACATGCCACACTTTCTAATGAGCAAAGAAAAAATGATGAAAGTAATGTACTTGTGAGTATCTGATTGTTCATTGGCAGAAATATGAGGGATCATCTATCACTTCCAACATTAGAGTTGTAGGATTTTGTTTTCATCAAACAGTAGCATTACCCTGTAAATAGCATGGAGTAGACAACGGGCAGTCGCACCCGATGTTGATTCCAAGGAAGGGCCTATGGTCTTTATCAATATTAAATGACTAAAACCAAGGAATAGGCAACCACATCTTCTTGATTCGAAGGAAAGGCCTGTGATCTTTATCATTATTAAATGACTAAACCCAGGGAATAGGAGACATAGAATGCAGTGGGACAGTGTAGATGTTTTCATCTACTGACTGAGAGCAGTGCTCAAAGAATGTCTGTAAATGATCAAATGACAAGAATACAAAGAGCTAGAAGAGAAAACAGATATATGAAATCAAAGTGGATCTAATCATAACTTGGTAATGAATGGAACAGGAAGAAGACCTGAAAGAACCACGTGAGGGGCAGTCTGCGCATTCTGATTGTAGAACCAAGGTAATTTGTTGAATGCACCTGCATGGGGAGGGCAACATTAAAAACCCTGGATGGGAAGGGGCTGCCTTCTGATCTCAGACAAGTATGAAATCTGACTGAAGAGATAATCAAATTCCGCATAACGGAACAACAAAACCTATGGGGCCATCAACAGATCCAATCCAGATCACAGAGACGATTGGCACCATGGAAGGATCATTAAACGGCCTGGCTGATCACACCAAAACGAGAGCAAGTCACCTCTGACACTCTCTTTTGTAAATGCTGTAAGCAAGGGGGTCCTCCCCAGCTCGGTCATCTCCCTGCTTTGCATGTTCCTCATGCACTGTGTCAACAACACAGAGCCTGAAAAGGGGGATACAAAGACATTAATGCGCTTCTTCTAGGGCATGATGCCATCCCTCTCCACAAGGGTAGTCATTGTAGCTCTCACTTCTCTCATGATTCTGGTCTACTAGGGAGAGGGGATTGGAGTTGGCTACAGGAGATTCAGGAACTATTGATCCAAATACCTATGTCAATCGATCATGCTGAGCACACAAGAGCTCTGAATAATGCCTGATCTGGTCGAGAAGTGTGTCCACTAGCCTTTCAGTACCAGTTATTGAAATTACCTGGAGCATGGATCCAAGCACAAGTCCTAGCCCCTAATTTTTGAGGGGTGATGATCTACAAGTCCTTTGAGGATAGGCTGTTGATCTGCACATATGTAGGAAGGGGCATCTTCAAATCCACCATCTTCGACTAGAAGGCAAGTTGCAAAAAGAGATGGACAACTCTGCCCAGCTGCAATACTGCAGTAGCTTATGATACCAACAGATCAACCTCTGCATGATGCAGATCATGATGATCAATCCAGAGAAATTTTGCACAAATGTTGTACCATGAAGGAGTGCTAGGATGCAACAAGGGGCTCCTCTCCAGCTCGGCTCTACATTTATTGTCTTTGGACTCCGTTAATAGGCTACAGTAGTACTTACCGGATTGCAGAAAATATGTAACCACAAAATCTTGATTGGTTACAGTAGTACTTACCAGGAACCACAATATCTAGGAATAGGCTACAGTAGTACTTACTGGATTGTAGAAAATATGTAACCACAAAATCTCGATTGGGTGGTCTTAGTCTCTGGTGGAGATCAAGATGCAGAAGGGCCATCTCCAACATGACATCATGGATAATTACAAGCTTAAAGTCCACTACACAAGTTGCATAATTGATGATTGTTGCATCATGATATTTTTTGATCTGATCTTGTGAAAAAATCTGTAGCTTCACTCAGAGACAACAAACCATGCTAAAGTAGATTTCGGGTTCTCAAGGAATGTATCTAGCTAGCCCTACATCCTCCAAACAAATCTTACCTCTAGTCACAATGTACCACTTGTTTTTAGACCTCAGAGTTCAACCATATCCATGTACCATGTTGAAGTATATTCCATGCCATAACCAAGAAGTACGAATTAGGATAATCATCAGTTAGTTATGAATCCATTATGATATCAGACTGAAGTGTCTATGCATCTTGAAAAAGTAATTCAAACATTTTATACCTGACTTTATGCTTGCCATAGTCTCCACCAAAACATATAATCTAGCTGGCTTTGTTGACTTTATGCAAGTTGGTCCTCATGTATTATGATACATATCTCTAAGTCCCCTTTTCCCCAAGCATTGCTTTTTACACACAGGTCTAAACCAATATATCCTCTACTTTCTTAAAATTGGTGTCTACTAATAACACCTCTCTCTCACATTCTATGGAGTTGACATTTGCACCCTAGATAAAGGTCAATAACCAAGAGTTTTCCAAGTAATCTCTAGCAATAGAAAACCCATGCAGGGAGATGACCACGTAGTCCTAGTTGCATGCAACACAATTGTACCAAGCTCATATATTACATTAGCATTTATTGCCATGTTAGAGATAATTTAGAAGTAGCCAGTTTCTATAGTTCTATTGCCATGCCAGAGTTAATTCAACATCTACATTCTAGATCATCTATCTCTAGTATGTTTTATAGCAACAACATAGTAGAAGAAGGAATACCTATTTAGATTTGAAGCTCTTGAACATCTACATTCTGGATCATCTATCTCTAGTAGATTACTATCCAAACAGAGTCCACCAATACATGGATAAGACATGTCGAATCCCAGGCATGAGAATCTGCATCCACAAATGCACAAAGGTAGAGATTTAGTTGAAAAAGCAGGCAGGTAGGTTGGTCTAACTTGGGGTCAATTACAAGGAGGTAGTCATGCTTTTCTACCCAACTACCCAAAGTTTTTATTTGCCTTCCATGGAGAGGACTGTCACCAATACCCTCAACCCCTTCTACACCACAAGAGAACTATCCAAGCAGGCCTCACCCTCTACAAGCAGGCTCATCATCACCAAATCTGCCTACATTGAAGTGTTCATATGTGTTGCTACATGCGATTCTTATAATTAATTAGCTTTGATGATCATTGGTGGACTAATACGAACACGAAGTCTATTCACATTAGCATACTAACAAATGAGAAGGCTCATCTAGCTAATGATAAATTATATTGTGTATGATTTACCTTGCCAAATTTAGCTCCAAATCCACCAATCTCTCATTGTTCATCCTCGTATTGGTGAGCGTTGGTCTTCATGATTTTGAGGGAGAGCAAGACCTCGGCAATTGGGAATATTGAGACTGGTGGCGATCGGGAAGCCTTCAAGATAGAGACAATGCTGCTACAAAGGCCCCCCCCGCCAGACAGACAACAAACGACTGCCCTTCAAGACAGACGATGGGCAAAAGACGACATACGGCTACCCTTCAAAAGGGTGTTACCATTAGCGAATTTTTTTAAAGGGTTTTGCAAGATATTTTGGCCCATGTAGTTTCATTTGTTTCTAATGTTTGGTAATCCTATGGGAATCCTTTGGAAATGAACCCATGATGGGCTTCCTTCCCCATGCTCATGATCATAGCATATGCCATGGCACGGATGTTGAGCATGATGCATGAGCATATTTTTCCTAACTTTCATGGTAGATTAAAAAAATTGATAGAAAAATATTGTAGATATGTCTATAAAAAATGCAATTTGAAGCATTTTCAACTAAAGTATTTAAGATTTCTAATCTTGAATTTCTACTTTTAAGTATAGAGAATATCTTTTTGTCTAACCCCTCCAAGGATTATAACACAATTTGATTTGAATTTTTGAGAATAGTGATTTATGCCAAGTGCAATTATTTTGAACTTATCACATAACATTTCTCTTGACCATTTTGGGAACAATCATTTCCAACATTAACATTGCAGATAAAACATCTACTCACAAAATTGAATGATGATTGTGTGCATTATAGATGGGATTGTTGATACATGGAAGTGCTCTAATGACTTTAATTTCTTGTAAATCATGGCTCATGGCTTATATTTATTTAGTTTTAGTTCTTTTACTATGATATGATGATATAGATATTTGATATATTCTATCCTCATTTACTGCTCTTGTAAATATGGCCATCTTAAACCCATGCTTCAATGATAGAAGGATTAGAATTTGTAAGAAAATAGTAATAAAGTTAAAATATGAATAGGGTCATCTCGAAGCTAAACATTAATTCCTTTCAAGGACAATCAAGAGAGAAGGTATGTTGGGTGCATTACACATGCAACTAGTTATAAATTCTTGCACCCTAAACACATGAAAGTATTGCTATGTCCGGTTGGCAATGTCTCCAATGAAAACGAATGTCATAGAGAAATATATAGAAATGTGTTTGCATCCATGAATAGATCAAGGCTTTGGGAAGCTTTGAAAGGAAAAATTTCAAAAGAGTGTACCATCTTCGTAGGGGACTAGAACAAGATGCCAACTAAGGTTGACCGCTTCCATGGAAACAGTATCACGATTGCATGTGAGAAGGAAAAATGGCATGACTTGAAGAGGATGTATGATTTGCTAGATTTTTCCCCCATGATTATGGATGAATATGCTCGCATCTTCACTTGGCACAAAAAGCATAAATACTAGTCTTGGCAAGCTATAAGATATGGAGCTTGACCTATCATGAATTGGAGCTTGAACTGAGGATAGTTGTGCCATAAGCCCCTTCATGTGAGAAATGAACTTACCTACCTTGCTTATACTCCAAACTAAAATTTTTGATCTTAACGAAAATTTTAGAGTTCTTTCCTGTAGCACCATAAAGCTTTTCAAGCTTTATGGTGCTACATAGGGTTCATATGCCTATGTCTCAACATTTAGTTCTACACCTCCTTTGAAATGCTTTATGGTGCTACATAGGGTTCATATGCCTATGTCTCAACATTTAGTTCTACAGCTCCTTGGACATTATATATAAATATAGACATCATAGATATTGTGTATCATAGACATAATGGGCTATTATGTCCCTGGCCAAACATGTGTATGTGCGACTTTAATAAATAAGTGTATATGCAAATGCATGATTATCTAGACATTAGATATATAAACCATGCATGAGAATATGAATAAATATCTGGGATATGAAAAATTTACTTTGGAAATTTTACACCTTGATAAATTTGCAAGTTTCCTATGTTACCATAATAGAATCTTTGCAATACTACATCACATTAAAAGTTCTATGCATCATGCGATTAGTACATAAAACTATGTTTGGTGTAAACAATAGCTATATGAAATGGTTTTTCCATCAGTGCCTACACATGAAAAGTGTCTTTGAAATGCAAAGCATGCAAGAGGAACTTTCACATACAAAAGCTTTAAACTTTCTTTAGACTTTAGGTTTAATACTTAGCCTCCAATACCAAGTTTTTAAACAAATGGATTTGTGGATAGATATAAGGACTACACATGCTAGCAAGGGAAATATGGAATGAATACCATTGGGTTAGATTTCAAGTGGATATCACCAAACATGACATGGAGCAATGTAGAATAGATCAACTTTACGCTTACATTGTGTTTGCTCTCTACTTGTGGATGATGGTTTGCATGTATTTTTAAAGAGATTCCCTTATGGTAGAAATAAATACTTGCATGTGAGGTTGTACAATGCAAGAGAATCTCAACCAGGTTCAGCCTACTGCAACACTCTATTTGTCTTGCTTTCAAAAGACATTGTCCATCCTTCTGTTAATGATTTGTTGCAATTATTGGTTCTGTTTTTGTCAACCTCTTTCCATAGTTTGGTCACCTTCTTCACCGTGGTCTTCTTCTCAATGCAAGTCCAGAATATCATTTGCTTCCCTTGAAAGATAGTAGTATCCCCTACTCAAGGTTCTCATGGACCCACCACAATTTATTCCTTCTTGTCTTATCCAGGAATAGGCCCCCTTGTTTGTCTTTTTCAATCACCTCTAGCCTGATGATGCATAGTGGAATTATCATACAACTAGCAAGAGGTTGAAAATTTGTTGAAGGTTTAAATAAAAAATATATACCTCAACTATCTACATATCAGTAAAGACATGCAAAAAATTGATTGTTGAATATATTACAAGAGCAACTCTACTAATAAAATTTCCCACTTCTCATGTCCTTTTTTGCTAGAAAATCAAAGTGGATCTGAGAGCACATAATCTACCTTTAATAATGACAAATGCCTTTTAGGGCTCCATTAGCACAGGAAACCCAATGGGATCCATTTTCAGCTCCTAACACTATAATATTAAAGCGATTGAGGCACACTTCAGAAACCACATAGGCACAAGTCATCCAAAAGCTCACGTGTCATAACCAGAATCAAACTTTGTTCCTATTTCACACACATCCACTTTTTCTCTCCATGATGTATTTTGATTGGTGTAATTCAATTTTCTCTATGGTATCTTTGATAATTGTATTGCGTTAGATGTATCCTCATCACCAAATTGGATTGTACTTTTGATAATTGTAAGTTAGACAAGATTTTAGCCCCCACAAGCCAACAAGTGTGATTTATGAATAGACTTGGAATGGTGCTCTATCTAATCTTGGATAGATGTACTAGGTTATGAAATAGACTTGGAATGGTGCTTTGTTGGTTAGACATACTAGGCTACGCATGTAAAGAGCCAAAGTTGACTTGTGGACCTGATCACCTTGAGAAACATTGTTGGCTTAGGAAGGCTTCATAGATATCCAAACGAACAAACACATTAGAATGCATAAATCAAAAGAAATGAAAGGCAAATCAAACATGATTTGGGTGCTCTTGCTTTCAAATTTGTTTGGATGCTTGCATGCATTTGATTGGTGGCAATGGCTAGCCACTCCTTTTTGTGTACTATAGAAAACTGTTGTTGGGGGTAAAGGTGCCTCTGCCTAGCCGCTTGTGTATTACTACACTAACAGTACCCACCACTACACATTGCAGGTGGCGGGTGCCCGTCTCACTGTCACTTTATTCTTTATTCTTTTAGTGATAGTTTGAATAAAGGAAGGCCCAGTCACACATTGTGATTGTTGGAGTTCCCATTTGTGTCTCTCTCTATTCTTGCTCTTGCTCTCCGGCCATAGCTCACTTCCAAGCAAGCTTTGATCCTTCTCACCTTTCAACTGGTATCAAAGCGAGGCTTCCCAAATTCTCAAGCTTGGTTCATGGCATTCTTAGCTTCCATTCAAATACCTACAGCATTGGGTCTCCTTCCCGACAGCCACCATAGCCGACCTTCTCAAGCTCTTGTCACTCCCCGGCTTCTCGAGCACCTTTGCGACCTATTGAGACACCCTCAGGGAATTTCTATAGAGGTATTGAAATGTTCTTTCAGTGCTTTTATTCAATTCTCAGGTTGCACTCAATTAGGGCAGCCATAGCTCAAACCCTTGGAGCTTGTATCTTGCTCCCTCTTGCATTTAGGAACTTGAGGCTTGTTGTGTGCCTCCTTGGGCACCCCCCATAGCTTCCTTACCATCCTGACTAGCACAAGAATAGTAGCAGAAGCCCTCAACAGATCAGCATGATTTGCGCCTGATCTACATGCTCCTTGGATAGCTCATCTCCCACTTGCTGAAGGTCATGCCTTGATCCTGGATCAATGTGGCACCCTTGGCATTGATGCTTGACATGCTTTGAAGCCTCCCCAAGCCTTGAAAATTGATTTAAGGTCCTATAGCACTATTTTGAAATAGTTTACAATAGTCTACAAACATTAAATGTCAATGCTACACTAGCAATTGATGCCTATGCTTGTTTGGTGCTTCCTAGTTAAGCGATTTGAGACCTATTGATGACCAATTGTTTGGAGGATGCAAGGCACATGTTATGCCATCATTTTGGATTGATTTTATTGCTGAAAATACTTAGTTTTGAATAGTAAATCACATCTGTACAACACTGGGCGGAAGCCTATTACCTCATGTTTGGTTATGCCTATTGGCTTCAGGCTATGTCTTTGGGATATGCAATGAACTTTTGACCTTTGGGGTACGACATTGAGCTTGTCTTTGATTCTTGATCTTTATTTGCACTCAAACTTGGCTTTGGAATGCATTTGATGCTATGTCTTGGATGTACATGTGGCATGTATGTTACCTATGTTTGATCGATCTTGACATGCTTGGCCTATGCCACTAGTACATGCTCGTTACATTGTTTGGAGCCGATTGCTACTAGTTCCTTGTCTTGGCTTGCATCTGGCTTCCCAAAACTTACTTGGGATATTTCTTGGCTTGCCTGAGTTGTATTTGGGATATAATTGATGTCTATGGATGCTATACTTGGAGGCCACATAGCATATATGCTCATGATGTCTTATTGATGTCTGATCTTGGATCTTTCATCACTAGTGCTCTCATATGCATTTCTTGAGCTTCTTGGATTGAACCCTATGGCTTTTGTGCCAGTGGGAACATCGTTGGATGTTTGACAGATATTGAGCTGGTGGTTTATGCTATTGAGCTTTGAGTCTTATGAGATTGGGATCTTCTTCACTTGGATGTTGCATGATTGATATGTTGTGGTTCGTATACATGTACTTGGGCTGATTTGGGCTTCGCACTCCTTGAGCATACACCTCTTTGTGTCAAGTCTTGCTAGTGTTGTGTACACTTTGCCCTATACACAGGGGGTGTGCCGGCTTACTAACGGATTTGTTTCACATGCTTGGGCGTTTTCTCAATGTCCATATGATTGTCATATGATGATTTATGCCCGCTTGATGCTGGTTATGCTTTGACAGTCCGTGGTTGACTTGGTGCATTGATTTTGTTTACAGTTTGCTCTCATTGTACTTGACTGTAATTTATTACAACAAGCAGTTATGTATGGATTGATGTGGAATTTTCATGCTAAATCATCTTGATTTTATGTACTTTTGATGGTACTTGGTGGGTAGCATCATTAGCTATCAGTACGTGGTCATTTTGCCTTGGTTTTGGTGGTATTTTGCTGTTCACAGCAGAAAACAACAAGTAGTTTTGAACTATCTGCACTATTTTGGACTGCATTATGGATTCTTCTTCCACTGGCAGTGCTATCTTCAACATCACAAAGCTTGATGGTACGAATTATGCCTATTGGAAGAGCCAAGTTTGGCAGGTATTGGTGTAAAATTGCAAATAAAGCCACTAAGGATGCATGGCGAGCAGCCTGAAACTATGACTTGAAACTATGACTGATGATGAATGGGATGAGCTTGATGAGTTATGTAAGTCCACCCTCATCTTGTCTCTCACTGAACAGGTGCATTACAATGTGGTTGAGGAAGCACAAAGTCTAGCAAGTCTAGCAAGTCAGATTTATTGGCTGAAGCAGCTTATGGACTTGCGCATGAAGGAGAATATGACAAAGTCTGCTCATTTGAGCTAGTTCCATGCTATTCTCAAGAACTTGACTTCACAGGGTATTACCTTTAATGATGAGCTTACTCCATTGTTTTTGCTTGGGACTCTAAGTGAGTCATGGGATGTATTCCGCACTGCCTTATGTGCTCTTGCTACTATTTTGAACTTGCCTAATGTAGAGAGTGCTCTTCTGGCAGGAAGAGATTAATCGTAAGAACTTGGATGCCTCTCATGTGTCGCATGCTTTGACTGTTAGAGGCAGAGATGGTAATGGCAAGAATGACCATGGGACTGGGCGTGGCAGAGACTCGCAGAAGTCTAGGTCTAAGTCACGTGGTAAGTCGCGTAGCAAGTCTAGTGGAAGAAATGCTAATGTGATATGTCATCATTGCAGTAAGAAGGGTTTTTTACGCCCACAGTGTCATGAGTTGCGCAATGAGAACCGCAAAGAGAAGGGGAAAGACAAAGTACAGGAAAAGTCCTTTGATTGTAGCATTATGCTTGCGAAATCCAGTGTGAAAATTGAGGAGATAAATGTCATGTAGACTGATGACTCTGATGGGGAGTACATGCTGCTAGTTCTTGTGATGCTACATCGTTGACTAATGTTCACTCTATGTATGCGCAGTGCTGGATTTTGGATTCTAGTGCTTCATTTCACGTTACACCATGCCATGAGTGGTTCTACTCCTACCGCACTGTCTCTAGTTCAACTCGCTTGGGTGATGATAGGTCACTTGCTATTGTTGGCATTGGGGATGTATGGATGTAGTTCTCTACTAGAAATACTTTTTTGTTATAGGATGTACATCATGTACCTGTGCTTACATGCAGTCTTATGTCTGTAGGGTAGCTTGATCATGCTAGGCTTCATGTTTCATTTGGGGATTCTACCTGGAAATGCTTGCTAGAGGTGCCAAAGCTGGCAGTCTCTATCCTCTTGTAGTTGATGGGTCCTCTGTTGACCATGTTTTGTCAGTGGGTTCCATCCCACATGTATCTCTTTGGCATGCCTGCTTGGGCCATATGTCCGTGAAGGGAATGAAAATGCTTTCTGGTTTGCAGTACTTACTGCCCCTTGACTATGCATGTTTTGATTTATGTGAGTATTGTCTTTATGGCAGACAGACTAGGAATACATGTAAGAATTCTGGTAGGACATGCATGAGTGAGCCCTTGGCGCATTGGTACATTTGGATATTTGTGGGCCCATGCCCTGTCAGTCTATGGGCGGTACAAAGTATTTTGTGACGTTCATTGATGATTTTTCACATAAAGTTTGGGCTTACCCCATTAAGCTTAAGTTAGAAGTCTTGGTTGTATTTTAGAGATGGCTTGCATTTGTTGAGAACTAGATTGGGCATAGGCTGAAATGCCTTAGGACTGACAATGGGGGAGAATATGTGTCACGTGCTTTTGAGCAACTATGTGACGAGAGGGGTATTAAGCGTTAGCTGACCACCCCCTATACCCCACCCCAGAATGGTTTGGTTGAGTGGATGAATAGAACCATCCAGGAGCATGTCCGCAGTATGCTTAGCCATACAAGCTTACCACAGAGCTTTTGGCTGAAGCAGTCAGTACAACTGTGCATGCCATAAATAGTTCACCTTCTATTGGTTTGGATTTCTAGGTTGCAGAGGAGGTATGGATTGGGAAACCTCCGTCTTATGCGCATCTATGTGTCTTTGGATGTGAGGCATTCTGTCATGTACCCAAAGACAAGCGTACTAAGTTGGATCCTAAGAGTGTCAAATGCATTTTCCTTGGCTATGGAGATGCAGGTGAGATGGGTTACTGCCTTTGGGATCTGCAAGTGCGGAAAGTCATTTGCAGCCATAATGTAGTCTTCCATGAAGACAAGATGCATAGGCAGCCTAAGAGGGTGGTAGAGATATGTAGCGTTATATTCCAGGAGGAGCCACATGCTCCTGCACAGCCAGTTGGACAGCCTGCAGCAAAAGCAGTAGCTGGTACACATAGCCAAGGTGTTGCACAAGCCGCAGAACCTGCCGTGAGATGGTCTACTAGAGCTAGACGTCCACCTGATAGATTTGAGCCCTCGATGCATTATGTCTTGGTTACAGATGCAGGAGAGCCTCTCACCTATCATGAGGCTATGTGTAGGGGTGACAATCACTCTTGGGAGAGGGCTATGCAGTCTGACATAGACTCCTTGCATAAGAATATGACTTGGGATTTGTTGCATTGCCTCAAGGCAAGAAGGCTCTGCCATGCAAATGGGTGTACAAGTTAAAAAGTGCCCCTGAAAACCCCAAGCTGGCTTATAAGGCAAGACTTGTTGCTAAGGGTTTTAAACAAGAGCATGGAGTTGACTTTGATGAAGTCTTTTCTCCTATGGTCAAGATGACCACCCTATGCTTGGTTTTGGCCTTAGTTGTGCAGCTTCACTTGGACATGTATCAGATGGATGTCAAGACTGCATTCTTGCATGGGGATTTGCATGATGAGATATACATGGAGCAGCCTAAGGGCTTTGCAGAACTTGGCAGGGAGCACCTAGCGTGCAAGTTGAAGAAAAATCTTTATGACTTGAAGCAAGCACCTAGGGAGTAGTATCATAAGTTTGATGCCTTTATGCAGTCACAGGGCTACAACAGGAGTGCTATGGATCCGTGTCTTTTCACGAAGAAAGCCCGTGATGGCTCCTTGCTTATTTTGGTACTTTATGTGGATGATGTGCTGATAGCAGGGAAAGCTCATGACGAGCTGGATGCTCTTAAATCTCAGCTGAAGAAGAGCTTTGAGATGAAGGATTTGGGACATGCCTCTCACATTCTTGGTATGTGCATTAAGTGCGACAGGCATCAGGGACTACTCTACCTCTCATAGAGGGAGTACATTCATAAAGTTCTTGAGTGTTTCCGCATGCAGGACGTGAAGCCTATTGGCTATCCATTACCTTCTTATGTGAAGGTTTCATAAGGCCGATTTTTTGCAAATGGATGAGCAAAGGGCTGAGATGGCCAAAATCCCTTATGCATCGACCGTGGGCAGTTTGATGTATGCCATGATAGCCACTCGTCCAAATATTGCCTTTGCAGTTGGTGTTGTGGCACACTATATGACTACACCTAGAAAAAAGCATTGGGATGCTGTAAAGGGTATCATGAGATACTTGAAGGGCACATCAGATATGTGTATTTGCTATTGTAGCCAAGATACAGGAGTTGTAGGCTAAGCAGACTCCGATTATGTAGGACTTGCAGATAGTAGGAAGTCCACTTTTGACTATGTCTTTACCTATGTTGGAGGCGTTGTTTCTTGGATGTCCAGGGTTCAGAAATGTACGACTCTCTCTACCATTGAGGTCGAGTATATTGCAGCCACTGAGGCTTGCAAGGAGGCCATATGGTTGGGCCGTTTGGTTCATGACCTTGGGATTGATACTATCCCTACGCTGCATTCAGATTCTATGAGTGCTATTCAGCTAGCCATGAATCCAGTTTTCCATGCGAAGACAAAACACATTGAGCTGAGGTATCACTTCATACGTGGGGTCGTGGAGGACAAGTCTATTGACCTTGTCAAGATCTCCACTGACAAAAATCCTATAGATTTACTCATGAAAAGTCTCACTACTGAGTGCTTTGCCTTCCTCAGGAGATCGATGGGCATTGGATGAGATAACGTTTTTCCTCATCCTGTTGTACATGTGTACATTGTACTGTCTCTTCTTTTTTCTTTTCCCTTCTCACTAGGGCAGATTCGCCTTTAAGTGGGAGGTTGTTGGGGGTAAAGGCGCCTTTGCCTAGCCGCTCGTGTATTACTACACTGACAGTACCCGCCACTGCACATTGCAGGTGGTGGGCGCCCGTCACCGTCACTTTATTCTTTATTCTTTTAGTGAAAGTTTGAATAAAGGAAGGCCCGGTCACACATTGTGATTGTTGGAGTTCCCATTTGTGTCTCTCTCTCTTCTTGCTCTTGCTCTCCGCCATAGCTCACTTCCAAGCAAGCTTTGATCCTTGTCACCTTTCAACTATCCACTCACCTCTTTTGTGTCAAATGTAGCAACACTAAGATAGTTCTATCCCCCATTCGATAATTGCAACCTCAATTAATGGCTTTGTTGCACACATTTGTCCCCGAATGAATATGAAATGGCCCTTAGTCATTCTAGAGCATTGATCCAAATGGCAAACACTTTTGTCTTAATTTAAATGCGTAGGTTCCTTACAAATTACATGGATATAGCTCAAAAATGGATGCTTGCTAGCATCGTCACTTTAGAATGAGTTGTGATAAAGAAGAAAAAGTGGAGTTCTTATTTATGGCTATGGTCCCACCCAAGCTTATAATGCCATCCTTACATTCATTTAGAGAATTGCTCTATCACAATGACTACCAACCAAGCCATCACAATGGGTTGTTGAACTATGTTGCTTTGTATTTTGTATTTTTCTTTTTTATGGTTGCAATAGTCATACAGTGTAACTCCTCCTTTCTAGGGACCTCTAAAAGTTAGTCCATAAGGGGCCTTACTAGGAGATCCCAGGGTTTTTGAGTTATCTAGAGTATACAACATATGTGTCTTGCTATTTTAAGAACTACTAAAGGAAGATTATGGCTCATTGGACACTTTTTTTCACTATGGAAGTCAAAGGCAATCACAATCTTGCTTATTTAAAGAAGTTATACAAATACCAGCATTTTCTTCTAATAAGAGTAATAGGATATCTCAAAACAATTGGACCATCTCAACCATCTAGGTCATTAGTCCAAACACTAAAACCATTCAAAATCTTGATGGTTTCTCATCCAAGGGTCATAGAGTGCTAGACCAAGATTATGTTTAGATTGGCATGTCCAAGCTTGCACGGATGAGTATTTTACTATTGTTCTTATAGCCATGATTTGCAGAACAATTTATGTAAGGCGTGCATGAAGACCTATAAGGTTTTTAATCCAAACATTACCATGTTTGCCATTATACAATATTCTATGTCTACATGAAATATCAAAACATAGGCATTAAATGTTTATATCATTGAAAAAAGTTAGAGAAAAGAGAGTAATGTTGCACAAAATAGGTATGTAACTACTTGGTTTGAGGCCTCATTTTTCTTCAACATGGTGGTCATTTCCAACATTTAGTGCTAGGATAAACAAGCCCATGACTATATTTAGATATGGCCTTTTGATTAAAACTAAAGAGGCTTGCATGTGTGTGTGTCTATGTGCACATGTGTTTCTGTGTGTATATGTGCACATGTACATGTAGGCACGTGTGTACGCAACATGTTCATATGTGTGTGTAGGGGGGGTTAGAAAATCTAGGATCACCTTCATATGGTTCCAATTTCATTAATTATGATTTGTGTTTACAAGCTAGATCAAAGCTTGAATTTCTTATAATATCCTATACATAGATTTTTGAGAGAAGATAGGAAATTCTCTATGTACTTATAGTTTCCTACTATTACAATTAGGAAATGGCACTCTTTCATAATTCTGTTATATAGGGAATTTAGAGATAACATAGTAAATCTTCATAGTGACCTATGATTCCCTACAAGGAGAAGTAGGGAATTACATTCATGTGTACTCTTACATAGGGAATTTTAAAAGAAGGTAGGAAATAGTCTATATTGACCTTTAATTCCCTAATATTAGATGTGGGAAATGTGATTTCCTAGTTGTATATAGAGAATACATGCGTACACACATAGGAAATACTACAACATTTCCTACATTTCACAAGATTTCCTATATAGGAATTGATTAAAAGTCACTTGTGTATCCATCCACCCTTTCACTTTCACCCCACTCCTGGGGCCGTTCCTTCTCTATTTCCATTTATCCCTTGTTTTGAAATTTTTTCATGTGCACGCACCCTGCATTCACCGAAACCCAAATCCAACCTTACAGCCATGTTCATCCCTTTGAACTGACTATTTTCCTTTATACCAACCCCTGTTCTGCTAAACACTTCTTGAATTATTAATTTTTGCACCATTTTTCATCAATTGGATGTGTTTCCATGTGAATGCATCCGTTTTTGCTTCGGAACAATAATCTGATGTGCTATCCCTGCCCCACCTTTCCCTTGACATTTTTCCCTTCTACCACCCATCATTCCAATGCACGATTCCTCTGTTATTAATTTTTGCGGGTTTTCGGGACATTTTCATGCGTATTTTTTACAGTTTTCCATGTGACCATGCACTATTTTCATCAGAATTCCAGTTCGATTTGACAATCGTGTCCAGCCAACTTGTCCCCAAATTTTTTCTTTTATCTCCACCCTATTTCGCCTGCTGGATTTTTAGTTATTAATTTTTCAATGTGTTTTTGGGTTTTTTTTTGTTTTTCGCATGTGAACCCCTCCTCATTCCCCTGAAAATGAGTTTTGATGTGACAACCTTGTGAATCCCCTTCCTTCGGACATTTTTCCTTTTTTATTGCCCTTCGTTTCAGTACTTGGTTATTCCCATATTAAATTTCGAGTTTGTTTTTTGGATTTTTTCCATGTGAACACATCCTATCTTGGTCAAAACCATGTTTTGATATGATAAGTTTGTAGGGCATATTATTTTGCACATTTTTTCTAGTTTTTGCTCTGTGTTTTGGTAAATGGGTTCTCCGATATTATTCCCCGTATGTATTTTTGGGCTCATTTTTCGTATTTTTTCCATATGAACGCCGTGATTTTGCCTTGGACACATTGTTGCACTTTTCCTCATCTTTTCCTCATCATCTGGCCCATTTTCCCTTTTTACAAAATTTCGTTCTGATGCACAATTTGTGTGTTATTAATTTTTATTTGTCTTGCCGTGTTGCTGCGTGCCTCGCCTCATGCGTGAACGCACATGTTTTCGCTTTTACACACCTCGAGATGCCTCTGTTGCATCCCCGACTCCCATGCTTCCGTCCTCGCCCCGTTTGATCTTGCCGATGGAAATTTTTTTATCCTCGCCCCCGCGCACACGCACGGGACATGGGCAAGCCACCCTTTTTATGTTTTTTTTTTCAATGGATTTTCTTTATTTTACCTTTAAAAATTTTAAACAAAAAAAAGAAAAAATCAAACAACCAAACCACCCCCCTTCACTCCTGTTCCCCCCCCCACCCCCAACTACCTTCTCTTTCCCTTCCCCCACCCCCCCCCCCCCCCCCCCCCCCCCCCCCAATTTCCCTTTCTTCTTCTCCTCTCTCTCTCTCCTCTCCTTCTCTCTCCTCCTGCTCCTCCTCTTCCTTCTTCTCCTTCCCCTCACTCCCTCTCCCACCCTTCTCCTCCCCGCAGCATCGCCACCCCCTCTCTCTCCCACTCTTTACCTCTCCCCGCCTCGCCCCGTCCCGCCCCGCCCCTCTCTCCCTCCTTCGTCACCCTCCTCTCCCACCTCCTCCTCCACTCCCTCCTTCCACCTGCCGATGCCTCTTGCCCAGGCTGGTGCGTCGTCACCATGCCACCGCCAAGATGTCGCGTTGTCACCACGTCGCCTCCAGCTGCCACCCGTCGCACCGCCAATTGCCACCGGCCGCCATCGCCATCACCATCGCCAGCTCGTCCTTTTCCTACCCCTCTCACCCCCTACCTGCTCGTCCATAACCCCCTACCCCCCCTTTTCCTACCCCTCCTGCCCCCCTACTTGCCCGCCCATAACCCCCTACACCCCCTCGCACCCCCCCCCCCCCCCCCCCCCCCCCCCCCTTTTCCTACAGCTCCTCCCCTGTCCTACCACCAACCCTCCCACTAACCCCCACCCCCCATTAGGCACCCTTTCCCACCCTCCCCTCTCCTCCTCCCTGCAAACCCCCCATCCCCCCATACGCCTCCTTTCTTACGAAACCCCCCTCAATTCGCAACTAAACTCCCACCCCCCATCCTGTCACGTACCCTCTACCTATGGATGCGTGTTCCTCCCCGTGTGGGTCCATTTTTTTTCATCTTGGTTCATGTGCCGTGTCTCCGTGTGTGGATTCGTGCATGTTTGTGCACGTGGATGTGCTTTCGGGTTTTCTTAGCGGCTATTCACACGTAGCCATTTGTGGTCATTGTATCCGTGGTATTTGCAGGTGTTCACGCATAAGGACCTGCATCGGACTCGTTCGTGGGTGTGCGAGGTCGTTGCTGTTCACATGCGCGTACCCATGTATTCATTTTTTTCAACTCGAAAATCCCTTCACAATCATTAAATCCGTTAAAAAATATTTAAAATTTCAAAAAAAAGCATAAAAATTTTCCCCAAAAAAACTAAAAACCATTTCCTACATTTTGCAAAATTTTCCTCATGAAAAAATCCATTAAATAATTTTTGAAAAAAATAAATTGGCCAAAATCATTCATAAAATGATGGAAATTCATATAAATTCTAGAAAAATACATAAAAATCAGAAAACAAAATCTCAAAAAACCAAAAAATTTCAAAAAAAAAATCACATTCATATTCTTTCATATTTTGGAAAAAAAATTGAAATGGAAATTATAAACATATTTTTTGGACATAATTCTTTCATGGAAAAATATTATAAAAATTTATTTATAATTTAAAATCCTTTGAAAATTCAAAAACATGATTAACAATTTTCCAAAAATCTAAAGCAAAATGGTTTTCAGCCTTCATGGGGGAAAAAATCTGTTTCTTATTTTTTTTAAACACAAAAAAAACCATTCCATTATACTTTCCCAAATTCTTTCCATTTAATGTTAAAAAAAACAAAACAAAACAAAACATCTCCATACTATACTGTCATGGTATGAGAAAAAAAAACCCACAAAATCAAACAAATAAAAGCACACAAAGCAAAATCTAAACCACAACAAATCAAAATGCTGCTCATATATCTTTTTATCATACTCCACATTCCACATCATTGACAATTAAAAAAACACAAAACAAACTCCCCCTTAATTGATCAAAATTTTCTCCTTCACATTTATTTTTTATTTATTTTAGTCATGTGTATCATTTTTTTTGTTTGGTCAAGGTATTAGTTGGTTTCCATTTTTTCTATACGGTAGGACGATTATTGTTAGTCGACTTTCTGTTAGTTTTTTGTGGATTTTCATGGACTGTGCATTCCATCTTTGAGGACGTGGTATCAGACTTTGCAAATAGGCCTGCACATTACCATTTTTTTTTTCCCTTTTTCCATGTGCCACGCGCACCATAACATACCATTAATTGTAATTTAAAATCTATCGACCATTGCACATACCAAATAAACAGAATACACATCATAAATTTGTAAATAAAATGAACCAAATGCTAATTGTAAAAGGAACCCTATTGTTGCATGCACACCTTTGCACTATACCCACTTAATTTGTGTAAATTAAAAACCATTCATATGTGCACACGCATACACGTTCCAAACACATTTAAATTGTAATTAAAATGACCCTTCAAAGTCATTCATGCATGTACTCAAGTGTCACACATCATATAATTGTAAAAATGAACTGCATTAATAGAGACCCAGTCAAGTTAAGTCGTGTCCAGTCTGAGAGGGACTGGGCTACGTTTTCGACTCACCATGCATTAACATATTAAATTAACAATGAATTGTGCTTAATTGATCATCTAAAAAATGAGTCGTTAGTTTCACCCACCCACTTCACTGCACTATAGGACACTAAAGGTTACGTGGGATTTGGGATTATTAGTCTGCCCTTGGTCTGATCGATGTTCTTTATATTTTCGGCTAGGGTTTTTGGTTCAATCATGACTTTTTGAGTCTGTGTTTGGGTTACGGTATGCGTGACACTTTTATTTTTTGTTGTGTGCTTGTCTATGGGGATCAGGGTGCTTGATTGTTATGCATACCATGAAGCTTTCGATCACATATGTGCGTAGGTCATGTCGAATTTTCTATAGGACGTGGTTTGCTTGGGATGGTCTCAGTGGTTGTTTTGTTTGTGGATTTTGTAGGTTTTCTCTTTTTGTTCCTGGTTTTTTGTGTGTGGGGGTTTTTGATATAGTCTGAATGGCACCTTCTTCTACCCCTTTGATCATGGTACATCATGTTCCCCTCACAGTCCATGATTATTCCCTCCTTTAAAAGGTAGATTGCATCCGACGTGCAAGCCTCTGACCATTTGTTGCCCTCACATTGCCACCTGATGAGAAGCTCTGTTACTCCTTCTTGGCTTCTTATAAAAACCAATCTAGTCTGGTTTATAACCACACCTTTTGTTTATCTACAACTAATATAAATGAAGCACTATGCTTGCCCATTTCTACTTCATTTGTGCCTAGTGGTAACCAGTTACTTATTGTTGAAGAGATTGTCATGCTCTTGAAGAAGGAGACTTCTATCCCCTTGCTTCTCAACTAGCTTATTAGCAGTTTAGGGGTATCTATTGCCCATATCTCTTCTCCAGTATGGAAGGAGCTATGTTAGTTGCACCTGCTCTTGGTGGTGTACAAGTGCATGATCCTGATCCTTTGCCAATGTAGCCTCCACCTTCAATCCCTTCTCCTTCGCCCATGCAAAAAAATTTAGAAGATGCAACAGAATTTAGAAGATGAAGAGTCCCCAGTTGTTTTTTCTCGACAGAAAAGCCTTCGTATGAAGGGTCCTTCCAGTCCTCTTGTACTAGATTCCCATGTACAAGCAACTGCTCCTATTGTTTATGGCAGTGCCCTTCCTTCATTCCTCTCCTGTACCAATTTATTCGCAACACAAATGGAAGGACAGCTAGATTCACATATCCCTTCATCTTTACAAACCATATTATATGGACCCATGCTTCCCCAGATGGTTTCAAGTGTCCAGTCTACTATGGAAACTTCCCTCACTTCTTGTCTTCAGACACTGTACACAAGTGTTTACACTTCCATGCAAGACAAGGTGGATTACCTAACCAGTCAGTTGAGTCAAGCACTGGAGGATCTATCTTCAAAAATGGCTACACTCAGTGATATCCATAAACAATGACTGTTGCCATAGCCTTAATGGATTCACAGAAGGCAACCATTCAAGAGATAGAATCTAAGGTCGCTAAATTGGGGGAGGAGAATGCATCTCTGATGATTGAGAAAAAAATTTCCCTTGAGGAAATGGTCACTTTGGCTAGTGAACTTGGTACTAGTGAGGGTCAGTTGCAGCACTCTCAAGAAACTGTAGAGTCCCAAAAGAAACTTATTAAAGAACTTCACCAAAAGGTGGATGTTCTTTCTATTCCTCCTCTAGCTCTTGTATCTTCTGTTTTGTCTTCCAAAGAGGAGCTTGATCAGTTGCAACATAAACCTAAATTGTGTGCTGGGTTTTCTGCTAAAGTGGATCACCTTCAGCAGCGTACGGATTGCATACAACAAGATTATCCGTTATATTGAATTGGTGTCTCCTCCTCCATCCTTTTGGATCAAATATAATCAGCAGAGGTTGGCCTTGTATATTTCTTTATGCAATGTGGATTTAGAACCTCCAGAGGATGGGTAGTCAAATCTGTGGTCTGCTGACTTACTGAGAGTTGTATTTGATAGATTTGTGGATGATCTGGTTTCCCATGAGGTCCAGTTGTTATCTTTCATGTATCTTACAGGCCATTTGCAAATCCATGAGGACTTGAATGTTTATGTGGGGGATGAGATCTTGCAAGCTGTTATGTATGTGCATTCAATTGAGCTTCTACTATAGCAAAAAGTTTGAAGACTTATCATAAGCAGACATCTTGGTGTAGAGGACATGCTTGGCACCCACATTTGGAGGCTGATGATTTGGAACCTCATCGTCTCAAGAGTGTATTTCATAAATCCAATATCCAGTCATTACAAACTCAATTGTTAAGCTTCATTGCTGATCATAATTGAGTCCTTTTTCTAGGATCTTAATTTTTGTTGTTATTTCTATCCGTTGGATCCTGCTGATCTCCTTTCTTATTCTCTTATGGAATATCGTTTCTCTTTTTATGTTTCCCTTCTTTCCTCCAGTCTTGATACCATTTTGCTTTTATCTTTTACCCCTTCTAGATCTCCTCATATTCCTGTGTTTATTATTTGTCCTTTTATTGTTGATCCCACATTATCTCCTACCCCTTCTGAACCTCCATCTATTGCTCCTCCTATTCCTTATGTTTTCTCAGTGGATTCCCTTCGAACCTTTCTGTTGAATTATCCATCTTTTCCACCTTCCTTATCACTTCATTTACCCTCATTCTATGATTTGTCTTATCCCCCTTTACAATGTTCTCTTGTTCCATTACCCTCTCCCTCTGATTATATTAACCTTCCTCCTCAGTCCATACTGGATACCCCTAGATATTACAGTGACATACTCCGTCAAAGACAATGGACGATGCATGATTTTGTGACAGGACCAATTGGCCTCTTATTCCGGGAACCTAGGATATGTCTGAAACATGTTCAAACTCTTATCTTCATTTTGCTAGAGTGCATGTTACTTCTAAGGATACAATTGTCCGTCTTGCAGCTCATTTTTTGTTGGTATCTTTCTTTCATGCATCAACAGTCAAACTTGAATACTCGAAAGAGTATCCCCCCATTGACCATCAATCCAAATGTGGATGTGACTGTTGCTCGAATGGATGTTCTATACTACTTTGCACAAGCCTTCCCTACCAGGTTCATTATCTTACTGGAAAGATGTGTTGTTTACAGTTCCTCCAGAATGTGTCTTAGCATTTTGTTGATGAGAGTAAAGCTCTAGATTGCCTCAAGCTTAGTATGCAATTTAAGAAGAAACATCTTCATCCTACATATCAATGGATCTTTTCATGATTGTATCATCTTTTTCTTAATGGAAACTTCTTTTTGCTCTCCAATTTTTGGGGATCCATGCCATTCAAACTATATTTGTATATGGGTATTTTTTATGTTGGGTGTGATGTGTTTTTTTTATGAAGCTTTGAAGATTGATGATGTTAGTTATAACATGGTTGCAGTTGAAGACTTGGATGCCAAACTTTTATATCCTTTAATAGTTTGAGTTATTTTGGTTTTATGAGGTTGGAATGGTTCTTGGTATTATTGGTTTTCCTTTCATATGTGTTTTAAATACAGGTTCTATGAAGCTGATATGTTGGAAAAGTGATAGTAGTTGGTGACTTGTGATGGATTGAAGATTCTTTTTAGCATATATTAGAGATTTTATTCTCCTTTTCTTTCTAAGGTCACAAGGACGCTTCCTTTCTAAGTGCAGGGATATGTTGAGTGTGGAAATGATTTGTTTTTTGGACTGATTTTTTGTTGTTTTTGTTGTTGAATGGTTTTTGGTGATTGATTATTTGAATTTGACGATGTTTTGAAGTGTTTGGAATGGTTTGAGTATGTTTGAAGGGTTTATGTTGGTTTTTGATGTGGATATATTGTTTTAAAGGGTTTTGTGATTCTCTTTGTTTGGTTCTGTAAGGTTTGATTTTCTTCTGTTTTATTCTGCTTTGTTTCTATTTTGGTAGTTGAGATGGTTAAATGGATATTTTTAGAGTTGGTTGAGGTTGTATTAAAAGGTTTATGAAAGATTGAATTGTTTTTTGTTTGGTTTTTATGGTCTTTGTTGATATTTTGTAAGGTTCTGTAGCTTCTATAGTTTTGTTCTTCTATTGTCATGTTGTTCTGTGGTCTGTGCTATTTGTTTTTTTGTAGTGTTATGTTGGATGTATGAATGTTTTGGGAAGTGTTATTGTCTTAGAAAATGATGAATGGAAGCTCTATTCAAGCTAATTGAATTGAAGAAGTAGCTGATGAAGATTCACAGAAGGTTACAGAAGAACAGTGGCAGAAACCAAATCTCATAGGACACTATGATGTCTCTGGTGCATGTTCGCATCTGATAGATCTTTTGGAAGGGGCATCCATGACCTAAGAAGGATTATTATGAGGGATTATTGAGTATTATAGTGAGGAGATGATGTACTATTGATTGAGAGAGAAAGAGAGAGTCAGAGATAGCTAATCCTATGCAAAACATTTATCTTTCTATGAGAGATTGTGAGAGAGAACTATGACGACAATGAAGATGAATACTATATGGTTATTTCCATTCAAAGTGGTGTTCCTCTTGTGTTCTCTTTGTCTATCAATGAATTCTATGAAGAAAATGAAGAGCAATATCAATTTTTTTGAAGTTAAAGCCGTGGGTGAATTGTTTCGATGATGCTGCGTGAAGATTTCTTGCTAGTGGTGTTCTTTTCCTTGTTGTGGTTCTTTAAAGAATGAAACAAAAGCTTGTTGATGTTACAAGATAGATTTTCTTGCAGTAGAAACCCCTTTTCCTTGGTGTCTATCTTGGATCACTACATGAGTTAGCAAACATGAAGCTAGAGTTGGTAG